>NC_140513.1:49044552-50244552 GCF_964339955.1 Pipistrellus hanaki | reverse complement strand
TGATAGTCAACAGCTACTTTAAAATATCTACAAACTATAATGTGGTTTTTAGACCACTGTCTGCTTTGCTACTCAAAAATCGTATCTAGTAAAAGAAAAGTGGGTGAACTAATCCTGGTGGAGTAGTTTCATAGGGTATTTAACATAGTAGTGATTATAGAAAGCATTTATTTGCCTCTTTCTCTTCAACTAGAGCCCAGTGTCTTGAATATTTGAGGTGCTCACTAAGTATTTAAATGAATGAAAGGAAGGTCTCATAGAAAATGTAAAATTATGCTTATTTCATTTGAAAATGTCCCTCACCCCTTTATAACTTGCTGCTACATTTTGTATCTTGTGTACTTCAGGAGCTGTGAGCGACTTTATGTCCAAAATAGTCTCATCACATTAAGTTAATCCCCTTTGAACATGCAACTCAATTTCTTTGATTAGCTTTAAAAAATAAGGAGCATTAAATCAAAGTGCCATCATCAATTATTGTGCTAGGGATTTTGCCTGTTCAATAATGCATCAGAGTTGTGCTCTAATCAGTATTTCACTGAAAGATTTATGTAAAAGGAGGTTTGGTTTGCAACCTCCTTTGGTTACAAACTTGAAATGCAGTTCTATTATGTATAAAAAATATTTTTCCTGTGATTGCTACAGTTTTAGGTGCTGTATTTCATTGAATACCCTCAACATTCCATCCATCTTTGATTTCATATTTGGGACCAGTTCCAGAGAGTGTTTCATAGCATTTTTGACAATTCACATTATTTTTGTTTTGCAAAAAAAAAAAAAAAAAAAGTACAAGGTGCAGGTTTTAAAAAGTCTCCATTTTTATGAGGTTCATCTGTTTTGTCAGGTTCCCCAGAGAGTGCCTATTTCTTATTTCTCATTATATTAAGGAATTACAAACAAAAAATGGGAAATCAAACTGGCAATATAAGTTTATACATTTTTTTTTGAAGTCTGTGAAATCAGGATTGCAAAAGAAGTGGTCATTTTTCTTGCTTCAAAATAATATACATTTGGCTTTCAAATGATCGAAATGTAATACCCATAAAATGTCCATAGTGCTTGGATCATTTTATTCTCATTGCTATACTGAGCAATCAAAGTTGCAGTAACAGAACCACAAGTAAATTTTGTTTGATCCTAAGCAGTCATCTTTGTAGACAGTACTTTGGAGAGATTGATGTTAGCCATTAAAATAGAACTAAACACATTAACTTCCTTTTCAATTAACAACCCAGGAAGGATAGATGAAACTTAAGAAGACAATATTTCAATATTTTTATAGCAGATTGAGTTATGTGACTCTGCATATTTGAAGAATTTGGTTAAGCTTAAGTACTTAAATCATATTAATATAATAAAAATATTTAAGTAATTGATTTTTGGGCTATTTTTGGAATGACACTAATTTTATAGAATATGTATTATTATTGAAGAAAAAAAAATCATAAAAAGCAGTTTATAATTTTGAGATCTCTCAATTATGTCAACCTAGTACCAGGGTCTACAAGTATAAGATAACATAATGGTTATTTTTTCTTCTTATAATTTGAACTGCAGATAAATGATTACAAGTTTCAAAAATGTATAATTGTTGGGGGTAAAATGCATTTGCTGACGATTCATGTTGACTTGAGTACCTGTTACATGATTTATTCTGGGGATGGAAATCAGCCCGTTAAATCCATAAGAAGCCTGAGGAAGGTCATCCATCACAGTAATAGAGTGAGCTCCATCTTCAGATGGACATGTATTCTCTATTGCCCCCTTTACTTAGGGTGAATGCCTGGTAATTGAACTGTAAATTCAGTGTCATAAAAGGTTTAGCGTGATATGTAAAGGCTATTTCTACTTTTTTTAAAGGGAAATAGTTTTATGTCATCCATTGTAATGTCCAGGTTCTGTGTTCTGGTTGTATTAGTTATTTTTCAAACTTTTAAAAAAAATGTTCAAAAATAGTTTACAGTAAAGGGCAAAATTATATAGCTCAAGGATGTTTTACAAATCAAATGTACACATATAACCCTTCACCTAAATCAAAATACAGACAGTTACCACCACTCCGTAAGACTCTCGATGTCCCCTGAGTCAGTCCTAATATTCTGCCTAAAAGAAATCACTATGTTTTGTGTAGCCTATCTGAGATATAATTAATATATAACATCTTGTAAGTTTAAGATACAGAACATGATATTTGACATACATATATATTGTGAAATGAATGCCAAAATTGGGTAAGTTACCCATGAATTTACATAATTACCTGTGTGTGTGTGTGTGTGTGTGTGTGTGTATGTGTGTTGAAAACATTTAAGAATATTTAAGATCTACTCTCTTAGCAGTTTTCAAGTGTGCAATACCGGATCGTTAACTGTAGTCACCATGGTGTATAGATCCCCGTAACTTATCTATCCTCTAACTGGAGGTTCGTACCTTTGGCCACCATCTCTCCATCTCTCCCTGCCCCAAACCTCTGGCAACCCCCAAGATGCTCTCTTTCTATGAGGTTAGCTTTTTTAGATCCCACGTAAAAGTCAGATAACACACTGTTTTGACTTTTATCCCATAAATAAGTATTTGAATTTTATATAAATGCAGTCTGAGTGTGTGTGTGTGTGTGTGTGTGTGTGTGTGTGTATGAGTGTGTGAAAAGAGGTGATATGCAAATTAGCTGGGAAGCCTTAAGGCAGGGGTCCTCAAACTTTTTAAAGTGGGGGCCAGATCACGGTCCCTCAGAGAGCTGGAGGGCCGGACTATATGAACTACTAATTCCTACTGTAACACCTTGGCTGCGCTCACTGCCCAAAAAACCTGGCGGGCCGGATCAGACTCCTCTGCGGGCCGCATGTGGCCTGCAGGCCATAGTTTGAAGACCCCTGCCTTAAGGTGTCAAGACCTGCTCAGGAGGCATTGCATACGCAGATGGCTGGGAGGCTATAGGCCTTGGAAAAGGCCGAGTATGCCATCTGAGGTGGGGGGTTGTGTCTGCTTCCCAAGCCTACAGCCTGGGAGGGAGAGGCTGTAAGCTTGGGAAGTGGCTGAGCCTGGAATCGGAGGAAAGGGGAAAAAAATCAATGGAAATTTATCCTCAGGTGAGGATTAAAAGAAAAATAAAGAAATGCCATATCTTATGAAAGGCACAACTTGAAAATGCCTAAAGAAAGTAGTCATTTTTTCATGGTGAAGGGGCTGGATTCCGTGTTGATGAAAACACCTTGGTGGCTGTGGTGACTGGCAGTGGCTGCAGCAGCAGGGTGATGGGGCTGGCACCTTCTTCTGATCAGCCTGATTGCCTCCTGCAAAGGCAGGCCAGACTGCTCCAACAGGGAGCGGGCCTAAGCCGTCAGTAGGACATCCCCTGACATATATCTCCCAGTATGTGAGAGGGGGCAGGCTGGGCTGACGGACCCCTCCCCATTATAAGAATTTCATGCACCAGGCCCCTAGTTATAGATAAAGCCTGTTTTTGCATGGACATAATTTTTTAATCTCTCTACAGTAGATGTCCAGGAGTATAATTACTATGCTACATGGTAAATGCATGTTTAGTACTTTTTTTAGAAACTGACAATTGTTTTTCAGAGGGGTTCTAACATTTTACCTTTTTACCAGCAATGTCTGAGCAATCCATTTCCTCCATATCCTCTTCAGCATTTGGTGTTGCCACTGTTTTTTTTTTTATGTAATCATTTTGATAGGTATATAGAATACTAGTATTCCAGTGCACAAATTTGTGCACAGGTGGGAGTCCCTCAGCCTGGCCAGCAATCAGAGCTGATCTGGGGGGCCAGCCAGGGGGAGGGACCACAGGAGGTTGGCTGGCTAAAGGATGTTGGCTGTGGGAGTGCACTGAACACCAGGGAGCAACTCCTGCATTGAGTGTCTGCCCCCTGGTGGTCAGTGCACATCAAAGCAACCAGTTGACAGGTCGACCGGTCTGGTTGTTTGGTGGCTTAGGCATATATATATATATATATATATATATATATATTCTTTGTGCTTTTCTTTTGCATTTATCTAATGTGTAATGATGTTGCAAATTTTTTATATTCTTATTTGAAATCCATATATCCCCATTGTTGGAAAGTTTTTACTGATTTTCTAATTGGAAATATGTACTTAACTATTAGTTTTAGTTTTCTTTATATAGGCCTGATATGAGTTGTTTGTCAGATGCCTGTGCCCTTAATTTATTTGTTTTTTACTTTAATTAGTACTTTCACTACTTCCTGGAAATCGCAAGGAACTTAATGCAGTTAAGCCCTATTGACTCTACTCCTGTGTTTTGTGTGATTATCCTGCAGTACTTTAAGTTTACATATATTTAAACCTCAGCCCTAGCCAGTTTGGCTCAGTAGATAGAGCATTGGCTTGCGGACTGAAGGGTTCCAGGTTTGATTCTGGTCAAGGGTACATGCCTAGGTTGCAAGCTTGATCCCCAGTAGGGGGAGTGTAGGAGTCAGTCAATCAATGATTCTTTCTTATCATTGATGCTTCTATCTCTCTCCCTCTTCTTTCCTCTCTGAAATCAATAAGAAAAAATATATTAAAAAATAAAACTCAATAAGTTCAGATTGTTTATTGTTTTAAGCAATTTCTATTGATTTACTAGTCCCAATTTTAAATTCTTCTTTGTGCTCTTCAATCTTTTCTGCGTTAGGGAAATTGAACCAGGGATCATTTTCTTTCCTTGAAAGGAACGGTGGTGGGCACAGGGGTGGGTTCAACCCATCCTCCATGCCCCGCCCAGCCCTTCCTGCCACGGCCTTCAGTCCCATGTCTGCCAGCAGCCCCACTCCCACTGCCGCCACTGCTCCCACGTGCTAACAGGCACTAGCCCTGTGTGCACCCACAGATGGCACCTAGCGAAAGGGACTGGCACTGGGCATTGGCAGCGGTGTGAGCAGTGGCTCAGCTGCCGGCTCCAGGTGTGAGTGGTGCTGGCACCGGCAGCAGGTGCGAGTGCTAGGTGGGACTGTGGCATGCAGGAGCAAAGAATTTTCAGTAACAACCAGAGGCTCGCCTGATGACAGCGACTGGTGTCCTGCCTTGCTCCACCATCCTGCCACTACCCATCGTGTTCCACCCTCTGCCACCTGATGCCAATGCCTGCCATGTTCCATGCGCACCCCTGGTGGTCAGCGGACGTCATAGCAACTGTTTGTTCAGTTGCTCTGATGTTTGTCTATTTGAATATACCCTTTTATTACATAGGACATATAAAAGCCTAAGCAACCGGTAGGATGGAACAACCAGTCGACCAGTCACTATGATGTGCTCTGACCACTAGGGGGCAGATGATCAATGCAGGAGTTTCCACCTGATGGTCATTGCACTCCCACGGCCAACCTCCCATGGTCCCTCCCTGATTGACCTGATTGCAACCACCTGTGGCTCCTTCCCTTCCCCACCCCCTCCCTCCCCAAGCCAGCCAACCTCCCTCAGCCCCTCACGCTGTCTGGCTGGCACCAATTAAAACCCATTAATTAATTTATATATTTATTTACTATGAACATAAAAGGCCTTTTTAGATTGAAATATTCAGCCAGATGTTAAATATTAAACACATAGTGATTTGGTAACTATTGCTCATTTACTAGCAACTGCCATAAATTATACAGATTGTTTATCTATATGTAAAAACCACTATAGTTGTGTTTCCTTCTGTTTGTTTAATATTCTAAACAGCAAGTAGGTTATTTTTATTAAACATTTCTACTGTATGCTGTGAACAAGCTTACCAAAGAAAATAAAATCCATTCTCAATTCTCAAGGAGAGCAGTTCAGAATGCTGTTTTAATAAAGTCATAGCAAAATCTGAAGGGGGCTTTGTGCTTTTTTATGGGCATAAACTTGAAAATTTAAAAACAAGCCTTTTGTATGATAACATTAAATTATAGTTTTTACATGTGTGATCCCTTTAATTTTTGCTTTTCTTTTTTTTTTTTTTATTCACAAGATTTATTTTTTATTTTGTGTTAATCCTCACTTGAGGATATTTTCCCATTGCTTTTTCAAATTAACTCTTTGAGCTGGGACCAGTTTGGCTCAGTGGATAGAGCGTTGGCCTGCGGACTGAAAGGTCCTGGGTTCGATTCCGGGCAAGGGCATGTACCTTGGTTGCAGGCACATCCCCAGTAGGGGGTGTGCAAGAGGCAGCTGATCGATGATTCTCTCTCATCAATGTTTCTAACTCTCTATCCCTCTCTCTTCCTCTCTGTAAAAAATCAATAAAATATATATTAAAAAAAAATAACTCTTTGTTATATTACATATGTCTCCCCCCTCCCCCATTGACCCCTTCTAGCCTACCCCTACTCCCCACCCCACCCTAATAGGGCCTTCACCACCCTATTATCTGGGTCCTTGGGTTATGAATATATGCATACAAGGTATTTGGTTGATCTCTTCCCACCCATCCATCCACATCTGCCTTCCCTCTGAGATTCCACAGTGTGTTCCATGCTTCTATGTCTCTGGATCTGTTTTGTTCATCAGTTTATTTTGTTCATTAGATTCCATGAACATATGAGTGAGATCCTGTGATACTTTCTCTGACTGGTTTATTTCACTTAGTGTAATACTCCATTTTTGTGAACCTCAAGGGCCAGGAGGAGACAGGAAGAGTCATTAACATTGGCTAAACCTCTCACATATTTGGAGAAAACACTGATATTTAACACTTTTATACATTTTTATATAATAACTAGTGGCCTGGTGCACGAAATTTGTGCATGGGGGCTAGGGGGTGTTCCTTAGCCCAGCCTGCACCCTCTCCAATCTGGGACCTCTCGAAGGATGTCCTACTGTCGGTTTACAGGGATCGGGCCTAAACCGGCAATCGGACATCCCTCTCACAATCCGCGATTTCTGGCTCCCAACTACTTGCCTGCCTGCCTTCCTGATTGCCCCTATCTGGTTCTTCTTGGCAGCCTATTTGATGTTTAACTGCTCCCCTGCCAGCCTGTTTGCCCCCAACTTCCCTCCTCTGCCAGCCTGGTCACCCCTAACTGCCCTCCTCTGCAGGGTTCATCACCTCCACTTGTCCTCCCTTGTAGGCCTGGACCCACTCAACTGCCCTCCCTTGAAGGCCTGGTGCCTCCCAACTGCCCTCCACTGCTGGCCATCTTGTGTCCATATGGGGGCAGCCATATTGTGTGTTGGTGTGATGGTCAATCTGCATATTACTCTTTTATTAGATAGGATAGGTACAAGGGTGGGGCCAGCTGGTTTGTCCTGAAGGATGTCCCAGATCAGGGTGGGGGTTCCCTTGGGATGTGGGGTGGCCTGGGCGAGAGGCCTGTGGTAGTTTGAAGGCTGACCACAACCCCTGGCGACCCAAGTGGAGGCCCTGGTATCTGGAATTTATTTACCTTCAACAATTGAAACTTTGTAGCCTGGAGCGGAGCCAAGCCTTCTGCTTGCTCCATGGCTGCCGCCATTTCTGTTTGGATTTGTTTACCTTCTATAATTGAAATGTTGTAGCCTTGAGTGGAGGCTTAGGTCAGCAAGGGCAGGCGGAAAGCTTGGCTTTGGTCATTGTCTGGGAAAACTAAGCCTCTCTCCTGCTCTCTCTGGTAACAGCCATCTTGGTTGGGGTTAATTTGCATACTCGTTCTGATTGGCTGATGGTCGTGGTTTGTGGGTATAGCAGAGGTATGGTCAAGTTGCATATTACTCTTTATTAGGTAGGATATACTTGCTCTGGTCCTATAGCTTTCCCCTTAGGATGCCCTTCCATTTTGTCTTACATGTATCAGAGCTTATACTTCATCAGTTGACTTCATATGGACACACTGTGTTCTTGGAATGTTATTTTTCATTGGGCCTTTCCATAGTAAAAATCCAAATATTTTTCCTATGAAATACCCTGTAGGCCTTAGGTCTGGGTGTGTGGGATCTTTAGCATGTCAAAAACTTCATTATGCCATCTGCTTCTACCTGAGCAGTGTATCTTCTGCTGGCAAGCTTCATTGAAGTGCCATGGCTCAGGATAAAAAAAATAAGCAGGTTTGGCATAGGAAGCTTGTTTTTGAAAAAATAATAATTGATCGTGTGCCTGCTCTAGATTTAAAATACCCATTTGAAAGGATTCCCAGAAGCCTCTTCTAAGCATATTGATCTCTTTTTCATCTGTGGTTGAAGATAGCAATTATTATGGTTGAATAATTGGTAACTTTGGTAAGTTGTTGAGTTTTCTGTTTTATTTTGAAGGATATGTAACTCTTAGGCACAGATTGGTGATACATGGTGAAATATTTTGATAACTTCTGATGATGGCAGCTCTTTATCTAATATTTTATTTGCAGAAATTATATCTTAAATGACTTCTTTCTATATATAATACAAAGATGATAAGAATGCCATGATGAAAAAAAAGCTAGCTAACTTATACTGTGTCTGCTATATACTGTGTGTGACTTTGCTAATTTTGTCCCTTGTAAAATGAAAATAAAGTTATTTGGACGCTTGTTGGGGAGATGATATCAGAGTAGGCCCTTATAAAATCCATAGACATTTATTCTGCAAATGTTTGTTGAATGTCAACTCTATGTAGGCACTCTTCTAGATAATGAGGATGTAATTCAGAGTAAAGTAGTCAGATTCCTCTGCTGGAGAATTCCACAGTCTAATCTGTCTTGACAGATTGGGATGAAAGCTTTGTGGCAGTAGGGTACATGCTAGGTGGCAACAAGCACCATGAAGGAAAACGGGGCTGGGCAAGCTCCTGGAATACTTATTTAAAAAGAGGCACAATGCTTATTTAAAAAGAGGTGCCGGCCGGGACCGGTTTGGCTCAGTGGATAGAGTGTGGGCCTGCGGACTGAAAGGTCCCGGGTTCGATTCCGGGCAAGGACATGTACCTGGTTGCGGGCACATCCCCAGTGGGGGGTGTGCAGGAGACAGCTGATCGATGATTCTCTCTCATCGATATTTCTAACTCTTTATCCTTCTCTCTTCCTCTCTGTGAATAAATCAATAAAATATATTTTTTTAGAAAAATAAAAAAATAAAAAGAGGTGCCAGGGAGGACTTCTGTGTGGTGGCATTGAGCACACTTAAATGGAAGAAGTAAGCCTGTAGATAGTTGGGAGAAGGATGTGCCTGGCTGATAAAGGGGGCAGCATGGCAGTTTGAGGAAAGGTGAAGTGTGGTCAGTATAGCTGGAGCTGTGGGGACACAGTTCAAGGGGATGAGTTCAGAGACTGATTCTGAAACGCAATTGGTATCGCCTTGCTGATAAGTAGTTACAGATATAAAGTTAGATTCCAGACAGTATATAGAAATAGGAAATCGTGATTGGCTGTTTGCACTCTGCTGTCAATTATTTGGCTTTGGCTTGGGGCTTCTATAACAGGCACACAAAAGTAAGCATAGAAAGAACACTTTTCCAGAATGGGATTATTTGTCATTGTTGTTGTTTACCTTATATCATTGTATCTGGAATTTGCCAGTTTGTGAAGTTTGAAGGTACCGTCCTCCAGATTGGCATCGCTGCCTAAGACCTTTGAGAGCAACAGCAAAGGAGTTAAAACTCCAAATACAGAGTTAGACGGAAGACCCTCCACAAGACAGAACCAATGGCCAGTTTAGGAGGTTTGTTCCCAAAACTACCCTCCAACATTTAACAAGAAGGACCAAAGAACTTACTGAGCTACTAAGCTCCTGGGTGTGGTCTATTTTAGGGAAATGATACAGGTCAGATATTAGCTGAAGGAAGAGACACATAGCTCAGTCTGGTAGGATTTCAAATCAGAGCTTTTATTTTTCTTAGGAAGTATCTTCCCCCAAATCTATGCATGGCAGTATGCGTGGCGCATTGCCAGCCAGCAAGCTCACCTGAGCTCTGTGTTCGGAGTTTTTATTTGAACATCATTTCATGGGTATGATTCATTGATTGATTGCCCAGGTGGCTGAACATAGTCTAGAATTGGAGCTCCTATCTCCTGACCTTGAGGCCTCCCATGAATAACAAAGACACTCTTATTGTCTGGGAAACCCCAGGAGTTTAGCATTTACTTCCTAGGAGCCAAAGACAAAAGGCAGACTGCTCTTCTTCGGGGAAGACCAAATTCTTTGCTACACACATTGCTATAAAAATTCATACAATATGGAAAGGAAATGACCCCCTGGAGTCCCATGTCTCTGGAATAACTAGTGTTAGTATTGCTTGTTTGTTTTATATTGTTCCAGCGTTTAATAAAGTTCATTGAATTGTACATATTATTGTACAACTACAACTAGCTTTTTTTTTTTTTTTTTTTTTTTTTTTTTACTTTAAGGTGTATATGGGTGTGTGTATGTTTTTGCATGTATTTTAACAAGTAACCTGAAGTTGAACACTGGATATAATTAGTTTATAAATATTTTGTCATCTAATAAATAATGGTGCATTGCACATCTACACAGTTCCTTGCATGTTATTGTAATTTTTCTCATTGAAATAAATTTTTGAAATAGAATTGCTTAATTAAAAGGCATGACCACTAATTCATTATTTCTCCTCTTGGGTTGTTTTCTGTTTTTAATAGTTTATGGAATGTTGAAATTGTTAATGATTTTTATATTACTCTTAGGTAAACATTGCAACTTCAGCAATTTCAAATGTTGAATGTACCCATATTCCACATCTCAGCCCGGCTGTAATTACTACTCTGCAAAATGAATCATTTTTGTCATCCCAAAACAATGGAAATCTGGAAGTACTTACAGCTTCAGGTACTCCAACCATCAATGGGAAAACTGCTTGTGATGAATTTGATCAACTGATCAAAAATATGGCCCAGGCAAGGACATTTTTTCTTTTTAGGTGTGATAGAATGTATAATATCTTAAGAATGTAATCAAGTCCTGGATAATTTGAAGAATATTTATATGTTTATCTTATGTAACATGTTAAATATACATTAAATATATATGTATTAAATGTAGTGTTAAATATATTTATTAATACATTTATAAAGTCTGTAAAATATATAATAGGAATGAAAATGAAGTAGATTTTATGTGTTTGAATGGCTCAGAGATTTTCCTGTTTTATTTCTTTAAATTATCTCATTTTCAACTGAGTATTATATGTTATGTTCTGGAAATATTCTGCAGGATAAATAAAATGTCTCATTCTAGGTGGTGAGGGACCAAGATTATTTTAGGAAAAATATTAATTTTTTGTTGTTGTTTTTTTTAAACCAAGTAATGCCACTAATAAGATGACTGTAAGTGCAAGATTAGCTTTTAGTTTTATTTCTTGTTTTGCTTCCTATGTAGGGTCGCCATGTAGAAGTTTTCGAACTCCTCAAACCTCCCTGTGGAGGCCTCGGGTTCAGCGTGGTGGGACTGAGGAGTGACAACCGGGGAGAGCTGGGGATATTTGTGCAGGAGATCCAGGAGGGCAGTGTGGCTCACAGGTGAGGCTGGCGGCCTGCTGGTCTGGGTTTGATACTGTATTTGGGAGGTGTTGATCCCCTTGGGACAATGGTCAGCAAACTCATTCATTAGCAGACCCAAATATCAACAGTACAATGATTGAAATTTCTTTTGAGAGCCAAAAACCGTCTTCTGCGCATGGGCCACGAAGTCTTAACACAACAGTACCTGCACCACGCCCGCACGTGGTATTTTGTGGAAGAGCCACATTCAAGGGGCCAAAGAGCCGCATGTGGCTCACAAGCTTCAGTTTGCCAACCACTGCCCTGGGAGAATGTAGAGAAGCAAAATGAATGAAAACAAACAAGAATCCAAAAATAAGGAGATTAATCAGTGTTTTTTTTTTGACATATTGGCATTGCTATGATAAAAAGTAAGTCCTTTTGAAAGAAGAGTAGCTAGCCATTCAATATAGTCATGACTTAATCACTTTTTAATAAGGAAAGAAAAATTTGATGGGGGCATGTTCTCAAGGTTAATAAATGGACTCTTCTGATTAGATCTTAAAATTACTTTTTAGAAAACTATGCATGTAACCCATGATGATTTAAAAAGAGATTTTATTAATATACTCAAAGCAACAAGTAAATCTATGCCTCCTTGCTTTTATTTGTAGAAGATAGGAACATCCAAGTTACAATGCAAAGGCTGGGCAGCTGAAAGAAGAGAGCTCTAAAATGGGAGGTGGCGGGGAGTTCCTTATATCCGCTGGAGCCAGAGTATATGCCTTTAAGAAGTAGAAGTCCCAGCAAAAGCTACTTAATTGTGGACATTAGGACACAGAACTAAAATAATCTGATACTACATGCCAGGAAAGCTGTCATTGTCTTGGGAGCCATCAGATTATCTTTTATCTCCTTTCTCATTCTTGATAGAGATGGAAGGTTGAAGGAAACTGATCAAATCCTCGCTATCAACGGACAGGCACTTGATCAGACGATCACGCACCAGCAGGCCATCAGCATCCTGCAGAAAGCCAAAGACACTGTGCAGCTCATCATTGCCAGGGGCTCCTTGCCTCAGCTCATCAGTCCCATAGTTTCCCGCTCCCCATCCGCGGCCAGCACCATTTCTGCTCACTCTAATCCGGTGTGTATGTAAGATTTTCACAAGGAATAGAACCCATTTTTCTACTTCTTTTTAAAATTTTTTTTACAGGTTTCTAGATGACTATTTTACATTTTCCTTAGCTTCTTGGTATCCCTTGAGTTTTTGCCTTTTTATCCTTTTATCTCTCCCTTGCCCGGATAGTTATTATTTAATTTTGATAAGTTTCTGGCTTCTAAAACAATTTTTGCCATCTTTTGTATAGTTTCTCTTTTATTTGGTAACATCTCTTAAATAAAATTAAAAAATAGACCTTTTACAAAATTGACTCTATCTGCCGACAGATATTATTTTGAGTTTGCTTTGTAATTTGTCTATTATACTCTGATTATTGTTATAGTTAGCTGTCTATGATGGCTTTAAGAAGTAATCTAATTTGGAATCTTGCAAGGCAGGATTATGCAGAAAAAAAATAACACATAAAAGCTTTTTTTCTTGATCTTTCTTTTATTAAAGAAAAAAGTTCTACAAACAATCTCCCAAATCAGTGCCTATCTTTACCTTGTTAAATGTGGTCACTGTAAAATGATGTATTGATAATTTCAAGATTGATTATGCAGTAGCAATCTTTTGAAAGGGAAGTGTAACTAAACAAGAGACAAGTCTTGTGACTCGTTTTTATGTTTGAGCTCAATTATTTAATACTATTCATAAATAATTTCCACAGAAATCTCAACTGTAATGAAAATTTCATGTTTCCCTAATTTGTTCAGATTCTTATAGGAGCTTTGTTTTCAGGTTCACTGGCAGCATGTGGAAACTATTGAGTTGGTGAATGATGGATCTGGTCTGGGATTTGGCATTGTCGGAGGAAAAGCAACTGGCGTCATAGTAAAAACCATTCTGCCTGGAGGAGTGGCTGATCAAGTAAGCTACTCCCAACAGGTGTTCATGCTGTTTTATTAAATAACACGGCTTTGTCTTTTGCATTATCTGCCAGAAAGAAGAAACTGTGGCCTTAGACAATATCAAAGAATCGAGTTAGACTTCTGTTTTGCTGGCCTGTCCCTAAATTGTATTTTTAGAGAAATACCATTGAAAGGGGAAGATTGATCTTTAGCTAAAGGAATAGATCCCCAGACTAAAGCCCAAGTTATGGTTTTGATCATTGTAGAGGTAGGAGTTCTTTATTTTATGATCGTAAATCAAATTTATAAACCTAGTCAACTGTTTCATGGCCATATGATTCTATAGGAAAAATATATACTTTGCTGCAGTAGGAAAAAACACAAGATTCATCTGTCCTTTTAGTGTTGGGTCACTGATGTTGTCTTTGTCCATGAAACCTGGCCTGTTTTTGTCACTGAGAGTTGTACATTAAAGAATTACCATTTATGCTGGAAATGCATGTTGGCATATGTGACAAAATTTTAGTTGCTTATTATAATTTATAGTTTACTTAGACAAGTTCAGCTAATGCAAGTATATTTGTGCATTGGTTGTAACATTTCATAATGATGTTTGCTTTTACAGGTGTATTTGAACTTACTTAGGAGTCTTGTTCATCAAATTTTGTCATATTCATATGTGAAAGTCAAATTTATTGGCAGAGATATTGACAGTAACACAATAGCTTGACATTTAAGAAAGTATTAGCCAATATCTAGCAGTATCTGGTGAAATCCTCTTCATTGACAGACTTGTGATAAATAAGTTTTATCTTCATTATAGAGCCACATTGTTCAATACTGTGGGTAATTGCCAGATGTCGCTTTTTAAATTCAAATTTAAATTAATTAAACTAAATAAAGTTACAAGTTTAGTTCCTCAGTTGGTCTGGCTACATTTCATGTGCTCTCTAGTTGCATGTTGCTTGTAGCTACCGTATTGTACAATACAGGACATTTTCATCCTTGCACAAAATCCTAGTGGCCACTGTAGAGAGGCTTATAAGACTGCTTACCACTCCCCATCTATATGAATTTATACCTCACCATGATATCATCTGAAGATGAAATCTTTAGAGATATTTATAACTTAAATGGCAAGGCAGAAAATTGTGGTGTTAATTCATTGCTTTCTTGTGGTTCATACTATATTTTGTGTAATGTATATTTGTATAGTGACTTTTACTATATCTTTATTTAATGGCATTTTCTTCCTCTAACCCTCAAAAAAATCACAAAATGTCTTAATATTTTCTTATATCTAGTGGGTAGCAATCAAATTGAAAAGCTTATATCGGCTATCAATTTAAGGAATATTTGTGAATTTTAGTTACTTATATCACATTGAGTGATATTAGGCTGCTTCAAAAATGTAGTAGTTAAAAACAAACAAACAACAACCAACAGTTAAAATCACAGCCACATGTCTAGTGTCCCATGATTGATATCTCATATTGCTGATTTTTTTTATTCTCGTCCCCTCATTTAAGACTTCTCTGATGAAGGTAATGAAAGTAAAGCCTGATAAACCAATCTCTCTTTGTTCAGCATGGGCGGTTGTGCAGCGGAGACCACATTCTAAAGATCGGTGACACAGATCTGGCAGGGATGAGCAGTGAGCAAGTAGCACAGGTCCTCAGGCAGTGTGGAAACAGAGTTAAGCTGATGATTGCACGAGGTGCCCTAGAAGAGCCGGCGGCACCCCCCTCTCTGGGCATCACTGCGTCCCCATCCCTGTCCTCTACACCGGAGATGCGGGTAAGTAGGTGAAAATTAACGGGGTAGGTCATAGACAGTAGCGCCTACATGATAGGATGTTTGTTTTGAAACCAGATTTATTAATGTTTGTATATTAGTGATAGATGCACAACCAATTGACCCAGACACTAGTGTGGTGAAGGCCTTAGGATGGGGTGGCAGGTGTGGGCTAGAAGGTGGTCAGTGAGGAGATAGAGGGGACATCAAAAATACTTTGAACAATAAAGATACATTTTTAAAAAAATGAACAATAAAGATACGTTTTTTAAAATATAGAGATGTTTTGGCACAATATGTTATTAATTGGGAATAATGTGTAAAGGTGAAAAATAGATTGCTTAAAAGATTCTAGATGACTGTTTTGCATTTTTCTCTAAGCAGTACATTTCTGAGGATAATGTTCTGTAGTACAGAAAAGTTTTAAGGAATTATTTGCTACTAATATCTAAACTGTTGGATATTTTCTCTTACATTGAAGGCCCTCAGTAGGGTGTGGTAAATAAAGCTTACTAAAACCTTTTAATATTGTTTTATGTTATATCATACAACTGTTATCAAATTTATAATGATGACTCATTATCTTTCACCCAGTTACGATAAATTTTTAAACACAAGTTATGTTTTTGAAATTGTAACGAAAGCTTTACCCATATGCGTAGCTTCCCATTTGTTTGTAACGGTATAACAAGAGCTAAAAAATTTCAGAATTATTCAAATGTGGTGGTTATCACAAATATTTCAAATCACAACATGACTGTAGTGCATAAAAAAATCAACAAAATTATTTTATCTAGAAATCATATATTTAAGGAGAGAATTGCACTCAATTTTTAGATTAGCTTTTAAGCAAATGTAAGTTCTACATTTTTCTCCAGTAGTTCTAAAAACATCTGATTGTTTTTCTATTGAAGTTTTTTTCTAACCAGTTGCTTTGAATTCTTTTTTTAGTATCCTAACCTCCTCCACAAACCCTTTTAAACTTTATTAGAACACTTGAAATTTCCATGATTCTCTTGTTTTCAGGATTGAGTTTGGTTGCTATTTTTTGCAGAAAGAAAGAAAGCTTGTTTATGAAAGTATTTAAGTGGCATTCTTTTGTGGTAAACAAAAACATTTTATTCAGCATATATAAATGAATGCAATACCGAGACCCACTTGATGTAATTGAAAGCTTAGAAAAATATCTATTCTGTGCATATCATCATTTCTGAAGCTTGTGCCCCTTTTAAAACCATTCGATAGTCAAATTGCCACCCTCTAAAATAGCACTCGCATAAGTCTTATTAAAAATAGAAAACACATTTGTTTCCATTGAAGCAGATTTCATCCTGTCATTTTCTTGTAATTATCTAAACTTTAAACTTTTTGCTAAGTTTGCACAGATAATTATGTGCAGTGAGAAAAACTAAGTGAAACTTTACCATAAAATTATATGTCATTTAGGTGAATTATCAGTGAGATACAGTCAGAGTTTACTTAAAAAAACAACAACCAGAAAACATTACCAGCTAGCCCCAACCAGCATGTCTATTCAAACTCATAGCCTGAATTCTGTCCTGATCTTCTTAGCGTTATCTGTAAAATACTGACACCCCTTTAGTATATAATGCCAATAGCTTAAGGAGAACTTATTGCATTAATCCACTAATACTTAATTCAGGGATTCTTGCCCTTAGGCCCATATAGAATTAATAGCAATGCTCCATGTTAGAGAAACTTGCTTTCAGCTATCATTGCAGGAAGTAAGGAAGTCATAGTAGAAAGGCATTCTTTCCTTACAAATAGCTTTTACAATTGAAGTATGAATTTACAGAACAAATACAGAGACCATTTTAAATGGTTCGTGGGTACATTTTACTGATTTAAAAAAAAAAAAAAATCATCAGTCCTAGCTGGTTTAGCTCAGTGGATAAAGTGTTGGCCTGTGGACTGAAGGATCCTGGGTACCATTCTGGTTAAGGGCACATGCCTGGATTTTGGGCTCCATCCCCAGTAGGGGGCGTGCAGGAACCAGCCATTCAATGATTCTCTCTCATCATTGATGTTTCTGTCTCTTTCTCCCTCTCCCTTCCTCTCTGAAATCAGTAAAAATATATTTAAAAAAATACTCAGTCTATTAAGAATATTTCTGAAGGATAGATGAAGGCATACTTAGGATCAACTACTAACTTGGGATAATAGTAGCAAAGTGTCCTGAGAGAACACAGGGGCCCCATCATTCCCTGGGGCTTTACATTCTGCTGAGCATTTAAGAGCCGGGGTTCTGCAACCAGCCGGTCTGCATTGAATTCTGCCTCCGCTAGGATGCTTCCTGTTTGTCCTTGGAAAGGTTTCTGTTCCTCCGTTTCCCCAGAGAAAAGTTGGCAGCAGTTGTGCCCACCTCAGTAAATGTTAGCTGCACTTGTTATCCTTATTCCTGATAGACAGCTGAAAATTAGAAAAGTTCAGTAGTAAAGCCAGATTTGAACCTGATCTGAATTAAAAATGTGAGTTCTTTAAACCTTCTATATCCTTCTATAACAAATGCAGATGAGCATGTTGGAGAATGGAATTTGATAATAAGAAACTATTTGATTTCTGAAGTTTTGTATACACAAACAGTATTGTATTTCTGTGATAGGGGGAGTGTTTCCTGCTGACATTCCCTTCAGCACAAAGGAATGATGCTCAGTGCAGGTTAACGACGTTATCGAGACGGAAGTAGTAATCGCACCGTGACCCTCCAGCAGAGTTCTCTGACAGCTAATTACACCTTATTCCAAAATAAAGATGTGGCTTTTTGAGTTACCTTGTTTATTTACCTGTTTATTTTTCTGTGTATTTACTCATCTATTTTATTTTAGGTTGATGCTTCCACTCAGAAAAGTGAAGACAGTGAGACATTTGATGTAGAACTCACTAAAAATGTCCAAGGATTAGGAATTACCATCGCTGGTTACATTGGAGATAAAAAACTAGGTAGTTTTAAACACTGATATATATTTTTTAACTTGACAGTTGCCTCTAATGCAATTATCTTATGAATTATTGAATCATGCTTGTATATTTTTATATTATTAGATAAACAGATTGAAAACTTTTCTAGGAACAAGTTAATAATATGTGAATGTATGTGATTGTGATTTTGTATTTATGAGACAAAACCATTGTCTCATCCTCTGGCCTATTTCTACTACTGGTTTTGTTTGTGTGGATTGCTGATTCATATTTCCTCAAAATTAGGACTTTATATTTGGATATTAGAGGATGGATATTATTTGTTTGAGTGATTTTCATAAATAGTAAAAAGAAAATAAACTATTTCCAATCTTAGAACCTTCAGGAATCTTTGTAAAGAGCATTACAAAGAGCAGTGCTGTGGAACATGATGGCAGAATCCAAATTGGAGACCAAATTATAGCAGTAAGTAGCACATTTAATTTTGCTTGTTAATTGTCATCGTTGAGAAGTGCATTCTCCTCCTTTACACAGTTTTGAGAACTACATTTAGCTTGATACTAATTTAAGCTTGCTTTGTTAATTTGACTCTCATTACATTGACCAGTTTTATTTATTTTTTTGGAATTAACAGCATTCAATAGAAGCTTTACTGATTTCACTTATAAAGGTGGGGCTTCATTTGTGAATAATTTGTGATATATCTGATTTCTGGTTGTAATATGAATGTAATAGCTATACATTAGTTACATTCATGTCATAGTTAGACTTTAGTTGCAGACACCATGGTAAAGACCAGTTGTCATAACTTTTGGTTTGCTTGAATCTGAATTTGGGATGTGTGCATTTTCTTCCAGGTTAGCAAAACAACACTGTTATTGTTGACTCCATCACCAAGGCTACTTTTAGCTCTAAGACTATATAAGAATAAAGAAAAGGTCCAGCCCCTCTAATCAACCCATCATTCTTATTGTGGTAACTTCAGTAGGCTTTGAGTACGTGGTTATTCAAGGCAGTGTACAAAAGAATCTAACTTCCAGTTCAGTGTTCACTGGAAACAGGACTACTACCTAACTCCTCCTTAGAACACAAACCAAAAGGATCCTGCAAAAGGGGCTTCCTGGTTAAAAACTTCAAGAAAAACTGCAGGTTATATATTCTCTTAGGGATTCAAAATGCACATGGAAAAATCAAAGACTGAGAAGTTCTGCAATAGAGAAAGTTATTCAACACTTTTACATCAGTGTTTCCTAAATTTCTGTAATAATGGGTTCTTTCTATCTTCAAACACATGTTAATATGATTTGGAAGACATTTTGAGGAATGCCAGTTTAGTTTAATGCTAGAGGCCCAGTGCATGGATTTGTGCACATTGAAAGGAAATTAATTAGAAGATGGCGGTGGGGTGGGACTGGGTGAGATGGCCTGGACACACCCTGGAGCCAACATCTAGCGGTCCCTTACCGGCTGGCTGCACCTAGGGTGGCACTGGGGCTCGAAGGGCATCTGCGGAGTGAGTGGGATGTCTCCGGAAGGTGGAGGCCCTCAGCCTGGCCTGTGGGGATCAGGCCAAACCTGGCAGTCTGACATCCCCCAAGGGGGTTCCAGAGTGTGAGAGGGAACTCTGTAAAGATGCTGTTGCTAGGCAGCTTCTGAGTTGAGCATCTGCCCCCTGGTAGTCAGTGAGTGTCAGACCTACAGGCAGTCACTTAACTATATATATATATATATATATATATATATATATATATATATATACATACACACACACACACACACACACATACATACATATACACACACACACATACACGGTTAAGTATATATATACATACATACATACATATATACACAGACTAGGGGCCTGGTGTATGAAATTCCTGCACTTGGGGGGTGTCCCTCATCCTGGCCTCCACCTTCTTGCAGTCTGGTACCCCTCCTTTCTGCCTGCCTGCTCGCTGTTCCTTTCCGCTAGGCTCGAATGCTCCTTAGTGCTGCTACAGAGGTGGGAGAAGCTCTTGCCACTGCCACTGTGCTTGCCAGCCGTGAGCCTGGCTTCTGGACGAGCGGTGCTCTCCCTGTGGGAATGCACTGACCACCAGGGGACAGCTCATGCGTTGAGCAGATGCCCCCTGATGGTCAGTGCCAATCACCATGACCGGTTGTTCTGCTGGTTTCGTCGTAATGGTCGCTTAGGCTTTTATTATATAGATGTGTTTGTTTAAGCTTAGTTAAGTATCTGGGGTTTTCTTGGGATTATAAGAAAGTAGAATGCTAGGATAGAATAGTTCTTGGTCACAGCAGCATTATTCACAGTAGCTAAGATGAGGAAGTGACAATTGGTGTTCATCGAGGGATGAATGGCTAAACAAACTGTGATGTACATACAATGGAAAATTAATGATACATAGAAGGAAATTCTGCCACATCCTACAACATGGATGAACCTTGAGGACATTATGCTAAGTAAAATAAGCCAGTCACAAAAGGATAAGTACTATTTGATTCCACTTAGAAGAAGTGCCTAGAGTCGTCAAAGTCATAGAAGCCGAAGACAGAATGGTTGTTTGGGGGGAAGGGGAGGGAGGGGGAAATGGGGAGCTGCTGTTTAATGGGTACAGAGTTTCACCTTGCCGGATGAAACATCTGGAGATCTATTGTATGACAGTGTGAATATACTTAGCACTTCTGAACTGTATGTATGTTTAGAAAAGGTTAAGATGATAAGTTTTATGTTACGTGTTTTCTACCATAATTTAACAGGAAAGGTAGAAATGTCCTTTATCTCTGACATTTGCTCCTGTATTCAACTCCCTGAGTTCTGGGGCTTAGTTCTGTACTGCTCCCAAAAGGAGCACCTGTTCAGCTGTTAATCGACTCTAAAGATCAGATGGTGCTTGCTGGATCCTATAAGGAGCCTTCCCATTGCATCTTTATTTTAATGTACAATGAAAATTAACTACTTTAAGTTTTGTTTTTGTTTTTTTTGAGGAAAGGAGAGTGAATAGATACAGACTCTAAATACATATTTGATACTGAATTAAAAATTGAAAACACAGCTCCTTATTTTTTTCCCCCTCAGCTGTATAATTTAACTCATTAGAAAGCTTTTGAAAATTCTCTTGAGTTATAAATCACATGACAACCAATTTACCCATTTAAAGTGTATAATTCAGTAGTTTTCGGGTACTCACAATTGTGTATCAATTATCACAATCAATTTTAGTATATTTTCATTATCCTAAAAAGAACCCCCTTACACATTAGCAGTTACTCCCTAATTCCTCCATCATCTCAATGCTAGACAACTGCTGATCTAATTTCTGTGTAGATTTTCCCATTCTGGACATTTCATGTGAATGGAATCATACAGTAAGTGGTCATTTGTGATTGGCCTCTTTTGCTTAGCATAATTTTTAAAGGTTCATCCAAGTTACAGCATATAAAGAAATCCATCATTTCTGAATAACAATCCACTGTATAGGTAGACCACATTTTATTTATCTATTCATCAATTGATGAGCATTTTGGTTGCTTCTTCTTTTGGGGGGGATAATGCCTCTATAAACCTACATGTATAAGTTTTGTGTAGATGTAAGTTTTCATTTCATGGATATATACTTAGTGGAATTGCTAAATCATATGATTCCTTTTTGTTTAAGTTTTAGTTAGCTTCTTTTACCTACAAAATTGCAATAAGGAAACATCTCTTGTATAGTTTTTTTAGGAAAACCATATGAAAAAATTTTAAATACCTAGCGTAATACTTTGCACCTAAATGCAATTTGATAAATTAAGCAGGTATTTATTAAGGGCCTGAAATGAGGCTCTTATACATTTGAAAGAGTCTCATAGTAGCTTCCCTCCTCCTTGTCATTCTTTTCATTCTTATATCAGTGGAACTTTAAATATAATTTTGCTTAGGCAAGGTCAGTGATAAAGGAAATTGTTGACCCAAAAGTGGAAGCAGCCTTCTTGTGAAATTTTTTTCTTGCAATGAAGTCACCTGTATTCATCATCAATGTTCTGATTTTTAACTTTTAGCAACATTTTTAGAAGCACCTTAAATGCTTAAGGAGCATCATGAAATGCCTTGATTATGCCTTAATTTAATGTAAAATATCACCATCTTGTGGACTTTTGAGATACTGATAGTCAAGCTCTTCACGCCAGTTGTGTTTTCACAGCTGCATTTGTTTTTCTCAATCTCTGTTTTGGTAACAGCTATTTTGAACTATACATTATTTTCATTTTATAATTGTTGAGGTGGTGAGATTAATAAATTATCTCTTACTATTTTGAGGAATTATTATTTTATAACATTAAAATTTTTTTTGTAGGATTCATGTTTCACAGATTGTACTCTGTGGACCCCTAGGGTTCCACTATAGACTTTACAGGGGAAAAGAATAGAATAAATGAACACAGTTTCCCCCACTTTATTAGTCAGTATGTTAGAATTATATGATAAAAGGACTCTACTTTTAAAGTTGGCCAAACTTGTCATTAAATAAAAATACGTACACTCCTTTTTAGATTGATATACAGAGAACTTGGCTAAAAGCAGTATGAGGTTATGATTAATTAAAATATTATTAAACAAGCATGTGAATATGGAAAGATGTCAGATGTTGCCTAGTATGTTCTGTGACTTTGCACATACTAGAGACTCATTGCATGAAGAGATTTGTACAATAGGCCTTCCTTCCCTTGGCTTCCTGCACTGGTTTTCCTCCTGCACCCGGGACCCAGGGCTTAGCTCAGGCTGGAGTCTGCCATCTTTGTCTTTGCTGCAAACTCCAGAGTCTGCAGTCTTGTCTTCGCTGTGTTACTCTGCTCCTGTAGATCCCTTCATCCTCGCCCTCCCTCTCATAGCAGGCGTCCTGCCCCACCTGGAGCAGCTGGGCAGCCTTCATCTTTGGCTTTCTAATTTGCATACTCACTCTGATTGGCTCTCCGCATAATGGAGGTACGGTCAATTTACATGTTTGTCTATTATTAGGTGAGATAGGTATAGGCTGTGTTGGAGGAGGGCTTGGCCAGCTAATTGAGCGTACTAAGAAGCTGGGATTTTTGGCTTGTTCTAGATAGTTTTTCTCCCTATAACTGTTCCTGTTAATTGATACATCTGTACTGTGTACTGTGAGAATGTTAGATCTTTTCTTGAGATAACGCAAAGGCAATTTTCTGATACTGCAGTCTTGTCCATGGCACCATTGGATGTGAAGCCACGGTTTAACTCTTCCTTCTATGATGAGGGACCAGAGCTGGTCTGGGGTCTGGTTTAGCTCTGGTGACCTTGTCTCATAGGTATGATGGGTCTAATTATATGGAACAGAAACTGCTCCCATGAAAGCTTGGGGTTGTCATGTTCATTAATCACTTCTTCACTCTGCTACTAATCATATCAGCTTATGAGTATTTTCCTGGTCCAAAGTGCCATGCACTGTAATTTTGGGAAGTACCATTAGTCCTTTATTACGGATGGAGATAATAAGTAATTTGAACTGAAGTCTGGAATTAAAAAGTCCATGATTATTTCATTAGAGCAGTTTCTTTGGTGCTACCACCATCTCTGACATTTGTTTTCTTGGGAGATCCTTGTAGAGATATTTGTAGAGATATTTACATAGCAAATGGTGATTTTTTCACCCAACTTACTCTTCCCTTTGGCCCTTTGTTTCTCAGCAGTTTACTCCACAGATTCATTCTTTTGGGTGCCATTGTTCCTGAGGGGTACTGTGTGCCCTTGATGGGTTTCAACATGGCCTGAGCCTGGCTTTCCATGGCAGTGGCATTCCTCTGGTATCTTTTCCAACCAAGTCAGGCTGTTGAGCAGTCCCCAACATAACAGCAATTTTCTCTTGCTTCACAGTCAAAGCCTTTTTCTTATTCTTATAACAATCCCCTGCATCCTTCCCTCTTTGAGGTGACACAGCTCTTCTGAGTTGGGGTCAAGGAAGAACCATCTAAGTGGGTGTGGTAAAGACTCAGAACTCTTCTCTCTTTAAAACAAAAACAGGCCTCTTAAATTTTCCCTTACTTTAACAACTCAGTTCTTTCATGTCCTAAATGTACACAACATTTAGTTGTTAACCACTTAATTTAAATTTCTTCTTGATGGCCCGTCTCACAACTTAGTTTAGCATGGGGATATGGATAAGAGTAGCATCTCAACCATAATTTCATTTTCACATATATTACACTGAGTATAAAGCTCCCAGTTCATCATTTCTTCACCATAAGTTCTCTGGATAGCCTGCTTATTCTGCCTCTAAGGTGGATTCTTTTTTCTTTTAATCTTTGATATCCAAATATTATACCAGGATATGTACAGATGTTAAGTGTTTTCATTTTTCATTTTGTTTTCTGGTTTTTCATGTACCTCTTTGATTTGTAGACTCAGGTAAATTTCCCTACCTCCTAATCTGATTTTCCCCCCTCACTTATTCTTTTCTTGTGAATTCTTTTCATAATTATGTTAATTTATTAGGATTAGACTATATTATTAGTCTTATTCCGCTGATGATTTTTATCTCTTTAATCTTTTCCTCTGAAATATGGAAAAATGGTATGTTCCTGTCTTCCATTTTCTGTCAATTCTATTGACTGCCATCACAATAAGTTATGTTTTTCATTTTAGGTAGATATTTTTTTTGTAACTATAATCCATACTTCCATAAAAACAAGGAAATATGAATCTCTTTGAAGGGAAGTTTCAGGAAATATACTTTTTTTTCTTTTCACTGCAATAATGACTTCATTGGAAGGCACTTGCATCGAAGCTTCAGAGCACTCACCCTCTTTTGGACTGGGCCATCTAATTCCACATGTTGTGACCTTTAGTCACTGTCAGTAATAAATATGCTGGTATAAATGGAAGCTGAGATGGGTCCTGGTGAAGACTGTGTAGGTTTTTATCCAGATGGCTCAGGAATTGGCAAATCAAGAAGGAAGGGGAAAGTTCAGATTTACCGTTTCACTTAAGATTAATAAAATAGAGAGAAAGCCAGTGCTCGAGCATCACGATGGGGCCTTTGCCCTTTGTCCTGGGCGATTGTCTTCTGTGTTTGTTGTGTGGCCATGAGTTGGTTGGGATTGTGTATATACACACATTGTGTATGCTGTGATTTTATAACATATATGTAATTCTGTGCTGCTGCATGCTCCTCCTAGCTTGGGATGGCCTCCTGCATATAGTGTATATTTTGGAATTACTAGTTAGGGTCTTTTTACTTGGGTGGGTGGGGACTTGATTCTGTGTTTCGTGGAATGCCTCAGACTCTGACAGGAGGAAGATTTTCATATACATTTTACTAATTTTGTTTCATATCTGACACTTCTATTATAGAGAAAGGGCAAATAGCAATATTAATATTAGACACACACACACACACACACACACACACACACACACACACACACACACTAGAGGTCCAATGCACGAGATTCTTGCATTGGGACGGGAGGGCGGGGTCCCTCAGCCCGGCCTGCACCCTCTCGCACTCTGGGAAACCTTGGGGGATGTCAGCCTGCTGGCTTAAGTGTAATAGAACTTAGGGGAGTAGGCCTAAGCCAGAATGCAGACATCCCCCAAGGCATTCTTAGCCCT
The DNA here is from genome assembly GCF_964339955.1 of Pipistrellus hanaki. Lineage (NCBI taxonomy): Eukaryota > Metazoa > Chordata > Mammalia > Chiroptera > Vespertilionidae > Pipistrellus > Pipistrellus hanaki. The sequence goes on along the minus strand of NC_140513.1, from coordinate 50,218,827 downwards.
GCTATGGAGGCAAGAAAGGCTCCCACCACCATTGCTGCGCTTACAAGCCATGAGCCCAGCTTCTAGCTGAACTGTGCTCCCTTTGTGGGAGTGCAGTGACCACCAGGGGGCAGCTTCTGCATTGAGCATCTGCCCCTAGAAGTCAGTCAGCGTCATAGCAACCAGTCATTCTGCCATTGGGTCAATTTGCATATTAGCCTTTTATTATATAGGATCTTTCTAAATGCGAATCAACAGGGTGGAGGTATGAGGAAAGAGGAGAGAGTTAGACATTTGTTCAAGTTTTTATGTAGCTCAGAAATATTATACAAGTTTAAATAACTTGCAAGTATTAACATTTTGCCATCCTTCTCTTTTCTCCTCTCTTTGTGTATACATGATATACATTGTTTTATATGTGTACTATTCATTGTTTCATATATAAAGAATATGTACATTATATGTGTGTATGTAAAACAAATGGGATTTTTAAATGTTTAATTAAAAGTTTTATTACCTACTTCTTAGAACCTCTGCCATAAGGGAACTTCATCTTGGAGACTGCTGATTTATGTCTTACTCTGATTCTCATATGTTTAGTAAATATTTGAGTGTCAGATGTGACCAGCACTGTGCTTAAAAAAGCTTGACACCTACACAGCCATTTAAATCCATTTCATAATTCAAAATAAGTGTCAGCGACTTTAAATTTCAACATCGAATGTATTGTTCCTCTTTTCCTAATTGTTTTCAATGTGACTGTACAAATATTTAGAAATAAGGTATTATAATATGCTTTTATTTATTCCAAAAGGCAATCTGCTTTACAAATCAATATTTGACACCAGTTAGTGGCTCTGCCTACTCAGGGATGAATATAAACTGGCAGGTGGCGCTGTGTTTTGGTGACACACAGAGCCTGTCCTCTTGGAGCATGCAGTCAGAAACCAAGTAATAACTGACATTTAAAATTAAAATCCTGTGCTGTGAAGGAGAAATGCTAATGGGGGAGCTTTAACTGTAGTCTGGGACAACAAGCTAGGTCAATGTGGAATAACTATTGGATTGAGATCTAAGACATGGTAGGTGTTTTCTAAGTGAGCAGATAAGAGAGACCATGCATGGAGCGGGCTGCCCAGAGAGCCTGGACTGAGGAACAGAGCATGCAGAGGCCTCGTGGCTGAGGGAAGCCCCATGTGTCAGAGGAAAGGAAATGAGGCCTTGGTGGCTGGAGGACAGAGCAGCAGGCACATCGCTCAGGATGAGGATAGGGATGGGGTGTGAGGACAGTGACGCAGGCCATTCTGAGAGAGAGAGATGGGAGCACCGATTGTCCTAAGGAGTTTCTGTGTAAGGCAAGTAGGTTCATGTGATTATATCTTCAGTTTGGAAAGCTCACAGGGGCCTCTTCAAATGTCTTGTCATTTGTGAACTAGAAAAAATCACATAAGTTTTTTTGAAGAGGCAAGGAAATTAAAAGAAGTGAAGTTTTATTGTCTTTCCTTTTCTTAGAGAGAGAGTGTGTGTGTGTGTGTGTGTGTGTAATGACTTTGGAAAACATTAGCAATCTAAGTGACCACTTTTGTCACTGTCTTCTCTGCTTTTCTGTCCTGCATAAAACTGGGTTCCAGACTTGACGGTGCATCCAGATCACCTGAGGAGTAGAAACAAAATATTTTTAATTATATAGAATCCTGGGGCCCATGCTGGAGCTGTTAGCTCATAATTTCTAGAAATGAGACCCCATAATCTGTAATAGGCAAAACAAGCAAAACCCTCCTGAGTGATTCCAGTGAATGTACGCTCGTCCTGGGCCCCAAACAGTCATCAGCCCGTTTCCTTCCAGGGGAATCCTCACTCCCCATTCTTCTCATGCTGACTGGCAGTAACTGCCTATCTGGTGAACCTTAATACAAACATCCATTCAATTTTTAACATGCCTCGTTCTTACCAGGTCGATGGTACAAACCTTCAGGGTTTTACCAACCAACAAGCCGTAGAGGTATTGCGGCACACGGGACAGACCGTGCACCTGACACTGATGAGGAAAGGAACGGAGCAGGAAGCTGAGCTCACGGCAAGGAAGGACGTCACAAAAGATGTGGTCTTGTCTCCTGCTAATGCCAGCGTCAGCAAAGGTAATGCCGTGTTGCCTGGTTTTCAGTTACACCTTTACAGCGTTTCATTGTTTTTCTAATTCTAAAATCATTTAAAGAATAGTTTTTAGCCGAAACCGGTTTGGCTCAGTGGATAGAGCGTCGGTCTGCGGACTGAAGGGTCCCGGGTTCGATTCCGGTCAAGGGCATGTACCTTGGTTGCGGGCACATCCCCGGAAGGGGGTGTGCAGAAGGCAGCTGGTCGATGTTTCTCTCTCATCGACGTTTCTGGCTCTCTTTCTCTCTCCCTTCCTCTCTGTAAAAAAAAAAAAAAAAAAAAAAAAGAATAGTTTTTAGTCTTCGCTATTTAGTATGAACCAAGTTAAAAGGAAGTTTAATAAAGTTGGGATGAACTGGAACCATGTGTGTTCACTGACTATAGAACGGACTTCAGAATAAAGCCGATCACTTCCAGTCCTTTTTTTTCAGTCACCACTTCCGAGTTGGAAACACACACAGTCATTGACCTTGCTGTCCCTGCCTTACTTTTTCAATGTCCTCATCCTGTTTTCTCCTTAGGCGGAGCCTATCTGCCTGGATTATGCATGTGAGCCCCAGGATGTTTCTGGCTCCTTAGTCTTTCTTTGAAGGAATGGGTTTTAACTTCCCAGTTAGAAATGTCATTCACAACCTGCTTACACATGAGTGTTTCTGGGAAACGCTGACATCCCTATGAAGCTCCCGGGCTCAAGGCTTACTGGCAGAAATCAGGCTGTTGGTTGGAAAGTGCTGCTTCATTTCTCAAACTGCTAACCATCCGGGTATTTGTGGTGTAAACTACCTATCACAGTAGGAGGAGACAGGAAGGCCAATCCCAGGAGGAATTTATTACTTCTTTGTTCCATTAACACGAGAACATTCCTTTAAGAATAAGTGGCTATTGAAGAGTTTCTTTACAAAAACAACTTCTCATTTAGGCATTCAAATATATACAGTAGGGTTTGAAAAATTCAAATGTGTGATTCTCTGACAGATATAACTACTAAAATATTCTTCTCTTTAAGAAAATTATGAAAAAGATGAAGATTCTTTATGTTTGAGGAGAAACACCAGCATAGTACCCATTGAAGAAGAAGGTAAACACCTGGAGCCAGGCTGTTTTGTGCTTTATATACTTTATAGATAAATGACTTTTATAAATGTGCATAAGCCTCTAGGGACATATTGTAAATTATAGAAAAACACTTTCAAAAAAGAGATGTTTGTAAATCCTCATTTATACATGTGATTAATTGCTCTGGAAGATTAAAATAGTTCAATAGCTGGCATATTTTCTACTTGATCTTTTCTTCTGCATTTTTTAAAACTAACAACCCTTTGGGACTCAATCAGTAAATACATGGTTTTTATTTCAACCCCAGTATGTCTGTACAGCCAAAATATGTCTATCTTAATGAATAAACAAACATAAAATTATAAAGCATATTTAAAATAAATACAAGGGACTCTGTAAAGCAGGGGTCTTCAAACTACGGCCCGCGGGCCACATGCGGCCTGCAGAGGAGTCTGATCCGGCCCGCCAGGTTTTTTGGGCAGTGAGCGCAGCTGAGGTGTTACAGTAGGAATTAGTAGTTCATATAGTCCGGCCCTCCAGCTCTCTGAGGGACCGTGATCTGGCCCCCACTTTAAAAAGTTTGAGGACCCCTGCTGTAAAGCATACGATACTAGGAACGAAACTTTCCAATTTGGGGAGGCTTTTTCTTCTCCATTTTTAAAAAAGTTCTGAACTTTAATTTTAGGAAATTGGTTCCAAAAGGAATATTAGAGAGAAATCAAGCCTTTCTGAGATTTCTTTCACTTATAAACCAGGTTTCCATGACTCTGTTTAAACATTTTTTAGAACAACATTGTTTTAATATGTAATTATGCCAGAATGCTGTGGTGATCTTTTTACACTGTGTGCTATGTGCCTCTCTTCTCTGTCAGGCTGTTCTTGGTAGTTTAGTAGCTTAAATCCACTGAACAAAGAACAAGACTACAAAATAGTTTTCTTGAAGCTTTGTAGATCTTTAAAATATCTACTACTCCATTATTAAATTATTTATTTTTGCTGAAAATTTTATTTACCTTTATTATTTTAAAGCAGTATTTGTGTTTGCAAAGATATACCTGGAGGGAGATGTGTAAGATCCACTGGTGTTAATTGCATTCTGTCATTTTTTCACTAATAGGTGAAGAAATTATTTAGGCTAAAGTGTAAGTGAGTATCAGGAGTAGGGTGAAAAGATAAAAATGAGATAGTAAGTGGGGATGGGTGCGGGCATTGTCTGGAAGCTCAGACTACTTAGTTGGCTCTGTGTGCAAGGATAGAGGGGTGAGGCTGAGAATCTCTAGACTGAGAATCAAGACTCCCAAATTCCTTTGGAAAAACTTGTGTTCTAATGCACCCATGCTAGTGCTTGGTCCCTAGACAAGGGAGTAAGGTACTACCTCCACAGAAATCTGACTCATTGTGTGAGCCGGGACAAGTTATTTGGCTTCTCAGTAAAATCAGAGGACTGGACTTAATGATTTTTTAAATCTGTATGAAATTTTGACTTGGGGCAGTTGGGGAAGGAGGACAAGGGAGGATTGTGCATGTGGGTTGTATGAAGACAGATCTCAAATTTGTTAGCAGCAGCATACAGATTCCCCCCTTTGTGCACTCAGAAGCCCACCTGTTTGAGTCACTGCCCAGCTCTGGGTGGACAGCAGAGTCAGAGAAAGGGTGAGTGAGGAGTTAGGGCTCTGAGCTGACTCCTCTGTCTAGCCCTTATCAAGTTCAAAGAGTCTGTGTTCACCCCTGCGTGTTGATGCCTCTCTGGACTGAATTTAATTTTGAAAAGAAAATACTCATTTGGTTGGGCTAGTCTCCAAATCAAAAAAATATATATATATAGTTTATTATTTTCAGTTTTTCAAAGAGAAATCAAATCATTTTATTAATTCAAGGCATAAGATGTGCAGAATAGACCTAGAGTGAAAGCTCATTAATTCCATTAAATAGGAGGCAGTTAAGAAATTTGAATTTTACAACACTCTTTACATTTGAAATTTGAATGCTAAAAAAGATATTGAAGTTTTAACTTAGCGTGTGCCTTGTAGAGATTTTTAAAAGACAACCTTCATGAGGAAGAACTATGATGAAATATGGAAATATTTGAATATGACTTGCAAATTCTTTTCAACCAGTTTCTTACTTTAGCTAAATATTTTAACTCAATATTGTTTACATAATTTGTTTAGTGAATTTCTTTCCAATTTTTTTTTTCTTTTTACCAATTAGTGCAATTCCAATTATGGGGTTTTATTTTAATGTGCATTCTGTTTCTCAAGTTTTTCTTATTTTTGTATTCATTGTACATGAGTTGCATATATTATTTGTTAATTTCTTCTGTTTTTGTGAAGGTGTGGCAGGGTTCTTCTTTACTCTCTAGAACCAAATGAAAATGAAATAGATAAACTAACATAAAAGGCAGCATGGTTTTTTACTATAGAGACACCAAAAACCACCAAGTGAAACCTGGAGGGACTTGGGGTCCTGGTTCATTTAAATAAATGTCAGATAATATATGGCTACTTTAATGGAAATGTGGTCAAGATTTAAAAGACTTCTCAGAAAAGAAAATAGTGTTTGAACATGCAGATGTTAGGGTTCTAAATATGAAGAGAAGTAGGGTACCTCGTCTGTTGGATGATGAGTCACACTTTGTATGATAGACAGGTTCTGATCTCCCCTGGTACAGAGTGTTAAAATAAGGATAATTTTTGTGGGTTTGTCACTAACGTAATTGTGTTGACTGTTTCAGGGTATCCCTTACTGCTAGCTGAAATAGAAGAAATGGAAGATGCACAGCAACAGGAAGCTGCCCTCCTGAAAAAGTGGCAAAGGATTATGGGAATTAATTATGAGATAGTGGTAGGTCCCTAACTTCCTCATTTGTAACTATTTGATCAAGAAGTTCATGAGAGCAATAAAAGTGTTGGTCATAAAGAGTCTTTGAGAAGTAGCAAATGCCCAGCGTTTTTTTCAAAGATCTAAATGTGCTGACTCAGGTATTTAAAAAATTCAATTTGGAGAAAGTTTGATAGTAACCAGGAAACTGAAATAAATGGCATTGAAGTTTTAGAACTCATAAATCATCAATGTTTTAATATTCCTTCTGGTAGTATATCTTATATAGATACTAGGAAGGTTGTTTTTCTGATTATTAAGTGGGATTCATAGAAAGAATCAGAAAAGAATGACAATATTTACTTAAAGATAAAATAAAAATGAATCATGACCTATAAACAAAATTGTAAAAATACTTTTCCTATTACCACTCATATATTTACTTAAGAGGTATGTACTTCTATCTGCTTTTTTCATATTACTAATGCCATATTGAATGTTTTATATTTATTAATACTTTTCATAGCTAGGATAGCAATTGTCATTTGCTTCCTAAAAAGAGGTTTAATAAAATGGCACATATTATTAGCCTTTAGATGTACACCAGCAAATTTTAGGGATTTTAAAAGGAAAAATGTAATACTAGGTTAGGTTGAATTTATATTATTGCTTATAATATCCATGTAACTCTAGATTAGAAGAGATAAAAGACAACAGATTTCATATATTATTAATAATTAACATTTTTGGAGCACTTTGTGCCAAGCAATATTCATTGAATACTCATGACAATGACCATTTTTTTTTAAACATTCAAGTTGCTTAACAGTCAGTTAAGAAATGAGTAAGTACAGCTGTTACTACCATTCTAAATTGCATTGAGGAAAAAATACAATAAAGCCCGGCTTCACTGTGGTTAATTTAACACGAAAAGAAAGTTGAGATGTTCCGTCTTTGAGGAGGCTTGTTTGCATAACTGAGACTCCACCGCTTCTGCTGGTAACTGAATAGTGAAGGGGACCTTTTGACTAGCCAAGTGTTGACTAGTCAGATGTCAGACCTGAGACTGGGAACTTTTAATTGCCTTTGTGCACATGGCACTCCCAGTCTGTCAAGGGCAGAAGTGTGCTGTAAGTAAAAAAGAACTAAGCTATTTACTGGCTCTCAAAAGTAAATTAGACGTAGATCTGACTTTAAATTGTTGGCTGCGTAGTTGAACAGCATAAACGTAATCATAGGGAGAGTGGTGCAGTAGAAAGGAGGATTGATGGGCATTGTGAGTGGGGTACTGGGAGACTTCTCAGGGGAGGTGATATATAGAATGGGATTTAAGAAGTGAGAAGGATTTCATCCAGCATTAGATTTCAGCGTCAGGTTTACTGCACGCTTGCATTTGCGTTCCACACCCTGTAAGACAGCAGCTTTGCAGAGTTCCCTCTGGTATTCCGGAACCCCTCAGGGGATGTCAGAGAGCGGGTTTTGGCCCAATCCCTGCAGGCCAGGCCGAGGGACCCCACCTGCCAGCAGGACCCCGCTCGCTCAGTAGAAGCCCTTTGAGCCCCAGCGCTGCCTCAGGTGCAGCCTGCAAGGAAGGAACCAGGAAAGGTTGGCTCCAAGACGTGTCTGGCCCATCTCACCCAGTCCTGCCCTGCCAGCCATCTTCTAATTAATTTCCTTTCAATGTGCCCGAATCCATGCACTGGGCCACTAGTAAAATACATATATGAGAAAAAATAAAAGAATATTAGAATTGTGATGATTTTTCTTTTTTTAGGTCGCCCAAGTGAGCAAGTTCAGTGAGAACAGTGGTTTGGGGATAAGTCTGGAAGCAACAGTGGGACATCATTTTATCCGATCTGTTCTACCGGAAGGTCCTGTTGGACACAGTGGGAAGCTTTTCAGTGGAGATGAGCTCTTGGAGGTAAGGAGCTATGCCATTTTACCCTCCCTCCCCAAGTAGAATTCTTAAAAGGCTGCAGGAGGTCTCATGGTAAGTAAGTTCTTATTTAAATTTTCCCTCTAAAGGACACTCAAGAGAGATCTACACATAAAATCCAACCCGAAGCAGACATTTCAAATCTGTATTTGAACTGATTTTCAGACCTAATTCCATGCTGAGTTTGTTTGTTTTCATTACAGGGAACTATAAGAACTTCTTAAAAAATTTTAAAACATTTATTCAATTTTTAGAATATGCAATACATTTACATATTTCAAAATCACAAAGAATGCAAAAGCTTTACAATAAAAAGCCTTTTTTTCCTATTCCAATTCACCCAGTTTCTATCTCCTTCATTAACTAATTACATTTGTTTCTGTGCAACCTTCTGGATATTTTTAATTCATAAATACTAAAGTTTGAATGTATTATTTTTCCTCATTTTTATAAAATGCATGCTAGTGCACAATATGTGCCATTTTCCATTTTGACATTTTCTCTTAATAATAACATAAAATGTAAATTTTAAAAATAATCCATTTTTCCCATTCATCCTTTGAGGAAGTTTTTTATTAAGTCTTTCTTCCAAACTACTACTCTGGGAGATCATACGTGGATGCAAAGTTGGTGAGCACTTTCTGAGTGCTGCAGAAGGTCCAATTCCAACAGACTCTAACCTTGTGCGTAAAATGTTTGCAGTAGTATTGTTACAAGTCTAACTATAGTTCACAGGAGAACTGTGGTAATAGTAAAATTTGTATTTACTTAGTGCAAAATTGTTCTCTAAAGAATATTCATGCTATGAGAAGTTCTTTCTTGGACAACTTCTCTTTTTCCTCAGGTGAATGGCATCACACTGCTTGGGGAAAACCACCAGGATGTGGTGAACATTTTAAAGGAGCTGCCGATAGACGTGACCATGGTGTGCTGCCGCCGCACTGTGCCCCCCACCGCCCAGTCAGAACTGGACAGCCTGGACCTGTGTGACATTGAGCTAACAGAAAAGGTATTGGATAACGGATAGGAGGCCAATCTGAATATGGAAAGTATAAGTGGTGTTTGAAATTGTTTTTAGGCCTCTTTTTTATTGGGTGTTTGGTTTCCTTATATTACGCCATGGCTTTTAAAGATAGACCTCGGGGTCAGACAGACCTGGGTGTGAATCAGGCTTGGCACTTCCCAGCTCTGGGACCTTGGGCAAGTCACTTCACTTTTCTGAATCTCAGTTTTTTCCTCTGTGCAATGTAGGTCATGTTGCCTGTCTTGGAGCATTACTCTGCAGCTAAAATAAGGTCATGTAGGCATATTTTATTTCATTGCCCACAACATGCTTATATACCTTATTCATACTACCAGTATGAAGTCAGTACTTACATTGTCCCCATTCATGGAGGAGAAAATTGAAGAATGTAAAAGTATATACTATCTTTGTGGTGAGTGATACTTTTATGTAACCTACTGAGCTCAGGACCTGGCATACAGTACTGCTCAGGGAATGGTTAAAGTATGAATGTACACATCATTTCTGCATATACTGGTCTTACTTGCACACTATTGATACTTTAAAAAATGAGAAATTTGAGCTCGTAACATTACATGTCAGATAATACTCTGTGATATCCAGAAACTCCCATTTTTCTGTTTGCTCATTCTTTTCCATTCAGATCAAAATGTCAAGAAATGGAGCTCATTAGTTTTCCTGAAGACTCACAGTAGATACCTGAAGTTATGATTTTGACTTTGTATCTTTGCAATCTAAGTGAAATCCCATGTAAGATACAGCCAGAGATGATGTTAGGATTTGATTTACATTATACTGAAGGAATAATTTTGAAAACTTTGAAGAATAAAGTGTATAGTTTAATATTCACATGGGTGACTAGAATAGGGTAGAATAATAAATGTAAGTCTAACTTGTATAGTACCCCACATAACCATACACATTTTATGTGATATAAATGTGATTCTTGCAATAAAAAAGGTGAACAGATTTGCATCCAGTACTTTCAAAAGTAAATATAAATTTCCAAAAATCCATCTAATTTTAATGCCTGTTATAAGTTAGGTATTTCTTCTTGTCTAGTAACTTTAATTCCTAAGGGTTTCCTGATAAATTATTGCTGCCCTTATTTGAGAGTGTTTTTTTTTTTTTTTTTTTCTGGAAAGACACTAAGAATCTCCCTTTTTCTTGGAGTGCTGTTATGTGTATCGCTCATCTACTGCCTCTGAAATAAGAGCTGTCTGGTCTGTCACCAGCCTCATGTAGATCTCGGCGAGTTCATCGGGTCTTCGGAGACCGAGGAGCCCACGCTGGAGATGCCCGATGTGGGTCAGGATGCAGCCAAGGTTCACGGACCTCTGGCCATGTGGGAGACAGATGTGCAGCACATTGAGCTGGAGAAAGGCAGCAAAGGACTTGGCTTTAGCATTTTAGATTACCAGGTAAATCTATCCAACTTGTAACAGTTTTTTTTTAAATAGAAGATGATATATACGGAGGCATGTTGTTGATAGCAGAGAAAAGGCAGATACTATTTTAGTCATCAAAGGCATTTTCTTGTTCCTAGTAAAACCTTCAACTAGTACTTTATATGCTTCATTGATTATCATAAAGAATTTTTTTAAAAACATTGAATTCCTTGAGCTCTTTTATATTGTAACTCTTGAGGATTTGAAGAATACGCAGAATACATTTTAGGAATTTTGTAGAATCCCGTGGGGTTTTGTTTGTTGTTGTTTTTTTGGACATTGGGGAGTATGTCCAAACTATTGTTATTTCCATGCACTTAATTGATGGTTCATATTTTAATGGTAAGACAGAAATTATTAGATATTTATTGTGTCTGAAGTAAATAATAGTTTTATAATTGGCTATATTATAAATTTCAGTATTCCTGTCATTTGACTAAATTTGTGAATAAGCTTAAATTGGTCAAACGTGACCTGCAGCCTTACCAGCACTGTGTTCTGTGGTGTGAGTAGCTGAGGGAATGCTGTGGCCCATTGGAGAGAGACAGCCGTTGCTCCTCATTAATTAATACTGAGCCAGTCGCCGTCTCCCATGTCTCCCGCGGGACGTGTCCTTCATGCGGCCTGATTCTGGAGCCTGTGCGAATGCAACGTTGCTGTACGTCTTCCACGGCATCACCAAACTCTCTACCGCCACTCCTTCCATTTCCTTATTTCAAGAGAGTGGCCCTACTACCTTCAGTATACTCACAACTACGGGTGCTCCAGAGCAGTTATTTTCTATTACACAAATGCTGGTGTTAATAATTCGTATATCTGACATCTGTCTACCCTCAGATGATAGTTATAAAATTTGACAAAAGTTAAAATTATTTTAAACTTATCTGTGCAATTTGAAAGGTCAACTCAGGAACGATGCCAAGAGATGGGAGCTTTGTTTGGGGTGAGTGCTTCCTAAACTCCAGAGTGGAAGGAACTTTTGCCCAGATAATTCATTAGAAGGGTTAACGGAATTTTTCAAAGACACTGGAAAGAGTTACCCATCCATCACAGGGCAGGGGGAGCCGCCTGTAAACGTATTTCCCAGTGTGAAATGAAGCTGCCTGCTCTGTCCTTTCTCCATCTCGTCTGTCAGGACCCCGTAGACCCAACGAGCACTGTGATCGTGATCCGTTCTCTGGTTCCTGGCGGCGTTGCTGAGAAGGATGGGCGCCTGGTTCCTGGTGATCGCCTCATGTTTGTCAACGACGTGCACCTGGAGAACAGCAGTCTGGAGGAAGCTGTGCAGGCCCTGAAGGGCGCCCCGGCAGGAACGGTGAAAATAGGAGTTGCCAAGCCTTTACCCGTAAGAATTTGGATTTTACCGATTCTTTTCAGTATTTGCAAACAAAGTGGCTTGTGCGCTTATTTTTAGCTTCACATGTTCTTAGGATAGATCTTGACTTTCAGTACTTTTTTATCAACACAGTTGTTACTGGCTTTTGAGAGTGAAGGTTTAATGTTGAATAATATTTTTTTAATATAAAGGAAATTAGACAGGAAGTTCAGAAATAAATCTGTAGCATTGCTTTGTGCTTCACTTTTGACCTTTTGTATTTGATGATGATGATGTCATAATACAGAATTGAAATATTTTCAAAGAAATAGTGCCTCAGAATATCTATACCAATAGAGTAGAGTATTAGAGAAATTAATAGCATTAACAACTAGCAGCGGGATCTTTAATTTGGGTGGGATAAATAGAATCTCTGTAGAGTGGCTTGAAGTCCCGCATTCTGTCAATTTCAACACATTTGTTGTCTAATTACTGGGAAGCAAGAAAATGAACTTCCCAAAGTGATTCATCAGCAGGTGGCTTCCTGAGGGAGGGAAGACCCCTCCTCTCATTAATTATTGCAATATTAAAAATAACTAATGACATGCTTACATAATATCAATACATTTAGTAGGTGTAGTGATTGCAGCACAGCACTTTAGACTGAATTGCAGTGAAATCTGAGAGACATTCTCACTCTGGGAGATTTCCCCCCCCCCCCCCCCAGTATATAAATATATTCTTAAACGAAAGGGCAAATATACCTTCTCCTAAGAAACCACAGACACACGGATATATTTGCATAAACATCAAGGAAAAATTTGTTGACTGTGAAGTAGTAAGCTTTGTTAGTATGTTTTAAGTGTTAATTACATTTTTGTGTCTCACTTTTTACTCCACAAAGAATTGGTAACCTATGAAAATATATTTATTAAAAAAAAAAAAGGGAGGAAGGGAGAATCCTTTCTGAAATCAAACCTGAAATCAAACCAGAATTGTAGAAATCACAACAGAAGATCAATATGAAGGTGATGTAAGAATGAAGATAGGCCATTGGGACTCTGCATACATAGGGTGTGGCAAAAGTGGGCTTCCAATATTATAATCAATAAATAATAATATAAGAAAAAACTGTTTCACATACTCATGTCTGTAAACCTACTTTTACCCCACCCTGTGTGTTACAATTGACCATATATTTGGTTCTGGTCTTTTTGTTCAACAAAGAAAATGGCAAACAATTCCATATTTATTTTTACTGCCCTTAGAAGAATCCATGCCAGTTATTAAGAAGCAGACTGTTTTTTTCTAGCTAGTTCCAAAATAAATTTCTTTCATGAGAATGCTCACTATTTTAAATTTCATATGCATTGCAATAATATGAAAAAATAGCTTTTATATTTAGTGAGGTTTATTATCTAACAAACTTATATTTGTGGAACAAAAAGAGAAACTTTTTCCCCCAAAATACTTTGGTATGTAATTGATGATACAGGCTGATGTAGGCATGACAGTTATCTATAATAATCCATAATAATAAAAGAATAATATGTTAATTAGACTGACGTCCTTCTGGGCTACCTTCCTAGGGCTGTGAGGGAAGCTCAGATCCTTGGTGCCAGAGGGAAGCGGGTGCTGGCAGCCAGGGGAAGGAAGGCCTCTTCTTGCATGAATTTCGTGCATTGGGCCTCTAGTCTTAACTGTGTTGGCCTATTTTCTCTGAGGTTGGAATACAGATGTTAGTGTATTAAAAGTTGCCTTATTTTTATGTGAAGAAGTTGTTGAGCCAGAATATTTGTCAGATAAAAATGACCAGATGATTACTTTGATATAAAATATTATGTTGTTATATTGTTGATTTTGATCATCTTTTATGAGAAGAATGAAAAAACTTAGTTGAAAGGGATTCTTACCTAGTAGATGATGTTGGTATTTGAATAAATATCCTCATGCATCTTAAATACAAATGTTAAATATGAATATAATATTTATGTTCTATGTTAAAGTCATGTGGTTTCATTTAAAAACTTTCCCATTTTTTTTCTCTCCTCCTTTATCTTTTTCTCTCTGTTCCCTCTCTCCTCTTCCCTCTCTTTCCGTTCTCTTTCCTTTTCATGATCTCATCCTCACTCTCTGGACTTCCTTCTCCCTGCAGCTTTCTCCAGAAGAAGGTTATGTTTCTGCCAAGGAGGATTCCTTCCTCTACCCCCCACTCTCCTGCCGGGAGGAAGGGCTGGCTGACAAGGCCCTCTTCAGGGCTGACTTGGCTCTGGTTAGTGGCCACAGCTTTTCAAGCTTTCTTTCAAAAATCTTATGACTTATTTTATCTTGCAAAATATTCTAAAGTCTTACTGTATTCTTTGTTCATTATATTTGTGAAACGAAACATTTCTCACCAACTCCAATAGTTCTAATAATTCAAAATGTGAAGAAAAACAAACCTATGTGAAAACTATTTGTTGGATTCGTGGAAATTTTATTTAACAAGGCAAATGTCAACAGTAGAATTAATCTTCACATCATACCAAATATTTGTCAGAGCACTTGTTTATTCTCATTTCATACTGAGTCTTTCTAGGCATTTGTTACTATGTAGTATTTAGCCAGAAATAAGCATTTTGCCTACCTTTTAAGGATATAACAGGTCTCCATGGACATTATACTAATACTAGAGGCTTGGTGCATGAAACCCTTGCACTCGGGGAGGGGAGTTCCTCAACCTGGCCCACGCCCTCTCACAGTCTGGGAGCCCTCCAGGGATGTCCACCTGCCACAGAGGTGAAAAAGGCTCCTGCCACAACTGCTGTGCTCGCCAGCCATGAGCCCGGCCCAGGGCTTCTGGCTGAGTTGTTATCCCTGTGGGAGTGCAGTGACCACCACGGGGCAGCTCCTGCATTGATCATCTGCCCCCTGGTGGTCAGTGAATATCATAGCAACTGGTTGTTCCACTGTTTGGTTTATTTGCATATTAGTTTTTTACCAGGTATACCAGTGAATAATACAGATTTTATAATAAAAGAAAACAAGATAATTTCAAAAGAAATATCAAAAATGCCTTTTTCAAAGTAATGTCCATTGCTAGCTACACATTTCCAACATCTTTCATGTAATTTGTGGATATTGTCCCAATAGAACTTTTCTTGTTCTGAGGCAGACCATTCAGAGACCCAATTTTCCACTTCTTATGTTTTGAAATACTGCTCAGAAAGTGTGTGTGCCATCAATCAGAACAAGTGGTAATCTGAAGTAGCAAGGTCTGGGGAATATGGTGGGTAGGTTAATACTTCCCAGGCAAGATCTTTTAAGTTGTCTTTAACTGGTTTTGAAGTATGTGATGGTGTGTTATCATTAAGCAAAATTACTTTGCCATGTCTTCTGGCCCATTCTGGTGGTTTCACAATCAAAGCTGGTTCATTTTGATTATTTGTTGTCCATAGGGATCAGTATTAACCATTTCCCTGTTTCACACCTTCCTGATCCCACCAAACGCAGAGCATTGTCTTCTTTCTGATGTGATTTGGCCTTGCAGTCCATGTTAATGGTTGATCTGGAACAACCCATGATTTTGTGAATTTTGGATTCTCAAAATAAATCCACTTTTCATCGGTGGTCACAATTCCATGCAAAAAGACTCTTTTTTTTGTGCCATTGAAGCAGCATTTTACTGATGACTTTTCGGTTTTCCATTTGTCTTTCGTTCAGTTGATGTGGCACCCATTTTCCTTCCTTTAAAATCTTTCCCATTGCTTGTAAACAATCAGAAATTGTTTACTGACCAACGTTTAATCTTTCTGCAAGTTGTTTTTGAGTTTGACATGCACCTTCATACAATAATGCTTATAATTGTTGGTCTTCAGATTTTTTCTGTTGACCTGGACATTGTTTGTCTTTCATATTGAAATCTTCATTTTTAAAGCATTTCAACCAGCGTTCACAAGTATCTTGAGATGGAGCATATTCACCATAAGCTTCCCAAAGTATACGATAACTTTCTGCAGCACTTTTCTTCAAAATGATGAATTAAAACTTCCCACAAATGCTCTTTTTTTGGCATGAAATTCAACATTTTTAATCATAAAAATATCTGTGATGTTAATGCCTTCAGAAAATTTGACCTATGAAATATTGAAGCTTGCTAATCAGTACAGCAAAATAGCATACATATCAAATAGCATGTATATCAACATATGCGTAACTCTTATTGAAAAAAAAATGTGCATTACTAACTGGTACACCTGGTATTATGTAGGATTATGTTAACACTTCAAAACTAGATAGTTTAGAACTCTGAATTATATAAAGTACTCTGGTATAAATATGTAAAATAGTCTCCCGCCATAGAAAATTCTTTTGAAATGTTGCATTTCAAATGTACCATTGTCTCTAAAAGTGCCCAGAGAAATACAATTTTTTTCTAGAGTTGACACAGTTTCCTTGAATCTCCTTAAATGAATATCAAAGAGAAGATTAGTTTCACTTTTCTGTGAGCTCAACATCTTATGGTAGGAAATGTCCTGGGTCTTCTCCCTAACTACATAATCTTCTATTGGTCACTCAACGTTCGTGGACCCTGGTGTTTTTATCTCGACAATAATTAGATTAATTGATTGTAGGATCTCCTTTAAGATTCTGAGGCATCAACTAAAGGTACACAAATTATTTTAAGACTTTTTTAATGTTACTTATATTTTTCTATTATAATATATGGCCCAAGGCTTAGTTAATACTATCTGTGAAGATAGCAGATGTTAAATATTTAATGTTTGGATTATGATACATAATGTACATTCATAAAGGATAAATATCCATGTAGATACTAGTGAATTTGAGCATGTATTGAAAAAATGTTTTAGAGAAGTTCATTTTGAAGTTGTCCATTAGTATTCCTTTAATGTTTTTTGCAAGAATATGATCTGGTTTTAGTGCAACTTCTCCTGGCTAAATGTGTAAGTTGAAATCACAAAGATAGACAACATATCAGTTTTTGCCATTAAAGCAGAAAATGCTGGTAGTATTGTATAAGGATAGTATTTATTTCTGTTCTACCTATTCTGAGATATAACAGTGAGTGAATTGTAAGGAGAGCTTCAAGCTTATCATGCTTTAAATCTTTCACTTGGTTCTGCCACAGAAGATAGTAATAGGATTTTTAGGTAATTCGTAGTGAAATTTGCTACCTCCCTCTATGTGAGTTTTCCAACAATAGCTGTTTATAACTTATAGTTTTACCATAACTAGATCATAATTAGGCACCTTGTTTGCTAGTGTAATTTCAGCATAAAATGCCAGATTTTTCTCTTTGGTTTCTGATGATCACCATTAAGTTTTGGGTCTGTAACTTGAATGGTTTTTAAATCTATTTAAAGGCATTTTAAACAAAATATATAATCTCGGTGCAATTTACAAATAGAGGATTGTCTGGCAGTCTGTTGAAAAAGTTTATGTGAGTTGAATAGGAAAAGAGCTGACCTCATTCATTTTATTATGAAAATCTAAAATTTGAGCCGGTATTATTTTAAAATAATGTGACCTTGGAAAAAGGCAAATATTTCCCTTAGTTTATGACATTTCTAAACTTAGAATTTATCCAGGTCCTTTATTGATTGTTACCTTTAGCCCTTTATTGGTGGAATAAAATACCCTTTGATGCCAGCAGGCTAGGCTACAGGTGAGTAGTTCATCCTTGTACTCTTGCATTAGCCTCTGAAGTGTTGAAGAGGGTGAAGAGGTCATGTAGAAGATAGCAATGACAAAGGAATGATACTAGGGACCTTTTGGTCTCAAGTGGAGACTTTGCAGTGGAACAGAATTTCCAACTGACATTATTTTTTTTTTATCCCTAGGTGGACACAAGCGATGCTGACTTAGCTGATGAATCTGCATTTGAGTCTCACTACTCTCCCGATAATGACAGCGTCTACTCTACTCCTGCCTCTATTTTGTCTCTTCACAGCAGTGCTTGTAGTGATGGCCTGAACTATGGTCCCTCCCTCCCATCGTCTCCTCCCAAGGTACGAAGGGAATGCCGTCTCCGTTGTGGGAGAACCTGGTGTGCACTTTCCCAGAGGGCACTGTGTATGCAGGGCTGAGTTGTAGGAGTAGCAAGCCAGAGACATTGTGTTTCCCAAGTCATGGATTCATTATTGGATTAAAGTTCAGTTTCACTTAGGTGATATTGATTGGGTCATTTGTAGACTCCCAGGGACTGTTCAATTATAGGGTCTGTTGTGCAGAGTGATGGAAACAGAGGTTCAAAGCTATCATTAGGGTTTTCTTGTTAACATAAAAAACAATTGGTGAAACTTATTTCTCAAATTGTGTTTTTAACCGTGTCTCCTTTGGAAAAAGTATTATTATTTTGTGCATGCAGAGTTGGATAGTAAAATATTTCTTGCGTTTATTTAATATTTACTAGCTAAGTTAAACATAAGGCTGTCATGTGGTTTTATGTAAAATGAGACCAAAGAATACACAAAAATCATCGTGAATAGTAAAATATGTTTAAATCACTGGATATGAATGAAGAATTTGGTTGCTATTTGATATATCTGTGCCAATTCTATATTAAAAATACATTATTGATATAAATGCTCCAGCTTTGTTCATTTTCTTAGTGACATGATCTATAATGTTTAATAAGTAATATTTAAAAACCTACCGACTCTTTTGGGTGTTAAATGGTATCTTACTATTTAATTTGTGGTTCCTGATTACTAGTGAGGTTGAACACTTTTTCATATATTGGCCATTTGGGTTTCACTTCCATCAGTGGCCTCTATGTTTATAATGGGTTGCTTATCTTTCCATTGATTTGTTGGCATTGTTTATATTTTCTAGACATTGATGTACAAAGCAATTCAGTGTGTTTTTATGAGTGTGTCTATGTGTGCATGTGTTAAAAAATACTTAACAAGTGTAGGAATAGTATCTTTCAACTTCAGGAAAGAAGTTATTCTTAAAGATAAAAGGAATCATGGAATTTAGTTTAATACTTTTATTGTTATAAGTAGAGTGATTGAAGAAAATATGGCAAAATGTTAAGATCTGTTAAATCTTGGCAAAGCTTTTATATGTGGATATATATGTGTCTTTAATTTTCTATGTTGGAAATATGCCACCAATAACAGTTAAGGTAAAAAGACTGGACAATAATTCTTTCTTGGATATGTGAAATATATATTTTCCACATAAGTTCAGTGGGGAGGGAATTTGAACCTATGAATAAGTTGGAAAGTAGAATTTTCCTGTCTAGTACAGTTTTCCTGAATTAACAAGTTTTTTTGGCCAGAACAATCAAAGCATTTTCTTTTATGTTTGAGTTACACCTGTTATCCTTGCAAATGATGCTGGGCAGTCTCTTTGAATTGGTTTGCAAGGTATAATCTTGAATGGAGCATCTGCTCCTCTCTCTCCCCACCTGAGCCTGCCTCTGTGACTGCGTCCTGTCTGGACCCTGTTCAGCCTTTCCTGGCCTCAGGGCTGGAAGCTGAGTTCATCTCCTAATGGGGTCTCCTAATCCACAGCATAGCACAATTCTTGCCAGTGGGACAGATTGTATTGTTTAACTTTGTAATTGTTACTTAAAGGGATTACACAATCTGCATACTGAGAAGCATATATTTTACAGGGCAAATGCTGGCTGCATGCAGCACAACATATTGGCTTACTGAAGTCTGTTTGCCTCCTATTTTTTTTTTTCCATTTCCCAGGCAGTTTACTCTTTTGTTGAAGCAAATTTTTTGGCAAGCTGGCTTATCAACTGAAATATTTAAACTGCAAAACAACAAAGAAAGCATTAATGAGGGTGTTTTAAAACAAATTGTGAAACTCCGGTGTGCTTTTAGTTTTCTTTGAGAGCAGCTCTGTCCCTAGGAAGTGGTGAATCTCTGTGGCGTTTTTGTTTTGTTTTGATTTTGTTTTTTTCTGTGGCATCTTTTTAGCATGTAGATATTTACTAGAAAATTGTGTGTAAATAAATAAAAATTAGATGATGCACACATCTTTTTGTCTCTTTGCACTAAATTTATTTTCAAAAGACAGAATAGCAATTTGTTATGAAATTTCAAATGGACTGTTTTTCTTAAAGTGAGCTCAGACTGCGACTTTTTAATTGATGAAATAAGATTGGATAGCATATGATAACTGATGTGAAGAAGGATGAAATAGAATGTGAGGATCTCAGTGATTCCTCAAGTTTTTGACCTTGCTAACTATGTAATAAGTCTTAAATAGCCTTAAATTGTGTCTGGAAGCACCCAGGGATTTTTATCTGCATCCTTACATCGGTGAGAGGTCTCCTCACCGTGGTCAGGTGTGCTGGAAGCACTGGTCCCCCAGAGCAGAGACCCACCCTGAAGGGAGCACTTCCCCGGTGCAGAGCCTGGGCCCTGCAGCAGCTCAGACCCTCACAGACCTCAGCCTCAGGCGGAATGAGCTCCTCTGTACGAACTATTGATATATCCTAAGGCAGCCAGTTCTGCCGTCTTTTCCTTTTAAAGAAGTGGTGTCTCCTTACTTTGATTAATTATCATATCATGATTTAAAGGAAATAACCATCACTCACAAATCTAGAAAAATATATCTGCTTCTGGGGCATTTGGATTAATAGAAGCAGGCCATTGAAATGTGGATCTTAAAGACAGAAAGCCAGTGGGATTTTTTCTTTTATACTCTTCTAGGTTTTAATTTTTTTTATTAATCTTTCTTATCCCCGTTTCCTCATCACCTTCACTGACATAAACAAATGCAGAGATAATTGTTTTCAAACTTAAATGCTTCTAGACTTTTGTTTAAAAGCTCGATATATTTTGGGGGCTAGGATGCTTTCATTTATTTTTTTTCTATTTTGGCTGAAAAATTACACCCAATAAAAATGTAATTGCTTTGTAATGAGTCTCCCCTTCTAATCCTCACCTGCAGGCCCTGCCCTCGCTCTTACTCCAGGCATGAAATGATTACTAGTTGTACACGCCCTCAATTTCTTAGTATCAGTCCCCTAGGAGATGCTGTTGATTCTGGTGCCCAGTGAACTTGGTGTTTGTCAAGATAGAAACTCCTTTTTGCACCTCCTACACCAAACACATCTCATGGATTCTGTAATATTAAAAAAAAATTTACCAAATCTTCACTTACTGTCATTCTGTAGCCTAGAATATTGCTATCTTTACATCCTTGTTTAAAATATATGTAATTTTTGAAGGAGAGGGTTAGTGTCAAAAACTAAATCACTTTAGTCAAGGTGATGAAAGTGGTTGTGGAGATCCTAGTGACAGAACTGCACATTTTCAAAATATAAAAGATGTTGCCTTTCTGCAGAGGAGGGCCAGTGCATAAACAATAAAGGATGAATACCCTATCTCAGAAAGAGTGGGAACAAGGTAAATTGGAGTAGCTGTGCTTATGGCACATTTTCCAAAAGTCTTGAGAAGCCTTCAGTGGTGGACTGCTTATTAGAGAAAAGCAGGTTGTGTCCAATGAATGTTTAAATTTAGCCAGCTTATGTAAAAATATATTACCTGGGTAAATACTGTGCCCAAGTATAATCTCAGCTTATTCATTACACTTAAGAAATACACCTGTTTCAAGTAACTTTGACATTTTTTATTTAACCTTTTCCCCATTTCCCCCCCCAGAAAACAAGACTATATCAAGTGGAGGCACGTGTTAGATGGATTTTTGGTATCTCAGCTTCATTTAGATACCAGGTTGCAGTTATTTTTGGACATATATGGGGGAAGAACGGTTTTTCTTTTAGATCCATAAGACTTTTAAAAATAAAACTCGGTTGGTTGTTCAGCAACCAGAAATGTTTCTTAAGTAGGCTTATGTTGTCTGCTGTGTTGATTAGCTCTTTCTCTTTGTGTGTCTCTGTTAACTCCTTCATGAATAATGCATGGAAATTTGTTACTCGGTTTACAGTAAACCCCAGCTAAGGAGGGCAGCTTGTACTCTTTTTCTGATGAAAAGTGGTTTTTGTTGTTATGTTTATTTAGAGATTGGGAGAGATGACTTACTGCTAGTTATCCTGATAAATTTAGAATACAGAAGCTAACCAATTGCCTTAGTAAGTAAACTGCTATTTTTAATAAGACTGAAATAATCAAACTTGGGTGGATGAGCTGACAGGTTATTGATTAGGTTCTCTGAGTGCAGAGGAGGATATTTTTCTATCATTCTCTCCCCCCCCCCGAGGATTCTAAAGATGTTATTTGCTTGTTTGGTATTTCCATTTTTCTCAGTTCTTTGTACCATGGACATGTTAATTCCAGAGAGATGACAACTTTTTTGAGGGAGTGGAAAGATAATTGTGTTGGAGCAATTGATTACCCACTTAGAAAATATGAAAAGAGACCCTATATCTCACACCACACCCTGAAATAAATTTTAGATGATTTAAAACCGAATCTGAAAATGAAGCAATTATAAAATAGAAGAAATATACTATAAAGAATTTTGTTTACTTTGTGCAAAGGAATGACTTATTAAACAATATTGAGTAAAACCCAAAAATACACACAAAAAATTTGACAAATTTAATTGTGTAAAGAATTTCATTAAAAAATACATAAAGAATTCTTGATTACATATAGAATTTAACTCCTGCATGTATAGACCCTACAAACTTAGAAGTAACAAGCTGGGGAAAGATTTTTAGTGTATATATCACAAAGGCCATATATTTACAATATGTCAATGCCCACAGAAAGTGAATACCATCTGAGAAAATCGTTGGTAAAGTATACTAACATAAAGAGAGAGTTCACAGGAGGCATACTAATGGCATGTCCTCACCTATTGTCAGGGGTGCACGTAGTAAAGTAGTAAAGCACTGAACCCCTAATTGGAAGCCCATTTGATATGCACAGCATTGCAAGCTTATGTATCATTTGAACAACAGCTCTAATTGCAGGAGTTTATACTAAGTAAATTTTCACGGCTCCAGAGAGATGTGCAGTAAAAATTAGTAAAGATGACTAATACTTATTATACAAGGCACTTTCTAGTAAGTCGGGTATGTTTTTAGTACTTTGTAATTTTAACTCTCTCTATCCTCCCACCATTCCTGTACTAGGTCCTACTATTTTCCCTGATTGATAGAGGAGAGAATCAATGCACAGAGTACATACAAGTAACTTGTCTAAGCTGAAAGCGGTACCTCCTGGTGGAGCCAGCATCTCAACTGAGGCAGCTTGGCGCCAAAGTCTGCACACTAGGCCTTTCCAGACTTCGGACTGTTTTGTAGCTTTAAGAAGATTGAAGTTGACTTTTATTCATTGGCATGGAAATCTCTCATGTCAGGGTATAAATTTACTTCAAAAGAGCAAGTAGTGCCCTGGCCAGGCATTTCAGTTGGTTAGAGCATTGTCCTGTTCACCAAAAGGTTGAAGGTTCACTTCCTGTCAGGGCACATACCTAGGTTGCAGGTTCAATTAAACGCACAGGAGGCAATTGGTCTGTTTGTCTCCTACATTGATGTTTCTCTCCCTCTCTTGCTCCCTCTCCTTCTCTTCCTTCCTTTCTCTCTGAAATCAATAAACATGTCCTTGGGTGAGGAAACCCTGTGTAGAGTATGGTTCTGTTTAGGTTTTTAAATGTATATATGTGCTTGGATGTGTGAGTGTGTACATTTGGATATATATGTGAAAGAATTTTAAAATCTGACTCATAAACACACAACTGAAGCCAACCACGTTTTCCTGGGGAGAGGACCAGAAGTAGGAGCCACACAGGAAGACTTTAATATAGTGCGCATACACACTATGCACCTCTATGGCTTAAATCTTTTTCCGGTGACAGTGTATTCATATACTCCTTTTATACTTTCAAAACATCCATCGAAGAATTGAAGAGAAAATTGATAAGTTTATTCAACAGCAGCAGTTCATGGAGCTACTGCTTTCCCAAAGCATATAAGTGATATAGTATAATATATCTATGTATATTTATGTAGAACTATAGAATTTTAGAGTTTAGGGAATTTTAGAAATTTATATAAAGCTAAGAGAGGTTCTTTAATGTACAGATTATTAATGAGAGAGCCTGAATTAGAACCTACGTCTTATAATACCCCATTTTAGTGTTTCTTCTGTTATATCTTGCACAATATTTATGAAAAGTTTCCCTATAAATAATATGAATTGTGTGGCTTTCTGTTCTTCTCCATAAATACTTATAAATATCTGTTGAAATAATTTTACCTCCAAGGTTTTTGTGAATCTGAATCAATTAATGTCATTCTCTGTATGCATTTGATCTTACAATATTTAAAAACTCAGGCTGCTCTTTAAATAAGATTTGGAAATACACTGAGTGGCCAGATTATTATGATCTCTGAATGCATAATAATCTGGCCACTCAGTGTGTGTGTGTGTGTGTGTGTGTGTGTGTGTGTGTGTGTAAATATATATGTGTGTGTGTGTATATATATACTAGAAGCCTGTTGAATGAATTCGAGCATGGGTGGGGTCCGGCCAGCTTGCCAGGGGGAGGGGACATGGACAGTTGGCTTGCCTGTTGGTCTAACTCCTGGTCGAGGGGACAATTTGCATATTAGCCTTTTATTATACAGGATATACACTGAGTGGCCAGATTATTACATATTCAGAGATCATACTAATCTGGCCACTCGGTGTATGTTACTTGCTTTCCCATTTAAATTGACTCTGAATGCTTTTATTTGTGAGCAGAACATACTAATTTATCTTAATGAGCTCATATAAAGTATAGTGTACAGCATGAGATGTATGATTGCAGAAAATGTATTGAAAAGCATTTATAAAAATAAAGGTATGTAGAATATCAGCTAAGTGATGAATTTGTATGTTTGCTAATGCTTTTTAACTAATGAATAATTAATGTTGTGTTTAGGTTTCTTCCCCAAGTCGTTAAAAAAGGATCCTACAAAATACATTGAAGTAATTCTGGCCATCGTTTTTTCTCCTTTTTTATTCTCTCATCATCAGGATGTTACTGACACTTCTTCAGATCCAATACTTGACCTGCACGTGCCCTTGGAAGAATTCTACACCCAGAACCTCCTGCAAAGACAGGATGACAGCCCACCTTCCATAGACTTGAGCATGGGGCCTGCTTCCGGGTTTACTGTAAATGACTATACCCCTGAACAGCAGTACGGATGTGAGAACACAGGCGTGTGGGCTGAGCCTCACCTACCCAGTGAAGTTATATCAGGTGCAGAGCTTACTTCTCTGCTGCCGGATCCAACGGGACAGGTACCATTTTAAAGACACGGTGTGCGTGTGTGAGGGTGAGGTCCTGAGCTCAGGGACAGGGAAGTATGCTGGCTCGGCTCCCCACGCGGAGCTGGCGCTCTCCTGACGCTGCGGTGTTCCAGAAGCCAGCCAGCCTATGCACTGGTCTTGGTTATGGGTCCTCATGGAATCAAGCACAACCAATGAGAGACCATGTGTGATGTTGAAATCATATTCCAAAGTCTAGTTTCCCTTTCCATGTGCCTTTTTTTTGTTTTTCTTTCCATCAGGGCTCTGAGTTCCTAAATCAACAGAGCTCTCTGGCCTCTACTGCTGAGCGTGCCATGCTTCAGAATATGTCCAGAGAGTTTTTTGAGAAGACGATTACCATAGCAAAAGGCAATTCTAGCCTAGGTAAGTCCCTTATTTTCCACACATACCTCCCCAACCAACCCCCTCACAAAGAGGAAAAACTGAACCTGTTTTGATATTTTTGGCTATAGATAAGAAAACAGATGTCCTAAATTTTACTGTTGTTTTTGTGGTTTCTCTT
This sequence comes from Pipistrellus hanaki, assembly GCF_964339955.1. Taxonomy (NCBI): domain Eukaryota; kingdom Metazoa; phylum Chordata; class Mammalia; order Chiroptera; family Vespertilionidae; genus Pipistrellus; species Pipistrellus hanaki. The sequence goes on along the minus strand of NC_140513.1, from coordinate 50,193,331 downwards.
TTTATGTACTCATTATTTTTCCTGAAATGGTTAACAGGTTTGTTTAGTTCAGACTAGCTTAAATCCCTCACTCCCTTAATTACTTTTAAGTATGTAGTGGCCTCATTTACATTCAAGTAAAAGATACACGGAATTGTTTGTGTATGAAACAGCAAATCAGAAAAGGAACTCTTAGAAAATGAAAAGTCAGCAATTTGGAATCCTAAATTCTTTGGAAAAGCAAATTATTAGCTTTTTTGAATGTTACCAGTTACGCATTAAGTCATTTTGTATTTAATTTCTTTCATTCACTGGAAGAAAGACGAAAAAGACAGCCAGGTGTGCCACTACCAAAATATAAATGCAAGTTATAATAGTCCTTCCCAGGTGGCGGAGTTTTGTGTCCTTTCTTAGCCAGCAGGGGTGGTGGCTAGTTAATAATCATACAGCCTTCAGATTTGGGCAAAGAAAACATTCCGTAAAGATGAAATCCTAATTTTAATAACTAAAGCTCTATTGAGGCAGAGCACATTTGTTTTGTTTTTTTGTTGTTTTTTTTTCTTTCAAGTTAAGCTGTCATGTGACTCAGCTCTGTCCCCAGTGCTCTCCGGTGGGAAGTGAGATGTAGGATGTTAGAACAGGTACTCTGAATGCAGAGTGTTGTCCAGGACTCTGGGCAGCTCTGTGTCAGAGATGCCGCTCCTTCTGGGATGTGACCAGCCATGCCCTTTACATTGATATCTCAAGGCAGGGTCTTGTTTCCTTGTTAAATCTGAGAGTTGGCAAAGAGGTCCAGCAGGGCTTACGTGGTGAGTTGGATTCTAGTCTATGTCTCGTGCTTGATTCTGTTCCATTTGGTGGTGGCTGGGTCCTACCAACAGCACTAAATGGAGAATTATAGGAGAGGCTTGCTTTGGCTGATAGAGGAGTGTGTTATGAAAGGTCTATCAGTGAATAACTGAACACTTTTTCTTAGATTCACAGTCTCCCCTTCACTTACATGAGCTTGTGTTTAAGTTTTGTTTTCTGGATAGGTTCTGTAAAAGTTGTCATAACCCATTTGTTTTGATTTCATGAATCACTTTTTTTTTTTTAACTCTGTTAAATTTAGTAAGGAAATGCCATACGCAGATGTATGCACATATGTACACATGCATATAGTGACCTTTTAAACTTTTAATCCTGATGATTTTTGGTAGGTCTGTAGTCCTTTCTGTAGTTACATTGTATTAAGACTTGAAGGTAATAAAGTAGGAGGGAAAGAAAGGTCTATCCTCTCTTCACAGATTAGGTACAGAAACATAAACAGACTCACTCATTTTTCTGAAAGCGCTCAGTCTTTAGGAGATGGAAGCAGAATTGAAACCTCAGTCTCTCTCTGATTTCCACATACTACACAATACACAGCAGTGCTTGAGTTACCCAAGGCTACGTGGAAATTGCTGTGATTACAAGTGTCATTGTGAAGCTGAATTATGATTTCCTTTAGCCCTTACAGAACAATGTAGCTTTCGATTAACATAGAGATGCATCTTAAATATATTTTGTGAGTTGTGATTTGTGTATGTTTTGTACTTTGTTGGGCACTTTGGGCCAGGCACTTTGAAAGGTATTCTACATAAGTTTTTATTATGTATTTATTTTCTCATTTAATACAACCCTAAAAATAGGCATTATACCCATTTTACAGATGAGTAAAATGATAAAATGAGGCCTATTGTGAGGTTAAGTCAGTGGCCCAACGCCACACTGATTAGAAGTGGTGGAACTCAGATTTGGAACCAGTTCTCTAGTTCTACAGTATATGAGCCTAGTCTAGAGTTAGTAAGGAAATGGAGAAGGATGAATGGACTTAGGATAAGTTCTGGAGATAGAAAAAGCAGGACTTGGTGATGGATTAATTATAAAGGGTGAGGAAGGTGGGAATCAAGATTGATTTCAACATGTCTGCTTTAGCAATGGAGAGCAGTATTGTGGTATCAACCCCCAAAAAGAGGAAGACATGGATAAACAAGGGTATGGCAAAGCTTGGGAATTCAACTGTATGCATACTAAGGTGGCATTTCCTGTTATGTATCCAGGGAGCATGTCAGAAGGGCAATTAAATATCTAGATCTGGAGCTTATAGAAATTCAGATTTGGACATAAAATGGGAGTAGATTAGTATTAAGTTCACATCAGCTTAGTTCAGTAGGCACTGTGATAGGCACTGAGGATAGGACTTAATACATGCTTCTTGATGTTAGGAATTCTGTTATGCTTTTTTTTTTATCTCAAGCCACCAACATAGCATTTGGCACATAGTAAGCATATAAGAAGTCTAAACTGAATGAACAAATGACTTGGGAATAAAGTAGTAGCACAGAGTTTCTCGATGTTTTGAACTAATTTTCCATCCATGGTCCTGTTTTTTATTCTCTTACACATATAAGTTGGACTCCCATTGTGAAATTGATTTGATATTGTGAAAACATGTCCCCTGGGAGAGCTTTCTACATTAAGGGTTAACACATCAGTTTGCCTAAAATACATCCCTCCCCTTCAGTGTAGGCTTGTGTATCTTTCATTTTGATTGTTTTTTTTTGGCTTGAAAAATGAGTGCTAATTCATAGGGATTTATGTGACTTTCAAATGAAAGTGAATTTGAAAGTCGCAAATGTAATCCACATCTGTGTTCCTCCGTTACCACAGGGATGACAGTCAGCGCTAACAAAGACGGCTTGGGGGTGATTGTCCGGAGCATTATTCACGGGGGTGCCATCAGTAGAGATGGCCGGATTGCCGTTGGGGACTGCATCTTGTCCATTAATGAAGAATCCACCATCAGTTTAACCAACGCCCAGGCCCGAGCCATGTTGAGAAGACATTCCCTCATTGGGCCTGACATTAAGTAAGTATCACTGAGACTCCCCTTTGGCTTGGGAAATTCAGGAATTTCAGTTTATTAATCAGAGGTGTGTTTTTTCCTCCAAATACATCTCTGTTAGATATATAAAAACTACATAATTACTTAATATAAATTACTTACGGATTTGACTCTCCCTGAATAGTTTTTGATTTTCGATCATTTTTAAGATAACACTGCTGAAATATTTTAGGACTGCGCATGCATGCCCACACACTCTCAGCTCCTGGATGGGTGGCTGTTTGCAGGAGGATGCTGCCCCTTCCTGTGGGGGGAGCTGTGGGCATGAGAACACAGTGCTGTGTCTGAGGGCTGCATGCCATAATGGACAGCAAAAGCTTAAAGGTCATCCGTGAGAGTCTGCGGTTCAGACCCAGGTGGAGATTCCAGAGAGGATGTGCAATGGTCTTAATGAAAGACAGACATGAGTAGCAACCGGAAGCTGTGGGAGGGCGGTGACCAGGGCAGCCACATGCTACTCATGTTCCGTGGTTCCCTGGGGCAGCTGCAGAGAGGATGCATGCACCTGTTCCAGCACATTCCCATGTCTGAGAGCAACTTCACCCAGGTCAGCAAGAGAGAAGGAGTGATGGATGTGCACACAGTGTACGAATGGTCACTGTGGGCACTGCACGTACCAGCCTCAGCTCCCAGTGCTGATGTCCTGCTGCTGGCACCAGCTGGTGTCAGCTGTGCAGTTGGTGCCAAACATGGCCACAACCGGGGAAGGGGACTCAAGTCAGCCAAGAGCTCCAAGCCGACCAGGCTGCCTCCTTTGAAGTCTGTAAGGATGTCCATCTACCATCATGAGGGAAAACAGCTCCTCTTGAAGCTTGTACTGGCTGCTCTTTTTACCTACAATTAAGCCCCCTTCAGATGCAAAGGCAGAATCAGTTTGCACACTGGGAATTCTTGGTATTCTTCTGAAATGCCAGTGGAGGCTTACAGTGGTACTCATGCCCTACCAGCTTGTGATATGATTGATGCACATACCTGTGTTGGAAGCAGAAGACAGGAAGAGTCCAGTGACCACGACCTGGTCAGTGCCAGGAGCCCTCCCCTGGTTGCTGAGGTGTCTGGGGTCACTTCTCTCACTTATGCTAGTGGAGAAGGGGTCCAACAGTATGTTTCATGCAGACACTCTGCTTAGGGACTGGCTGTCTTTCCCAATCCTGCACCGGCAGGGCCTGGCCAGGCTGCAGTACCAGGGGCAGCAGCAGTAATACTGTGTGCAGTGTGAGTGTGGTTGTAGGAGGGAGATGACTAGCCGACCTGTTACAGAGACCTTAGAAGGCCCAAAAGCTGGACCCTGCATCTCAGCCTAGCTGTGCAAAGACAGTGGAAGTGAACAGAATGGAGGCCAGAGAGTCTGCTATTACTGAAGCCCTTAGGAAGAGAGAGGAAATGGAGAACAATCCCACCCGAAAGGCCCTGCCATTCTCCTAGGATGTGAGAGAACAAGTCAGTCGTAAGATCCCGTGGAACCCCTCAGGGAGGTTGAAAGGAGACAGATGAGGACAGCCCAGGAGTACAGCAGCCTCAGCATCACCCAGAAGGGCTCTGATTATCTCAAACAATTGAAGGGGAGCTGATCTTCAACTAGTATTGGGGGCATACTCCAGGGATCCTTTCCCTCGTCTCCTCCCGCCCCATCCTGCAGCTCCCCTGGAATAAGAGGGAGCACTCTGGCCATTCCTGGAAGTCCTGCCTATCAGCTGGAATGGGTTTCCAGTGAGTCCACCCACCCCTGTTAAGAAGGGGAAACTTAACTTTTCTCAAGTGAGCCACTTCTTTATTTATTTGATTTAAATAAATACCTGCTATTAAAAAAAAATACTTTAAAACCATGTTGTTTTCTCTTTTTAATTTTACTCTTTAAATGATCTTTGCAAAAACCTTAGATATGAGATATGTAAGATATCTCTCACAGAACAGGAGGGTCCACTCTTAAAATCTTATAACATTTTTTTGATCGGCCCTCCATAGAAGGAATTGTGTACTGCCTATTTGACCTGTATGGATCCTAGAGCTAAGCCAGTTGTTTGAAGGCCAGTAATGGGCAAGACCCTATAGCACAGTGCCAGTCAGAGCAATAATTTACCTGTGCTGACCCTCAGGAGCCAAGAGAATTCACCAGTATGATGATAGACTCTGAATGTAGGTCATGTAGAATATTCTTTGAGGAAGTGCTTAAAATGTCCCCCATCATTCCATAATGCGCCCAATGCACGTTACACATGTAGTTTGGTTTTTAAGGCATCAAACATTTCCTGAACCAACATAAAATTAGTTCAAGACTTTGTTGTCGTACCTCTTCCATGAAACAGCTTGACTGTTCCCTATAGCCATAACCATTGAATATTTGCATTTATTGTATAAGGGATAAACTAGTAAAATAAGATCTCAGGGAAAGATTGCTGACCTCAAATTAATGTAATTGTTACCATTAGGGAGACTTTTTTTTGTATGAATGCTATTTTATTGACTGCATTCTGTATTATTCTTTTGCAAAGTACAGCTTGATAGAGCTTAGGTAAGAAAAACAATATTTACAATCTGGTTTTCATTATGCCTTTAATAAAAAGTAGAAAAATATATATTGTTTGGAGTAGATTTCTCTCTCACAAAAAATGTATTATTTCCAGGCAGAATTTCACTAATGGACTTTCATATTTTTGTATGTCTTTTAATATTTATGTTATGGAACAGGGGTCCTCAAACTTTTTAAAGTGGGGGCCAGATCACAGTCCCTCAGAGAGCTGGAGGGCCGGACTATATGAACTACTAATTCCTACTGTAACACCTCAGCTGCGCTCACTGCCCAAAAAACCTGGCGGGCCGGATCAGACTCCTCTGCGGGCCGCATGTGGCCCGCGAGCCGTAGTTTGAAGACACCTGTTATGGAAGGAGATCTTGTGACTATTCCATAATTTTCTTATTAATAACATGAATGCAAGTAAACTTCATTTAAAAATCAGTGTCTCTCTATTCAGAAAAAAAGAGAAATAGTAGTACTTTTCTCATCACTTATGACCCAGTGTCCATTTCTCTTGCTTAAAAGATAAATGGTATGCATCCACATGGAGACTCTATGGCAGAGGTTTAGCTCATACAGGTTACATGCAGCATCAAATGCTGATGACCTGGTAACTGATCACTTGGTTTATTGAGTGACAATGCCCCTTTGAGCTTGGGCTCTCAGTGCCATAATCGGTGCTTGGTTTTAGCCTTTTCCTCCATTCTAATTTTCTGAAGGTCTTCAAAGGTAGCCCAAAAATGAGACCGTTGTGACATTGATTTGGCATAAGTCGTGCATTTACCCTGATCCAAAAAAAGTATTCAGTACATTTTCAACTCCAAAGGTCTTCTTTCTCCTTTTCTCATGTTTATTGCTGTTGTTTGTTTTGTTTGTGTGTATATGTGTGTCTGTGTGTATATTTTCCCACCCTTTGTCTCAAGACCAGAATTTACTCTGTCATGTGGACAGCAGCATGATGATGGCCTTGGGGGATGTCTAGAGAGCTAGCTTTATAAATACTTGCTTTGAGATCCCAGGAGGCAAAAATGTACTGTGATATCTTATAATAAAAACAAACAAATAGAAAATAAGAAAAATCCCACAGCCTTCCCTCCTCTGGAAATCAGTCAATAAATCAATCAGTTAATTGATATCTTACACACACACACACACACACACACACACACACACTCCCAAACATACCAACATGAGACTGATTTCTTCTCAAGTGTCCTACTGTAGCTGTGATTCAGTTGGTTATGGTTTGACCATTGGGTGAATGGTGGAAAGAAATTAGAATCATATAATCCTTTTTCAGAAGAAGAAAAAAAAAAGTGCTAAATGATAAAACAAATCTCCCTTCAGTCTGGCCAGGGCTGAGCAGCATGTTCCATGCATTTTGCATGAAGTGTTTTTGGCCCTGTGCCTTCCAGATCTCTTGCTTTCATGAGCTAAGGGTTTAGAATTACCTTGAAAGCCATGAGTAATCCTCCCAAAAGGGAAGTCTAGGCCTCCATTACTCCGAATGGAACCATGCATTGCCCCTGGCTAATAACGCTTTGCAGTCATTGCCTGGATTTAGGCTCCATTCCTGTTTCTTCCCTTTTATTTCTTGTTATGAATTTAGCTTAATCTGGGGTGGTGCTAGAGAATTGCATTGGAGGGACTCAAAAAAAAAAAAAAAAAAAAAAAAAAGACTTACGGGTTCAGGTACACGTCTGATTGGTTTTAGGAAAAGCATTGCTTGCTGAGACAATGCACTGGGTTTCTTTTTTGCCTTTTACGATAGAGAGCTAGGAACGTGGTGACTGTGCTTCCGTGCGTGCCTGGGTAGCTAGTTTGAGTTTCCAGAGTTCAAGAACAGCCAGTGTAAGTTCCAGGTTCCATTGTTTCCTATGGAAAACCAGATGTGAACCCTCGCCAGAATGCATTCTGTTTCACTCCCCACCCCACCTTGCCAGGAGCTCTTAGATTTCTGTATTAACAGCCAGGGTTTTGCGCCTAGCAGCAGCTGCTGGTAACATCTGCCAGATAATTACCGAGCGGCATCAGAATTCACCTGCCTTAACCTAACGTGTGGGATGAATTCCTGATCAAGGAAGAAAAGATTGATTGCAGTTACATTTCCCCATGCTTGTTAATAATCATTGCTATAGACACCAGTAGAGAGCAGATGCTTTTCTGGGGGAGGTGTAGATGGGGAGGGAGCTGGGAAGGGGGAAAAACAACCAGGAGCACCCACTTTTAACTACATATGTGTGCATCGCATATTCAGCACAAGACACTGACATTTGTTAACACCATTGTAAAAAGATGCCGTGACGTATGCTTCACATTCTAGATTTTCTGCAGCACCTGCTGACGATTGAGCCCCTTTTTATGTGTGAGTATCGGTGATTCAAAAAGCTCATTATGGCTGTGTGTTACAACTTGTCTGTGAAAACCGTTTCATGCTTTTGTACCATCCCCATGCAGGGATAGAGCCAGGCATAGATTCAGGGTATACATTTTGGCTTCTTTTTTTTTTTTTTTTTTTCATTTTATATTAGGACATAAATTACAACAGAGCTGTGGGTTTGTTACATTTTCACATTGCACTGGTGCTTGTAAACCTGTTTGAAAATCACATTTTCCAACTACTTAAGATGTTAAGCTCCTTTGTCAGGAGTGATCCTGCTTCATGTGCAGGCACAGGCTCTGGGTTAAGAGCTGCATCACATGTCGGCATCTTTTTTTCCTTCCACTCCAGGTCTAACCAAAGATTAGTTTACATGGAGGAATTTTTAACATAACTCTCAAATTTGCAGTTTCCGTGTTATTTGCACAGTTCCCAATTTAATTTCGCTGATTTGCTCTGTATGTGCCGTTGCATTATGGGATGCTTGTTCTGGTGGCCAGGCTGTGTATATCGGGCTAAATATTTATGAAAACTACCCTTTTTAACCTTTCTCACTGTTACCTAAAATAGAAGAAAAATGTTTGTAAAGCTCCCCATCCCTCGCCCTTTGAAAACCATCTTTGAACAAGTATAGATGAAAATTCATTTCAATATTGTTTAGTTTAGGGATATCTTTTCCTTCGCAAACCAGTTAAAAATTAAATGCTTTGCACTGATTATCATTATTTCACCATTGTGTTCAACCCCCGCCCCCTTTTCCTGGCTGTTTTCTAAATGTTTTAGTTATATGTGATTGATTATATGGAATCTTCAAAAACCATACCAGTTTTCTTCAATAGACTTTGTGGGTTTGGGATGTTACGTTTATCTTTATTTTTTATGTAAAATACAATCAGGGTTCTTTTCCAATACCAAGTGTTTTGAATTTCTGACTTTTTTTTTTTAAGGGCTAAATGTAAGTTTACTGTTGAGTTAATCCACAGAGGAGGTGTTTTTATAGACTAAGTTGGGTCAGAATTAGAGCACCTCTCTTTCACCCAGGCTAGTCCTCAGCCCAGTGACCTGTGCTTTCTGCTCCAGTCTTTCATCCTCCAGGTAAAGTGTCAGGAAGAGATTTCCAGGGGCCCCTGGACTGTGACCAGCTGTGAGGAGGCTCGCTGATGCCCTGCTAGAACGCTGCCTTACATGGGTATTATGCCTCTAGTTTACAGGAGTATCGTAAAAGGGTGTCCTTTCTGTGATGGAGAACACGGGGCTGGAGAGTGGGATGATTTACGCTCCCATCACGCTCCGGACGAGCAGCATCACAGCATCTCCTGACTCCAAACCTCGGTGACCTCACAGAGTGAGGTCACTTTTTATAGAATAACCGCTACGTCTGAAATTATATACCTTCCTCCGCAGTAATTATGACATTGATGTAATTCGTCTTTTATTGCAACATGAAAGACAGCGCTTTCATCCTGCACTCTGGTGCTGAGATTTTATATGCACTGCCGTTATGGGTGGGTTATGGAGAGCTGGTTTAACCATCTTTATGATTTTTATATATTCTTTTTGTTGGGCAAACATGCTGAACTGGCTTCAGATGCAGTATTTCTCTTGCCTTTTCATTAATGTGAGGATTTTGGAACAGCCTACTTAAGGCTATCAACTACAAAGACTTCTAGGACACCAGTCAACTTGACTTTTCAAACGTCATTTTCTGAGTTATAGTTGTGGTCAGCATCTGACTCTGTGCCTTCCACATTATGGGCTTTCACCCAGGACTTGTTGAACTCGGGAGTGATTGTTCAAGTGTACACACGAGGCTTTCCTCAGAAACCCCATAAGGAGCTCATAAGGAGTTGCTACAAATTAGAAAGAGCGTCTTTCCATAAAGCTACAATCTTAACTTCAGACTGGAAGAGTTCATCACTTAACAGAGCTAATATTTACCTGTTGATAATGCTTGTTAATACCCATAATTAATTCTGTCTTGTGTGAGACTACAAAGTTATTTACATAAAATAATATAAAAACTCGGTGTTTTAATAGTGTATGGCTAATTTGTTTCTGCTGAAGATACCAGGAGTCTTTGGATGAAATCAATGTTATTACTGATAATCATCTTGCTAAGAATTTATAGATCTTTCTAATTCCAAAATGTTGTTTTAGCCTTCTTATTTGGGAATATTAATAATGTTGCTTTTTCCTCACCAATATGATTCTTGGAAAGCACCTAATTTATCAGCAGAATTTGAGATTTAATTTCTGTTATTTTTACATATAGGATACGTTGTCTTTTTCGATGTTCAGATTCTCTGCTGAGTAAGCTGATTAAATGAGTTGTGTGATAAAGCAGGAACAAAGAGGCAGTATAATTTATTTCTGTATTTTGGAAGCTTTACCTAACAGTTAGCCAAAACATTTCTTCCCTTTGCTTTCATGGGTTATGTTCTGTTGCAGAATTACTTATGTGCCTGCAGAACATTTGGAAGAGTTTAGAAGAAGCTTGGGACAACAATCTGGAGGAATAATGGCCCTGGATATTTTTTCTCCATACACTGGCAGGTAAATGAAACAGTAAATCTGCCACAATGATGAATGATATAGGTGGTTATACAATTTTGAATCTAGAGTCAGGGAGGGCTAGCAATGAAAGAGGATTCTTTTCCTTCTTCAACATTAAGAAAAATTTTACCTTTCCCCCGCTGTGCTTAGGAAATGATGACATACTTTGGAAAAATATATGAAAATTCAAATCAAGCAATTAAAATAATCTCTAATTATTCCACTGAATATGGCACTTTTAACATAGTGAGTTTAGAGACATCACCTTGGTTATGAATATTGTTTCATCAGTTCCTTGGAAGCTACAATTTGTGTAGTATTTTATCATGCTTTTCTCTATTTTGTATGTATTTTTAAATATCTTCAGACACTTTATTTACTCCTTTTTAACATTCATACAGATTGAGAAACACTTTTAATGATTATTTTTTATTCTTGGAGAATGTTAAGCTGAACATCTTGGTATATATGCATGTTAGGAAACAGAGTGTATGCCTTTTATTTATTTTTTACTCTTCACCAGAGGTTATATTTGTATTAATTTTAGAGAGCAAGGTCTGCATTGTACTGAGTAGGAATCATTGTACTGAAAGAGAAGCATTGATGTGAAAAACATCAATCAGTTGCCTTCCATATGTGCCCTGAGCAGGGATTGAACACACAACCTGAGTATGTGCCCTGGCAGGGAAGTGAATCCATGACCTATTGGTGTGTGAAATGATGCTCTAACCAACTGAGCCACACCAGCCAGGGCAAATTTATGCCTTTTCAATGCTCTTGGGACACAATGTATGAAGAATAATACAGAGAAATGGTGTTTTTCCCCCCCTGTGGGAAAGATAGGAACTAGGTTTTGATGCTGCTGCTGAGTTCAGCACAGTGAGAGAAAGAACGTTAATGCTTTTCCAGGAAGAATGTGCTATGTTACACTCTCAGCCGTGGGCCGGTTTCTTCAGTTGCATTGGCAGCTAAAGACCGGGATTCTAGTTAATCATGCTGCAGAGCAGAAATGGCTCTGTGTGCATGCTGAGGTCTTCTCCGAAGAGCTCTTTGGTTTCTCTGGGAAGTCAGAGCATCCCAGAACACTTGGGGGTCCAGTGACTCTGCAGGCATCATGATCTGACATTATTTCCCCTTCAAATTGCGCATGACCATAGTAATAAAGTGCTGAAGGGGAGATATGTGTTTAATAAAGGGAAGGAATGCCTGGCCCTGGGGACCTCAGATATTTTATGGGAAAAGTGGTATTCACTCCGCCCTGTCTATACGGAGCTCAGCCACACTCCACTCTGAATTCCCCGTCAGGGTTCAAGCTATCTTCCTGGTGCTTTTTGCCAGGACGCTAAAAGCAATCACTCCCATATCCCTCTGAAATATCATTCCGAATGGCTTAATTAAAGAATATGCCAAGGTAGCATGGTATTCCTTTTAAACGCTGAGATCTTAAACGCACTCAAAATGCGTCAGAGAGCACCACTGTGTTCAGCACTGCGCTTCCCGGCACAGGAAGCAGAGTGGCCTGCATTGTGCAGCGCTGTCCATGGCTGCCTCCCTGCAGAGAAAGTATATTTTCCATTCATGTAAAGGTGCTCAGCACAAAACGGTCTGCATTGTACAGCGTAGGAATCAGCACCAGAGGAAGGTGGAGTGACTTGGCCACGTTCTCACCATTCACACGTGGCAGAGCCAAGGTTGGAATGTGAGTAGGTAGGCTCCAGGTTTGGAACCATTGGGTCCAAAGAAAGAATTGCCCAACCCGCGATACAACTGTGGGCAGCACAGCATGGAGGTTCGGAGCTCAGGTTTTATGGTAAAACGGCATCCATTTAAAGCTCAGTGCTTCTACTTTCCTGTGTGACCTTGTGCCAATGTCTGGCACCTACATACACAGGTAAAGGTATTTATATTAGAGGCCCTGTGTATAGGTGGGGTCATACATACTGAATGGCCAGATTATTATGCGTTCAGAGATCATAATAATCTGGCCACTCAATGTATACTTTCTGTAAAAGTCAATTGAAAATCACTTTTGAATCAGAATGTTATAGCCTCTCCTTTCAACTAAACGTGTGAGCATGTTTCTCTAAAAATCCAATTTTTACTAACAGCATAGGACACACCATGCTCTGTTACTCTTACATGTTGCTTGTCTGAACATATTTTGTTATATGCCTGACATTTGGCAAATCGAAACTCCTACAGAAAGTGAGCGGTGACCCTGAACTCAGGTGCATTGCAGGCTGCTTCCTGTGTGAGGTGATCTGGGCCTGGCCCCTCTGATGGGCTGAGGCTAGACCATAAGCACTTCCATCTTTCTTCAGCCACAGAAGGGAGCGAATCAGGCCATTCCTGGGAAGCAGAGGCGCTGAACTCCTGAGTGCTGGCTGATAAGTTTTTTTAGGGTAGGAGTTCTCAACCAAGGCTGTGCAAGGTCACAGCCCATATGGTGCTTCTGTCTTCCTGCACGTGGAGTATAGTTAAGAAATACTTGTTGAATGGTTATTTTCTTTAAATTCTGGATTTATCCCCTTCTCATTTTAGTCCTTTATTCTCCCATGTATCATCAGGAAAGAGAGTAGACAAGATTCTTAGTATTCACCTGTATCTTCAGAATAAGTTATAGATTGATCCTTTTTTTTTTTTTTTTTTTTACAGTTACTTTTTTATTGAATTTACTAGAGGCCTGGTGCGCAAAATTTGTACACTTGGGGGGGGGGGGGGGGGGGCGGCACAAAATTTGTACACTCCCTGAGCCCGGCCTGAACTTTCTCACAGTCCAGGAGCCCTCTGGGAATGTCTGACTACCTAAGCAGGCAGTCGGACATCCTTAGTACTTGCGCAGTGGTGGGAGAGGCTCCCACCACCGCCGTTCAGCTCAGCAGCCATGAGCCAAGCTTCTGGCACTCTTATTACCAGAGGGCAGCTCCTGCATTGAGCAGCTGCCCCTGGTGGTCAGTGCGTGTCATAGCGACTGGTCCTTCAGCTATTAGGTCTATTTGCATATTAGCTTTTTATTATATAGGATGGAGGTGACATTGGCTATTAAAATTATACAGGTTTCAGGTATATAATCCTACAGGGCATCTTTTTTGTATTGTGTTTACCACCCCAAGGCAAGTCTCCTTCCATCACTGTATATAGGTTGATTGTAATATAAAGTGTGGGTTTTTTTATTTAATTGGGTTTTATTTTCCCTGTAGTGTAAAATGTTGTATACTTTTTGGTCAATTATGATGAAAATAGAAAGCAGTTCTGCCTTTTTTAGCCAAATCAATAAAGGACGGTCTTGCATGGGGTTACTGGGATTTTTGGGTACTCACTGTATAATTCTTTAACAGAGACATTCCAGAATTACCAGAGCGAGAAGAAGGAGAGGGAGAAGAAAGTGAACTTCAAAATGCAGCGTACAGCAATTGGAATCAGCCCAGGCGGTAAGGACTGTTTCTGTCTTCAGCCTACTCAGTGTTTAAAAATAGGGAGGCGTGCTTTCAAGTGCTGTATGATAACTGGATAATGTGACATTGGGCAAGTTGTTTAATATTCTTATGTATGTGTACAGTGGAGAAGAGAATATGTATCACACAGGGCTAGAACTAACATGCCATAAAAGTGTTTGGCATATATTAGGGATTAAATAAAATTAACTAGATAAAACTGTTCATAGGTGGTTGGAATGGGTATTTTCTGTAGGGTATAATCTTAAATATAGCACCAAATGTTAATTTAAATTTTTCTTGCATTTGTACAAACTATATATTCAAAAAGCGTCTTTCAGTAAACATCTTGTTATCCCAGGCTGCTGTTATTCAAACCCATGTTTTGTCTGTAATCAATTTAATGGATAACAAAAAAAATGACTTTCCTAAATATGATGGGATATATCACTATGCCACATTTTTGTGTTCATGCTAAGTAAACTCAAGTTCAGTTTAATAGAAATTTATTGAGTTCTGATTATAGACCCAGGCAAGAAGCATATAATTTTGTGACTAACAGGGAAGAATAGATATATACCCTGCCTTCAGAGAAGCTATAATTTTTTTTTTTTTAGGTAGGCAGCATATAGATACATACAAAGCAATTAAAGAAACATGTAAGGCATTTTATATAAAGTGTAAAATATGGGTAATCATGGGACACTCCCTCATAAATTTTACCATCACCTTGTACCTTTCCCTTAATACTTAATCTGTATTTTCCAGTAGTAAATATTTATTCTACAATAATAATAATACTACTTGCTGAAACCGGTTTTGCTCAGTGATAGAGCATCCGTCTGCGGACTGAAAGGTCCCAGGTTCGATTCCGGTCAGGGGCATGTACATTGGTTGCGGGCACATCCCCGGTAGGGGGTGTGCAAGAGGCAGCTGGTCGGTATTTCTCTCATCGACGTTTCTAGCTCTCTATCGCTCTCCCTTCCTCTCTGTAAAAAATCAATAAAATATATTTTAAAATAATAATACTTATTCTACAAGAGAGAATAATTTCTGCTATTTAGAGATATAAATGAATATGAAGCAGCAGCCATAACATTTAAACATTTTCTATGTTGAGTCACATATAAAGTCTAGAAAACTTAGATTGCTTTCACACACAAAAAACTGTAAGCTTTTCCAGCCATTCTAAATGATTTCTTGATCTGAATTCCTGAAAAGCTGTTAAGCCCATTTAAAAAAGTCACATCTCTCTACATTACCCATAATGAGAATAGAGTATGTTCTAGATCTATGGCAAAGAATATGAATTATAAGATATTAAGTTTCTTACTTGAAAATGGGAGCAAAATAAAGTTGATTAAATTATTTTGTAGTTGGTGATCATAATGACAAACTTGAATTTAGTTGGAGGACAATAATCACAAGGAAAAAAAGTTCGGTTGGACAGTTTTAATAACATTGTGGGAGGAAACATAGATTTTAGAAGGCACTGTGCAAAATGTTTGGAGTAATCAGAGCTGTATTTGAATTCTAACTTTGTCACTTTCTAAGACAAGATTCTCAATCTCTGCTAGGTCTCAGTTACTTCATTTGTAAAATGGGATTAATAAGAGAACCTTTTACATTTTGGGGACAATTCAGTGTGATCATTCATTTAAAATTCTTAGCAGAATGAATTTCGGTTGTTGGCCTTGTCAACAGTCACCATATCATCATCACTGACAACTAAGCAAATAGAAAGTATTGAACACAGGAATCATTACGAAATATTCTTGTTTTTCTCATTATGAAATATTCTTATGAGAAAGAATTAATGTGACTTCTGGACGGGAATATTTTTCAATTTTTGTCCTAATTTTTTTTAACCTTTACATCAGCCTAAGAGAAGTCCCTAAAAGTGGTAGCTACCTTATAGAGAATGTCTGGAGCTTCCATAATGCTTAAAGAAGATACTCTTCTATGTTCTCTATAGAAGCATTAGGTACTTTGGGGGAGGGGAGAGTTCATGAAGTATTATGTTCATATACTGCTATGAGGAAAGTTACCAAAATAATCAGGACTTCTAGTAAATTATGAATGAATATCATGAATATGTTTTATAACATTGGAAACCTGCTGGGTCATTTATTCATGCAATCAAAAATCCTCCTTTGTGTGGAAATAGAGAATATTATTTAGCAAAGTGTACATTTTAAAATTGTAAATAAGCTGTGTTCCTATTTTATTTGGCATGTGATTTTCATTGTATCAGTTTTCATCTTGTTTACTTTTCTTTCTCAATCCAGTGTTTTGGAGATCTTTCATGTTGATTCTTGAAACCTAACTCATTCAGTTTAGTTGCCATGCATTTCAATACGACTATGCCATGGTTCATTCCCAGATTGATATTTGAATAGTTAATAGTTATTTACTACTATAATAATTCTATACAGTGACTATATCAATTTCCTTATAATTATGTATGACAATTTATCTAGGTACATACCCCAAAGTGAAATTTCAGGCTTACAGATTAAATGTATTATATGCTTTCCTAGAAATTGTCAACTTTTTTACAAGATGGCTCTATCACATTTCCCTTCTTTTTCCAACTTGAGAGAGTTCCCTTCTCCTCACATCCTTACTTACTTCATCTTCTGGTCATTTAAAAAAAAAAAAGTTTTTGTCAATCTGATGGTTAGAAAATGGTGCCTTTTCTTGATAAACATGTAGGTATAACGGGATTGAGGTGGTGGGGTTCACATTTAACCATGTGTCATAGGGATTGAATTTTACATATTGCTTAATTACATCATGTCAGGAATCATAATCATAGTAAGAGAAATAGACTTTCTGGTTGTATAATGTGTGTCAAGCTTTGTTTCATACTTTATATGTTTTCATCAATTTGGTAATCATAGCAACAATCTCATGAAGAGACTTTTACTGGCTCCCTTTCACAGATGAGGAAAGCTAGAGAGAGACTAAGTAGGTTGCAGAGGGCCCACAGTTGTTAGTAGCAAAAAAGCGGGACTTGGACCCAGATAATAATGCTGAGCACATGATAAGCCCTCAATAAGTGTTTGCCACTGATGTTATTTTTATTATCAGGAAAGTACAAAAATATCACTTTTTAATTTACACCCACTACAGAGAACCCTAAGAGATATTTTCTTTCATTCTTCCTCTTTTTCTCTCTATTTCATTTTTTTTTTTAAGAGAAGAGTTAAGGAGGTCCACGCAGGTTCTGGATTCCTAGATATTAAATACGTGACTAAATTTGCTGACTTCCCTACTTTGCCATTTTACTTTAGCAACCGCTTTAAAGAGACAAGGAAGTGTGTTGGTTTTTGTCTTTCACAGAATCCCTAGACTGAAAGGAGTGATGAAGAGCATGTTAAATAGTTTAAACTATTCCCACAGATTTTATGAGTCAAAGATCATGGTGAGAGCTTTGAAACTAAAGAGGTAGAGTCTCTGCTGGAGTGGAGGGGGAAAGGAAGAGTGGCGGGAGTTGCTTTTATGGAAGTGGTAGTGATATCAGTCAGATCAGGTAAGGTTCTTGTCTGTCACTGTTAGTTCCCAGGTCTGCCCTGGAAAGAAAGACTTGTACCTATGTCAGCTTCCAAGAGAGTGGTACAGGAATGTTCTCTCTTTCTCTCGATAGCTTTGCTGAGCTTAGAACTGTCTGTTCAGCCGGGACCGGTTTGGCTCAATTGATAGAGCATCGGCTTGGGGACTGAAGGGTCCCGGGTTCGATTCCGGTCAAGGGCATGTACCTTGGTTGCGGGCGCATCCCCAGTAGGGGGTGTGCAAGAGGCAGCTGATCCATGACTCTCTCTCATCGATGTTTCTAACTCTCTATCTCTCTCCCTTCCTCTCTGTACAAAATCAATAAAATATATTTAAAAAAAAAAAAAAACCAAAAACTGTCTGTTCAGGGGTAGCTGAATTTCTTGATGACTAAGTGTCTACAATAATAGGCTCCTGAAACATGGTACCTTGGTCTGTACTCCAGCCTGGAGTGTATACGTTTGATATTTACTTTAAAAAAATCAGCTTCAGAAACGCATTAGTATTTATCAGACCCCATAGAACACATAATTGGCCAAGTATTTTAAATGATCTTGTCTTACTACTGGCAAAAGTTTAATAATAATTGAGGAAGTAATATTTGCAAAATTAAAATATAAAGATATTTTATTCCATTGAATTTAAGAAGTTATTTTTTAACCATTTGAATCATTTTTATAACTGCGGATTAGTGACATCAAGTATGTTCCTACTGCTGTGTAACCATTAACACCATCCATCTGTGGAACTATTTTCATCGTAAAATTCAAACTCTGTTCTCATTTAATAATTCCCCATTTCCTCCTCCCCCACCTTCTAGCAGCCACCCTTCTTCTTAGGTCCCTATGGATGTGGCTATACGAGGTACATCACATAAGTGGAATCATATAGTATTTGTGCTTTATTTCACTTAGCTGTCTTATTTCACTTAGTGTGATATGCTCAAGATTTATCTATGTTGTTGGATATGTCAGAATTTCCTTCCTTTTAAAGACTGAATTAGTTACAGTTATTTGTATATACCATTTTTCTTATTTATTCATCTTAACATGGATACTTGAGTTGCTTCTACCTTTTTACTTTTGTGAATAAAACTTCCATAGAAGTGCTTGTACAAATAGTTTTTTAAGAGCATGCTTTGAATTAATTTGGGTATATACCCAGAAGTGGAATTTCTGGGTTATATGGAAACTTTATTTTTAATTTTTGAGGAATGTCCATACCATTTTAAATTTTTGAGGAATGCCCATACTAGTTTCCCAGTGGCTCAAGCTTTTACATTGCTGCCAGCAGTGCACAAGGGTACAAATTTCTTCAGTTTCTCTATTTCCTTTTCAACACAAATTTTCTTTTGTTTTTCTTTACAGTAGCCTTACTAGTGGGTATAAGATGGTACTCAATATAGTTTTGATTTGCATTTTCCTAATGATTAGTAGTGTTAAGCATCCTTTCATGTACTTATGGGCCATTTTTATATCTTCTTTAGAGGAAGTCTATTCAAGACCTTTGCCCATTTTTTAATCAGGTTATTTTTGTTATTGAGTTTTTTTGGTTCTCTATATATTCTGGATATTAATCCCTTATTACATATGAAATTTGCAAATATTTTCTCCTGTTCTGTGGGTTGCCATTTTATTCTAAGTATCATTAGACAATCAAAAGTTTTTAATTTTGTTGAAGTCCGGTTTGGCTATTCTTTTTGTTGTCTTTGCTTTTGGTGTCATTTCTAAAAATTAAAAAAAATAATAATAATTGCCAAATCCAGTGTTATCTTATTTTTACTTTATTTCTTTTTTGTGTATTAGCCTCTTATTTATTTTTTACAGGGTTGAACTTTGGAGAGAACCAAGCAAGTCCTTGGGCATCAGCATTGTTGGTGGACGAGGAATGGGGAGTCGACTAAGCAACGGTGAAGTGATGAGGGGCATTTTCATCAAACATGTTCTTGAAGACAGTCCAGCTGGAAAAAATGGAACCTTGAAACCTGGAGATAGAATAGTCGAGGTACCCTCCACTGAGCTTTCTGAGCTAAAATTGCCCCCCCTCTTCCATGCTCTTGACCAAGGAAATCATCACCATTATACTATAACTTGGCCAAACATTAGAGAAAAATGTGTCTGCAGTTAATGCATTTCTTATTTGTTTCTTTCCACCCATAATTGCTCCCTTCAAAATACAGTGACAGATTATATAACTTGATGTACAAACTGATGTTTGAAGGTACAACCTACCAGTTTAAAAATACTGGCCCTGCGATAAAATAATTAAGTTCTGGTTAAAAGAGCAAAGCAAATCTCTTGGGGAAATAATACTTTAATAGTATATATACACACACACAAAATATGTTCATCATAATTAAGTTTCCAATGAGATTTTATTTCTAAAAGTACTTTATAGTTATTTCATTCTAAACTTTATTGGATGACATTTTTTTCCAATTGAGTCTTTTTTTGTGCTAAGACCCTGATTACCTTGCCTATAAATGCCCGCATCCTAGTCTAAGCATAGATTCTCCTCCTCCTCAGTGCTTTCCATTTGTCCTTCAGGGCTGTGTGTGTGCCCACACATGTGTGTGCCCATGCATGTGTGTACACATATAAGTGTATTTTGTTATATACGAGAGAGAAGCATTTGGTCAAATTGTACCTAATTCTTTAATTCAAATCCAAGTTTAATATTTTACATAGACTCTTCCCTCAGGAGTCACTCACTCATTTGCTTAACAAAATATTCCTGGAACAGCTGTTGCATTCCAGGCTGTAGCAGGCTCTGGGCATCCCACAGTACACAGGGCACTGTGCCTGCCTGCCTGCCAGCTGGGACAGGCCTGACAAGTCACTGCAGAGCAGTGTGATAAATTTTTTGAGGAGGAAAAGTATGGTTTTAGTGACTGAAGAGGATAGAGGAAGAGATACCTGCCCCAGATTTGCTGTCTTGTTAGGATTTTCAGAGTAAACTAAAAGAGACAATTTCCAAATGGAAACAGATTGCTTCGCTCTTATAATGACCATTATATTTACTTTATGCAAATGATTGACCCTCATTTTCAAAGTCCATACAGCTTACACATTAAAATGCCTTAATTGTTTAAAAGAAGATTATATGTTAACCATTATTTTAAAAATAACATTTGGGGGATTTTTTTGTTCATACTATGATTGATTGATTGATTGATTGAATATTACTGGGAGAAAGCAGGGGCTATGTATGTGGGGGTTTTTTCCCCCTCCTCTGACCACTTACAAGGAAGAATGTTGGGTTTTCTCTTTTTTCCTGTGAATGTACTTTCACTAGATGGCATCTTAGCCTTCTTCTAAAGAACTCTTTTTAGTTGGAATACTATCTAAAATTTCCATTTTTAGATTATCACAAAGCAGTTTATATTATGAATACTTCATTATTAAATATCTTTCACGTAAATAAAAAAGAAATATTTATAATTATTTCTAGAAAGGATTGATCTTCGTTTGCACCAAAATATTGTTTCAATATATTAAGAATGTTGAAGTATCCCTTTAGAATTGAAAATGATTTTTGTGTGCGTGGGAAAATACTGAATGCTGTTTAGCAGTGGTTTGTTGAGGGCTGTTATGTTTTGGGTCTTTTCTCATAAACAAGATAGTGTTAAGCTTCTGAAATCCTAGGGATTCTGTAACATGTTTCTACTAAGAGTTTCTGAAAATGTATGTAGATTAGATGAGCAAATACCTGCAAAGGATTTCTAAGTAGAGTTCTTTGAACATGAGCTAAGATACTAAACGTCCAGTTAAACTTTCCCACTAATGAGATGTATAGTACTCACCACTACTAACTTTTATTCTATAGAAAGTTAGCAGTCATTTTCAATACCCACTGAAAGAGATGTTAAATATTTTCTAAGTATCCATCTGAGGGTGGTTTTCAATTAAATATATGTATGTGTGTTCTAAATATGATAATGTTCTATGCAGAGATATAATAATTTTATTTTCCAGAATTATGTCCACTCTGATTTTGCTATTTTGTTGTATAAACTATATTGTGGTCATTGGAAATGATAAAACTATATGGTATCCTATAGTTTTTAACAGGATTAGCATTTGGCCTTTCAAACTATTTTCCTCCCTCACAAACCATGGTCAACAAAAGGTTAGAAAATAACTTTCATTTCCAAGCTATTGGTATGAGAATTACTAACAAGTAAGCACAATTTCTTGGCTTCTAGCTCCTGCCGTGTCTACTGCAAAGATTCTTTTGCAAATCTAACCTCACCATAACCTGTAACTTCTGAACGCCAGAATTTTGTTTTTAACTTCAAGCATCCCTGACAGAGAAAAATACACAATGCATCAGCCACCCACTCCCCAAACCACTCTCTAATGATTTGGAAAATATTTGTACAGTGACTTTCATGATGAAGTTAGGACTACTAGGCAGTTCCCTCATATTATTTCTTTCATTATGCTGGTTTCTTAAAGGAGCAGCCTAACAGTGTAAGGAAAGCAGAAGCAGAGCCTTGATTCTAATTGATGGTTATTTCAGTTGATTATTGAAGACAGAGATCTGTGTCCAAAACAAGGGCCCACAAGTCTGCTGAGCAGATGATAAGTTCGGAAGCCTCACAGACAGCCTCAATTATTTTCTATTCTGATCCTGATTTCCCAGGAGTCTCCCCCAGGATCCTCAGAACTCCAGACCCACAAAATGTTCTCTTGTTCTCTAGCTTCTTGAAATGTTAAGCTGAGGCCTTCCATTGCAGGTGGATGGGCTGGACCTCAGAGATGCAAGCCATGAGCAAGCTGTGGAAGCCATTCGGAAAGCAGGCAACCCCGTAGTCTTTATGGTACAGAGCATTATAAGCAGACCAAGGGTAAGCAAACGCAGAGGGCAAGGGAGGCACATCCAAGCAGTGTTCACCTTGGAATCCAGGGTGCCCAGGGCCAAGTTGTCTCAGGAAGCAAAGAACCCAAGTCTTGAAATCTTAGGAAACGTGTTAAAAGATTGTTTTTTGCTTGTCTTTTTAATTGAGTTGTGGAAACGCCTTCTACCTTGTTTACTAAGCACTTGAAGTCTGTTTTCAACACACAGGAAGTAGGATTCACTGGTGGCCTATGATATCTAGGTGGGCAATTGTGAATTTCATTATAGCCACAGAGTATTTATAAGAGGAAGTGGTGGAGTCTTTTACAGGATAGCAGTCTGGGACCTCTCGGGAAGTCCCTTAGAAGCCAGCGAGATTACATTTTCTTTATAAATTTATTTCCTTAGATAGAAATTTTAATTTATGTGATCCCGTGGTCACCTGTGAATGATCTTTACTGTATTTGTCTATCCCACCGAACATTAAATTTCCACATGGTGGATTTTGTTTAAACTGTATGTTTCCATACCAGTGACTTCATAACCACTACCTCCCAGCCCCAGTCACTGTATAGCTCTTCATTGCTGTATGGTGGACAGACACGTACCAACTCACTTCACCACCAGTCATCACGGGTAAAATGGCTTCCCAAATATCTTTTAAAAGCATACATGCATTTAGTGACAGTTGTTGATGGGGACTATACTATCTGAGGCTTGGTGTATGTGATAGGCCCTCGTGTTGCTGAAGAGGAAAACCATGCCAAGCGTTTAAAACTACTATTTTTCGATGCCTTCTTTATGCCTCGGTAAAAAGAAAACTATTTTAATGTTCAGCGGTTCTTAACTATATGTGGATCGCAGCCCCCTTAGCAAGTTCTTCAGAAGCATACATGGTCACTGAAGGGCTTGCACACCAATTACAGGAGTTGCCTAGGTGTAAGTAAGGATCCCTGACAAGCTGGTTCTCTTTGAGATACTTTTGTTAGCTTTTGAGGTTAGCTGTCTTTAAAGGGAAAATGTCAATATGTGTGAGGGGAGGTAAAAGAATGATGTAAAACTTAAAATGGGGGATTTTTATAGAAAATGCATTGAACTTTTAAAATTCAGGATTTAAGATATCAATGCCCAAATGATGGTGGAGATACAGCACACAGCTCTGTGGTGAGCTCCGTCCGTCCTCTGAGCCATGGAAGACAGTGACTGGATCTGTCCCCTGTCCTTCCCTTTGTTGCTGAGACAGGTGTAGCGGTGCTCTGGGTGTACTGTAAGGAATGAGTTCCGTAGTTCTTCGTGGAAGCCTTTATCTTCACATCTGCAGTTTTTAATCACTCGGTTGTTTATTGTTTGGTAATAATTATTCATTCAGATAAGAAAATCTGCCAAATAGAGGGCCGCATCATACCGCATTCTCTTCACATGCTATTCAGTTTGTTTAAATAACTATAAATCTTCCTGCAGTTGTTTGCATTTGTTGTGTTAAACATAGACACAGCATGGTAATGTTGGTAAATGGCTATTTAAGTTAAAGCTATTTTTTTTGTGTGTGGGTGAGTTTTATTCCTTTTTTTGTTGTTTCACTTTTAATTTCAAACTTTTATATCATTAGGACAATACTCTAAACTGCTGAATAGGATTGTCCATATTACTTTTTTAAAACTTAAACTGCAAACATTTCTTTCAATGCCAGTCACATTTGCTAATGAGCTGGGAACTGTGTGTGGTTTTTTTTTTTCTTTCATGCACCTGGAAAATATTCTTGTTTCATTATATGTGGTATAATGATGCCTGATTTTATAGCAATCATTCCAGAATAAATTTTGGGTAGAATGGCATATTTACTCAAAAAGGGTTCAGAACATGCTACCCCAAAATATGGCATGTTGGGCCTTGGAAAAAAAAAAAAAAAAAAAAAAAAATATATATATATATATATATATATATATATATATATATATATATATATGTATAAAGTTGATTTTTTACAGAGAGGAAGGGAGAGGGATAGATAGTTAGAAACATTGATGAGAGAGAAACATTGATCAGCTGCCTCCTGCACGCCCCCCATTGGGGATGTGCCCGCAACCAAGGTACGTGCCCTTGACTGGAATCGAACCTGGGACCCTTCAGTCCGCAGGCCGACACTCTATCCACTGAGCCAAACTGGCTTTGGCAGCTCTTAAATATTTTAAGCTAAAGGAACTTGAGAAAAGGCGGTTGGTTGCTGGAATGACTCTGGTTTCCCTTCTCCTCCTGAAGCAGCTTGTCAGTGGGTGGTGCCCTTCCTGCCTGGGGAGAGGAGCATCCTTGTCTCCCAGGCGGAGGGGAGCTGAGAGGAACTGAATGAACTGATGTTGACCTCCCACTCCCCCAGTTCACCCCACTCAGCTCATATTCTTTTGTCCGATGACTCTTTCCCTGACCACCCACTCTTCATCCATCCTACTATACCCTTTCTCAGGTCTTGATTTCCTTCTGAAGGGTCCGTGTCCCTTAAAACTTATAATCAGTGTGTGTATACTTTTCTCTTGTGGATCTGTTTCTTATTACAGAGATCCAGCTAGAAACCTAAGCGGGGTACAGGCATCTTTTTCCCCTTCTCTCCAGGTGCATGTTGCTTTGGGAAATTAGAGTTAACTTTGTATTTGAAGTGAGCTATACTTTGTATGCAATGATTTACTTCCCTATGGAAAGAAATCGAGTTTCCCATAATCTCAAGGGAAAAAATCACAAACACCTGAGTCTCTTAACAGCAAATGTGGTATTTGTGGATGGAATGGGGCTTTAAGGGAATCTTATCCAAAGGCTGAAAAGCCAGTCTGTGGCTCTCAGGCTGTAAGAACAAGACTTCCCAGGCCCAGCCCTGCTCAGCCCTCCGGCATGCTCTTCACAGGATTCCGTTCTCCTGCACCATCACAGGAAACGGTGGGCCCGGGAACCTGGGCCAGAGAACGGTTCTGCCTTCCCCATGCCGCTTCTTAGTTAATAGCATTCCTGTTTTTATCAGCCCTTGGAGCTATCAACAGAAGTTTCATCATCGATTTATTAATAAACAAATATAGTCTGTTTCTATAAATCTTTCCTTAATAGTAGACTCATCCACTTCCTTTGCTGTGCTCATTCTGTACTTTTATATTCTAATCTTGGGGCCAAATTCTAATCCTATAAGAACTACATATGAGAAAAAAAAAAGAAGAAGAAGAAGAACCCAAAACAACACAAAAAAACTGGAGTCTCCTTACATACTGTCTTTCTTGCCGTTGTGGTTTCATTTTACGTTATTCTAAAGGAAACACAACCAAATAATCCCGTGTGTGGGGATTGCAAATCATCTGGGCCTTCCGCAGCATTGGGTTTTCTGCCTGGGAAGCATTTCTGATCTCTGCCTAGTCCTTTCTCCCACCGTGACACTTGGTCACGTTCCTGGGCATTTGTGACCTTCCCTTTTGTAAAGCAGCAGTTGGCATTTTCAGCTGAAAAGCAGAGCACAAGTTGAGATGAGCAGAAATGTCATGGTGCCCGTCTCCTTTTCCTGTCTCCTCTCTGTAGGAAAAACATTGCTGGAGAGCAGATTGGAGGGTGAGGTGGCACACGCGTGAGCACAGGCGCTGGGGGCGGGCTTCTCCCCAGAGAGTGCTCCCAGGCAGGCCGCTGTCACATGACTGCCTCTCCGACTCCCCACGCTTGCCAGGAGAGCTTTTTTTATAGAGGGAAGCAACACAAACATTTCACTGGAGCCAGAATGAATTTTAAATGTCTGCAGTTTCTCCTGAAAGATGTAGTCAATGAAAGAAAAAGATAGTGGGTATGAAGAGAAGAATTTATTGTGTTAAGGAAATTACTTAAAAAAAAAAAAAAACTATGAAAAATGCTAAATTCTATCTGGCAGTCATCCTGCCTTTAATGTGTATATTCAAAGGCAATAGTTCTAGCGTGGTATATCACAAGGCAAGCCACAAAACCTAGGAGAAACACTCTAAGGCCGCTCTTGCAATGGTACTCAGAGCCTCATAAATGCCCCAGGAATGTGGGAACTTTTATAGGGATTTTAAAAATATATATCAGTGTTTCTGCCTTCACAAAAAAAAAAAAAGTAGGCAGAAATAGAGAGCACCACCATATGTTGGTTGACTTTTAAAAAATGGTTGATTTCAGTTTTTAATTAAAAAATACTATTGTTCTTTAGCAAACTTAACATCTAGTCAAAGTATGAAAAATTTCCTTATTGGGAAATGAGATGAAAGACTAATGAAGTTTATCCCTGAACTAGCAGACAAATGTTTAATTTGCATTCTGGCAAAGTTAAACTATTTGTTTTACCAAAAAAAGCATAATTTGCTTTTAAATGTAAATTTTGAAAACTGATATGATTTCAATTTTGAAAGATACTTACTGATACACAAGGACATATATATTATACCAGAGGCCCCATGCACTAAGATCTGTGCAACAATGGGCCTTCCTTCCCCTGGCTGCCAGCACCGCCTTTGCTCCGGCTGGAGCCGCCTTTTCACTGCCCAGAGGCCCAGAGCAGCTGGGACGGTGTGGTTCGCCCCCCGGCTGCTTGGCACCTGTGTATGCAAATTAACCCACCATCTTTGTTGGGTTAATTTGCATACTCCTGATTGGCTGGTGGGCATCAAGAAGGTACGGTCAATTTGCATCTTATTCTTTTATTAGTGTAGATAAAGTGGGAAGATATATCTGTATCTGTCTGGTAGTGAAGTCATTCAGTGAAAACAAAAGAAACTTGGGGTCCTTTGGACCAGTGGTAGGCAAACTCATTAGTCAACAGAGCCAAATATCAACAGTACAAGGATTGAAATTTCTTTTGAGAGCCAAATTTTTTAAACTTCTTCTAATGCCACTTCTTCAAAATAGACTCGCCCAGGCCGTGTTGTTTTGTGGAAGGGCCACACTCAAGGGGCCAAAGAGCCACATGTGCATCATGAGCCGCAGTTTGCTGACCATGGCATTGGACAGACTCATCTCCCACAGGGTTTGTGGCCCCAGATTGAGATCAAAGTGTGGATTCTGATCACCAGAGATAAACCTTTTGCTCCAGACTGTTTCATAAGATGTTGTTATTAATACCAGATCTGACATGATCTAGTTTTGCACGGTTATTTAAATCAATAAGTACTTTGTTCTTAAAACTGAGTTTGTTTGGGATCCATTTCCTTGGGCTCAGCGCCTCTTATGTTTCCTTTTAGAAATCCCCCTTGCCTTCCTTGATGCACAGCCTATACCCTCAGTACAACTTCAGCAGCACTAACCCATTTGCTGATTCCCTGCAGTTCCTCGCTGACAAGGTTGGATAATGCCCATTGTCTTACCCTCGCCTTTTGCACATGTTTTGTTCTGTGTTACTGCTGTGCCTTTGTCCCAGTTTACTGTTTACTAGATTTGGGCCAGGGAGAAAAAAAACAAAACACGACAACTGTGTGTTTGGAGTGGGCATGTAAATCCTTTCTTAAGCGCATTTTCTCGCCAGAACATTTTTTATAGCTGAATCAGATGGTCCTTCTGAAGAGGAAGGGGTAATTGTGAGTTCAGTGCCTTTTCTGTATTTTGCTGTGCATTAAATTTTCTGGTACTTAAATCTTTGTTAGTTGTCAGATATATGGACTATTGCCACATAATTTCTTTAAAACTGTGTATCGGTTTAAAACTTTTAACAGACCTAAACAAGGTGGTCCTAAAAGCTCTCTGAGGAGTTAACCACTCCACGGAAAATGAGTCCGTGAAATAGTCATACAGTGCATCCATGTCAGTGCTTGACTCAGGAAATGTGTAGCTGTTGCAGTGCTTGTAATCTATACTTGGGATATCCTCTTAACTGACGGAATTATAAATCTAAAACTGAAACAAACAAACAAAAAATTGCAAGGCTAAAGATACTATAATGTGATTGTGAAAAGGAAGAAAGCTGTGAACAGTTTCTCTCAGGAAGCATTTTAAGAATATTCATTGGAATTTCATGGTATGATAACAAGAAAAACCAAACAAAGGCTATGTCTCTGAAGGAATATGTTTTCTGTTACCGTAGGAATTGCAGAATTCAAGTAGAGTTGTCTTCCATTGTTCCCCAACTAACCCTTTTGCTCCCACACCATTTAAGGTTTGTCCTCGTGTGAAGTTTTCATGAGTACGTGGTGTGCTGTGTGTGTACATTACACTGTGTGCGTACATGGCATGGAGTGATTTCAAGTGCCGTGTTTGCATGTTTACCAATGAAAAATAACCCATCTTTGTTGAGCAGCTACATTTTTATTAATAGATTTCTAAGAAGTGTCAGCGACAAGCTACTAGACTGTCTCAGTGAGAATGAATGTGTTAGGGGCAGTGGAATAGAACACCTGGTTGCCTTTAGTTAACATAGGTGTGGATTCCTTTTATGATTCCTCAGCTATGGTAGGGGCACTTTTCAATTTATACTCTCAGCATGGAAATATTCCTACGATCCTGAACAGTTTGTGGGCAAGCAGGCTGTGTTTATTTGTTTTTAAGTAAAATAACAACTCAGAACAATTATGCAGTAAGTAATACTTATAAAATGTACACCCAATGATTTATTAAAATATGGGAAAGTTAAATTGATTTTATTCTATTTTTAAAAGTTAAATGAGCTTAATTAATGTTTGCTAACATTTTCCACTGTTACAAAGAAGTAATTTTTTAATTTTAATTAGAAAAATTTTAAGTTACATATCCCCCACCAACTTAGTATGTTTAATGAACCTTTATGGGGTCACGTTAGGTTTTTAGTTTGTTCACTTTTTTTTTATTTATTTATTTATTTATTTATTTTTATTTTTTTTAAATATATTTTATTGATTTTTTTACAGAGAGGAAGGGAGAGAGATAGAGAGCTAGAAACGTTGATGAGAGAGAAACATCAACCAGCTGCCTCTTAAACACCCCCTACCGGGGATGTGCCGGCAACCAATGTGCATGCCCTTGACCGGAATCGAACCTGGGACCTTTCAGTCCGCAGACCAACGCTCTACCGCTGAGTCAAACCGGTTTCGGCAGTTTGTTCACTTTTTATTTGTACATTGTTAATTTGAGAGTTTTGTGGCCCAGCATTTGGGACGGTAACAAGGGGGTTATTTGCACTAGTGACTCTTATCTGTTTGGGCAATTGTGTGTAAACTGAATATTTTAATACAGCACATTCTGTAATTTGAAAAATCAATTGCCCTGTAAGTCTCTCAGAAAAGCAGTAGTAATTCATGTTTATTATGATCATTGTGTGCTAGCTTAGAATCCTGAAGGGCTTTATGAATTATTAAAGAAAGGTTACATTCAGTGCCATATAATTTTATTATTAGGTATATTTTGTGGTATTCTAATTCTGACACCAATTAATAATCCCTAAGTATTTGTGCCTATCATTTTGTGTGTTCTGTAAGAATTTTTTTTTAATCACAGCCTTTTTTCCAAATATACACATGTGAAATAAAACAAGGCATGTTAGAGGGATTTTTTGTGTAGAATGAAAGGTAAAAATAAAGAAGGATAGGAAAGTAGAGATTCAAGGCATCAGGGATAGTGCTATACCAGGGTTGGAACATTAGCCAGGTATCTCTGAGCCTTGAATTAGGTACTTAACTGTCTTACCATGGAAATTGAACGAGACAGCCTGCATTATGGAAAGTACATTGGGTTGGGTTAAGAATTAAGCAAAAAGATCTCTAGTGCTACTTTGTGATTTCAATCAAAATATTTCACTTTTCTTGGTCTCAGGTTATTAATCCACAAAATGAATTCATTGAGTTAAGGTCCTTCTAAACTCTAATATTTTGTTTGATTATCTGCAACTTGATGATACCAAGTCCTTTCTTTGGATCAGGACCTCTGTGGGCAGCAGGTGTACCCTTCTTTGGGTTTATATGCAGTTTTTTCCCATGTTTTCTCATTTACCTTT
Organism: Pipistrellus hanaki; assembly: GCF_964339955.1. Classification (NCBI taxonomy): domain Eukaryota; kingdom Metazoa; phylum Chordata; class Mammalia; order Chiroptera; family Vespertilionidae; genus Pipistrellus; species Pipistrellus hanaki. The sequence goes on along the minus strand of NC_140513.1, from coordinate 50,163,220 downwards.
TGAGCTACTTAGGCAAGGGAATGATGGTGCCATCCCTCAGACCCACCTCTGTGTCCTCCATGCTAACACTGGCTCCCTGGGAGACGAACCTGCATGTGTAACATTTTCAGGGATGCATTGACTCATTTGGAGAGAGGATTCGGGTAGCAATAAACATTATTTATACGTAGCCTCACTAACATGCTTTGAACATCTTTTTTTTTTTTTTTTTATTAATGTGTGGCTATTTTTATTCTAGTTTCTTGGAAGATTTTTCTAGACGCCCCCCCTAGATCTTGCCCAGACCCCTGGACTTTTATTAAAACTTTTAAATGAAAGTTCTTTTCCAGAAGGGGAAGTTCTATAATTTTTCACCTTAAGTTATTTAAGTTATTGAATAGTTATCACCTTAAAATACCAAATAACAGTTTAATGAATTGTTTTCTGCACATACCACTTCTTTTGTATGAAGTTTACCTGAATCCTGTCTACCAATTTGTAAATATTGATATATCTATTTTCCCCCCATTATTTATGTATCATATCTCTTAAAGCCAGTTTTTTGTTTTTTACATTATTTTCCTTTGATTGTTTTCCCTTTGATGTGCGCATACCCACAGCATTCCTCTTGTACCTACAGGCACCCAGTCAATCAGAAATGGAGCCAGAGAAGGCTCTATTGTGCCATGTGCCTCTGCCCCCTCCTTCCGAGTTTGCAGAAATGAGCAGAGATCACGCCCAGTCATCTGCAAGCAGGGTCTTAGAAGAAGGGGACAAAGAGGATGAGTTTGGCTACAGCTGGAGTAAGTTGTCTTTTCTAATGCATTTAATTGTCAGAGGTACTAAAATAGCTCTGTGTTTCTCAAGGCTGATGCCCTGTATGAATAAGAATGTTTCAGCTTTGGATATAAATAATGAAGTTTTGTGTAGGAACAAAAAAAAAACAACTACAACTCAAAACACTGTTTGTTTTTGCTTGAATACAGCATGCATTCCCCAGGCATGAAATCATTTTCTTCCCTTCCTTCCAGTCTGCATTCCAATGAAAGCCCACTTTGCCATTTACATGAGAACTAAAGAGGGCGGGGCACTCTCTCAGAAGCTAGGACTGGGCCAGCTTCCTGTGGTCTTGAACCAGTAGTCTTCCCTCTCTGGGTCCCAGAGTCCTCCCATTGTTGCTGTTCTGCCTTGAATTTTGGTATTTTCTCTATTAGGGTGGTAATACAGTATAATTGTTGAGGTAACAACTTTGGGCATTTGGCAGTTATTTAACCACCTCTTAAGTATTAGCTTAGTGGTCTGTCCCTCTTTTTAAAATTCAGTGTTTACTTCCAGTTGCTAACATTAAATTAGATAATGTCTGAGGAATGCTGACCACAATTCCTGATGTGCAGGAAGCATCAAAGGCAGCTGTTGTTAGGATCACGGGGGTGTCTCTTGTTTTCTAAGGAGATAAACCATCTTACAGGGCAATATTAAAAATTCAGCCAAAAGTTATAACTGTGTCAGTACTTTAAAAAGTTTCTTTTAAAAAGTATAATTATTTCCTTTAAGGTAAATGGCATGCTTTTCAGAAGTAAAGAATGTAAAAGGTGTGTTGCTAGATTCTAGGATTCGGGAAATGGCAGTTTGTGAAATTGATCCAATTAAGAATCAATTTAGAATATATGTCATCAGCGATGTAGTAACATTTTCTAAAGTTTACAGTTCTCAGTTTATTTTCAATGAAATTAGAGTATAGTACTAATCCACCAGCATATACTCTGAGGAAAACATTAAATGGAATATTTCAGTTACCTATGGTCATGTCACAAGCTACCCAAAATTTCATGGCTTAAGAAAGCAGTTTCTTACTAATTTGTCAAGGAGTTGTGGTTGAGTGGGTTCACTTGGAAGGAGCCTCTAGCATGGCTCCCACACAGCCTGACAATTAGTGCTGCTACTGGCTGATTCCTCCATTGTGCCTGTGGCTGGGGCTCTACACTTGGCCTTGCCTTCTCAGTTTAAAGAACAAATTCTAACCATTGAACATGTGGGATGGGAGATATGGATGGTCTAATCTACTTTGGACAAGTATCCAAAAGCTGGGACAGGTACATCGAATTGTCCTGACCTGATGGCTCTGTGCAATATTGAGCCCATTCCCTTTATTCTGGATCTATGAACCGAGCAACTGTGCAACATGATGTGACACACAGTGTAGATTTTCCTGTGGGAGAAAAGCTTCCACTGACCAATCAAGATGAATACTCCCACCCTGGAGTTGGTTAGATCATTGTCCTGATACATCAAGATTGCAGGTTTGATCTCTCGTCAGGGCACAGGAAGCAAACCAAAGAATGCTTATATAGTGCAACAACAAATCTTTCTCTTTCTCTCTCTAAAAAATCAATAAAAATATAAATTAAAAATAAATGGTCTGGTCAGCATGGTTCAGTGGTTGAACGTCAACCTATGAACCAAGAGGTCACAGTTCAAATCCTAGTCAGGGCACATGCCTGGGTTATGGGCTTGATCCCCAGTGTGCAGCATGCAGGCGGCAGCCAATCAGTTATTCTTTCTCATTGCTATCTCTCTTTCTCTCTCTCCCTCTCCCTTCTCAGAAATCAGTAATATATATATATATATATATATATATATATATATATATGTATTAAAAAGTTGAATACTCAGGTGTTCTGTTCTCCTAAAAATGATAAATTAAATTTCTGTTTTAATCACGAGCTGAGAGTTTGTTAATGTGATCACTCTTGGACCTGATTACCCAGGTACACTGATTAATCAGACATTATACTCTCTGCACCCTCAATGCAAAGAAATCCCTTAAAATTTCGGTAGTCCAGGAAACCCAGGTGGCCAGTCTATTTCGCTTTTCTTAACTGCAAAGCATTATTTTGGTACATATAATGCCCTTTTGAGGTTATACTAAGTAGCATTTGACTATGAGTTAACTCTCAATACCTATACTCTTCTTGTTGTTACATGTAGAAAATATCAGAGAACGTTATGGGACTCTGACTGGCGAGCTGCATATGATTGAACTGGAGAAAGGTCGGAGTGGTTTGGGTCTAAGTCTTGCTGGGAACAAAGACCGATCCCGGATGAGTGTCTTCATAGTGGGGATTGATCCAAATGGAGCAGCTGGGAAAGATGGTCGGTTGCAGATTGGAGATGAGCTTCTAGAGGTAATTTCTTGTGGAAAATGCTGAATTTACTTTTGCAGAATCGGTGTAGAGGAATCATTAGTTTCTAGAAAATTCACCTGGGCCTCATAGAGTGAGGGAGAAAACTATTGCTTGCCTAATAAAATAGATGCATTACAGGAAATTTGGCACTAAAGCAAATCTCTACTAAGTAGAGTCCATGTTCCCATTAACTTTAATTTAAAGGTCATGACTATGTAGCACCAGAAAAAAATTTTGCCTCAAGACAGTAATAAAGATAAAACTTCAGAAACTTTTTTGTGTGTGTGCTGCATTTTTATTAAGAGCTTTTGAAAAGCCAAATGACCAATCACTCCCCATGATGAGATTGGCCCACTGGACATTCTGAAAGTTGTATTGCTAATAGTACAAGTGACAGAAGTTGGGTGCCTTGGGGTCAAGGTTAAGTCTAAATAATAAAACAGTAACTCAGCCCTCCAAACAAAATAAACTTGTGGACCATACTTGATAGGTTTTGAACTGTATCTGCTTGTTTTGTTTGCCATTGCCTCATAGGCTGTGATCCATGTTTTTATATCACCTTAATGCTCTTCCCGTACTGGTGTATTTCTCTATTGGTTAGAAAGGCTCAGTCAGCAATGGCTAAATGACTAGAACAGCAGTCACCAACCGGTGGTCTGTGGACACTGGTGGTCCGTGAGGTCCGAAAGGTTGGAGACCGCTGGACTAGAAGACCAGTTTTCATCAGGTGCAGTGCTGCATAGACACATGGACTGCCAAATCCTGACTCTATCAGCATTGCTTCTCCCAGGGGCCCATGCCCAAGTCTTGAGCTTTGAGACAAATTAGAAAATATGAGAGTATAGGGCTTCTCTGGATGCAATGTGCAGGTCACATGTGCTCCCACAGAGCCCCTGCTTTGTACAAAGTGCACTGGAGCCCCATGCCCGCCAGGAAATTCAGTGTCTGCTCTCCTTTAGTCAGTCCAAGTGCTGTCTCCTTAGCTCTTGGAGCTCAGACCATATGACACCATTTTAATGTTGGCTTCTAAATGAGGTTTTCTTTATTCACCATCAAAGTCAGGTTCATGATCTGGAAAGGATGGATATATATACATATATATATTAGAGGCCCGAGGCACAAAATTTATGCAAGAGCCTTGACCCCGGCCCCTGCCCACTGCCTCACGGTCCCTGCCCACTGCGACTTTGTCTGGAAGAAAGGATGTCCGGTCTAATTAGTATATTATGCTATTATTATCATTATTATTATTGTTATATATGAAACATTATTTTAAAATAAGAAAAATATTATTTCATTAGCTAGATCAGATGATAAAAATGTACAAAATTAAAATTCCAGGCTCAATTAATGATATTCATTTCCCATAGATCAATGGGCAAATTTTATATGGAAGAAGTCATCAGAATGCTTCCTCAATCATTAAATGTGCCCCTTCCAAAGTGAAAATAATTTTTATCAGGTAAGCATTTTCTTTTTCTGGTTTTCTAAATAATGTTCATTAGCCTTTCAATTCTGTTATTTTGAATGAAAATAAAGCATTTATAAATGTCTCAGTGTTGCAGTTCCAGGTCTTTGGGGTTACAGAATTTTCTCTATTCAGTTTAGAGTCTTGAAGTAAAATGTTGAAATAATATGAAGCATTATGATGTGATAGGTCAGTGCATTTCCTTTTAGGAATAAAGATGCAGTGAGTCAGATGGCTGTGTGTCCTGGAAATACAGTAGAATCTCTGCCTTCTACCTCAGAGAATCTTCAAACTAAGGAGGTATGTAGCTCGTGTTTGTGTCTCTGGGAAGATTTGATTGATATGCCACTTCTTAATTCAGTTAACAATTATAGAACCCTTACAAGGCTGTCAAAGAAAATAAGTCATAGGCATGGCCCGCATGGAAGTTATCACCCTGTATAAGAAGCACTCAAGCAAGTAAGCTCACCACTAACATGAAGGCTATTAGTAAAGTTCCCTTAGGGAATAATGAAGGTAGAAACGAAGGTGCCAATTCCACCCTAGAGAGAGAGAATAGGATTTTATAGAGGAGGGAACATATAGGTTGGAAGTATCGATAGGAGACTTGGGGGCACAAAGAAACAGAGGGTTGAGGAATTGTGTGGAAGATCTAGCAAATGCAGACAGTTGAAAATTGCAGAGCATAATGCACAGTGTGAGGCAGGGAATGGGGAGCTGGCAAGGCAGGCTCACTGACAAGGGAAGGAAAAGGGTCAGATTTTAGGATTTTGACGAAGATTTTGTCTTGGAGGCCATGTTGTTGGGAACTCAAAGAATCAGAACTGTAATATTTGAAGACATCTCTGGAAATGGTGCAGAGAAAAATCGGAGGTTGCTGGGAAAAAACGTCAAGTAAAGGGAAATAAGAAAATTTTCAGAGAAGTTCAGGAGAAAGATAATTAAGGTCCTAACTGATGTAAAAAATAAATAAAGAAAAAATGGAAATGGTGACATCAAATGTGTAGGAACCAAATTGACATTACTTCATCACCAACTAAATGTACTCATTAAGGAAAGATGAGTAGCTGAGAATTTATTTTTCCAACAGGTAGTTATTGGGTGTCTGTCTGATTGGATCAGGTACTGTTCTTTGGGCAGGGAATAGACTGGTGGGTGAAACAGATAAGATGTATAAGGCTTCCAGATGTCTTAACTTGGGATCTTGATGGATGGGTGACTTTTACAAAAATATGTAAATAAAAAGAGGAATAAATATTTGTAAAACTAGAAGACATGTATTTTGGCAGCCTAAGAGTGAAGTATAGTTTACATTGGGACATTCGGTCTAGAGTGTAGAGATGCAGATTTGGTGTGAAAGCTGAGGCACTTGACTACAGAGAACATTTAGAACAGGGTCAAGATCAGGATTATGTAGTAACAATCAGGAAGAAGGCTGTTACACTTGGTCAGAGATGATGAAGTAGAGCCAGGTGGATGTGCTGCATAGCAGCTGATGAGACCACATTTCAAGAGGAGTGGGCCCTGGCCAGTGTGGCTCAGTTGATTGGGCATTGACCTGTGTACCAAAAGTTTGCTGGTTCAACTTCAGATCAGGGCCCATGCCCCCGTTTGCAAGCTCCTAGTACATGAGGCAGCCAATGTTGTACTCTCACATGAAAGTTTATCTTTTTTTTCCTCGCTCCCTAAAAATCAATTTAAAAATATTTTTTAAAAGCCATGGATCATCATTGTCCCTATAGTTAAAGCTGGTAGATCTATCTATCTATCTATCTATCTATCTATCTATCTATCTAAAAGCCTAATATGCTAAGTGTCTGACCGATTGGTCGACTGGTCAACTGCTCAACCGGACACTATGATGTGCACTGACCACCAGGGGGCAGACGCTCTGACTGCTAAGTTAGCTTACTGCTGGGGTCCCGCTGATAGGAACTGGGTGATACAGGCTGGACACTTCCTGGAGCCTTCCCATGGTCCCTCCCTAGCCTCTAAAATATTTCTTCTAATTAATTTCCTTTCAGTGTGCACAAATTCATGCACTGAGCCTCTAGTATATAAATAACAACCCACCCAAACATTAAAAAAAAATAAAATAAAAAATAGAAGGGTATATTCTACAACCTTGAATATTGCAAAGAGATGAGAAAATGATTAAAGAATGCCCACTGGGGTTGGCAGTTAGGAGATTATTAGTGATTTCTGAGAAAGCAAATAATGGGTAAGAAGTTAAAACAAAGAAGGCATTGGCTAGAAGGTGACAAAAAAAAGTTTTTGGTGGAAGTTCTGTTTTTATTTGGAAAGCTTTGGCTACATGTTTCTGATGAATAAAAGGAAGTGATAGAGATAAAAAATAAAAAGAAAATTAGAGGAGCCATGAGGGTCTTCAGTGAGAAAAGGTGTGTGAAAGGAAATGCTATTCCCTCAATAAACATATAAGCATTTGGATTTATCTGTGCATAAGACAAGTGAACTATTGTGTCCTTCTGGTGAACTGAATCAAGTGGTTTTCCATGATTGTAAAAGGGAACATTTTATTTTCATATGGGTTGTACCAAGCATGTCCCTTAGTGAAATGGAATATTTAACAATTTTCAGGTAGAACATTTAATAGCTCCTAAATTCACTTGATGGCTAACACAGTAAAGAACAGTGAATGGTACCTCCTTGGTGTTCTGTGTTTCAGTGAGTTTCACTGTTTTGTAGCTGGGTTGCTACTAGATTTCATTATAGTGTAAATCAAGGCAGCTTGGAAAACCACACTGTGCTGTCTAAACACCCCTCAATAATATTTTGGAGAGAATATACTGTTTTCTGCAAATAGTAATAATAAATTGTAATATATAAAATAATGTTTTATCTAAATGGCTCTTATATTTGAACAAGCAAAAATACATGTCACTCCATTGCCCATTTTGCTGTTTCTCTCTATCAGGCTGAACCAAGTGTTACCACTTCCGATGCAGCTGTGGACTTCAGTTCATTTACAAATGTGCAACATCTGGAGCTTCCCAAGGTAAATCTGCTTTGAATTGGAGTGAGATGATATTTGCATTGCTGTCCTCATCCCCTGGTTCTCAAAGTGTGGTCTCCACCAGCAACACCCCTCAGCATTACCTAGGATCTTGTTAGAAATGCAAGTGCTTGGTGCCACTCAGACCTGCTGAGTAACTGGGTGGCCCACAGTCTGTGTTCAGTAAGCCTTCTCCGTGATGGCAATGAGTGCTGGAGGGGGAGAACCACTGTGCTAATTAATTGATATTTGAGTAGGGACCCTCCTTTTCCTCCTTTATGGCGCCCCAAGGTATGAGATTTTGTGGTTCCTCCTTTGATCTATTTACCAGGGATCTGCCAAGAGGGAGATTAAAGAATAAACAGAAATGATTGTTTCTTTTCCTTCATAAAACTGAAAGCTCAAATTGTAGACGTTTCGCCGATAGATATCGATGAGGAATTTGCTTTTGAGAAGATCAGAACCTTACGTTCAAATGACCACTTTAAAGAAGTAGTTTTCTGAATAGAAACCTGTACGGGCTGTTAGGGGCTGCAGGGCCGTGCTGGTCTGCAGGTGGACAGAGGGTGAACGATAATGCAGGCAGAAAGAGCACTGGAGAGCTGAGGGAGAAGAGGACGGAGGGAGGAGGAGTGGGGGATAGGAGGGTTCTTACATGAGATGCTGCGACGCTCCAGGTGAGAGGCAGAGCAGCAGGATGCCGAGGCTGAGCGTTAGAAGCAGTGCCGCAGGGTTGAGTCCCCACTTCAGCTGGTATACACTTGACCCATTGTGTGATCTTCATTGGCCTCAGTCTTCCCACCTGTAAATTGGAGAGGACAATATGATCTTTGATGTAGGTAATTGTAAAGATTAAATGAGTTGTTTATCAAGTGGCTGGCATAATGCCTGCCACATGGTCAGACCTTGTTGAACATTTAGGAGGGGAAAAAATACTGTGACTTTATTAGTTGCTTTTTTACAATAGATAAATCTGCATATACGTGTAAGAGAAGTCTTTCTTAATGGGCAATTCGTGTTGTAGGTTAGAGAGAAAAGAACAGAAATCATTAAGGCCTTTTCCTCTTCTACCAAAAAAGTCTATACACTTCCAGAATCCCTCATTCTATTTCCATGTAAGAGAACTAATACTTTCCTCTTTTCCCTGCTGATTTCAGGGTTGTGTTACTTTTCCCAGGTCCCAAATGAATATGTTCCTTGTAAGCATCCTCTACTTCATCAAACTGACTTGAATCAAAAGCCCATGGAGATTAGTTTAAGCATTCATCTCTCCTTGCCTTTGCTTATATCAGGCTGTCCTTCTGCTTTTTTAAAAGCTTATCCAAATCCTGACATAACTCAAGACTTAACATAATCTCACCTCTGTTTATTTAGAAACATTTCTTCAGTATTCTGGCCTATATAATGCTTACTATTAATGTCTTAATTTAGTTGTCATGTAATCAAGAACATATCTCTTTATGCTAAATTCTCAGGTGAGTGTATTATCTGTACATTTAAATTGCATGTTGAGAGAAGTAATAACTCTTACACTTTCTCTCCCATTATCTTATGTGGAATTGTGTTCCATAGTTCATACTAAGCATTAGGGAGGGAAGAGTGAATGTATGCTTACACATAGTATGTGCACAAGGGGAAAAATGTTAAGATCGGGAGGGTCAGAAAGGAGAGAACAATTGTATGAAAATTTGAACTCATGTAACAGGTCATTGTGAGTTCTGTTTTGACTCCTTAGAAATTCTCTTGACAGGTCTGTTCTCTTTTTCTTTTTAATTCTTTTTTTTTTTAAGTGGGAAAATAAAAGTATAAACAAAAAGCTCATTATGTGTATTTGATTTATAAAGAATACCTAGTGGCTTCCTGAAATGCTAATTCAGTTTAACAGACATATTTTTTTTGTTAAAGACTTCTTTTTAGCACATTTTGCTGTAGGGAAATACATATACATTAAAGCAGGTAACAACATTACATGATTGCCAGAGATCTGTTTCATTTCCACTTAATTTTATACTGTGACTGGAAGCTGAGTGCATGAAATTTGTGCACGGGTAGGGTCCCTAGTGGCTGCTGGCTGCCAGCTAGGTCCTTCCTTCCCCAGCTGCCTGCCTCCACTGCTGGCCGGGCCTCCTTTCCCCAGGTCGAACTTCCCATCAAACTCCTGGTCGAGGGGACAATTTGCATATTAGGCTTTTATTATATAGGATGACAGTCTTCAAATACAATTAAGAGTTTTTTCTTCTAAATTTTAGGGTCTTTTCCAACTTTAAAACAGTCCTCCTGATAATATAATTTCTGTTTACTTTTTTTTTTTTTTTTTTTTTAGCTCTTTAATTATACAACTGTTCCTCCATAAATACATATCCTTAATTTTTTTCACATTTCCCTTATGGTGATGTTTTATATATTTTATTTTTGGTGATGTTTTAATAACTAGCTCAAAACAAAGATTCTAAGATCTATTTTTATTAAGGACTCTGTGTGCTGTGGCTGAAGTGAGGGGGCAAGTTGAGCAATTAGAAAATAAATTGCACACTCACACCCCATTATCCTTACTTACATATAGACATTACTGTCTATAGATATGTATGTATTTGTTTTTGTAGTATATTCTAAGTGGGATTGCAGCATATTTATACAAAAACAGACTCTATCAGTCTTAAGGAAAGGATTTGTGGCCTCAGGACAGTTGACTTTGTGGCTCAGCAATGTCATCAGATCCCATTCCTGCTGCTTCTGCATAGCTATACACAGTGGCAGCTTGACACCAAGACTGGTTTTGTTCATAGTTTAGAGTGGCTGCGAACCATAATAGGGGTCAAGGGCCACTTCATTCTCATATAGTAGTGGTTGGGAGATAGAGTGACTGTCTCAAAATTCTAAGCAAAACTCCTAAAATTCATCCTAATTGAACCAGTTCAGATCATATACCTTCTCCTGCAGCTGTCTTCAGTCATTCAGACTCTAACTGTGGACCTTCTTCTCTGTTGCTACATGGGAAATTCCCTCCAAAGTTAACAATTAAAACATTTATTACCGTTTCTGTGGGTCAGGAATTCGGGAACAGTTTAGCTGGATGGTCTGGTTCAGACTCGCTTGCACAGTTGCCAGAAAACTCTCAGCTAGGGCTGCAACTCGTTTGAAGATTTGGTTGGGGCTGGAGGAGCCACAGCCAACCAAGATGGTTTACTTACAGGGCTGCTAGCAAGACGCCTTACTTCCTCTGCATGGAGCTGCCTTAGTGCCCTCATGGCATGGTCCCTGGCATGGCAAATGACCCGAGAAAAAGAGCATGGAGGAAGCTCAGGTGCCCTTTCTGACAAACTTGTGGAATTGCACATTATCACTTCTCCTTTATTTTGTTTATTACCATCACATCACCACATCCCTTCTTGAAGGGAAGAGTATCAAAGGATTGTGTACATATTTGAACACCATCACTGAAAACATAGGCAGAGAGAGGGGGGTGGGGGGAGCTATTTGAGGCTGCAGAGGGAGCAGGACTGGATAGCCTAATGAAAGAGTTTGTATATGAGTTTGTACAAAGGAGTAAGATGAGAATGAGTGTTAAACAGCCAGCAAATGCCTGCTGTAATAATAAAGAACTTTCTTGACAATAGAAAATAATATAACAAATACTCTGTCTCACTATGGAGTATATCTACTGTATATCTCACTGTAGATATAGAGTATTTCTTATTCAAACAAGTGTTTCTTTGTAATCATAGGAAAGCTCCTTACTGTGGAAAATCCCAAATAGAGGGTAACCAAATGATTTACGCTTGGCCTTGGCATTGGGATTTGCCAGTGTGGTAGCACACCGACCTTCCCACTCCTCAATCCTGATTCTTTGCTGGATCGGAATTTGGGGTTTCAGAATACTAGCATGTTTAGAGAATTCATCTGAAGTAACTTTGGTTTTGTCCTGTAGATTTATTAGCAGAAGGAATGTGTGTCAGAACAACACTGTATATCAAGCTTTCAAGGCCTTTCTTATTGCACTTGTTCCTCACAGCAGCCTTGGGCAAATGTTATTTTTCCTTTTTTGTTTGTTCTTAGATAAGAAAGTTAAGGTTTAGAGATATTCAGTGGCATATCCAGATTTCTACAGCTAGGCAGGAAGTAATTTGGACCGAGTTCTGTTCACCCTAAAAGTGCAGTTTTGTCTTATATCCATGACAGATTGCCTGGAGGAGAGCAGTGGTGGACAGATTTACAGGGAGAGCCTACAGGTTGGCAGGTGTTGAGTATCTTCCTCAGAAAAGCCACATGCTGGCAATATTTAAAACTAGGGAACCTTGCCTGGATGACATGGTCATGATCTGAAAGGCCTGATAGCAAGCTTGGGCTCTTGTACACCTTTCAGAAGGAACATAGCGAGATTCCCTTTTCTCTTTTTTGCTTCACATTTCCCTGGATGGAGACTGTAGTGGAAGAGGAGCCCAACTCAAACCAGAATGAAAATGTTAAATCCTGTTTTAGTTTTGTTAGCATTAATATTAAAGGTAGACAGTCTTACGGAACATCTGGTTTTGATAAGAGCAAATGTGGAAAATACAAAGTAGGTGTGGCTGTCTAGCCTTGCCAGGTGTTCACGGCAGGTCCTTGGGCTCAGAGTTGAGAGTATTTTCACTCTGCACCAGATCAAAACACAGGTCCCTAGAGAAACCGCGCTGGGTCCGGAGCCCCAGAAGGGACACAGCTTGCAGCAGTCATGGCAGCCTGCCTGCTAAAGAAGGAAGCGCAGAGGGGGTGAAGGAGCCAGGCTCCACTGTTATTTGCAAACCTATGTCGGAAGGAGGAAGCAGGGGTGTACTTTGATTCAGCCAGCCAGTTAGAAAATTCTCAAATATCATATACTCTTTGAATCATGGATGCATTTTTCTTCCCAAGATATTTTGCTATAGTTACTAGAAATATGTTGCTGTATGCATATGCTAAAAATATTGGAGGTAGTAGACATTTGGGAGAAGTGAAAATACCGGGTTAGGCCAAAGTAGGTTTTCAGTTGTGGGTATGGAAAAAACAGTTTATTCCCGTATTATTATGGATTAATTATTGTATGATTTTCCATAGGAACAACTACTTTAGTTCCACCCCAAGGAGAATTTATTCCCATTTAAAAAACTTGAAAGATTGCTTAAGAAATGAAGAAATTTCTAATAGTAGGTGTAAGAACAGTTTGAGTTTCTTTTTATAGCCCCTGGGTAGATGATGATGTTCAGAAATTATGACCACATACCTTTCCGTCTGAATAAAGTTGATGTTTCAGATTTTCTGAGCAGTCCTGTTTGTATTTCTCTAGGATCAAGGGGGTTTGGGCATTGCTATCAGTGAAGAAGACACACTCAGAGGAGTCATCATAAAGAGTCTGACAGAGCACGGAGTCGCGGCAAAGGTGAGGCCTCACCCTTTCCACGGCAGAAAGTGGTGGAGGAGAGCTACTTCTGCAGAATCATTCAAACCTGCCATGCTTCCATTTAGGATGGGCGGCTCAAAGTTGGAGATCAGATCTTGGCTATCGATGATGAAGTTGTTGTTGGCTATCCTGTTGAAAAGGTATTTTTTTTTTTTTTCCTTAAACAAAAACTGAATGTGCTGTGAACCCATCCTTAAGCATGGCCATGGTATGTGCGTGGGGCTCTGTGTACCTCTGTGTGGTTGGCCACAGGAAATTAGAGCTATGTGGTTATAATAGACAGATAGCCTTAAGGAAGAGAAGAGATTATTTGGAAGTCCTTCAATTTTTGTTTTCTATTTTTCAGTGAAGGCAAGGTTGAGCTATTTTCTGTTGCCTGGTAAATCCAGTGGTTAGTGGACATTTTTTATAAGTGCCATTTCCATTTTCTCTTAGGAAAATTTAGACTTCTAAACAAGGGTCAACTTAAGACCAAGGGAACATTTTTTATGAATGTTAGGTCCCATAACTAGCCACTATGCATATTGCTTTATGAGCAGGTTTTAGGACTCAGCCATTAAATAGGAGATAAAGCCAGCTGAAGTTAGTCCACACGGTATGTATAACTTTCATTGGGATTAACATTTATTTGTACCTGCGTTTCCTCTTCCTCAGAAGTGTTCCTAATCCTTAGGAATCTCATGCAGAATTGCTAGGAGCAGGACTCCTGAGAGTTGAGTATTTCCATTTCTACATTGGCCAGCAAGAAGCTGAAACCACTTGTTTCATTTTGTTTTAATTATAGAGGTTGATCCCTTAACTCACATAACTCCATTTGACTTGACTTTTCTGTTGCATAGTTTTCGTTATTCTGCTTTTTTTGTTTTCAAATCTTTATTGAGAGTATTACAGATGTCCCTTCCTTCCCCCCATTCCTTCCCTCCACCTAGTTCCCATCCTGATTCCACTTTTCAGATGTTTGTGTAGGCGGCTTCAGATTCTCTGTAGAGCCAGGAGTGGTAAAATACTATATATATATATCCATGGTTGTAGTGATCCAAAGAAATGGATATACATAATTGGAAATATACAAAGTTAAAAGCCCTATACTTACATAAGGAAGAGTACAGTCAGAACTGGACTTACAGTAGAAAGTACCTGTGGCCTCAATATTAGACAATTAAGGAAACTAAAATGAAACTATAATCATTCTTTCTTGGCCCATCAAATCTTGACAAGGAAAGAATTTGCCTCTGACTTTTCTCTCCACCATAGATGGTTTTAGATTCCAACTATAACAGTGACTTAATTGTATACGTCTACTAATTTGTCTTTGAATTTTGTTTCCCCTTCACACCAACCCCCTGCCAGTTTATTAGCCTATTGAAAACAACGAAGACGACAGTGAAACTTACCATTCGGGCTGAGAATCCAGATTCCCAGGCTGTTGCTTCAGCAGCTGGTACAAGCAATGGCGAAACAAAGAACAGTTCCCAGTCTCCGACGGTCCCAGCACCTGGCTCCCTGGAACCAGAGCCTGTCCAAAGTAAGGGCTGGTCTCGTGAGTCCTGCACACCTGGCACCCTGGGCATGCTCAGGCCCAGCAGCTGTCTCCACGTGGGAGCCAGCCGCCCGCCTGGAGATCAGTGTTGAATGGCTGTAGTTAGGACATCCAGCACCCTTTGGTGAAAGCTGTATAAAGGGCAGGAGTACTGACCAGTAGATGGGTGATGTGTGTGCTGTGCATTAACTGGCCTTAGGAAACCCATCCACTGCTCTTAGTGTCAGCCTCTTCATCTCCAAAACAGAGGAGTGGTACCCTTTGTTCCCCAAGGACCTTTGGCTAAGAGTACCTTGACTCTAGGTGTCTTACTAATGAATTAAAAACATCATTTCGTACATTTCTTTTTTTTTTTTTTTTAATCCACACCTGAGGAGTGAGGATATTTTTTCCATCGATTTTTAGAAAGCGTGGAAGAGAGGAGGGGGGAGAGAGAGAGAAACATCAACATAAGAAAGGTACATCGATCGGTTGCCTCTCACTCGTTCCCAGACCAGATGTGACACGTGCCCTTGACCAGGAATTGAACCTGCGACTCAGTCCTTGGGCTGACGAACTAACCGATCTAACCGTTGTGCAAAGCAAACCAAGGGTGTACATTGTCTGTTTTATATTGAGCAGGATTAACTTCTCTAAGCCTCAGTGTTTGAAAGGGACACACTGTATAATGGATATAGTGATGCCACGTGATCAGAGGAACCAAAGTTGCCTGTGGGAAACAATGCTAGTCATTGCCACAGGTGTTTGTAGTCAACCCGAGCTCTGTCATTTGGGTCTAACAGTCGATCCTGTCCAATGAAATGGTTGTCTGTGGCCAATGGGACAACACTTTTCTCATTAAAATGCCAGTCTGTTGTATTGGGACAAACTATTCCTTCCTGTTATCTTTTTAAGAAAAAGTACGCTGGTGATTACTAAAACAATAAGTTTCAAGCTTTGCAGCACTAAAGAGGCACATTGACTTTTTCTGAAATTGGTGGTAGGGGGGTGGGGGGGGAATTGGCTTCTAAATTGCAATATTCAGTTCTTTGGAAAGTTTTTTTTTTTTTAAGGAAATAGCAGTTTAAATTATACATATCTAATGAAAGTGATTATTTAGAAAGACAGGGTATTGCAATGAGTTATTTAAAGATTGAATGGAAGTTTTCTCATTTTTTTATTTTATGTTGATCCCTAAATAGCATTGTCTATAAAAATATGAACTGCTAAATTAAAACATAACTAAAAGAAAACATCTTACACCTGCTCGTACCATTTCAGGAGCAAGAAAATAGTCTGTCCCCGATTTCCTAAAGAGAGCATCTTGTCTATAAAGCTGCTTTACCAAGTGTCCCAGCCTTCCCCAAATATGCTGTTTGCTGGCTGCTCTTTGGTGTATCATTAAACACAGGGAGTGAAGACTAGAATAAAATGAGGTGTGAACGTATGTTCACCTTGGTTTTCATGATCTATTCTTGTCTATCCAAGTATGAGCATACTAGCAGCCCTGTGCATGAATTCATGCACCACTAGCTCGCCAGTAGCTGGCTATAGCCCTCCAGTAGCTCTCTGCCTGCTGCCCCACCCTCCTGTAGCTCCCTCTGCCCCCGCCCTCTCTCATAGCTTGAGGCCCTGCCCCCTTGTAGCTCTTGGCCCACTGCCCCACCCTCCTGTAGCTCCCTCTAGCCCCACCCTCCCTCTGCCCCCTTATAGCTCTCCGTGCCACCCACTTGTAGCTCGCTGCCCCACCCTCTTGCTGATCCATGATTATTACACAGTCGATCGTTGCACTTCACGTCATAATGACCATTTGCATATTACATCTTATTTATATAGGATATGTAGCAGTATGTATTATATGAGTTTATAAAAATCCAGTGCGATGCAGGGAAGATACCGTGAGTGCATCTCACCTGACATTTTATAAGCTCCAGTATTAAGTTCAGTTGCGTAATGCTCGGACTGGTTGCAGAAGAAGAGAGACTCTGGGAGAAGAAGAAAAGGAAACAGAGAGGAGCCCTGTAAAACAGGCGCCGTGACCAAAATTGTTCACGTCCCTTGTGCCCTGTGGCCCTCCCGGACTGTGTTTTGGGTCCTGCCACACACCTCAATTCTGAGCTCTACCAACCATGATTCCATAGGAAGTTTGTTTGGCTCCAGTGGAATGTGGGATATTGGAGTGAATTTGAAGCCTTCTTTGCCCCCAGTCTTGGGCCCATTTTTCTCTCCTCATTCTCCCAAAGACAGACCAGGGTGGTGAGTGTACTGCATATGCCTTCTAATCAGTCTGTATCTCATTTCATGCTTAGGTACAAGCAGGTCGTCAACGCCGGCCATCTTTGCTTCTGACCCTGCGACCTGCCCCATCATCCCGGGCTGCGAAACAACCATCGAGATTTCCAAAGGGCGAACAGGGCTGGGCCTGAGCATCGTTGGGGGGGCCGACACTCTGTTGGTGAGGACACACCCGGGGATGCGCTGAGACACAGGCAGCCCTTCAGCCAGCCCTGAGAGCACTATCGGGGAGCTCTCTATCAATTTTATTAAATTACATATAAAGGCTTAGAAAAATGTATCATTCCTTGTTATTTCCATTTGTAGGGAAAATATTTAATTGGGTGGGGAGTGAGGTTTTTATTTTTAGTAGGCCAATCTGACTTGAGTGAGATTCTATTATACTTGTGGTTGTGACTTTCAGGTTCAAAATACTTCTGTGAGCTCACCAGTCTTTGCTGTATTTTCACTTACTTTTTACTGGACATGGTTGGGTTAGACACATATTGAGAGGAATCTATACATTATTCATAGGCACATTTTTATTTTTTATTTTACTTATTTAAAATCCTCACCCAAGGATATGCCTTTTTTTTTAATTTTTTTATTGATTTTAGTAGGAGAAGAAGGGAGAGAAAGACAGATGTGAGAAACATCTACCATGTTTCCCTGAAAATAAGACATCCTCCAAAAATAAGGTTTCCTTCTGAGTGAAATATAAGGTATCCCCCCCGAAAATAAGGCCCCCCTAGGCTAAACATGAGAGATTTGGTCCACTGATTCTGAAAGAAATGGAGTCACAAGAAATTCACCAAGAAATTCAGGAATTGGATTGTTATGATGATGTTCCAGAAGATGATGACATGATTGTCATTTGAATAAATAAGTAAATTCTTGATACTGTAGGATTCACAGTTTGTCTGGTTTGTGTTGACAACTACCGTACTACCGTATACAGGTAATAAATTTCCTTTATTTTCATTTAACAATAAATGTGTACTGTATTCTTCTTCATGGAAAAATAAGACATCCCCTGAAAATAAGACCTAGCGCATCTTTGGGAGCAAAAATTAATATAAGACACTGTCTTATTTTCGGGGAAACAGGGTATCAGTTGCCTCCCATACACTCCCAACTTGGGATCAAAACTGCAACATTGGTATATACCCTGACCAGGAATCGAACCCAAAACACTGTTGATGTATGAGACAATGCCCAACCAACTGAGCCTCTTGGCCAGGGGTAGGCAAATTTTTCTAAATGTCAGAAATGCTTGGGAAATCCAACCATGTGTGGACAGGAGAAATGATGTATATCTATTTATGCATGTGTGTGTGGATTCATATATTTAACCATTTTTTCTTTAAGCCTCCCGATCATTAGAAGTTTAATCTTCTTTGAGCCTTTTTAGCAAAAACGTCGTTGTTCTACTTTTCTTTGAATTTTGATGTGTGATTCACATATGGACCCAGTGAGTGTGTAACCCTTATCACTGTCTGTAAAAATGCGGTGTGTCTTGACCCCATTTCTGCTCACCATCCCTAGGGAGAATGGGATGAAACATGGGTGTGTCTTGTCTGGGTCCTTAGGGTGCCATTATTATCCATGAAGTGTATGAGGAAGGAGCAGCATGTAAAGATGGAAGACTGTGGGCTGGAGATCAGATTTTAGAGGTACAGCTGCTGTGTGTTTGACCTTTATAGTTAACAAGGAAAAGGCTACTCTGGGGAGGATGGCCTTTGTGTGTCTGTTTCTCTTTTCTTTCTTCCCTTTATCCCCTTACTATCCCTCTACTCCCTTTCCTCCCTTCTCTCCTCTCCCCCCTCTTCCTTAATTTTCCTTAACTCACTGGGTTCCTCAGAGACCATGTCCCATTTCTGTACAGGTGAATGGCATTGACTTGAGAAAGGCCACCCACGATGAAGCCATCAATGTCCTGAGACAGACGCCACAAAGAGTGCGCCTGACACTCTACAGAGACGAGGCCCCGTACAAGGAGGAGGACGTGTGTGACACGCTTACCATTGAGCTACAGAAGAAGCCAGGCAAAGGCCTGGGATTGAGTATCGTTGGTAAAAGGTGAGAGAAGGGCAAACATAGTGACCTGTCAGAAATGATTTAGTCTAAGGTATTTTAAAGAGAACTGCCACAAGTAGAGTCTTTATCAACAGCTAGTGTTCTGTCAGAATGGAACATCCAAAGACATAGGTTTTGAATTTTTTCAGTGAGTATTCGGAGGGCTTTTGAAAGTATCCAACAAAAAGCTATTTGTTTTGAGTACCTGCTATGTGCCGGGAAATATATTAGATTCTGGAGAATAGAGTTAAGTAAGACATGGTACCTGATCTCAGAAAACTCACAGTTTGGTAAGTGAGAATTAAATACATTCTTGCAAAAAAGGAATCTATTGATGAGTGACAGAAATGCATTGTGGGGATCCATGGAAGCAGAGGCGAAATGGACCAAATGACTCTATTTAAAGGAAGTAGATTAGGAAACTTCTTTAGAGAGAGGTGCCTGTGCTGAAGCTAGAAGTGGTCAATGATAGTTGGTTTCTGAAAGGGGATGGAGTATATTCCAGGGAGAGGGTCAGTATGAACAAGAGCATGCCACCAAAAGGGAGCAGATAGTAACTTTAGAGGCTGTGTTGGTAGATTGGTGCATATACATAATTTATGTAAATATTTAAATATAAGAAATATTAACAAATATATAGGACAGTAAGTTCCAACACCTTTATTCTGAAGATGGGAAAGCAGATGATCAGATGGTGAAATGGCTTGAGGCCACTATCTTGGCAAGAGCAAGTGGTGCAGTTCACCTTTCAGTTGCCTTTGCATCTCAACAAGGAGTTCTTGGTTTATTTATAATTTTTTTTAAATGAAATATTGGAATAAGTTAGTATTGTATTTGTTCATTTTGCATAAATCTCTTTTGATTGAATGTTCTATCTATGATGATTTAAAATAAAAGGCAAAACAGCAAGGGTACTTAAGTTTGGGGTAACAAATGGTCTTAGTTTGAGATACACAATTATTATTCTTTTTTAATAATATTAATGTTGATAACAGCAGCATATTTTTATAGGCACAAGTCTACATCTGTTTAAAGTTTCATTATGGTGTAGAAAGGATAATAGATTTAATACCCAAGGACTGATTCTTAAATCTCATATTTTGCTATGAGATCCATACAATGAGTATTGTAGTAGCCACTTCTACACATAGTATATAATTGTTGAATAAATATGCTTATGCAAGACTTATTTAATCTATGAAGTGTGTATATATATGCCTAAGTGACCAAATGACCAGTCGACTGTTGCTATGATGCACACTGACCACCAGGGGGCAGATGCTCAATGCAAGAGCTGCCCCCTGGTGGTAAGTGCTCCTACAGCCAACCTCCCATGTCTGGCCAACCTCCCTCAGTCCCTCCCCACGGCCAGCCAACTTCCTGTAATCCCTCACTCCAGCTGCCCAGCCAACCCTCCATGATCCCTCTCTCCTCACCCCCTTAGCCCCTCACCAACTTCCCACAGTCCCTTCCCTGGCTGGCCGGCTACCCCCACCCCCCAATTGGCCCTCATCTCCACCAAGGCCAAGGGACCACATTCATGCACAAATCTGTGCACCAGGTCTTTAATATATAGCATATATTATAAGACATCAACTATTATTTACCGTAAAAATTAATTCTGATAATGTTGCCTCAGTGTCAACTTGAAAAAAAACTTGTAAAAGTAAAATTTTCAGTTAAATAATTTCAGCCTTTTAGTAAATAAGCATTGCGTTACAATTGAGAATAAGTAATGTTGAAAATCAAAATTATATTTGCAGAAATGACACTGGCGTCTTTGTATCAGACATTGTCAAAGGAGGAATTGCAGATGCTGATGGAAGACTGATGCAGGGAGACCAGATACTGATGGTGAACGGAGAGGATGTCCGTAATGCTACACAGGAAGCCGTTGCCGCTTTGCTAAAGGTAAAAATCAAATGCTCAGAATAATTGTGTGCCATGATTTAGAAGAAGGGGAATTTAACCGTGAGCTAGCTCAGTGCAACAAGTACTGACTCCTCTTTCTTTAAAATGTTCTCACAAATAAGAGATAAGTAAGAAACTATATTTCCATAATAAATAATCTTCAATACACAAAATCTTCATGCACATGAGATTTGTTGCAGTGTTTTTGGTAATAATAGAAAAACTGGAAGCTATACAGTTGACAAGACTATGGCAAAGGCAAACGGCAAACATATCTGTTTAAAAGTCATGTTCAGAATAACTGTATTAATTAACATGAAAAAAATATAGTAGAGAAGGTGAAACAAAATTTTATTTACAGTGTAGAAATATCTATGTAAAATAAAATCTTATAACAAGTCTTTTAACAATAATTATGAGTTGATTATTGGAACTATAGAATCCTTGTTTCTTATTTTCATCATTTTCAAAATTTTTATAGAAGAGGAATTGCTTTTATAATAGAAAATTTGACTTAAACAATTTTTTTAAATTTTTTTATTGATTTCAGAGAGGAAGGGAGAGGGAGAAACATCAATAATAAAAGAGAATCTTTGATTCGCTGCCTTCTGCATGCCCCCTACTGGGGATCAAGCCTGCTACCTGGGCATGTGCCTTTGGCTGGAATCGAACCTGGGACCCTTCAATCCGAATGCTACTGCTCTAACCACTGAGCAAAATCGGCTAGGGCTAAAACATTTTTATAATAATAGATTCCCTTGACATTTAAATGAGATAAGTTGCAAGTAGATGAAAGAGGTATAATTTCTCACATTGAATAATTAATGCATGGAATTTGTTAACCCCTGCAGCTATATAAGCTGGAAGTATAAGTAGGTTCAAGAAGAGTTTGATAAGTTTCTGCCCCTCTCCCCAAAATACCAAACAAACAGAAAAACAACTTATGAATAGTGCATGCAGGTCAGGTTTTGACTTTTCAAAATTTGATTTGTGATCAATACATTTACGAGTGAAACATCTCTTGTAACCCCTGTCAGAGAAGCAGCATGACAATACCTATAGAAGTACTAATTTGTGCTAGACACTGTCCTAAGTTATCACAACAATCTAGAATGGTCTCCATTTTTAAATTGTAGAATAGAGATTTATCAAACTAGACATCTATTAAGGTCTCACAGCCAGTAAATCACATAGTCTGATTTAAAATAGCGTGTCTGACTGCAGAAGCCCAGCCGTCCCACACCCGCTTGCGCTGCCTCCACACCAGACTGTGGAGCATTTCTTGCAGCCTCTGATGTAATGCTTTCCCGTAAAGGGCCACCGGGAAACGGTCTTCAGTCCTTGTTTTGTGTTTATGGTAGCATGGCTAATTTAAGCATTGTTTATTCAGGAACAGTGGAACAATAAAAGAGTTCAGGCATTTATCTGCGTATCTCGGCTATTAAGAGCAAAACAAGTTGCTTTATTGTTTGTTTTGTTTTTAGAACCCGAGTTATTTAGTTCATTTAGGCTATCTAAATCAGTGTGCTTCCTGAGATAATTGCACAGATCTCAGTGTAAATTATGAGTCTCCATGTAAATTATGAGGTCATAAGACAGACATTTGGTGTGGCTGTTAGTGCTTGTTGTTACTACTTTGACTAATTCTATTTTTTTAAAAGAGCCTTTCTACAAAGCATTGAAGGTATCCTTGCCTATGGAAATTTCAAAAGGAACTTTCAAAAGGAACTTTAGAAATTTTCTAAAATGCCTTTAGAAACTCAGTCTTGAAGAATAAAAAGTGCTCCTAAAGGCGACTGTAGCACTTTATTTAAACATTTCCATAACTCCCTGCTCCTCCAGTGTTCCCTAGGCACAGTGACCTTGGAAGTGGGAAGAATCAAAGCTGGACCTTTCCATTCAGAGAGGAGGCCCTCTCAGAGCAGCCAGGTAGGTAGCTCTGGGATGCACCTGGGCAATGCAGGCCACACGCCAAACGGAACTCTAAGATGGTCTTGCCTGCGGGCTGGTTCAGGGTCGTGGACACAGGCCTGGCTCTCCGCAGCTGGGCACAGTGAGGCACAGAGTTTGAGGTAGGGAAGAACAAGAGCTGAAGGACAGGTTAGCAAGGTGTAGCTCTTGAGTAGTGTGTAAGTGTTCTAAGGAACTTTATTTTCTGGCATGATTCTTTTTTCCATAATCTCAAAAGTTAACCAATTAATGTAGAAAAGCCTATCAAGATAATATATTTTTAAAGAATTTTATAATTAACAATGATCCATCAGTACTCAGCTGAAAAGAATCCCAGGTAAGTGAACTGCAGGTGCACCTCGCACATGTAAAACACGGTGTTCCACCGGTCAGGTCTCCTGTCAGGCTCCTCTCCTCAGTCCTGTCTTCTGATGATAGAAGCCCATTTTCGTCAACTTGTCCATGCAAACCCCTTGTTCACCCCTCACTGACGACCATCAGTGTCCTGTTGAGTGGTCCCAATTCTGTCTTTAAGCCGCATCCGTGTACAGCATCAGTTTAAACTTAGGAGGATTAGCTTGAATGAGATTGTGAAAACCCACTAAAACTTGAAGTAGACTGGAGTCGTTTTCATCCATCCTTTGAGCTTCAGTTTATTTAGGTCAGTATGCAAAGTCTTCCTTAGAAAAGAATATAAAATCATTAGAAACTGCTTAAATGCCCACCAGTTATCAAACGCCAGGGTTACTTCACAGGTGTTTCTCTCAGGATGCATTAAAAGACTCGATTCTGAAATAAGTGGCCTGGAGGGCTATTGTTCTCTCACACTCTCTAAAATAACTGTTTTTGCGTGTGTAGATGAGCGAATGCAGCCTGTCGTCCTTCACTTTCCCACTGTCTGGGTCCAGTGCCTCTGAGTCGCTGGAAAGCAGCTCAAAGAAGAACGCATGTAAGATTGGTTACGTGTTTAAGCATGACTTACTGGTTTGAATTTGACAGATTGTCCTTCCTGCTTTAATTTACCTCTGAGCTCTTTTTCCCCCAAATCTTTCCACGTACTATTCCAGGTGGAAAGATGTGTGTTGGCAAAAACTCAGAACAACGTGAAGCTATGCCTACAGCAGCTTTTCCAGTTTTATGTTTACCCTACAAGACATACCAAACATTAGAATCGCATTCTGGGTTTGTTTTTGTTTTTTTCTTTCCTACTGAGCCTATTGGTATATTGGATTTTTATTTCCGTCCCCTGTTTTATGTAACACCAATTAATCAGAAGATGCCATTAAGAGAAGCCTTCTTTTTCCACGAGGACTGCAAAATTTTTGATTGAGAAAATTAATGTGATCCTCCTGTGTTTTAATTACATGAAATCTTGATGCAGAGGGTTTTTGGCTTGGAGCATCAGTTGAAAGTTGTTCAAATTGGAGAAAATAACCAGATGGCATTCTCTGTTTGCAATATGACTAATATTCTAGAAACTCAGGCATTTCCGTCCGTGAATTCTTTTTAATGCACCCATGACTTTATTCCTCTCAGCTGTGCACATGTGTCTTTCTGTCCAAAACACATTCTGTCCTTGCCTCACTCAGAGGGGATTATTTAGTTATTTAACTTCGTGCTTGACATAAGAAGGAAGAAATGGGACGGCGTGTGCATTTTTCCAACTGGAGGAATAAGGAGTTCTTGTGTGAGACAGACTTAATCATGGTTTCTAGGAACTCCAGAGCCCTTTTTAAAAAAAAATAAAAATAAGGGTGTGTCATGTAGTCCCATCCAGCTCCAGACACTGACTGAACTTTAAAAATGCTTTAATAACCATATTTTGTCTCTTTCACCTTTATAGTGGCATCAGAAATACAGGGATTAAGAACAGTTGAAATAAAAAAGGTAACTGGGGGTGTGTAGGGGGGAGGGGGTGTGTAGAAGAAAACAGTGCAAACCCTGTTGACTTCACAAGCACCCGCATAGGTGTTTTCCTAGAAGCTACCTTGCTGTTTTATCCAGTTGACAGTGACATACGACACACAGGAGAAATAGCCAGTCAGTCTTTGCTGGCTTTTCTCATTATAGTTCCTTGTTTGAAGAGTCATTGTTGGCACAAGCTGTATTGTCAGGAACGGCATCAGTACAGCCCCGGCTTCACACTGATGAGTAGGTTGTTGCCTTCAGCAGTTAGTTCCTATTTCCAGAAACAGATCCCCTTGACAGCTGTGCGCCAGAGAGAAGATAAAAGCAGCTACATTTATTGAGCCTTTTCTGTGTGCTGAACACTCTTGTAGATGCTCTGTGCACCCCATCACCCTCTCATTTAACGTGCACTGCAGCACTTTGTGAGTGAATGTCTAGGATTCGTTGAGAGGAGTGGACTTGTTCCAGGTCCCAGTGTCTGTGCGTGGGGGTTCCTGGCTTTGAGCACGGGTCTCTCTGGTTGGAAAAAGTGTGCCCTTTTCACTTCATCAGCTCACCTACTCTTTGTCAGTTCACAACATGATTTTCACATCATGGGCATGATTTCTTTTGCAGATGCTTTTTTCCCTAACTAAACCACACTCAGGACCTGTGTCAAATAAAGTAATGCAATTTTTTTTTTTTTAGCTTCATTTTTCACCCTTACACCTAGAGGATCAGTGACCTATAGAATATGGTGCCAAAGAAATCAAAAGTCAATTAAAAATATTACATTGACCAAAATAACTCTCTCTATTCCATGGCAGGGGCCTACTGATTCACTGGGGATCAGCATTGCTGGAGGAGTGGGCAGCCCACTTGGTGACGTTCCTATTTTTATTGCAATGATGCACCCGAATGGGGTGGCAGCTCAGACCCAGAAACTCAGAGTAAGTTGAACTAATGGCCTTGTTCGCCTTTGCAAATTTGGCCGAAGTTTTGATAAACCTTTTGAATCTGCCATAGGTTGCAGGCAGTTTTAAATGTCCATATCTGCTCTGAAATCAGCAAACCCAACCAAGGCAGGGCTTGCTTTGAGGAATAAAAGATGCAGAAAAGTAAAAGAAAGGAGAATGTGCTCTTGTACGCAAATTTTCAAGCAAATTAAATCAGAAGATTTGCTGTTGTTTCTTAATTTTTCTTCTTGCTTGAGACTCCTTAGAGAAGATGTCAAAGAAAATAGGGAGTGTTTCAGCTTACCAGTATGAGATGAAAATGTCTTCCTTACACATTTCATTGGTTTAAATGCTGATTTAACTTTATGAAGTAAAAAATGATCATTCATGTTGCATTGGATTATCAGTTTTGCAAAAGTTCAATATACAAGCATGGACAAAAGTAAGTTTACAGTTGTAATAAAAATGCATAATACAATAATTCAGAAATAATAATACCAGAATATACTCTTGTGTTTCAAGAAGTCACAAACTGCAAGCCTCCTGTAAACGTGCCATAAGTTGTCAAACTGTACAAAACCTGCTTCAAAGTTGAGGGATTATCCAAACATAAAGCACTATGATGGAATTTATGTGAACAGTTCAGTTGTGAAATCATTGAATATTCCATTCACGTCTATAAAGTAAAATCTGTGTGGCCTCGTGTCAAAATGGTCTGCAAACATAGCCACCTCTGAGTTTAAATGTCTAAATGAGGGGTGGTCCAGTCTTCTTTGACATCTAAATATAGGAACAACACTTAAACATTGATTGTTACATGCAGTACAAGGGGTCAGAAAACCCTTCTGTGATGGGCCGGTGACCCTTTTAGGGCTTGTGGACATGAGGGTCTGTCACAACTTCTTAGCTCTGCCCCATGAGTCACCCAGGTAAGTATGGCAGACTTTGTTCACCAAAATAAGCAGTGGGTCAGACCTTTGGGTCACAGTTTGCCCACCCCTGACTTACATAGTCATTGTAATGTGTATAATAATAATATCCGGAGAAATTCTGGTTTCCAAAGAGCATCAGATATCTTTTTTTTTTTTTTTTTTTTTTTTTTTTTTTTTTTTTTTTAATAGGAAGCAATGTTTTACCCAGGAGAAACAAAGAGAAGAGTGATTTTCCCCCTCCCCCCGGAGACTATAGCACTCAGTCATCATGTGTAACTTTGTCTTATGGTTGCAGCTGCTTGGAATTAGCGGTCTCTTTGGGTAGATTCCCATTGCTGGTAGCAGTGTATGTGTGTGTGCAGGGTAGGGAAGGAAGGGATTGCTCAGGCCTCAGTGTCCCTCTCTCTCTGGCTGCTTTTGCAGATGGCTGTTTCTTACTCTTGCAGGTTGGGGATAGGATTGTCACTATTGGTGGCACCTCCACTGAGGGGATGACTCACACCCAAGCAGTTAACTTGCTGAAAAATGCTTCCGGCTCCATCGAAATGCAGGTAAGATTTTTCTCCCAAGCATGACTCAGAATATGGGGAGCGTGAGGACACATGAGCTTTCATGTTAAACCAGTAAAAACGCTTAAGTCTCCTGCTCTTATTTAATTCACCATTTCCCTTGAACAAAAATGATTACATTGAGAGTTCTAAGAGAGTAGGTTAGAAATACATTCTGGCACATGTATCCTGATGCATTTGTTGTTTCACACATTATATCCAAGAGAGAAAAATGCAAGGTCTTAGCAAGAAATGGTCAATTGTCAGAATGGTGTAAGTGGCTTATAATCTAAAGATCTTTAAAAATTAATTGCATATGAGACCATGTTTGAAACCATCAAGGATCTTGATAGAATTGAAGTAGTAAAATATTTTTATTGTTCATGAAAGAGGCCTCTGAACCTTGTGAAATTTCTTTCTCTTGGCTGTATGTTATATTAACAAATGAGTAAATGTCCAATAAGATACATGTTTTAGTCGAAATGCTGCTTTTGAAGAAAGATTACTAATCCTTGGCCATATGAACTTGTGTGTTTCTCTTTCTCCTCCTCCTCCGCACAGGTGGTGGCTGGAGGAGACGTGAGTGTGGTCACAGGGCACCAGCAGGAGCCTGCCAGTTCCAGTCTTCCTTTGACTGGGTTGACATCCAGCAGTATATTTCAGGATGATCTAGGGTAAGCTCATGTATTATGGTCTGTATGTCCCTACCGCCCACATAAAGGTGAAATAAAAGGAGATGAGGAATAAAATATAAAAATCAAGTGTTTCTAAAATTTTAAGTAATTATGGCATGGATTTATTTTATCAAAGATAGATAAACATGTCACTGTGCATCTTACATTGTCAGCTCTGAGTTTTGGGGGAGTACATTTTAGTCTTGATGTCACTACCCTGTATGACATGGAACAAGCCAGACTTGTCCTTTTAAAAAATCCAACATTGCCTATTCAGTCATCTTTTTGATTAAAAAAATTTAGTTATTCGCCACCTGAGGACAAAAGAATTAGAACAGAGAAAGAGGAGAAGAACGGAGCATATTAGCATCTATACTAATGAAAGAGAAATATGCAAATTGACCATACCTTTGTGACGCCCACTAGACAATTAGGAGTGAATATGCAAATTAAACCAACAAAGATGGCAGGTTAATCTGCATACACAGGCACCTAGCAGTGGGGCCAGGATGCTCTGGGCCTCTGGGCAGCATGGGAAGGTGGAAAGGAGGCTCTGGGCTTGAGCAAAGGTGGGAAGGCAGTGCAGGCAGCCAGGGGAAGGAAGGCCCATTCTTGCACAAATCTTTGTGCATTGGGCTTCTGGTTTTTAAATAATTTGATTCAGATTTTACATTATTGATCATTGATTTTTCTTTCAGAGCTTGGGAATACTGGTGTTTATGACTTATTCCGAGATGGTCCCCTACACTTTAGCCCTCTCATTTCATTCTATTTTATATATTTTTATTGATTTCATAGAGGAAGGGAGAGGGAGAGAGAGAGAAACATCAATGATGAGAGAGACTCACTCATTGGCTGCCTCCAGCATGCCCCCTACTGGGGATCGAGCCTACAACACAGGCATGTGCCCTTGACTGGAACTGAACCTGTGACCCTTCAGTCCACAGACCAATGCTCTCTCCACTGAGCCAAAGGGGCTAGGGCAGCTCTCTCACTTTAACTAACCTGGAAAAAGAATGAGCTTCTCCATGCAATGAGCTATGAATATGTTAATTTAAGAGAACTGATAATGAGTAATAGAGTTAGGGTGTTAAATAGAATTTCACTGGATTATGTAAATTTAAAATGCTGAGCCCAGCACGCACTGACTGACAATTCAAGCATGCTCAAAACACCGGAAATGTCCTCACCATCAGTAACAGAGAATGATGCTAGTTTTTTATAATCCTTAACTTGCAGGTGCACAGTAATATGTAAATTCTTAGAATCCAAACACTTTTTTTTTCCCCTTCCTTTTACTATAGACCTCCTCAGTGCAAGTCTATTACCCTGGACCGAGGACCAGATGGCCTGGGCTTCAGTATAGTAGGAGGGTACGGCAGCCCTCATGGAGACTTACCCATTTACGTTAAAACAGTATTTGCGAAGGTAAGATGGCAAATTTTAACCACCCTCTCCCCCCACTAAACATTCATTAATCATGGTCAGCAGCTGGCTTATTAGTTTATGGCCCGAGGTAACACCAACTGGTTAGCAGTTGATCATTTTCTTTTGGAACTCCCTACAGGAATGGATCATTAAATATTTTTGTACAATTTGAGATTTAGTTATGTTTTAAGGAAAATAGGCTCAAACTGAAATTTCATGGGAATTCTTGACAATATTCATAAAAATATTAATGACTATTGGACAGTAATGCCTGATTTTTTTTTCTTTTGAAAACAAGTGGCATATGACTGAATGTCTTTGGAAAATAGGGCATTTTAAATATCTATGCTCTAATATGCTGGCATTTTTCTTTTTTTTGGCATTTTTTTGTGGTGAACTATAAAACAGGAACAGAGAAGTATATAAAATTGATATGCATATTAGTTGGGCATTTACTTTGCAGTTTAATGTCATTGAATAAAATAGAAAAATAGTAACAAATATTTTGAAGAGTATCCAGAAGCTCTCACTTGCAATAAATCAGAATTTTCAATTAAGAAATTTATTTTTTAAATAAAGAAAAATCATTAGTATATAGTTGAAGTATATAGAAATCTGTTCTCTGTTAAGAATGTTTAGGATAAGAAAGAATAAAGTTACTGTAGCATCGGTGAAGTATTAAAACCATTTAAACCCAAATAGTTATTTGTTTTATGTTTTTGAGGCATTTTTGGGGAGCTACTAAATTGGAACAAAATTTCCTGTAGGAGAAAATCTAGAATCTGAACTCTTTACAGCAAAGGAACACCACTTTTATCAAACCTATGGAATGATTTGCGACAGGGGCTTGAGATTAGTGCTGTGGTCTATAAAGTGCCTACCGATGGAGGTTTCATTCTATTATTTTTGAAAAATAATTATTTTAACCTGTTTAAAGTGCTGTATATAAGGCAATCAAGCTATAGACTTAATTTATGAGATTTTCTTAAAGCCACCGGTAAGTCCAAGAATACAAGCATCTTTGCCAGTGAATGGAAGAGCCACACAGTCCTTTTCCTCGGGCTGGGAGCAGTTTATTTAAGGCATGCTAGTTAGAACATATTTTAAGAATTTCATCATTATGGATTCTCATTAACTTCTCAGTATTTTAATCTTCCATTTAATTGCATAAATGCCTCCCATAAGCATGCCTTAAGATGTGGTTCTTTTTTAAACAGCAATGTCTGTGTTTAGTCTTAATCATTAGGCCCACAAAGAATTTGAGCACTCCACCTCCCCTTGGGAAATAAAGAACCAGCGAAAATGAGCTGCCTTTTTTGAAACCACAGAGAGAATTTACGTTAGAATTGGCAGGATTTGTGCCTTGCCCTGCCCTTGTCAACGTGCATGTGGACTTTATGCTCCTGCAAACCTTTAGCTTTCACAGCCCTCCTGCCCTTGTCCTATTTTAAAAAACTGCTCTTGTTCCCACCTAATCCTTTGTTTTCTTTTCTAATCCTCTGCAGGATAAAAAAAAAAAAAAATCCTAGATTCTGTGAAATCATTTCTACTAGGCAAATTCCCAAATACTCTTTATTAATTTGGGTTCCTACCAACAAACCATTCAGCCAATCTCTTGACTGCTAAATGCTCTCTCAAATAGGCATTCCATTGCTAGAACCCTTGAGGAGAAGGGTCTCCTTTGTGTGAGCTCATAAATGCTGAGGGGCGGTGGGGCAGCCCGGGAGCAGGGAGAGCCCAGCGGACCTGCAGGTCCACTCATGTTCTTGCCCAGGTCTTGTTCAGTGTGAGCCTGTGTGGCAGCGCTATTTGAGAAGTCCATGAGCCTGCTTTGCATTTGCAGGGAGCAGCCTCCGAAGATGGGCGTCTGAAAAGGGGTGACCAGATCATCGCCGTCAACGGGCAGAGCCTGGAGGGGGTGACCCACGAGGAAGCCGTGGCCATCCTGAAGCGGACGAAAGGCACCGTCACCCTGACGGTCCTCTCCTAAGCGGCCGCCAGAACTGAGCCAGCACAACCCCCACTCTCACCCCGCCCTGGGGGAGGGCGGAACTGGCCCTGCGGGAGCCTTTCCCACGCTGGGTTCCTCCTGCTCTCCAAGGCTGTATGTAGGGAAGGCGCCATTCACAGGTGTCAGTGATTTCCTCACTGACAGCCTAGCCTCATGTCCTCTCCCTCCTTACCTATGGTGACCGTAAACTCACAGGTAGGACTGTCTGCATAGTGAAATCACTCGTTCTTCCTGAAGACACCTGGCACTGTAGAGTGACACGGGCAAGAAGTATTACATGCTAAACTGGTTAGTAGAGGAAGAAAAAAAATAATTCTAAAGCTAGCCATGAGAAATGGCTTTAGTCAGGGTGAAAATGAAACTATGAAATAAAGAAGGAAATGTCAAGTTTTGTAAAAATGCCTCGTTTTGTCAATCTACCCCTCTCCCTATTACTAAAAAAAAATCAGTTTTTTTTTCTATTACAATTTTTAAATAGTACTCAATATTTAAAATATTTGAATATTATTTTTAAAAATTGCATCTCCCACCTTAAATATACACATATATTGTTCCCTCTGAAAGTGGGTTTTTGAGATGGAGGAAAGAGCAGATATCTAAAGCAGTGTCCCTGCGTTTGAGGCACATCTTCAGGGTCGTTTTCATTTCCGACCTGTTATAAAAGGTCCCGGTGATTCCACAAGTGAGAGCATGGTGCCGCCCGTACTGCCTGTCATTTTTCTGGGAAGCAGCTGTGCTAACTGAGGGGGAACATGGAAGGCGCTCAGCACCCCAGCGCTGGCTCTAACGGATGCAAACACTAAAAGCGTGTTCGCGCACTCCGCAGTTGCTTTTCAGTTAGTATCATCTTAATGAGAGAGAAGAAAGCAATGCGTTTGTAATTATTTTGGTTGTATGCCATTAGAAAATCTATAGAAAAATTAAAGGGGATTAACATAACTTTACCCCATTGCTTTATATTAACATCTTATAATACAATGGTTTCAGACTAAGGGAAACAGATGGAGCTGTTTATTGAGACAACTGGTGAGGAATTATCATGTGTTCATTCCCGTTTTAGAGCGTGAAACTCCTACATTAGAATATATAAAGTCACTTTAAATATTATCTATATTTGTAACAGAGGTAGTGTACAGATATTTTATTGCAGCATTTTTGTGTGAATGCAGAATTGGAGTGAATAAAGAAGAAGTTTCATGGTGCACAAATAAAGAAGCAGGCATATTTTTTTGTTTGTTCTTTTTACTGGGGAAAAGTTTTCTTGTTCAAGGTTTATAATTTAAAATTGCTTTTTGTCATGTCTAACTGAACATGTGGCATCCATAGTTACGATTAGGGGAACTTTGGATGGCGGTATTATGAAAAGCTCGATATTCTTTACATCCAGAACTGTTACTGATGCTGAAGACAGACTCCTCATGGAGCAGAGGAAGATAAGCAGCGTTAGAGAGAGACATCTGCCTGTGCGTGGTATTCAGAGGTGCTATTAATGCAGTAATATTATAAGTTCTACAGTGGAGTCCAAGCTGAAGTGTGTTCAGGTGGAAAAGTCATAATGAGAATTATATTAATAAGCATGAAATGTCTGCTTTGAACACTGAACAAGGATGGGGAACTTGTGTTGTATTGATTCTGCCCTTAATTAGCTAATGAGCATGTGCATTTCCTCTGATTCATCTCATCTGTAAAATGATAGCCTATTTTATCTCAAAGCGTGTATCCAGTTCTAAAATATAAGAATTCTGCGATTCTTAGTTACATAGAATGAATGGACAACGCCACCATGGGCACTTTGGGAGCTGTTCTCCTTATTAACCAGTCATTGTAAACGGAGGTACTCGATGGAACAAAATTCATTTTAGTGTCTCGGTGACACATCTAGCTCCTTAGTCATCCCTTGATGGTCCTCCCTCATGAACGTATGTCAGGTGGGCCACTGGGAGCTGAGCTACTCTCCTTTGTAAGTTTTAACTGGTAAAGACTTTTATGAAGGACACTATGTTAGATTCTAGGGAGACAAGTTAACAAACCAAAGTGAGTGTGAGTAAATGTGTGGGAGTTACCTAAGGAGAACAGCTCAGTGGGTATCTGTACCAGCCTGATGCCTACCCCCAAATTCATGTTCATCAGGAGTCCCGAACTGTGACCTCACCTGGAAATAGAGTCTTTGCAGGTGTAATAGTTAAATTGAGGTGAAGTCCTACTGGATTACAATGGGCCTTAAGTCCTTTGTAGCAGACCGTGTAAAGATGAGGGGGAAAGAGAACTCCTGGGACCACAGTGGTTGGAGAAACAGAGGAGTTTGCTCTAGGGTCTTCAGAGGAAGCTTTTCACCTTGATTCAGACTTCTAGCCTCCAGCACTGTGAAAGAATGCACTTCTGCTGTCGTACTTTGTCTAGTTGGTGGTGGTTTTGTTTTGGAAATTAGTACGGTATTTTATATATTTTTAAATCCTCAGCTACTATCTGCGTCTGTCTTGTAGGAGAGGCTCTATACATTTTTGTTGAACATATGAATGACTGAATTACAGACTGTGATTCATTTCACGGTGTTACCTTGTTTTAGTTAGCTAGCTCCAACCTCCATACTAAATGTAAAAAGAAACAAAAAAGAAAGAACAGTGAGAATGCTACTGTAGGGATATGAAAACACCTGGGGAAAACTCCCCTTCTGGATTTCCATTAATTAACAAATTGAAGCACATGAAAGGAAGAAAGGGAGGAGAGGAAGGAAGGGAGAAAGAAAAATAGTAAGAGGAAAATAAGATAGATTCATCGGCTTTGGAAAGAAGTGACAAAGGCTTATGCTTTCTATATCTCTTTTTCTGGA
The DNA here is from genome assembly GCF_964339955.1 of Pipistrellus hanaki. NCBI lineage: Eukaryota > Metazoa > Chordata > Mammalia > Chiroptera > Vespertilionidae > Pipistrellus > Pipistrellus hanaki. The sequence continues at coordinate 50,129,163 of NC_140513.1, read as the reverse complement.
AATATAAGAGTTCTGTGCAGTGAAGGAAGAAAGTGTTTGCGTGTAGAGATTGAAGGCATGAATTTTATAGTGTTAATGCCATGCACAACTCAAGACAGTGGATTGACCGTAATTGCTTCAATATAATAGCTTATGACATTAAATCATAGTGGAGAATACCCCACATTTCTGATGTTCTTTGTGACCCCTCCAACTGGGTGGTGGTGATGGTGGTGGTGGTGATGATGGGTCCACCTTCAGCACTGGCCAATATGTAAGAGCAGGAGTAGCAATGAGGTATAGCCAGTCAGTGGAATTCGTACGTCAGAACAGTGATTGAGATGGAAGCATAAAAACATAAAAATTCATGAAAGATGAAACAAGCTCATAAAGGGGTAGTTGTTATTGTTTCCTTGCTTGGTTGGTTTGTTTTTATGAATCTCGATCAGTCAGATCTTGATAGATTTGAAGAAGCAAAGGGACCTTTCCCTGCTGCCTCTGATCTGGTCCAGGAACTTTTGTCTGAAGATGAATGCTCCCCAGGGTTGAGAGCCTTTCTCCAGGTCTCCTGTGTGGGTGAATGGGGGAGTGGGAAGGGTGCCTGCAGTGAGATAGGAGTAAAGTGGCTTGCTTCTTTCTCCTTTCTATGTGTCTAGGTGTGGGAATGTCAAAACCATCATCACCTGCTCTCAGCAGCCCTGGTGTTGTTTCATGTCAGCCACCGCTACTCTGGAATGCACTTGATTTGTGCAGAGATGTTCCTCAACGTTGTCTACTAGGGATGAATGTTTAAGGGAATATTTTTGTAAGCTGGGATTTGCCTCTTTTATCTAAAGAGGAAAGAAAGAAATGTTGGCAAGAAAATTTCTAAATGAAAGAGCATGAAAATTAAGCATAGCAAATGTTCTTAGAGTGATTATATGTATATATATATATATATATATATATATATATATATATATATATATATATGATTTCAGAGTGGAAGAGATAGAAACATTAGTGATGAGAGAAAATAATTGATCAGCTGCCTCCTCCAAGCCCCCACTTGGGGATTGAGCCCAAAACCCAGTCAGGGCACCAAACTATGACCTCCTGGTCCATAGGTCGGCACTCCACTCAATCATTGAGCCACATTGGCCGGGCCTTGGAGTGATTTTTATATACTTGGCACTGTAGCTTCTTTCTCCCTTCAAGATACAGGTATTCCATAATTGCCTATTTTTATGTAAATTAGAAAGTAAGTATGTTACTTGTCTAAGAATTCTATGTATCCCTCCAGCAGAGAGTTCAGTCTTAGGCCCGTTACAGGAATGCTATCTAGAAGGAGTAACGTCTGTGATTGTGAGCTCGGGATCTCTCACTGAAAATGTTTCTTGAAGTTGCCAGAAGTACTGCCATCCTGTGTGCTCAGGCTGCCTCAAGAGGGAGCTTCCATGCTCCTTTAGCACCGGAGTTTGTTCAGAAGGTTGTGTCATTTGTGAGTACGATGTGACCCTTTCCTCTCCGTTCCCCCATTCTCCACCTCCTGTGTGGATTTTCAGAAATAAACATTACCCTTGGTAAACATACTTTTTCTCTCTCCTTTTGTTATCAATGTACTGGAAATTAAGATTTTCCACTTGCGTCTACTTTGAAATATTTGGCATTCAAAGTTCCACTCTCTTAAATTTAATTAGCTGAAAGGTACATCATTCCATGCAGTAGAACTTAGAGTTACCTTGCTTTGGAAAATTAGACCACTGTCTATCAAACATTAATACCATGTACAAGATAAGCTATCGAGAAATGGTTGCAGTTTGTGGTACGTATTATATCCTGGAAGACATATGATACTATAAATTCAATAAATTTGTTTCATAGCCTTCAATTTTCATTATTATATGATCATGTTTTTTTCTTCTGAAGTTGGATACAGATCAATTTATACCATAATTTGATTTGTAATCCTTCATAGTGCTTCCCATGTCCTCATATAATGCTATTATTAATTATTAAATATTTTCCTTTAAAGTGGACTGATTTTTAACTTAAATGTGCTTCTCACTACCTTGAATGAGAAAGCAATACATTTGACAGAAATCAATACATTAACTCTGAGCAAAAGCCATGTTCTTAAATTCTACGAAGAGACTGTTGCCTCACAAGGACCAGAACTTGCTAGAAAGGGAAAGGGGCGCATGTTAGAATGGTGGTGGTGACTGAGATTCTCACCTGGACTTCGGGAGCTGCAATAACACACCTTCTTCAGTATGTGGTTCCGTCTTTTCCAGTGCCTTGTCAGTGCCACTTAAAATGACCATCGCATGATTTTACTCTCTTTGGAAAGACTCTATTGTACTCAAATCAAAAAGGTCCTTTTTATAGACACTTGACAAAGATGAATCCAAACCAGTCAATTTCTGTTCTTAAAAGTGTTGTTAGTTAATGAGCTTGTTTAAGATTTTGTTTATCAGGCTTTCACTAAGACCAGAATTAGGTCATCACCTTCAGTGCTTTAGTGTGGGCAATCTGAGTTTGAAATAAAGGACACATGACATAAATTAATGGCTTAAAATTAATGTTGTGGTAATATTAAATAAAGCTAATTCCTCTTGCACCTGGAGGGCTATGCAGATGACGGGCATAGCTAATTATGCTCCCTGCTGCCTTTAAGTGTACTGATAAAAATCTCTCAACTGAGTCTAAAATATGTTCATCCACTGGCTCCAGACAAGTTTGCGTAAGGCAGCGATTTTCAACCTTTTTTCATTTCATGACACAAGCTAATTACTAAAATTCTGAGTCACACCACAAAACACATGTTTTTGCCAACCTGACCAAAAAAATTGGTATAATTTTTATTCATTTCTATTGAACAGGTATTGTGTTAGTTGTCATTTTTTTTTTATTTGACAATCTAAGGGAAAAGAAGTTAGTGCCCCAGACTAAATAGTCAGGTATTGCGTGTTTTAAAAATTCTTGCTGCACATTGGTTGAAAATCACTGTTGTAAGGCAACACAATACACAAAAAAACAGCTTAACATGCTTTTTAAAGGAAGAAACCATGATCCTATAAGTTAAGTGAAATAAATGTTTACCTACTTTTTGAAAACAAGTCATTATTATAATCATGTTCTTTGTCCTTTCTGTAAATATAATAAAATATGTTGATCCCATTAGAAAAAGTTTTTTGTTTTTTTTATCATACCAGTAAAGAAGTACTTAAGTTTACACTTTTACTTTTTAATGTCTTCATATTAGTTTAAATGATAAGTTTACTGATAGAGTCATAAATAAGTGAATTTGGTTTTTTACTCTAGGTACAAACTGGATGAGCCAATTACCGAACAGGTATTTATAAACTTGTTCAATTTTTTAAGAAGTAGCTACTCCAGAAAAATATGTTGCTGAATTAAGCAAATATGTTTTTGCTACAGATACTTCAGAGATGTCACTGGTCTTTTTAAAACTCACTATGTGCTGTCTTCACATAAGGAGTGGATTTCTATGAACTTCCTTTTGTTGCAGTTGGATGCCTGTGCTGGTAACAGCACAGCCAGCAATCTCTCATTTTAGCCTGAGAGTGACTTTAAATGCTTTTGTAATATTTGCTCCACAAAACTGTTATTTTTTCTTAGGTTTATATTTGTTACTTACCTTTTAAAAACAAAGGGAAATTAAAATATCCTTTGTCAGAAAGTTTCTGTCAAAAAAGTCTGGAGCAGTGCTCATTTTATGATAAAAGATGCTGGTCCATTTTTGGAAAGGGTAAGGAGCATATAATGTCTTCATCCATTACGCTTTAATCTCAGGGTTAATAGAGGAAGTATATGTTCGAGATTTTTATTGTCATTTGGAGAACTAATGAGTAGGAATTATATCCTATCCATTTACATTTATTTGTAAGGTCCTGACTGTAATTCCTTCTGTTCAGTAGTTGATTTTTTTTTCTAAAGCTTTTCCTTTGTGTACATTACAGGTAACTGTGTAATAAAATCCCGAATGTCTGAGCTCCCACTTTGATGGCCTTGCACGAATGTAAGTCATAGCTGATGAGTATCTTGTGCTGAAGGAACTCTATAGGTTTTTCTGAGATGTAGTGAGATGCATGAGCTACTGGGTTCTCAGGGCCCAGGTGGTACCCTGGCTTGGCTCTTGAATAGAGATAGTAGACCTCTCTGAGCCTCTACCACCTGGACTGAAAATAGGATTGAGAACATCTCTCTCTAGAAGCTCTACTAGGACCAAATGAGATGAGGTATCTGCACACAATGGCACTTGATAAACAGCACAAATACTGTTAATACTAGAGGCCCAGTGCATGAATTCGTGCATTGGTGAGGTCCCTAAAGAGGTTGAGGGTGGGACGGGACATGATCGGCTCTCCAGGTGGGCGGTAGGATGCCCTTGCTGGCCCAGGATCCAGATCTGTCCCACTCACATTCACTCCAGTTGTCGGGAACTTCCTGGAGACCCCTTTTATATTGTTTCTTCCTTGTGGAGTGTCTGGGGAGGAGAAGTGGCCACAGTGTCCAAGTCCTACTTCCAGGAGGCCAGAGGTGCTTTCGGGATCGGGCCAGTGGCACTGGTTCTGACGGTGCCTGGCCCATTCTCCAGATATTGGACCTGCAGGACTACTGAGGGAGCTACTGGCTGCTGGCGGGTTGGTGGGCCTCCAGTACAGGTCTCAGCTGAGTGGCGCTCCCACTGTGGTCAGTACACATCCTAGCAACCAGTGGTTCTAGTCCTTTGGTCACTTAGGCTTTTAGATAGATAGATAGATAGATAGATAGATAGATAGTAAAGTCAGTGTAAGGTAAGGGCTGTGTGGTACATGTAGTGGAATTGTGGAGCTCATCTGGAATGCCATCCCTAGTATTAACTCCCATACCAGCTTTAAGAATAACTTGTAAAGTGCCCTCTTTCTTTCTCATTCTATAAATTTTCTCATAATTTCTCATAGAACAGGAAGCAGAAATGATCCCAGGAGAACTGTGAACTGCAGAGTCTCATTGGTTGGTGAAGTGAATGTGCCACTTCTTAATTTTTTTAAATAATATACATTTGGAATGAGGGTTATTAAACCCAGTAAGGGGTTTCTTAGTCAATCTAAAACCCCCATTGCTTGAATAATAAGATAAGTATCCAGCTTTAAAAGTAAACAGGAAATTATATAGTATTCATCACTCATATCATCTCTCTTCCCTAGTCCTCTATGTTAAATTAGGATAAGTTTTATTTTTATCCTTCATTGTTGTTTTTGGTGGGTTTTTGTTATTGTTTGTTTGTTTGTTTGTTTTGGTTAATCCTCACTTAAGGATATTTTTCCATTGATTTTTAGAGATGTTGCTACTAAGGTTACCCATTTTTCAACATTCAAATGAAAAAAAGAAAAAGTTACTGATAATAGGACCTTAACTTTTCAGATGGGGATTCAGAATACTGGAAAGACTGGAAATTTTGTCACTAAAAAATTTGAATGGGATTATAGAAAATGTTCCAAATTTGAAGGAGGAGGGGAAAAATACGTGATTGGAGCCTTGAACTTTTCCTGGACTAGAACCAGGTATTTAGTTTCTCTAAACATATTTCTTCATGGAGATCATATACCACATTTTTAAAAGTTGAAATATTAAATATAGGTGAATGTTCTTAACATTTTAAAGCATAGAGCCTTATTATAAACTAGAGGCCCAGTGCATGAAAATTCATGCTCTGGAGGGGGGTCTCTTAGCCCATCCTGTCCCCTCTCACATTCTGGGAGCCCTGAGGGGTGAGAGGCAGCCTGTTGATCAGGAGAAGGCAACGCCCCCATCAGACCTCTGCTGCTGTCACTGCCTGCAGCACAAGCCTCAGCTGTCCCTGGTTTCATGAACCTCGGGTAACCCTGGGCGGCTGGGCAGCTGCCATCTGAGGCTTACCTGTGCCTCAGGCCAGCCCTGGGCAGCTGCGGGGCTAAGGAGACTGTGGGAAGCGGGTACATGGAATAGCCGGGGCCACCTGGGCATGGCCCAGCTGTGCCGCATGCCTACTACCTTGGTGGGGTTGAGGGGACTGGGTGCCACCATCTTGTGGCTGTGGGCACCGCCATCTTTGAGGGCATGGCAGTCAATTAGCATATTCCTTTGTTAGCTAGGACTAAAGGCCCTATGAACAAAATTAGTGCAAGAGTAGGCCTTCCATCCCCTTGATGCCAGCACCGGTTTCCCTCTGGCACCCAGGACCCGGGCTTCCCTCCAGCTGCTGGCAGGCACCTGGCTCCCATGCTTCCCTTGCAGCCCTGGCTTCTTCTGGAAGGTTGTCTGGAAGGAAGTCCTGTCTAATTAGCATATTACACTTTTATTATTATAGATTGCAGCTAACCCACATGTTTATGTTTATGGCTCTTTTGATTAAGTTATCAAATTGACCAATGCTATCTAAACATGTTATGTTACTTTCCTGTAATATAGTCCTAGAAATTAGTCATTTTTACTAATCCAATGCTTTACTAATGAATAACATATATCCAAAAGCAAGAGATGGTGCATAATTTTTTTCTTTGAGGCATTTAATTTTAAAATATACACACTAGATACATTAAAGATTAAACTCACACCCATTTCCAAGTATGATCTTCCCACCGTTTTTATCATAATTGTCTCTGGGAACTACCCATTTTATAATAGATGCGGCACTGTATTGTTTTATTTTGTTTACATTATGGTTTCTGTGACTACACTGAAAATAATACTTGCTCAGCAGTGTAGAAGGAAAGCAAAAGAAAGGGATGAAGAAGGAAAAAAAAAGTTAGTTTAGAAAAAGAGGGAAAACCATTATCCTCAAGCCTATTCTGATAAAATTTCTACCATTGTATATGGAAGCTAAATATGGACTTCTTCAGAGTCAATGGGAAATGAACAGGCGGGATTAATTTTAATTCTAGTTTGGGAACAAAAGGAAGAATTTACAAGAATCTCTTATGTTGCATGTAATTACTAAGAGCTTCATAAGTGTTTAGTGATTACAAATGAATGATAGAATCATTTTTGGACAGATGAAGGAAAAGGAGACCAAGAAGAACATCAATAGGGGCCAATGCTAGTTTGCATTTTCTGCCTCTTCTTTTCTTTTCAAATGCTTTGTTTTACTTTGAGAAAATTAGACTAAGAGAATGGTGATTCTTAGAATATGTGTCTCAGGGGCACAGAGGGCAGAACGCATCTGCTGCTTGTGTCCACAGGCGTCCCCAAAATCTAGGTCTGGTGGGTGGTGTCCGTGAGCACCTGGTACCTGGTAGATGCTGGCTCGATGGTTCTAACTTTTCTGGAGTGTGAATTCTTACTAATCAATTAGAGTTGCTCCCAAGATGGATATTTATTATTTAAAAAAAAAAAAAAAAGAAAAAGTATAAGATGTGAATGTTATTTTATCAAACACACTTTCCACAACATATCACACTGGGTGCATAGTATTCTATTCTTTATCAAGTAAAATGACCACTTTTTAAAGTATGTTTGTAAAAAAGTTTAATTCTAAGTATTTCAAGGCCAAAGATCCCAGCTAGGTTTACTTTTTTTTTTTTCCTTTCTGCAGAGGAAATTTTATGCACAAAATGCTGAAGATGCAGTGATATCACTGATAGAGCTAGAAACAGAAACCAGGAAATGATTTTACTTTTATCAGTCCTGTGTCACAACAGAACCTCTTTATTAGCTAAAACACAAAAGAAGCACTCACAAAATCTATTTTCAACATAAGTCAAAGAAAAATTTAAACCAAGTCTTTAATTTTACCAGAAATAAAAAAATCATATTTTTCTTCTAAATTCTAATAATTATATGCAATAATAAATCAATGGAAAGCCAGGCTTCTAAGTATCAAGTTATTTTATTTTCTGTTTCATCATATAAATTTATTATTCAGAATACAAATAGCTTGGGTTTATCACTTTTGTATTTTCTTACTTAAAGTTAGATTTTAAGGAAAGGGAGATTTTCTTAAAATTTGACTTCAGAATTAATTGTTGTAGTGCTCGGTTATATTCCTTTCCAATAAGCACAGGAAAGTTTGTGTATATACCCTTGTCTATGCCCTAAGCATTTACTTCAAAAAAGAGCTAACTTTAGTCAAAAAACAAAACAAAACAAAACAAAAACAAAACAAACGAAAAGAATATAATCACATCTTCAAATCTGAAAAAAAAAAAAAAGAATATGTCTCACATTCTCCTCCTTCATATTTTAGAAAGAAATACAGTCTCCTTTCCAAAGAGTCTATTTAGCCATTGAGAATGAGAATGATGGGCAGGGGTGAGGAATTTAGGGGTGGGTAATGCAGAATAAAGCTGAAGTAGCATGGGCTCTACTGCCCTCTAGTGGTTGTACTCTGGGAAAAATTAAACTCATGGATATCCTTTAATCCATAGTGGGTTTATTTTTCCATTAAGAATTTAAACTGAAGAAAAAGGTCTTTAACCAAATGATGATAATTCCTAACGTTTCAGGAACAGTCATATTTTACTTCATTATTTATACTTACCATTTGGTTCTTTATTTTTTTCAGGTCATTATGGAAGCAAACCAAATACAGCTTCGGCATGATGAAGGCATTGCTGGAAATTTCCCTCACAGCTCCCCAGGTTCAATAGTCTAGTTTCATAACCACATACATATCCCCCCCCCCAATTCTTTCTATTTCATGTGAATATCTAACTTTCTTTTTAGACATTGAAGCTCAAGCGGTAAGACAAACCTGGCCCAGGGGTGTCACTGTCGCCCTATATGTGAACAAGGGAATCAAGAGCAGTTGTTGAACCAGTCTGCATTCAGACTGGTGCAGCCACTGTGGAGAACGGTATGGAGTTTCCTCAAAAAAGTAAAAATGGAACTCCCATTTGACCCAGTGGTCCCACTTCTAGGAATATGCCCCAAGAAACTAGAAACAACAATCCAAAAGGATATATGCACCCCTATGTTCATAGCAGCATAATTCACTGTAAAGATTTGGAAACAGCTTAAGTGCCCATCAGCAGATGAGTGGATTATAAAACTGTGGTACATCCACATAATGGAATACTACACTGCTATAAAAAAGAAGGAATTCTTACCATTTGCAACAGCATGGATGGAGCTGGACAGCATTATGCTAAGTGGAATAAGCCAGTCAGAGAAAGATAAATATCACGTGATATCACTCATTTGTGGAATATAATGGACAACATAAACTGATGAGCAAAATCTGGAGATTCCCTGAGAGCTGGCACCACCCAACTTGCGAGGCCCACACAATCCATTCCAAGTGGCTTTTCTATACAAAAGGACTGCCTTGGTTCATGCTGTAGAATTTCTTAAAATCTCTGAAAGGTCCACAAATCCCATACAGGGAGCATCTGGTGTCCTGATCCTGTTGCTAAGCAGCTCCATGCCCAGCACTAGTGACAGTTGGCCTTGTTTTATAGCTTGGCCTCTTCCAAGCACCTCCAAGCCCAGCATAGGCGACAAACCACCTACAGATAGCAAGTTCTTACCTGGTGGAGCTAGGCAGGGCAAAGGCAGCGGCTGATCTTGGCTGAGAGGCCTACCTGAGAGGCCCCAAGAGACAGATTCAGACCATGCCAAAGCACCCACAAAGGACATACTCAAGGGCAAACTCATTAGGCACCAGAGCCCTGATGAAGTGAGTCCTGCTCCATGGAGTGGGCCTGCACATCACCCCTCCGTTGTTGTTGCAGCCAATCTCCACAGCCGAAAGACAATTCCTTCCATTGACATGCCAACAGCAATCAAGGCACAACTACAACAGGAGGGTGCACATAGCCCATAGGGGGGTGCACCTGAAAGGTTGCAGCACTGGGTCCTACAGGACACCTGACACATAAGGCCACTCTACTAAGACCAGGAGATATATTAGTATCTAAATAACAGATTAAGTGACAACATGAAATAGAAACAGACTCGTAGATTGGAGAACATTTGGACAGTTGCCAGAGGGGTGAAGATTTGGTGAGGATTAGTGAAAAAGGTAAAGGGATTAACTATCACAAATCTGTAGTTATAAAATATTCATGGGATGTAAGGAACAGCATAGGAAAAATAGTCAATAATACTGTAATAACTATGTATGGTGCCAGATGGGTACTAGACATATAAGGATGATCACTCTGTAAGTTATACAAATGTCTAACCACTGGGTAGTACACATGGAGCTAATATTATATATCAAATGTAATTGAAAAAAATAAAAAATTAAATAAAGAGCAACCACAATAGTAGTCAAAATTCAATGTTGGTTAGTTTGTCTTCATTCACTGTCCCAAGACTCAGTACCTGGGATGACAATAAACTGACAGGAGATTTGCCTTATAATGCCATGAGGAGGGCAGATAAAACATATAAACTCCAACTCACAGACCCACAGTAGATGATCAGGATTTGACCCAATTTAACACGCTAGAGAGATGGTAGGCCATTGGAATACTGAACTATATTCATGTACAAGAACTTTCCAAGTGAGAATAGCCAACTTGGAAACAAACTTGACCATTAAAGGTCTGGCTTCTACTCTACACCCTACCCTTCCAATATCAATGAACTTATTTTTGCTGCAACGTAGTGGGTGGGTATGCCAGAAGCTGACCCAATCTTTCCCTCTCCAGGATCATGCTTTCTGCATAGTGGCTGGTGTACAGAGAAATCCTTTTACCACTCACAAGTCTGTTAATTCCTCAAAAATAATAAACACACCCTCTTTACCTTCCTTGCTTTTAACTCATGTCCAGTTCCTTTATATGAAGAAAAGAACCCCAGAACCTTTCCCCTAAAAATATAAAAAAAGGTAAAACATATTATGGTCTTCTACGTGATATCTTTTAAATTCTATGGGTTAAAAAGCTGAAGGAGGCTCAATCCTTCTGTCCAAAAACTCAAACTCTGTTGGGAAGAAAATATGTAGCTAAATAACTCTCTCAGATCAAAATGTGGTGTGGCACTGGTGTGTTTTCTAAAAATCTATTCCTTGAAACTTGAGTCTAGTGAGACTGGGTTTGGAAGAGTATTCTATACTCAGTGAGGAGTTATGATATATTGTTATATATGACCACTGTGATTAAGTCTGACATATAATGAATCACTTTAACTGAGTTTAACCAATGTTCCAACAACTTATATTTGGACCACAGAAGATTTTTGTTAATAAGTAATGTATAATGTTTGAAAAATGCTATACCAGAGATAAAATTTACAGGCAGTGGAAGAAAGATGAGTTCTGATTTAAAAAATAGTTACTTTTTTTGCCGAAACCAGTTTGGCTCAGTGGATAGAGTGTCGGCCTGTGGACTAACGGGTCCCAGGTTCAATTCTGATCAGGGGCATGTACCTTGATTGCAGGCACATCCCCAGTGGGGGTTGTGCAAGAGGCAGCTGATCAATAATTCTCTCTCATCGATGTTTCTAACTCTCTATCCCTCTCTCTTCCTCTCTGTAAAAAATCAACAAAATATATTTTTTAAAAAGAATATAATACTATAGAGAAACACTTGAAGAAATATCACATTCCTTAGAAAACTTGATTAGATATAGTTAGACCTTCACCTATGATTTTGAATATTTATTCCCCCAAACAATGCTGTGCACAAAGTAGGTACTTAAGTTGTTCAACAAACATTAGCATTTATTAGATGTACCTAAATTCCAAACACTATGCTGGGAACTCTTATGCCTTCCTTATAGGAGCTAAATTTTCTAGAGTAATAAATGTTTACTATTGCTCATTGTAAGGTAAATTAATTTTAACATTCATATCTACTAATTCTTTTTAAGTTTTCATTTCTTCACCATGACACACATTGTTTTCCAGTTTAAGTGAACTGAATTATTTCGGTGGAGAATTTTTAAACAAAGTTTGAAGTCATTGCAAGCAGAGTGTCTTAAAATGTGTTATCAGTAACTGGTGTGAGTGATTTTAATTTTCTCTGAATTCCCTATATGTTGTCACCAAAATTTCCTTTCATAACTTCTACAGTTTTGGCAAGCTGCCCTTCCTGCACAAATTCACTTTGGAGATTTGCAAGGGATTTAATTCTGGATGTGGCCGAAGACTTGACAAGCAACTTCCTGGAAAGACTATGCAGTAAGAGCTTTGTGAACAAAATCATCCTGGCTCAGTTGAACCACTCCCCTGTGTGTAAGTCTATTATTGCTCATACGGTGGTTCAGTTTGCATGGGACCTTCATAGGGGACTACAAGGACATGACCTTAAAGAGACAGTGGCCCTCCTATCAAGAGAATCCTATCTAATAAAGATGGAATATGCAAATTGACTCACTCCACGACAAAGATGGCAGCACCCACAGCCAGTAAGGAGGGAATATGCAAATTGACGCAACAAAGATGGCAGCAGGTGGGCTGGGATGCTTGCCTCATTACCATGGTGATGACACCAGCCACTCTGGGCCTCTGGGCAGTGCATCCGGGCAGGCTCAGAGCAGCCTGGGTGGAGTGGAGCACCTGCTATGGGGGGTGGAGTGGGGCAGACAGAGGGTGGAGGGAGCTACAGGAGGGGAGCAGGGCCAGAGGGAAGGTGGAAGGCAGCTCCGGATGGAGCAAAAGTGAAAGGCAGTGGCCAGCCTGAAGACCTGGGTCCCTGGTGCCTGAGGGAAGAAGGTGCCCGCAGTCAGGGGAAAGAAGGCCTATTCTTGCACAAATCTTCATGCATTGGGTTTCTAGACCAGTAATAATATTTTAAAAAGAGACTCCTTGAGAGACAGCCACAGATGATGCTAACACTTCTTTAAAAAAAAAAAAAAATCCAAGTTAATCTCAAATATTTCACCTTCATCTGCTTAAAGCAAAAGAGAAATCCTTAGACCTTAAAGAGAGCATTAGTTTTTCAGGGGAAGTGATTTTTCCAGAACTGGAAATCTGTCAAAATTTCTATTTATCTCATGAATATTGCCCAATTTGATAAAATATATTTTTATTTGGCAAGTCTTACTAAGGAAGTATCTGTGTGTGTGTGTGTGTGTGTGTGTGTGTGTGTGTGTGTGCGCGCGCGCGCTCCTGCATGCACACACACGTGGAGGTGTGTCTTTCTTTCTACTGATAAAATAATGCTTAAATGAGATACTTGATAACATTAAGCTGGAAAGAGGATGGTCTTAGTTAATCCAGGGTTAATCCAGTTTAACGGCCTAATTTGGACCACTTTGCCAAGATTCCTTCGGTTGAACTTGAGGACCAGCTCCCCCTGGAGAGTATCAGACAATGACTCCTCTTCTGGTGTGGCCCAGTGTAGCCCTCCTCTCACACACACGCTGCTAACGGTAGCATTACTTCTGGGTGGTCTCCAACTTGTTAGCATTTTGTGCAGGGCTCTCTTTCCTATTCAACCATTGCCACTGAGGGCTTATGATGACTTGTTTCATTCATACAGTATAAAACTGGATGATGGCAACAATGATGCCCATTTTACAGATGAGGAACATAAAGATCAGACAGGCAAGTCATTGTTTTACGTCTCACGGTTTAAATAGGGGCAGACTGAGACTCACAAAGCCAAATGAAAGGGTCACCATTACTGATGGGAAAGTTGAACAGCCTTCTTGCACCTACAGACTGTACCATGCCCTCAGCCACATCATTAAAACTCAGAATGCAGCTGTTCTGCTCAAGTCTTTAAACCGGAGGGTTGCACCGAGATTTACGCCTAATAAGTGCCTGTGATATTGCAGCTATTTAATAAAGCGGCAAAACAAGTCTCAACAGCCCAGATCTTTATCTGCCTTTAGCTGAAAAGGCCAGTTACATTTTAATCCCAGTTATAAAATAATTGTTCTGAAAGCAAGCTCACACATCTCTAGAAAGATTTTTATTCTTTTTTTGATGCCCATTCTTTTTTTTTTTTCCTTTTTTTTTTTTTTTTAAGTAAAGGACAAATTGAGCTATATTAAGTATAGAAAATTGTGTAGATCTCACTAATGAATAGAGTCTGCCATTAGGAGAACCAACTGTAATCAAAATAATATTTAATAAGGCATAATTTATAAGTACAATGTACCAGATTTATCTGTAGGAAATCAAAATGTCCTGGCTAATCTGTATGTCACTTATTTCCACTATCCCCCCAAATCTGAATGTGTGTTTTTTTCACATTCCCCTCCCGTCAGTTACCAGACGCATCACAGGCAGTCCCTGGCCTGCTTTCTGTCACTGCGGACTAGTTTTCCTGTATTAAAATTTCATATGAATAAAATCACGTAAAGTATGTATTTTCTTTGTATTGGCGTCTTTTGCTCAGCCTGGTTGTGAGGTTCTTTTCCAGTTTTCAACTGTTATGAGTAAAGATACTAAGAAAATTCATGACAAAGTTTTTGTATACATATAACATTTTTATTTCTTTTGGTTAAAACCTACAGTAGAAGTGTAATATATACACTTCTCATAAGAGAAATATATATATATATATATATAATCTTCATCAGAAACTTCCAAACTATACCACTATCAAATGTGAGTTTCACTATCAAATACTAGAGGCCCGGTGCATGACATTCCAACACTGGGTCAAGGGGATTCCCTCAGCCCGACCTGCACCCTCTTGCAGTACAGGTCTCCTCAGGGGATGGCTGCCTGCTATCTCAGGCCCCCTCCCTACCCAGCTTCTGGCTGAGCAGAACTCCCCCTGTTAGAGCGCACTGACCATCAGGATGCAGCTCCTGCATTGAGTGTCTGCCCCCTCGTGATCAGTGCATGTCATAGCGACAGGTCATTCTGCCATTCGGTCCATTTGCATATTAGCATTTTATTATATAGGATGAGTTTCACTTTCTTCATATCCTCACACTGCATATGGTCACTTTTTTTTTTCTTTTTTGTTTTTAATATATTTTATTGATTTTCCACAGAGAGGAAGGAAGAGGGATAGAGAGCTAGAAACGTCAATGAGAGAGAAACATGGACCAGCTGCCTCCTGCACATCTCCCACTGGGGATGTGCCCGCAACCAATATACATGCCCTTGACCAGAATTGAACCCAGGATTTTTCAGTCCACAGACCGACGCTCTATCCACTGAGCCAAACCAGTTTTGGATATGGTCACTCTTTTTATTGTAGTTATTCTAATAGGTATTAGGTGTGCAGTGGTTTTACTTAGTCTTCCTTTGCATTTCTTTAATGAATCATCATGTTAGGCAACATTTCATGTGCTTTAGACCTTTTTTAGATTGATATTTCTATCTAGTATCAGTTTTCTACTGGTTAAAGGACTTCCTTTAATATTTCTTGTAAATGTGGATCTTCTGATGATCAAGTCAGCTTTTGTAATGAAAATGAAAGTGTTTATTTTTGTCTTAACCTTTGAAAGATATTTTTACTGGATATAAAATTCTGAGTTTTCAGGATATTTTTTTTCCCCTTTTACCATTTTAAAGAATTTATTGTACTCTTTTCTCATGTACATCGATTTTGATGAGATATTTGCTGACATCTCTATCTTTGTTCCTAAGTACAGAATGTGCTTTTTTTTTTTTCTTTGACTGCTTCTTAGATGTTTTTCTTTACTACTGTTGTTGATAAATATTGTTAATATTTCTTATACTAGGGGTTCATGGCTCTGTAAGTTTATAATTTCAAATTTAATGCCTTAGCCATTATTCAAAAATGCTTTCTCACTTGTCCTCTCTTTCAAGGATTCCATACTGCCCTTTACCTCTTTGCACACAATATGCCACAATTGCCTAATCCTCGCAGCTACCAACTACATGGTAATATTTAGTCTAGTCCAGTGGTCGGCAAACTCATTAGTCAACAGAGTGGTTTGCCGACCACTGAGCTAGACCATTGGCATGAGGTGCTATAACTTGTCCCTTAGTTTAATAGTGCTCTTTTAATATTTAAAAATTCTCTCTCCTCTGTGTCAGTTCTGAGCAGTGTTTATGGATTGATCAATCACATTATAGGTCATGTTTTCCTATCCTTCAGTTTGAGTTGGATGTCAAACATTGTGAATGTTATTTTGTGAGGTGCTGGATAGTTTTTGTATTTATATGAATACTTTTTTTTTTTTTTGAGTTTTATTCTGAAACACAATTAATGCACTTGGAAACAATTAGGTCCTTCCAGGCAGCTCTTGCTTTTTAAGATTTGTTAGGTGATAATGGAGCAGTGCTCCGTTCAGAGCTAATTATCCTTTCTTTGTACTTTACTCAGTGCCTCGTGAATCATGAGGGTTTTCGCATATGGCTGCTGGTGGGAATAAGAACTCTTCCCATCCTTGTGGGGGTCCCAGGCATTATTACCTAATTGTTTTAAGTGATTCTTTCTACAGCCTCAAATAGTTTTCTCACCTGCATACACCAATCGGTACTCAGCTACATACTTGAAGTGACTCTCTGCAGATTCCAGAGTCTTTCTCTGCGTAGCTCTCTCCTCTCAGGTATTCTAGAAGAATTTCTAAAAATTCTAGCTACTTTGGTCTCACTAGACTCTCACTTCTATCTCTTTTTTTTAATTAAATATATTTTATTTTATTGATTTTGTACAGAGAGGAAGGGAGAGAGATAGAGAGTTAGAAACATTGATGAGAGTCATCAATCAGCTGCCTCTTGCACACCCCCTACTGGGGATATGCCCACAACCAAGGTACATGCCCTTGACCGGAATCGAACCCGGGACCCTTTGGTCCCCAAGCCAACGCTCTATCCATTGAGCCAAACCAGTCTCGGCTCTCACTTCTATCTCTTTAAGTCAAAGAATTTCTGAGCTCTGCCTGGGTTTCCCCTTTCTGCACCACAGCGTGGAAACTCACCTCATTTGATTCCTGCCTCTCAGGGTCATTGACCTTTATTACCTCAGGTACAGTGTCTCCTGAATTCTTATATATTTTGTCTGCTTCATATAATTTCATGTATGAGGATAAATCTGATATTTTACTGCATTTTTGCTGGAAGCGGAAGTTCTTAATTTTGTGTATTTGGATTTTTATTTGGTATTGCTTTCTTTGCACTTAAAGGACTTTTTGTGACCCAATGAATTCTCTTAGCTTCAATTTTGAATGAAATGTTCTTATTCTCCCTTTATTTTTGAATGACATTTTCACTGGTTTTATAATTATAGAATAAAAGTTTTCATTGTCATTTACCATTTCAAAAATGTCATTTCTTTGTTCGGCATTGTGAGCTGAATTGTGCCCTCCCAAAATTCATATGTTGAAGTCCTAGCCCCCAGTACCTCAGAATACACCTGTATGTGGATATAGGGACATATAGAAAGGAGACTTTGCAAATGCACCAGAAGAAGATGGCCATCCACGAGTCAAGGAGAGAAGCCTCAGAAGGTAACCAACTTGCCAACACCTTGATCTGGGACCACTAGACTCCGGAATCATGAGGGAATAAATGTCTGTTGTTTAAGCCACACCTTCTGTGGCACTTTGTCATGGCAGCCACAGCAAACTAATTCATTTGGCTTGCACATCTTCTGTCAAGAAATGTGACACTATTTTCATTTTTATTGTTTAATATGTAGTGCGCCCACTTTCTTCCTAGTTGCACTTAAGAATTTATCTTTATGGGGGGCCCCCTTTCCCCTCCTTACTTGGGAGTCTATTCTGTGGGTCTTTGTCCCTCTGCCCATGTGGGAGTCTATACTTGCTCTTCAATAAATCTCCACCTCTGCTATACAAAAAAAAAAAAAAAAAAAAAAAAATTATCTATATGTCTGTTTTCCTGCAAGTTGATTATGGTTTGCCTGGATATCGGTTTTTTTGTTTTTGTTTTATGTGCTTGGTATGTGTTACAATTACAGATTTCACCAGTTTGATTTTTTTTTAAAAAAAGCAATTATTACTGAAATATTTTTATTATTACTGTTCTTCTGGGACTTCAGTTACATGTACATTAGGCCACTTAATCCACAGGTTCTTCCTTCTCAGTACATTTTCCCTGTGTGGGGGGGTTTTTTTGTTTGTTTTTCTTCCATTTGTCAGTTTATGTTGATGTGCCTTTAATTTTAGTGGCCTTTTCTTCTGTAGTGAATTGTTAAATTTCAGATATTTTTGAATTCTAAAAGCAATGTTTCTATAATGCCCTTTTCTTTCTTTATGAGGTTCCATCTTCTTTTAAGTCCTGAGTAAATTTATAAAAAAAAAACATAGAATGTCTTTGTTAATTCTTTTATTTTTGTTTCTGCATTTGTCTTCACCTGGATAATGGCAATATTTTTTTGTTTCTTTGTGTGTTTAGTAAATTTTGATATAGTGTATGCTAGCCTTCTCAACATTGTTGTTTTCATTTTTAGACATTTGATATAGATTATTTTTATACATAATTGGATGTTTTATTTTGGTGTCTTTTTTAAAAACTCTAGTGAAGGTGGTTCTGACAGATAGTTATATAACTTACACATCAGCTTGATACATTAGAATCTTGCTTTCAAGCACTAAGGCAGGTCTAGAATAGCTTTTACTCTATAGCTAGTTTAACTCTATGACTAAGGCATATATTTTTAAGTGTCCATATTAAATACCCTGCACTTTCAACAAGGACTCTACTCTGGCAGACTGGAAAAACATGCCCAGCCCTGCGGGAACTCTGGAACTCTTCGTTTTACAGGTCTCCAGTGGTTCCCTTGTGGAGTTTTATCCTACATGTATGCAGTGTTATGTTTAATTACAGATTCGAAAGGACTCCTATTTGGGTTTCTGGAGGTATTTTCTGCATAGTTCTGTGTCTCTGCATGAAAATTCAAGTTTTTCTAGCTTTCCCAAACTCCCACTTTGTTGTGCGAGCTCTGTTAACCTGCACTATGGTCCATTAAAAAAAAAAAAAAAAATCTTAAGACTTTGGCCAGAGTTGGTTAAATATCTCCCCATCCACTGAATGGTTGCAGGTTCAATATTCAATCAGGGCACATGCCTGGATTGTGCGTTTGATCCCCAGTCAGGGAGCATACAGAAGGCAACCAATCCATGTTTCTCTCTCACATTAATGTTTCTCTCTCTCCCTCTCCCTCCCCCTCTTCCTCTCCCTTTCAATTTCCCTCTTCCTCTCCATCTCCTTATCTCTCTCTTTCCCCCTCTTTCCCTCTCCCTTTCTTTGCATGACCTCAGCTGAGGAATTTTTTAAAAATATATTTTATTGATTTTGTATAGAGAGGAAGGGGGAGAGATAGTTAGAAACATCGATGAGAGAGAGTCATTGATCAGCTGCCTCTTGCACACCTCCTACTGGGGATATGCCCGCAACCAAGGTACATGCCCTTGACCGGAATTGAACCCGGGACCTTTCAGTCCCCAAGCCGACGCTCTATCCATTGAGCCAAACCAGTTTCGGCTCAGCTGAGGATTTTAAAAACAAATCTTCAGGCTGTTATCAAACAAATCTTCATGAGTATAGGAATCATCCCAATTATTTTCTCCTCCTGGATCACTGTCCAGTACTGCCTATGTTCCTCCATCTGAATACAGTTTTCTCTGATATTTTGACCAGTTTGCAGGTTATTTTCCTTGAATAGCAAGATGGCAAGTCCAACCCCACTTATATTAACATGGCCGGATGTTGAAAGCCTACAACGAGAATTTCATTTTCAACAATTTCTGTGTAAGTTGTATTGTGGAAAGGCAACAGTTCTATCAAAAGTCTGTTTTATATCTTGGTCAGATTCTGTTTTATTTCTAGATATATTCACACATATGTCAAAAATATGAATCAATGCTGAATAAAAAGTACACTTAAGTATTCATGTAGACAGAGTCTAGAGAAATTCTAAAAATCCACATGCCCATCTAAACTAATAAAAGGATAATATGCTAATTAGACCAGGAGACCCTCTGGACAAAGCCATGGTGGCGGGGGCAGTTAGGGGGGATCAGGCCGGCAGAGGAGGGCAGTTGGAGTTGATCAGGCCAGCAGGGAAGGGCAGTAGGGGATGGCACTTGGGGGCAAGCAGGCTGGCAGGAGGGGGGATGGGCATTTGGGTGGTTAGGAGCTAGCAGTCCCGGATTGTGAGAGGGATGTCTGACTGCTGTGGGATCGGGTCTAAATGGGCAGTTGGACATCCCCCAAGGAGTACCAAATTGGAGAGGATGCAGGCTGGGCTGAAGGACACCCCCTCCCATGCACGAATTTTATACACTGGGCCTCTAGCGTATTATAACTATCTTCACAAATCCCTGTGCTTGTAGGTAAGTGTACAGTGATAGCACGTGACTTTTATCTGAGAGGATTTGCAATAACCTTGGAGAAAATAAAAATGAAAGACAGTTATGTTTATCTTAACGTATACTTTTGAAATTGATTTTAGCATAAGAATAATCCTTTCAAGAAGGAAAGGGAGAAACACAACAAATTTACATCCCGTACCACATATGCTTTTGAATATATTTACTGAGGTGTGAATGGAATCTATGTGAAACTTTTAAAAAATTTAATTAAACATTTCTTCAGCACACCCTATGTTTCAATTAAGTGTGGTGTTAGGAGCCAAAAATAGAAGATTCATATTTCCCAACTTTAAGAAATTTACCGCTTAGTTGGGGAAATATGATAGGAAAAGAAACCAGGTAGAGCCAAGTGAGTATAAGTGTGAGAAGTATACTTAGGTCTCTGTAGTCTGTGGAGAATTCAGAATTGTTGATACACATTATATCCGCCAGAACCTGATGGGATTCCATTGTGTTAAGGTACTTTGTTGGGGCCGAAAGCAACACAAGGCATCATGCCCTGCAACCTGCCATTTTCCTTCCTCGAAAGGGGTCTGGCTCTCAGGGGCATCCTTTCCACTCTTCTTGGGCAAGGAAAGGTTTAAGGTGCTCAGAGGGAAGCAGCATTCAAAGGTCCCTGTTCCCGCTGACAGCCATGGCATGCACTGGAAACCAATATTCTTTGTTTACATTTCTTTTTAAAAATATATTTTTTATTGATTTTTTACAGAGAGGAAGAGAGAGGGATAGAGAGTTAGAAACATCAATGAGAGAGAATCATCGATCAGCTGCCTCTTGTTCACCTCCTACTGGGGATGTGCCTGCAACCGAGGTCCATGCCCTTGACCGAATTGAACCCGGGACCTTAGTCCGCAGGCTGATGCTCTGTCCACTGAGCCAAACCGGTTTCGGCTTGTTTACATTTCTTAATCATCTAACTGAAGGTTTTCCATGTCAAGTCTTAAGGGGCACGCTAGGGCAACTTAAAGAGCAGCGGGTGTGGTTCAGTGTGAGAAGAATCTCCGAGAGAAAAGAGATTGGTGGACAAAGGAGAGGTGCACTTGGACTTCAGGCCATGCTGCGCAGTAGAGGGGATCATCCCCAAATTGTTTCACAAAGTGTAATTTATAGCACAGTGTCATTTGTGTTCTATAAGAAAATACTGTGAGCATGAATATTAGAAATTTAATGTTGACCTAGTTCTAACACTATGTATTTCACCAGAAATTAGATGCCTAACAAATCAACAGGAGTTTCTTCCCTTTTCCAGACTCCCACTGTGGACCCATGCATCTCCTCTCTTTTCACCCGTATCTTCTGTCAGGTTCCTGTTTCCCAGCCCCTTGTCTCTCTTAACCATTGTTTCCTTATTTGTGTGTGTGTGTGCGTGCATGAGGGAGTAGATTCATATTTCTGAAAGATCTTATTAAAACCAGTACTTGAACATCTAAATGAAGGCAGTCTTCCACATCAATATCTTGGGAAACGATGCAATATGCTAATAATACTGTCCTTGCTCCTAACCTTTTTGGAATCCATCTTTCACAAATAGGTCATGCCATCATCATACTTAATTTTGGTTTTTAAAACAAATTCTGTTTATAAACAAATTTAGAAAGGTGTCTAAATACATTTTCACTTAAGTTACCTTCTAATGACTTGATTATTTCAGAAACTCTAAGAAAAAAATAACTTTTGCTCACTACAGTTTGTTAAGGTGATCTGAAAAAAGGAGTTTCCCAAGCATTTCATAAATGATATCATCACACCGCAAAGTTCTGGCCTCTTAAAATAAATGTGACGTTTAGTTTTTCAATTTGAGTGCATAGTACAGATTTCCCATACATCTCTCCTCCCAACCTAACACAATTGTCCTTATTAATATCTTGCACTGATGTGCTGCATTTGCTATGATTAATAAACCAATGTCGATACATTATCAGTAACTAAGTCCGACTTTACAGTAAGGTTTACCCTTGACTTTGGACAGCTTATGGGTTTTGACAAAAGCATAATGCTGTTTATCTGTCCTTTCAGCACCATAGAAACAGGTTCATCATCCTAACCCCCCTGTGCTTCACCTGTTCATCTCCTCCTCCCCCGACCTAATTATTCTTTTGATGGCTCTACCTTTTCTAGAATGTCATATAATTTCCTATCTGTAGAGGGCCCCTTGGGAATGCACATGGATGACCTTTAAATTAATGTCAGCTGTATCCTAGGTGACTGGCAAGGCTGTCCCCGGAAACAGCCTCCCAAAATGTAGGAGACCTTATCAGTAATGATTTCTTATCTTTATCCATGTGCTTGGAATGAGGAATGAATAGGACCTTGACTTACCCAGGTCTTCATATGCTAAATCCCAGGAATGAGGGGGATGAATAAGACCTGGGCACACCCAAAACTTTTGGACCTTAAAGGCCCCTCTGGAAATCAATAAATGCACTGTGTTGTCTGTGGTGGGTGTTGATTGTCCCTCCATCAGACTGTCAGCCTCCACTGGCACCCAGCTTTTGGATCTATTCCTGCCTCTTGTCTCTTTCTTTCTTTTTTTTTTTTTTCTTCTTTTTTTTTTTTTTTTTTTTTTTTTTAAGGTACTGGACATTTTAATGGAACTTCCCTCCACATAGCTTCAAGCTACCAGGACACAGGCCCCACCAACACCCTTAATCTTCTCCTCGTTTCTTCTGCTGAAGAACTTGGCCTTCACCATGACATCCTGCTTTGGGAGCTTTCTCTTCCCCAGAACTTTGTAGTAGCCCGATCGCACCACATCAATGATGGGAGCAGCTCCAGTCTTGCTTTTGGCAGCATTTACCCGAGTCTGCTCACTGACCAGGGTCCACAGTTTATCAAGGTTGACAGTTGGGCAGAAGCTCTGGTTCCTTTTTAAGTGGAAATGCCTCATACCAACTTTCCCAAAGTAACCTGGGTGATATTTGTGGAACTTGATCCTGTGATGATGCAAGCCACCAGCATTACCTCGGCCTCCCGGATGCTTCCTGTGCTTGCCGATGTGGCCTTGGCTGTGGCTCACGTGGCCCCAAAGTTTTTGGGTCTTCCTGAGTCTTGGTAGCCGAGCTGCAAGAGAGCTTGTCTCTTTCTTTTATTTCTTAATTCCCAGTTCCTCCACTCAGGAACCTGTTCTTCTCCCTTTCCGTGCGGGATGTGGAAAAAGGAGAAGCACCCCACTGCACTATCATCTATCTAAAGAGAATAGATTCCTTCATGGTTTTGGTGTCTCAATAGCTTAGTTCTTTTATCACAGAACAACAGTTCATTATATGAATGC
This sequence comes from Pipistrellus hanaki, assembly GCF_964339955.1. Classification (NCBI taxonomy): domain Eukaryota; kingdom Metazoa; phylum Chordata; class Mammalia; order Chiroptera; family Vespertilionidae; genus Pipistrellus; species Pipistrellus hanaki. Next base: position 50,105,732 of record NC_140513.1, on the reverse strand, counting down.
ACCAGTTTATTTGTCATTCACATATTGAGGGGCTTCTTGGTTTCTTCTAGCTTTTGGTAATTATGAAGGAAGCTGCCTAACATATGCAAGCTTGTATGTGGGCATTAAGTTTTTTAACTCAAATGGGTATGAATGCTGGGTTCTGTTTTCTTTTAGTAATATATGTTTTTATATTATATATTGATTTTAGAGAGGAAAGGAGAGGGAGAGAGAAATAAAAACATCAATGATGAGAGAGAATCATAGATTGTGTGCCTCCTGCATGCTTCCTACTGGGGATCGAGTCCACAAGGTGGGCATGTGCCCTTGGCCAGAATCGAACCTGGGACCCTTCAGTCCACAGGCTGACGCTCTATCCACTGAGCCAAACTGGCTGGAGCAAAGAGTAAGTTTAGTTTTGTAAGAAACTGCCAGACTTTCTTGTACAATGCTTGTGGTGGTTTGTGTCCCCACCAGGAGTGGAGGAGATTCCAATGGCTCTGCACCCTCCCCAGCATTTGGTGGTGTCAGTGTTTTGGATTTTAGCCATTCTGGAAAGTGTCTAGTAGTATCCCATTGTTGATTTAATTTACAATTTCTCTTATGTAATATGATGTTTAGAGTATTTTTACATGCTTATATTCCATATGTATATCTTCTTAGGTGATACATCTATTGAGGCATCTTTTGCCCATTTTTAAACTGTGTTGTTTTCTTATTGTGGAATTTTAAAAGGGTCTGTGTCTATTGTACACAAGTAACTCTTCAGTTGAGTATTTTGAAAATACTTCCTCCAAATATATGTATGCCTTGTTTTTCATTCACTTGACAATATCTTTCAGAAAATAGACGTTTTTAATTTTAGTAAAATCCAACTTATTTTTCTTATATTTTGGCATATTTTTAGGGTTACATCTAAAAACTCACCCTCAAACTCAAGATCACCTACCGTGTTTCCCCGAAAATAAGACATCCTCCGAAAATAAGACCTACTTACAGTTTCCTTCTGAGTGAAATATAAGGCATCCCCCCGAAAATAAGGCCCCCCTTGGCTAAACATGAGAGATTTGGTCCACTGATTCTGAAAGAAATGGAGTCACAAGAAATTCACCAGGAAATTCAGGAATTGGATTGTTATGATGATGTTCCAGAAGATGATGACATGATTGTCATTGAATAAATGAGTAAATTCTTGATACTGTAGGATTCACAGTTTGTCTGGTTTGTGTTGACAACTACCGTACTACGGTATACAGGTAATAAATTTCCTTTATTTTCATTTAACAATAAATGTGTACCGTATTCTTCTTCATGGAAAAATAAGACATCCCCTGAAAATAAGACCTACCACATCTTTGGGAGCAAAAATTAATATAAGACACTGTCTTATTTTCGGGGAAACAGGGTAGAAGTTCTCCTATGTTATCTGCTAGGAATTTTATAGTTTTGCATTTTTTCATTTAGGGTTATGATCCATGTTGAGTTTTTTTTTTGGAAGATGCAGGGTCTGTGTTTGGATTCATATTTTTGCATATGAGTGTCCCGTTGTTCCAGCTATTTGTTGAAAGACTATCCTATTTCTTTTAAATTGCCTTAGTTTGTTTTTCCTAAAGATCAGTTGGCTACATTTGAGTGGTTCTGGTGTTTTTTCTGTATTTAAAAAGTAACACTTACTAGATTTTTAAAAAAATGAAATGAAATATGAGAAAAACACAAGTGATTTATGAAAGAGAAGGCCGCCATTTCATAGATGATTAAATGAAGTTGGTTTTGCTTCCTTTTTCTAGAAATCTCTCCAAAGCAACAGTGATAATGGCAGATGCAAACACAGGTTATAACTTTGATGACGGTAGGAGATTTCTCTTTCTACTTTAAATCACAGTATCTAAGAACAGGATTGCCAGGTGTAGTGCTGGTTAAATGAGGATGCCAGGAGACACCTAGATTTTCTATATGGGGCTGTGAATCTCTAAGCAGCTGGAATTCCCCAGAGTTTGCACAACCTCTTAGGAACAATGCATTCTTTGGAAGGGGAGGAATTGGTAATTGGGCTAGTGGCAGAAACTTTGCTGATAGTTGTTTTATACACAAACACACACACACACACACACACACACACAAACACACACACACACACACACACACACACACACACTCCTGTGCCTTACCCAGTATAAACCATAAAGAATTTTTCCTATTTTGGAATGCTGGCCTTCCATATAGGCACTTCTTTCACTGGTAGAGGATACACTTATTTCATTCAAAGATACACTGATTTTATTTTTATAGAAAGAAGCCAAAGAATAGTAATAAAAATATTGCCTGAAACATAAGAAAATTGTGATCAAACATAGGTATGCATTTTTAAATTTTAATAAAACACTCTCCTTTTTATATCAAAGTGGATCAAAGCTGGAATGTGAAGACTCGGATAGCTTGCCAATTTCACAATTTTCATCTAAAGAGCCCCAAGGAGATGGAAATACTAGGAGCCACTGACGATGCAACTACCTCCCCACTCCTTCATGGATTAGGTGCAGTTATCCTGAGGTGAATATGATTTAAGAAGGGTCATAATCCAAGCCATCCCTCTCCAGTTCCTCCTCCATGTGCCCACCTTGGCATCGGCCTTTCCTTCCCCTAAGACCTGAGAAACAATGATATGCCTCTAGGTTGGCAGGGCACCTGTGTGCCAGCATGACCAGGACCGCCTGGAAATGGCTGCTCTGGTGACCTGGCCTAAGCCCCTGTCCTATTGGGAGGTTTGTTGAATTGCAGAAAGCCTGGCTGTGAGACGATGGTCAGATGAACTGCTGTGCCTGGGAGTCGCAAGTCGCAAAACTGTCCTCACTGGAGATAGCAGACACAGTACCAGGGTCTCTGAGAACTGGAGTAAGTGCTTTTAGTCCACTTTGGAGGGAGGATGTGAAGAACACTGACGATTTCCTGGGAAGGCAATACCTTTTGCTCCAGTAAGTCCAAGTCTGAGGATTAGACTCCACGAGAAATCATCTGTGTGACGTAGGCACGTTGACCTCTGAGAGCTGCTTTCCCTCTCGGTGGAGGGCATGGGATGATGTTGGCACCGCCAGGGGTTAGCAGTGTGAATGCTGGGGAAGTACTTAGGTACAGTGCCTCGCACGCAATGGGCAGCATCGGGCCGGGGTGTGCAGTTCCACGGGGCACCCTTCCCAGTGTGGGTGGCGGTGGAAGCTGTGGAACGCAGAGGCCCTAGGCCAGTGGCTGGCAAACTCATTAGTCAACAGAGCCAAATATCAACAGTACAAAGATTGAAATTTCTTTTGAGAGCCAAATTTTTTAAACTTAAACTTCTTCTAATGCCATTTCTTCAAAATAGACTCGTCCAGGCCATGGTATTTTGTGGAAGAGCCACACTCAAGGGGCCAAAGAGCCGCATGTGGCTCACGAGCCGCAGTTTGCTGATCACGGCTCTAGGCAGCCAATTAGGACAACTACTCTTAGCATTCCTGGCTTCTCCGTTAGACACAGGACAGGAAATACACTCTTTGCTCTTTCTGTTTAGTTATTGTCACTTCATAGCCTCTATAGGCAGCAGGGCTCATTTTAAAAGGGCCTAAGCTAATAAAAGAGATTCCCTGGTCACTGTCCCCAGTTTTCTTAACTAATTTGGGGGAAAAGTGAATGAATTAAGGGACTTTCCTCCCCATTCAAATGAGGGTGTTAGACCAGATCATCTAATACTCTTTCCAGAATGCCCTGATGGACAGCCTGGGTTCCATTTGAGCCTTTTATCCCACCCAATACAGTTGCCCACAGGGATCTTGTTCTCAAAATGGCAATGACATGCATGGAACGTGAACTCCCAGAAGACAGGGGAAATGGGCCAGACTTCTACACATACGTGGCATCTAGGAGTTGGCAAGAAAAGGAAGCTGTCAGACTAAGCTTAAAATATCCCTCTTCCTTGATAAAGTACCAGTTCAATCTGCTTAATCATTACTGCAGAGAGAGCTCAGGGAGCAAGCAGGTTATGGGAAAGAATTAAAAACCATGCTTATAATTAAAGCATACCATCTTGTCCTCTTTTTCATCCTCCTCCTCGCCTTCCTCCTCCTCTTTGCAATTTGAAGGAGTTGAGCAGTTGGCTCAGAGACCTCAGGAGGGGCTGGAGCTGTGTCCAGTGGGAGCACACCACTATCCCCATCTCCCCGTAGTTACCCACAGTCATGTATGCACAATGAGGACACATAAGCCCCTTAGGAAGGAAGACCATCACACCCACTCCCATTTTCCTAGCAGGTTTTTTAAATCTTCAATAAGTTTTTTGTTAGCTGGGAATGAATGTCTGAATTTAGGCTTCAAAAATGTTCCTCCTCCTCCCCCCCTCCCCAATCTGTATAATTACTGTTGTTTTCCTGAAGCCTTTCAAAATACTATAATTAACAGATTGGCAGATAACCCATATAACTGCAGTTAAGGCAAATATAGTATGCAGCTGTCTTTGCATTAAGTGATTAAATCAAATAGCATAGTTTTGAAGTGCATTTATAAAGCATAAATTTACCTCCTGGCAAAACTGTCTTAAGTAACACACCCTACACCATCTGTTCACTCAGTATTAATACCATATTTCCCAGGACTATAGCTATGGAGAGCAGAGCTACCAGCTGTGCAGAACCAAGAGGTGCTGAGGGATCCTTTCGAATACTCAGCAAGTTTCGGATACTCTTAAGAATGCTTGCAGTGATGGTGCATCTGAAATACTATATGCATATAGACACACATGCATGCACATACACCTATATTCATGCACACACGTGCACATGTATGCTCATGCACACACCCAGACACATACCACTTCAGAATACAGATGACTGTATACCCCCTTTCCATGAACAGTCAATACACTGGTATGAATTTAAATGCATTTATTCAAGCACTTATTCCTGCATCCAGTTATTCATTCTGTGGTGATTTATTGAATGCCTCCCTTGGTCTGACTAGGGTAGTAGTAAGTGGTAGGGATTACAAAGGTGAATGGTGGTGGCCCCTGCTCTCATGGAGCTCACAGTCCAGCACAGATATCTCATTAGTAGACTAACTACAATAAATTGTGGTGGTTGTGAGACAGGATAGAAACCCAAGCAAATCTAACCTCATGTAGGGTTTATAAAACCAACACTTACACCTATTTTGCAATTCAAGAACATGGACAATAAAAAGGTTCAGTCTTCAGGAATATCTCCAGAACTGGCTGTGAGCAGCGGCAGACTCAGTGATCAACACAGAAAAAGACATTAGCAATCTGGGAAGGAAAACGGAAGCTAGCTGGGAAAAGGAATGCTAAATTGGATGATTCAGATGATTGCACAGGGTGGTAGAGATTCTGAGCAAGTGCTGAGGAATGGGAGGCTGGTTCTTGGGTAGTGGTCAGCAATCCTGGCTGCACATTCCAACCATCTGGGAGTCTTCAAACTGCCCAGGGCCAGGCCCCACCCTGTATAAATTAGATGAGGCAATCTGGGGAGGGGGCTTGGGCATGTCTCTCTCATTTCTACATGCCTGAAGTCATTTTAACGAGCCTTGGACGCGCAAGGATGGAGCTTACGAAGTCAGAATGTACAGTGAGGAGGGAGTGTGCAGGTCACCGAGGCCAGGGTCCTCATGTCGTATATGAAAACATGGAGGTGCAGAGCAGAAAACGGATTTCCAGGGTCTCACCGCTAACTCAAGGCAGATAGGGAACCAGTTTTCCAGTTTCAAAACTGGGGGTCTTTTTATTTCATGTCACTTTCCCAATTTTCAGCATGGAGTGAACATCAAAACATTCAGCATGGAGTGAACATCAAAACCCCAAAACATTCATTGTTTCATTAGTTTTCAAAATGAGAGTACTTTTGGGGATGAAAGCAAAAAGCAAGCATATTAATCGGGTGGAAATGAAAAAATCAGATATTATTTCGTGAAGGAAAGTGGCAGTAGGCAAATATTGTGGTCTACATAAAACACCATGAATGCAAGCATCTAAGCTCATCTTTTCTTGCTGTTATTATATGCTAGCTCTTCAACAGTACCACTTACTTGACCTTCTGAGGGACTAGTATGCAAAACCTTTTCTCCCCAAGAATCCATTTCTCTCCTGGGAATTGTGTTGCCTTCTCCTTAGATAGACCCCAAGCATTCTTGCTGTTTCATCTAAAAAGATTAAGACTTGCCTGGACAGTGTTGCTCAGTGGTTAAGTGTTGACCTAATGAACTAGGAGCTCACAGTTGGATAACTGGTCAGGGCACATGCCCAGGTTGCAGGCTTGATCCCCAGTGTGGGGCATGTAGGAGGCAGACAATCAATGGTTCTCATATTAATGTCTCGCTCTCCCTCTCCCTCTTTGAAGTAAATGTGTATATATCCCCTGATTAAGTCTGAGTGACACAGCTGCCAGGCTGGCCTGCAGGTTGAAGGCTGCCAAAGCAGATCTTCTGAGTTTTGTTTTACATCAACATTTATTACTGCATCAGCAGCCACATTTGATGTGCGTGTAATTTATTAGCACTCTTTATCTGGAGGAAGATCCAGATTCCATACTTCTTATGAATCACATACCCTCCGGGCATCTTTCTAATCTCACTTTTGTTTACTGTCACTTGTAAAGAACATTTCGCCTTGCCAATTCATAAAGAAGACGAGTATCTGGCCTACACCAATATTTTTCATTTTATTAGTCAATGGGAGTTGGCTTTAAACTCCTGGCTTATAATTTATAACCGGAACAAGCAATTAAATCACTTTAGGATGTGTTCAAGCACAGCTCAAAGTTTTAACGAGGCAGCTCCCTTCTCTCGGAGCCCCTCCCTGTCAAAAAGGCTCTCACATTTTAAGAAGCAGCAGTCCTCCTGGTCTCTTTTCCCCTGAGGTCACATGTGCATTGAAACACTTTATCAGAACAGTCTTGTGGGAAGTGCCCTGAATCTCCAGGAAGGAAAAAACAAAACCAAAACCAAACAAACAAAAACAAACAAACAAACAGGGAGTCCCTGGAGGTCATGTAAAAATGAAGCGAAAGGATGGCACAATTATTTTGACAGCAGGTGGGATCTCCAAGCTGTTAATTAAGAGACTAACCATGAAGAACATGAAGACTCAAGTTTCCAGAGGTTTGCTGATTCTCTGCTGGTATTCTGAAGAGATTTGATTGTACGGTACTATTTTTAAATCTCATTTTATAGCTTTTAAAAAAAAACGACAAAGGAAGAACCTGAACCACATGGTCATCCCTGAGGGGACAGGGGTAAAAACCACTGTGTGCCAGGTTTCCCCGTTGTACATCACGCAGAGCTGCGTACCCTGTGGACAAAAGACGGCTCATGTTGAGAATTAGGTGATAAAAGTAAACATGCCTGTGCTAGGCCAACTACTACACCAGGCGATTTGCTGCCCTAGGCAGCAGGCTGATGGAACACATAGTTGGATGGACAGACTTAAGAATAAAGAGATGGGCAGGCGATATGAGTACTCAGGTGACCACATACAACCCAATATTAGCTAGCGAGGCCACGTCCATGCCAACTAGGGAAGAGCGAGAAGAACCAAGAGAATTGCAGAAATGGTGGATACCCTCACTAATGACGATGAAAATATCGCAGGCAGCACTCTGAGTCCTTTCTGACAGGGCCTTTGTCAACCCTCAGCATCTATCCCAATTCTTGTCAGTCAGCAGTGGGAGTTTAATAACGTTGGGAAAATAGAGGTGAAAGGAATAAGGAAGGACTCTTAGGTGCAAAGGCTATCAAATTCCATATTGGTGAACATGAATGGGATTTTCCATTAGAGTTGAAAAAAAAAAATCTTAATCTAGCAGAAGGAATACAACTACATTAGAAATAAGAACATAGACATTACTCTAGAAAGCCCAGAAGAGGCCTTCACGAAGGGGAGGCAAATTAGAGACAAGGCTGAGGCTTATGTGACATGGGCAGGGCTGTGTGGTCTGTGACAAACCTGTGGGGCCCAGTTTCTTATATAAAATGGAGAGTTAAACTAATGCTCCCCTTAGATCCTTTCCAAGTTCTGGGCTTCATTTTTCAATGCTTGTGCTCCATTCTTATCTGATTCCCTGGAAATAAAGGTGATGATTTTCTCTGCGGGGGAAGGTAGGCAGAGAGCAGAAATATTGGTCATTATATTATTTTCCAGCTACGTTGTGATTTGAACCATTTTTCTTGTTTCCCAATGTGATTTTTTGTTATAAGCAACTCTAACATGCTAAGTCTCTGCAGGATTTCTTAAAAGCAACACCTGGAAAAATGGATTTGAGACAAAAATTGCTTGTAAAGAAGTCTCCAAAAACACAGCTATATGTTGATATGTTTTTGCAACTACCTGTGTCAGGTGCCAAAACCTTTGTATTCTTTCTTTTTGAATGATAATCATTCAGTAATATTTAGTACAGGAGGCCCAGTGTACAAATTTGTGCACCAGCGGGGTCCCTGGCCTGCGGGATCAGGCCGAAACTGGCTTTCCAACATCCCGAGAGGTCTGGGATTGTGAAAGGGCATAGGCCAGGCCGAGGGCCCCCACCGGTGCATGATTGGGGCTGGGGAGGGACCATGGGAGGGCTCCAGAGCGTGTTCAGCCCTTCTCTCTGAATCCCGATTGGCCAGACTCCAGCAACAAACTAACCTATTGGTGGAAGTGTTTGTACTCTGGTGGTCAGTGCATGTCATAGAACTGGTTGACTGGTCAACTATCTGCCCCTTTGTGGTCAGTGCACGTCATAATGTCTGGTAGTCGAGTGGCCTTAGCATATCATTAGCATATTATGCTTTGATTGGGTGACTGGATGACCAGACTACCAGACACTTAGCATATTAGGCTTTTTTATAGGATGGGACTGTATGAGAACTGTTAGTAGGGTCACCTAAGACCATTGGAAAACAGATATTTACATTATGATTCATAACAGTAGCAAAATTACAGTTATGAAGTAGCAACGAAAATAATTTTATGGTTGGGGTTGGGGGTCACCTCAACATGAAGAAATGTATTTAAGGGTCGTGGCATTAGAAAGGTTGAGAACCACTGCGCTAGAAGGTCACCAGGTGAAGGCTGAAATGAGGTGGGGCCGCCTTGGAGTTGGTCCTCAGCAGGTCAGCATTATGGGGCAGTGACAGTGACATTAACTTGAAGAAATAAGAAACATGGAACTCTATCTTGGTTAGGAGAATCAAGCGGTAGGCTTGCAAGACTGTCCCATGGATTATTGAGCCTGGTGCTGGCTACGTGCACTCAGAAAATAAAGGGAATCTTTTGAATAAAGACATTTGAGGTCCTGTAAAGCTCCTACTGATTCTGTTAGTATTTTTAATAATAACTATTTATCAAGTGACTAGGGATTTTTACCTCTGCTTACCAGATTAAGAAACTGAAAAGGAAATAAGTAAAATGACATTTCTGAAATTATGCAGCTGATATGTTGCAAGGTAAGAGTTTGAAATCATGATATTCATGTGATTCTTTTATTTTTCTTCTTTTCCTCACTAGAGGTTGTGTGTGTGCGTGTGTGTGTGTGTTTGTGTGTGTGTGTGTTTAATTAATATTTTAGAGAAAGGAGAGAGAGAAAGAGAGAAACACCGTTGTGAGAGAAAAACATCCATCAGTTGCCTCCCATATGCACCCCAACCAGAGATCAAACCTGCAACCTAGGTATGTGACTAGGAATGGAACCTCAGCCTTTTGGTGTACTGGACGATGCTCCAACCAACTGAGCCACCTGGCCAGGACTGATTCTTTTAGTTTTTGTATTTTTAAACGTAGTGTACATTTTTATTTCTTTGGATTTTCCCAAAAATTATTTAAAACCCATGACATAGTTACAACCACAGTTGTTTTGTCTAAGGCAGAACCTAATAAAACTGTTGTAAAATTGAAATTTTTCACTTTAAAGAGGTGAGTGTGATGGTGACAGCTGTGGACACCCAAATCTGTTCCTCTCCAAGGGATTTCAACTCAGTGGGACTGATAGATGGGCCATTTCTTAAACTATTTTATTAGTAAACAATTTGAAACTTACAGAAAAGTTGCAAGAATGATAAAGGCTTTTTCAATACCCTTCACCCAGCTTTACTTAGTGTTTATCATTTGTCCAATTTGCTCTCTTTCTATCTCTATGACCATAGTTCTTGTTCCATAGTTTTGAAATGCAGTTGCAACCATCATGACCCTTTGCTTCTAAATTCTTTGATGTTGATTTCCAAAGGAAAAGGATATCAACTTGCATAACTTTAACATGGACACTCTAGTTTTAATTGATCTCTGTCTCAATTTTGTCCCTTAACCCACCCAGACATTCCCTTACAGCATGTTTTTCCTCCAGTGATGGATCCATAGAGAATAACCTACGGTGCTACTTATTGTGCTCCTTTAGTGTACTTCACATTGTGTCCCTTTAGTCTCCTGATGTTTGTCTTTTAGGATGTTGACATTTTTGAATAATGCAGTCAATGAACCATTGTTAGAGCTTCTTCTTCTCACCTGGAAATAGTTTTCTTGGAGTTCATTTTTTGCTTAAATTTTGAAGGGTATTTTTAGATACGGGAGTCCTTTTGGCCTTTAAAATCAATCAGGGAGCCCACTGGTGTGGCTCAGTGGTTGAGGTCTACCTATGAACCTATGAACTTGGTCAGGGCACATGCCTGGGTTGTGGGCTCGATCCTCAGTGCGGGTCATGTAGGAGGCAACCAATCAATGATTTTCTCTCATCATTGATGTTTCTGTCTCTCCCTCTCTCTTCCTCCCTCTGAAATCAATTTTTAAAACAACATATTTTAAAATAAATGATCAGTCAGAGATACAGTTGGGCCACACATAATCATGCCAGAGACAGTAGGATGAATGAAGGGCATGCTCTGAATAGAAATATGTTAATCCTGGAGTGAGAGTCAGTCAGGTTGGTCTGTCCTTCGTGGGCAGGCAGCTCTGGAAATGCTATTAAAATAGAAGAAAAGTAAAAAAGAGGAGCTGGCATCTCCCGAAACTTCATCCCAGGGATGGAAAAGGTTTGGGAATCTTGGGCAAGGTGTGACTTGTTAGCATTAACAAAGGAATTGCAAAAAAAAAAAAAAATCAAAGTAGGGAAATTATCAAGTGCTTGAGTTTTCCACTTAAGATCTTAAGAATTAAGACCATAAGTAGTATGAATCTCTTAAACATCTGGCTAGCATGTTATAAATGGCCTCATCAGCTACGTTTAAACAGCTTTATAGACGTGTAACTAATACCCCCAAACTTCACATATTTAATAGATACAATTTGATAGGTTTGAACATATGCATACACTTGTGAAACCATAAATACAATCAAGGCAATAAATATATTTATCACCTGCAGGGCAGGGCTGAGCCTCTGAAAACCTCTGATCAGACACTATCCCATATGTGATCGAAGATGGAACAGAGATGTTCCTTATGCTCTGAGGATCTGTGCCCTTCAGCAAGGGATTTCTGTTGGGAATATCAACTAAAGACCTTATGCAGGAAACCTTTGTTACTTGAGTTTTCAGAGAAGAAACAATGAAAAATTATTTTTTATCCATGTTAAAAATGAGTAATAGGGATGAAAAAATGGATCTTAATTGTTTTAATCCAGAAAGGAATATTATTCATAAATATTGAATGAATGAGCTTGCCTAGAGAGAGGATTGAGAATTAAATCCTAGACTTTCATTGTTTTCTTGTCTTTCAGCATCAATCCAGAGCCAGGAAGAGGATTAAGGGTAGAACATTAACAGGTAAGTTCCTGGCCATCCAACTCTGTGCTTTCCAAGGATTAACTTTAAACTCTCCTTTCCAGGTCCACAGTCTCTGAGATGTCAGTTTCTAGAGGAAGATCTTCTCAGAAACAGCCTTTAGCAGGGAAGTCCAAGATCCAAGGAAGGACATTAAGAAGCTAAGAGGAGGGGGAGATAAGAGATCAACCAAAGGACTTGTATACATGCATATAAGTACAACCAATGGACACAAAACTCTGGGGAGGGAGGGCAATGTCAAAATATGTACACAGATAATAATTTAATAAAAAAATATATTAAAAAAAAAAAGAAGCTAAGAGGTCTCAACTGACCTTCCAGGACCACAATGCAAAAGGAAGAAAAGGAAGGAAGGAAGGAAGGAAGGAAGGAAGGAAGGAAGGAAGGAAGGAAGGAAGGAAGGAAGGAAGGAAGGAAGGGAGGAAGGAAGGAAGGGGGGAGGGGGGGAGGGAGGGAGGGAGGGAGGGAGGGAGGGAGGGAGGGAAGGGAAAGAAAGAGGAAGGAAGGAAGGGAGGAAGGGAGGAAGGAAGGGAGGAAGGGAGGAAGGGAGGAAGGAAGGAAGGAAGGAAGGGCCTGGGAATTGCTCAGATTCCCTGCTCTGACCACAGAATTGAGAGAATGATGGAGCTCCCCCCTCGGTGATGGTGTGAGATGTAGTGAGCATCAGTCAGCGTGATGAGACAAACAGCACCCATAAGATGTGTGCACATAGAAAGATTTATTTAAAGAACTGGCTCACTTGATTATGAATATTGCAAGTGTGGAATCTGCTGGTGGGTGAGTGGGCTAGAAACCCAAGAAAGAGCTGATGTTGTGGCTCAAGGCCCAAAGCCATCTGTTGGAATATTTCTTCTTGCTTGGGGGAGGTCATTCTTCTGTTCTATTTAAGTCCTTTAAGGGACTGAATGAAGGTCACCATTATACATGGCCATATTCTTTACTCAAATGCACTGATTTAGATGTTAATCTTATTCAGAAGTGCTTTCACTTAAAAAACCCACTCTGTATGGGTTTTTTTGACAACTGCATAGTCATATATCTTAATTTTTTCCCGTAACTATTTTGTTTTGCCCCAACTAATTTCAGTTTCCACTTAATGCAATATTTGTGACAAATCTTCTTTCTTTTTTCCTTTATTGCTCCAATCACATTACTAACTTTATTATCTCTACTCATGTCTTTATTTGAAATTATAAAATTTTCCATGATTATGTTTCTGGACTAGAAGAATAAGTTTATAATATCATTATTCTGAAAGCATTCATGTTAATTTAATTATCAATTAAGCTTACATAGATATCATAATAACCTGCCATGTTTTCATAGGAAATTCAAACAAACACATTATAGTGTTGCATTGGTGAATAGAAGAAAAAGAAAGCATTTGAACTGAATCCATTGGCACTGACTAAATCAACAATTATACATGGCACTAGAAAAGATGGGCCAGTACCTCACACATAGTACAATACATTACAAGATGCAACAGTTAGAGCAAAGTGGAAGATGAACATTAATTTATATATTAAAAAATAGTTTACACTAGTCTAGCAATGAGCCCTTTTTTGCTTCCAGAGCTAATGTGAACAATGCTGTGATGAACATAGGAGATCAGATTTCTCTCTGGGATCCCTATTTCAGTTCCCTGGAGATATATAAATATATCTATATCTATATCTATATCTATATCTATATCTATATCTATATCTATATCTATCTATATCTATCTATCTATCTATATATATATATATATATATATATATATATATATATCCAGAAATAGTGGGATTGCTGGATAATATGGCAGTTCTATTTTTAAAAAATATATTTTATTGATTTTTTTCCAGAGAGGAAGGAAAAGAGATAGAGAGCTAGAAACATTGATGAGAGAGAAACACTGATCAGCTGCCTCCTGCACACCCCTTACTGGGGATGTACCCACAACCAAGGAACGTGCCCTGCAACCAAGGTATGTGTCCTGTAACCAAGGTATGTGTCCTTGACCAGAATCAAACCTGGGACCTTTCAGTCCACAGGCCGATGCACTATTCATTGAGCCAAACCGGGGTTAGGGCAACAGTTCTATTTTTAAGTTTGTTTGTTTTTTGCTTTTTTAATGTTTTGAGCATCCTCCATACTGTTTTTTTAAATATTTTTATTGATTTTAGAGAGGAAGGGAGAGAGAGATAGAAACATCAGTGATGAGAGAGAATCATTGATCAGCTGCCTCCTACACATTCCACACTGGGGTCGAGTCCACAACCCAGGCATGTGACTTGACAGGGACTGGAACTGTGACCTCCTGATTCATAGGTCACTGAGCCACACTGGCCAGACCTCCATACTATTTTTTATAGTGGCTATACCAGTTTATACTTCCATCAATAGTGCACAACAGTTCTCTCTTCTTTTTTTAAAACAAAACAAAACAAAACAAAACGTTTTTTATTTTTTTATTTTATTGATTTAGAGAGAGGAAGGGAGAAAGCGAGAAACATCAAGGTGAAAGAAACACTGATTGGCTGCCTCCCGTACACGACCTGACTGGAGATCAAACCTGCAACGTGGGTATGTGCTGTGACCAGCCACCCTTTGGTAAACAGGACAGTGTTCCAACCTGAGCCAGGCCAACCAGGGCTGCATTCTCTTTTCTCCACATTCTCACAAAATCTTGCTGGTTTTTAAATAACAGCTCTCTGTAGAAGACATACAGATGTCCAACAGGTCCATGAAAATGTGCTCAGCATCACTAGTCATCAGGGAAATGAAGATCAAAACCACAGTGAGCTATCTCCACCTCAGCTGTGGACTGAGGCTGCAGACTTTCTAGGAAGCCCCCAGCCAGTATCTGGGCACCTGGCAGGGATTCTAGCACCTGGCCCTTTGGGCAGGCTGTGTCCAATCATCAGTCTTCTCTTTGTAGTTCCAGTTGGGTGTGCTGAGAGTTTGCCCCAACCTCCCCTACCAGTCCCGCCCCCTTCCTGCTTATCAGTCCCAAGCGTCAGATCTGCACTGCCATCCTAGGTGTTCCTTGCCCAAATCTGCTTCCCTCTTCAGTCTTTCATGGGCACCCTCACCCTCTTCCCCCCATGATCCTCTCTTGCTGTCCAAATTCCATTTTCATGTCTGCTTCCAAGTGATACATTCCTTAAATTGTTCTCTTTTTCTTCCCCTCTGTGGTTGCTTGAAAATTTCAGTGTCTCCCGTCCCTCCTTGGGGACATTTTTAGGTTTTCTGGCAGTAGAATCCCACCTATTTTTACATATAACATACTATAATCTACTTTACTGAAGTCTTATTTATCAAGAACTCTAAAATAATCTGTGTTCCCATCTTCTAAAGTCTTCCCCCCTCCCCCCTCTTTTTTGGTAATCCTCTGTATTTTAAATGTAACCTAATTCAAAGGATCCTAGAGTCGCAGCCACCTTGCCCAGCCTCCTCCTTTCATAGATGCCACGATGGAGCGGAGAGCCAGAGCAGTTAAGTGATTCATCTCAAACTGCTAGGACCATAAAATGAATTTCCTTTATAAGTTAATTGTCTCGAGAGAATTTCTCCACTCTCATGACATCTCTAATCAGGAAGTGTCAGCTCCTGGCACTAAGCTGCTCATTTACTCATCTGATTAAATTACTTTCTAATATATTTAACTAAGATTATTTTACTCACTGAGGTTTGATAGATTAGCTCCCTGTATGTGATGAGTGGCTTTGCCCTGAGGGTATATATTCCATATGGTCCAGGGAAAGATCTTTGTGGCTAGATTAGCAGGTAACAGGATGATCATGGAAAGCCCATTGATATGTACATTCTTCAATGAGGCTAGGCCGGCAAGTTAATACAGAGTGCGGTATCCAAAGACCCAAGAGGGTGGGTTGTGAAAAATGAGTTCATATAACCTAGAGCATGTTTTCTGAAAGTGCCCTTCGTCTCTTTGTGCTACCCACAGGCCCCGCCTCCTTCTTCTTCATCCAAATGGCTATTGCTCTGATTGTCCATTATGCCATCAACAGTTACCCCCAGGGGACAGCATCTAGGATTTCCTAGGAGGGCATTATCAGCCTCCTTCCCTGCAGACAGTGTGGTGCATCTTGGGAAGAGCAACTCAAATTAACTACCAAAAGGTAAGATAGAACTGGGGGGTGCCTCATCAGACTTGAGTAGGAGGCAAGGAGGGAGACAGTTTATAACAATTATACTTTATGGTCTTGAAAGGATTAAACACATACACACCCAGTTAATTTGCCCCCCCCCCCCCCCAAGAGGCATGCAAGTGATTATCTTCCCTTAAGTAATTCTGTCAAATGTATCCATGTTTTCATTAACTGCTGAAATAATTTTTTTCTATCCATTGTAGGGTTATACTGTACTTTTTTGTGTTAATAACTATTTATCCTCTTATCTTATACTATTACAATCATTAACTGTGGTGTGCAAATGTGCTAGTTATTACTGTCTAACTTTTGTTGGGAAAAAAAAGCACAATACGGGAGTGAAGGTGAAAAACCCATCACACACAAAGCTTGTAGCAGAGTTTCCTGCCAAGTGGCAAGGCATTGAATTTCTGACATTTAGTTCCTGTGCCCAACAGCTATGCCCTGTGGTTTTATTGAAGGAGAATACTGATCAGCCCAGGCAACAGAATATTCTTGAGAAATACACATCTTGGAATTTTTTTTTTTTTTTTTGGGGGGGGGGGAAGAAAAAAAGAAATTAGAGGGAAAATATCCATGAATTTTTTTCTCTCTTTCCTTCCTCCCTTCCTTCCTTCCTTCCTTCCTTCCTTCCTTCCTTCCTTCCTTCCTCCCTCCCTCCCTCCCTCCCTCCCTCCCTCCCTCCCTTCCCTTCTTCTCTCTCCTCCCTCCCTCCCTCCCTCCCTATTTCCTCCCTTCTTTCCTTTCTTCCTTTCTTAATGGGAAAAAATTTACTGTGGACCCAGAAGTCATCAGATGTAAGATATAGGTAAGATATGGTAGCTTCTGGTCAGCAGTATCCATGTGTAAAATTGGTTCACACACACACTAAGTGTCCAGTGTCAGAACGAACCATAACCATAGGAAAAGTTAAATGCTGGTAAGTGATTAAAAAAAAAAAAAGGCATTATGTGGGAGCAAATGCATGTATACATGGCTCAGCTACTGAAAAAGAGTCTTCTAGCTGTCAAAGCACTTCAGGGAGCTTGTGGATAAGCAGTATCTTGACTATGATTTTTTTTGTACACAATATTTTAAATGAAACAAAATCTGGGGAAAATGTAGCAAGTGCTGCCTCTTCACTCTGCAGTATGTTAATGTGTCAGATTGGCTGTGCCGTTGAACAGCTTGAGAGAATGGCAGTATTTTAATAATATTATGTTAACCTGGCCTTTGGAAATACTCTATTTACCTGTAAGATGTTATTAGCTGAAGTACCTGAAATGCAACGTCTATAGAGATTTATCCCTCATTATTTATTATTTGTATTAGCAGAGTAGCATTTGTCTATTTTTAAGGAGAGGAATCTAATAAATTTGGGGAAGGGAGTGTTGATTATGGAAGGATAAAAACAAGGTGACTGTAGGGTTGTCATGGTTGAATACAGGATCCAGTAGTTTCTTACCATGTCACTAAAGGGCTAGTGCAGGCATTTGTGCTCAGGTGGGGTCCCTTAGCCTGGCCTGCAATTGGGGCTGTTCAGGGCCTTCTTGGCCAGTCCCAGGGCTGATGGCACCAGCCAGCCCATGAGAGGGACTGCAGGAGGTTGGCTGTGGGAGTGCTCCTGTATTGAGTGTCTGCCCCCAGGTGGTCAGTGCAAATCATAGCAACCAGCCAACTGATCCTTCTGTCCTTTGGTCACTTAGGCTTTTGTATATATAGACTACAGGCCCAGTGCACGAAATTCGTGCATGGGGGTGTGTGTCCCTCAGCCCAGCCTGCACCCTCTCCAATCTGAGATCCTATGGGGATCAGGCCTAAACAGGCAGTCTGACATCCCTCTCACAATCCAGTATTGCTGGCTCCCAACTGCTTGCCTGCCTGCTTTCCTGATTGCCCCTAACCACTTCTGCCTGCCAGCCTGCTCACCCCTTAACCACTCCCCTGCCAGCTTGATTGACACCTAACTGATCCCCTGCAAGCCTGTTTGCCCCTAACTGCCCTTCCCTATAGGCCTGGTCACCCCTAATTGCCCTCCCTTACAGGCCTGGGTCTCCCTCAACTGCCCTTCCCTGCAGGCCCAGTTATCCCCAACTTCCCTCCTCTGCCAACCTGGTCACCCCTAACTGCCCTCCCCTGCTGACTTGATCACTCACAATTTCCCTCCCTTGCAGGCCTGGTCCCTCCCAAATGCCCTCCCCTGATGGCCATCTTGTGGTTGCCATTTTGTGTCCACATGGGGGCAGACATCTTGTGTGTTGGAGTTATGATCAATTTTCATATTACTCTTTTATTAGATAGATACTTTGTGACCATGAGAATGAAAAACAAATGTTGACTCAGTTTCTTAATATTTGCAAACTAAAGGCAGCAATAATGGAGCATCTTAGAAATACATACATTATATGCAATCCATTTTTTTTTCTTTTTTTGTTCTAAAACCATTTTCATACACACTGTTGAAGAAGGGCCATTGACCCAAATTAAGTCTCTGAAGTACAGAAAGGTGTCTGTGCTCAGCTCTAAGGTGCACTTACTTATGCTTCTTGTGCCTGGTATATTAAAGAAATCTACATGTTTTTGCCCAATGTGGCTCAGTGGTTTAGTGTTACCCTGTGAACTGTGGTTTGATTTCTGGTCAGGTTGTAGGCTTGATCCCCAGTATGGGGCGTGCAAGAGGCAGCCCATCAATGATTCTCTCTCATCATTGATGATTCTATCTCTCCCTCTCCCTTCCACTCTGAAATCAACAATATATATATATTTATATATATTTAAGTCTACATGTTTTATGACATTTCATGTTTATCTTATTTTTTTTCCATCAACTAATTTGTCTATAAATGAACAATCTAAGTTGCTTGACTTACAAGTGCCTTAATCCAATGTCATTGGGAAACTCTCCGGCAGCTGCCCAGCCCCTCTCAGCAGCATTTCCTCGGAGACTGATGGAAGGCTTGTCCACTACACTGAATTATGCATAACTGGATGGCGATTTCTTGGCAGGAAAAAAAAAAAATGTGACACAGTCAATTAACATTAAATATCGACTAGGCTTTCTCTTAGGACATGAATTAAAGAAAGAGGCCTCTTTTTCCAGAGTGACGTATGGAGGCCTTCAGTCACGTTCGCACAAAGGAATTTAGCTGTCCCACCTTAGTGCAAAGCGCTGAATCCACGACGCCCCAGTCAGCCCCCCGCTGCTGGCTGGTTCCAGAAGGAAGTCCCAGATCTTTTCAGCAATGATCCCATGACCAGGATCTCCCCACGCCTGTGCTACTGTTCCACTCACCTCGCACGGCCTTTGGCTGAGGGGGCCTGCCCTCCACCCACAGGCTGTGGGTACAGGCAGTTCTGAAGCAAATTACAATGTCAACGATGTCAACCATGAATCTCAGACCAAACCTCCCAGAAAGAGGCCCCTTCCAGCCTCCCCAGAAAGCCCAGCGAGCGACCCGATAGAGGGGAAGAGTCTGGGGGAGAATGTACGGGAGCAGGAGGCACCCCTCGGACAGGCAGTTAGCAAACCTCAGGAGGAACCAACTCCACATTCCATGTCCGTTTGTTGTTTGACTTCCTTATTTGCGCCTTCTTCCCTCTCTTTAGTAACACATTGGAAGAGAATAAAAAGAAGGTCTCTGCTTGTCAAAGCAGACTTAGCCAAGCTCCGCCAAGGAGGTTATGAGGACATGCCCATTGCAGACCTGATGCCTCCTACCAGAGCCGGGCTTTGCAATAGCCTGGATCACAGTCTCTTGGGTCCTTGTGATGCTGCAGCTGACAGTTCATCCTGAGGCCTGGCTAAGATGTGATAGGTCCGTGCTGTCGCAGGGATGGGCATGAAGCTGGCTGTTCATTTCTCCGCAAAGGAGTTTTTCTGCACATTTAGGACTGCCGTCTCCGATGGTGTTCCAGTGCCCCCTGAGGGCTGCTCGGTGTAACTTCAGCAAACAAGCATGTGGCTTCACGTGAAATATGCAGAGCAAAGCCGGGGGTGTGGCTGAAGTAAAAGATTAGCTGCCAGTCACCAGGAAACCCAATGTCATTTGAAGTACGAGGTGTCACAAGCCGAAAGATAGAAGCCGTAAGCACATGTAATATTAATAAAGCAATTACGGTAAGTGCTGTAACATTCTGCTTTGCAAATCTCTTGCCACTTCAAGAAACATCTGTCTCCGCCACTAGAAATTACTGTTAAAAAAAAAAAAAAAAAAACACCACCTAACAAAACAAAACAAGCTGTGCTTTGTGTTTTCGCTTTTCATTCATTCTCCTGATCAGCCAGCCCCCTGCCAGAGCTTCAATACCGATTTCAGAGTCTATTCCCTGGGTTGGTTTTCCAACCCATGTAGCCAGTTGTGCGCAGTGAGCAGAGGGGCAATGAGCAGATCCGATGCATCATGCACACTGCCTGAGTCTGATCACACAGTGTCTCCGGAGGGTGCAGAGCAGATTCCAGTGACCAGATGAATCCTTACTTAACAGAAACTGACTTGAACTTTACCTTCCTCAGATCCTGGAAGTTGTTGGTCCCTTATCTTTTTCGGTTTGGTAATCCTCATCCAAGGATGTTTTCCCATTGACTTTTAGAGAGAGTGAGTGAAAGGGAGGAGGAGACACACAGACAGAAAAACATTGATGTGAGAGAGATGATTGGTTGTCTTCTGCCTGTACCCTAACCAGGGCCAGGGATCGAGCTTGCAACTGAGGTTTGTGTCCTTTACTTAAAGAATAGAACTTGGGACCCTTTGGTCCAAGGTCTGTTGCTCTATGCTTTGACCCAAACCAGCTAGGGCTGGTCCCTTATTTTTTATTTATTAAAAAAAAAAAAATTCCTTCTGTGACTTTGTTACTGGTCAATAAAATTCAGGGCTGGCTGAGAGAGAGGGGAGTCCCAGAGACCCCTGGCCATGGTTTCAGAAAACCCAAGACCTGGGTGCCCTCCCTGTTTGGTCAGGTGTGGCACAAAGTCTCTGAAAGTCTCACTGTCTTCATTTTGGAATAAAGAGTTTCATTGTCCTCCAGCTGTTTCGAGGTCAGATGGAAAATGTTTGTGGAAATGTTGTGGGCATAGTAGAGGCACATAACAATGGGAGGACCTTCAGCGTGGAGCATTGGATCCTGGGATAAACCCTGGTTTCTTAGAGAATAATCGAGAAGAAAAGAAGGAAATGACGACATACAGATAACCGGGTGTTGAACGTTGTATGATTGGGGGGAAAAAAAGAAGAAGAGCAGAAATTGGTTTGGCTCAGTGGACAGAGGATAGGCCTGCGGACTGAAGGGTTCAGGGTTCAATTCCGGTCAAGGGCATGTACCTTGGTTGAGGGCATGTCCCCGGTGGGGGGTATGCAGGAGGCAGCTGGCCGACGTTTCTCACTCATCGACGTTTCTAGCTCTCTACCCCTCTCCCTTCCTCTCTGTAAAAAATAAATAAAATATATTTTAAAAAATAAAAGAAGAAGAAGAAAAGAAGATATGCCTGTAGGTTATTATATGGAACTCAAGCAGGTCTTCCATTCACAAAGAAACAATAAAACAATGTGATTCAGAAAAGAGGATGAATGAAAGTTTGCTTCACGTGTGAAGAAAGGAAAACAATAAGGCCATTATGGTTTCTTAAATGGAAGATTCACACAGAAGGTAAAATTTCCAAAGCCCAAGAGCTTGGGGTTGTAAGTCTGAGAGAGCGATTAGGTTGAAACACCATTCGCTCAGACGTTTAAGTTAGAAACCCTGAGGAGTCTACTTGGATTCCTTGTTCGTACATCACAACACCCTGATTTAAGTGGACACCAAATCTCTCTTCTTGCTATCATCTCTTAAAATGGGCTTCTTCTTTTTATTCTCCTCCCCACTGGCTTTGTCCAGGCTAACTTCTTCTTCTTTTTTTTTTTTTTTTTTTTTTTTTTGCCGGGACTGCAGTGGCCTGTTGAATGATCTGCCTGTGGTCTCTTCCTCCTTTCATCCTTTCATCTGTTCTCTCCAAGTTGGTAGCAGATTCTTTGGGAAATCCACCTGGTATGTCGTTTCCCACTTACATCTTCCAACGGCCCCTCCTCAGCAGCTGATGGGAAGCCACGCTCTTTCTGTGGCCCGCAAAGCCCTGACATCCATGGAGCCAAGCCGAGCTTTTTGGCTCCAGGTGTCCGTACACCGGCCGTTCCTTCCAAAGGACTTTCGGCTCCTGGAGAAGGAGGTTCTTTGGAGTCTGGCAGTGTGTTCTCTTCACTCCTGTCCTCCAGGCCCCTCACTGCGTATCTCCTTCCCTCTGGCATCTTAGATAACCTGGAGCAGGCCCGGTGCTCACTTCCCTCGCTACAGCTTTAGAGCGCCGGGCTCCGCGTATATGAGACACAGCATCGTAGCACAGTGGAAAGAACAGAGCTTTGGAATCGAACGGACCTGGGTTTACGCACGTGCTAGCTTATAACCTTCCGTGCCATGTTATTTGTATTCTCAGAGCCCCGTACTTTCCATTGGTCAACTAGGAATAGCAATGCCCACCTTCTCTGAGAACAGGCGGTAACACACATGAAATACCCTTGCAGTACTTGACTCCTTGTAGGGACTCAGTAAATGGTAACCCCGGTGTGTTTTATTGTAATTGCTTTGTTAATTGAATTATCTTCCTCCTCTCATTTAAGCTATCACCTCCTTGTGAAAAGGGGTTATATCTTTTTTTTTTTTTTTTTTTTTTTCCTTTTTGTTCATTTTTCTGGCCTGTGCACCGGAAAAATAAGTAAAGTGTGCTGTTTCCATTATGTGGGTATGAGGTTGCAAAGTGCCTGACACATGCAAGGGTACAACAAAAATCTGCTCAGAGGATGGCCAAACAAGTAAAATAATGAAAACAAATAAGAACAATGCAATCTTGAAATCTTGGACACTGGAGCGTTTGTACTGTGGAGGGATTACACATACTGGCATAGATCATGTCTACACATCGCAAGCATATTTGAAACAGCATTCGATTTTTCTGGTTCTCAAACCCTCCTGAGCTGACAAATTAACCTGTGTGCTGGCTGTGTCTCTCCCAGAAGAACAGCCAATAAGTAGCACGAAAGGGGAGGCTCCATGGGTGACATGGCCCGGGCTGATTTACCTACTTCCTCTGGCTGTTTGAAGATGAACTCTGTGATACCTACACCACATTGCATTTGACCCTGAGGAGCGGCATGGCGTGTGGAGCAGGAAGTGGAAGGAGAAGGAGATGCCAGTCAGTCAGAAGCCAGCCAGGGGCATGCCATGAAGTTCCTATGTGTAATGCATACTAAGTCCTGAGGGGATTTATGTAAGGGTTTACACAGGGATGTGATAGAACCCTATGTCTGCTTAGGAACATTTTCTGGTGTGTACTATAATAGTATAGGATGCTTCCGAAGCGAGCAGATGTAAAGCGAAACGTTATGCAGGAGGTTGTGGAGTATCAGG
The DNA here is from genome assembly GCF_964339955.1 of Pipistrellus hanaki. NCBI lineage: Eukaryota > Metazoa > Chordata > Mammalia > Chiroptera > Vespertilionidae > Pipistrellus > Pipistrellus hanaki. Next base: position 50,082,403 of record NC_140513.1, on the reverse strand, counting down.
CGAGGTGATGGAGACATGGCGAGGCAGCTGCAGGGGTGGTGAGCTGTGAAGGCACAGAGGGCCTCCGGCTTCAAAAGGCCTTGGGCCTGCTTTAGTGCTCTGTGGTCACCTCTGGAACATTGAATAATTTTTGAAAAAGTGACCCCGCGTTTTCATTTTGCCGTGGCCCTGCAGGTTCTGACCGGGTCCTGGCAGAGGCTCCAGGGGGGAGCGCATGAACCATGGGCTTCGGGACTTGAGTGTTCCGCTGTGTCTTTGCTTTCCCTCTGGTTACTTCCTTGGTGTCCTCAGATTGACCCCTGTCTGACCCCAGTGAGCTGTGAGTATTGAGGTGAGAGGCCTATTTGAGCAACATAAAAGGAAAGAGTTAATAGTTAGCCTTCGTCCTTCAATAAGGAAGTCTGGAGGTCTAAGCCAGGCAATGGAAAGTCAGGATTTATTGAGAGTGGAAAAAAAAGTGGTCCATGTTCTTTTTTTCACTCCCTGATTAAAATATACCATTTTATTTTATACCCCAGCTAGGGGTAAAATTGCGTAAAGGATATGGAAAGCCCAGGGCCATTTCCTTCCAGCCTCGGATTGTGACAGAAATTCATGCAGGGGGAAAGTGGTCTCCTGGCAGTGAGGTTCCCACGCTGGGCGAACCTCATAGCCCCGTGATGACACAGAGGCAGCGATGAGAGCCCGAGCTTCTGCCTCTGAGCAGCTGCCAGTGTTTCTCAATGACTGGCACACATGTGCTCTCCCCTGCCCCGTGCCATGCAGCACTCCCAAGATTTGTGGCAGTGTTTGACCTTGGAGCAGGAGAGAGAAATTCCCAGTCCCAGTTGCGGTTGGATTTCCTGATGCCCTTTTGGGATGAGGGCTTAGAGTCAAATTTAAGATAAATAAGATAAATAAGTGAAGTGTGCTATTTCCGTTACCTGAATATGAGATTGCAAATTCATACCTGCTTGCCTATGCATCCACCACTGTTTGGCACTAAGAAAATAGAAATATGAAGACCGTCTTAATCTCAAGAAACTGATGTGCCTATGAAAGTAGTTGTTAAGTATATAAAATTGCAGCTTTATGTATATATAAGTTTACAAGTAAATAAGCTCAACAGAGCTTTACATTATTAGAAGTTGCATAACCACAATATAAGTCAACAGCTACATTTTGTTAAAAATGGGACATTTTGCATTCCCTAATGGCCATAGCATAGACTTTAGCTTTATAATGATTCATTATTCCTTTCTAACATTTTTTATTGTAGCTTTCCCTTTTATCTTTGAAGTCAGAATGACTTGTTTTTATGGGACCTGAAAGGGAAATGTTAACTATCAGCATGAAAAATAGGTTTATCCCCACCTCCCTGGTTGGTATGCACCTGTTGGGACACGCCAGGCTTGTGCAGTGCTCAGTACTTGTAAAACTCTGAGTGTCCTCTCTCAATGCAAAAAGTGTGGGCCCATCACTTTGTGGTGTTTATTGTGTTGTGCTTTCTCAGAGCTCTGTGTAGATGCTGGCAGTGATGCCTCTCCATTCTGAGGTTCTCAGGTGCCCAAGTGTGTTGGCTGGCGCCCACTGCATTTATTACAGACACTCCTAATAGGACGGACATAAGATTAGCCTGCGAGCAGCTGCATTTCCCATAGCTGACCTGCCACCTTTGAGCTTGTGTTAGGAACCGATAGCAGGTATACCAGTAGCCTTTTTATTATTTGTAACTAGAGGCCCAGTGCATGAAATTCATGCAGGGGTAGGGTCAGTGATCAGGGCCGATCTGTGGGCTGACCAGCAGGATGATTGGGGGGCCTCCCTGCTGACACCCACCTTGGCTGGCCTGGGGCCTGTGGGCTGGGGGCAGCTCCTGCTTTGGGCATCTGCCCCCTGGTGGTCAGTGAACGTCATAGTGACTGGTTGTTCCACCAGTCATTCTGTCGTTTGCTCGATTTGCGTATTAGGCTTTTGTTATATTGGAGGATTGGCCTATAAGCGCGGTATTAACACACATTGTTTTGAGTTTTGTGTTATTTCCCTGATTATTGAAATTTAACATACTCTAGAAAATTAGGAAATGCCAAAATTCTTAATGAAGAAGTAAAAATAAGGGTGTTTCTTATAAATTAACTTTTGATTTCTGTCCTGAATTATTGTATTTTTCTATAAACTCATAATTACTTCCAGTGAGAGTGTAGCCCATACTGTCATTGTTTTAAAGGCTTCACATTCATTTAATTTTTACAACCCTATAAATTTTGTAATTTTCAGCATTTTTGATGAGGTAACTGAAGCTCAGAATGTACATTAACACTTCCAATGTCGCACGTGAAAAAAGGGCAGAGGAAGGACTTGAACTCAGGGTTGTTAAATCCTGTGTTTAGTTAGGATACAGTAGGACCTAGACTGAGCTTAAATGGTACATATGTTTTGTTTTCTTTATTTTTCCCACTGACATTTTAATGATACCACCAATTGGTATCTATTTGTCATTAAATATTTTTATAAATATAATCCCTAATAACTGTAAACTATTCATTATTTGAAATTTTTATAACTCATTGATCTATTTGTAGTTCGTGTGTCCTTCTCCAAACAGATCTAGTCTTGTAAGATTTATTTTATTGATTTATTTATCATATGCTTATATATTTAAAATAGAGGCCTGGTGCTTGAAATTTGTGCAAGGGGCTTCGCCCTTGCAGCCATGGCAGCTTGCCTCTGCCCTTTCAGCCCTGGCTTCATCCAGAAGGTCATCCAGAAGATTGTTTGCCTGTCTGGTCTAATTAACATGATTTTATTATTATAGGTACATAGTAAAATATAGATTTTCTGGTTGGGGGAAGAGACATTAATTAACTATGTTACATTTTAACTTAGATTTTCCTGTGTATCCTCATTTCAGAAAATGTACACTGAGGGGGAGACACTTCTCATGATAGAAGAAATGTAGAAACCACAAATGGTTTAGTTAGTGAAGGAGATGCAAGCATTCTGTGCTCCCTGAAAACCCCAGAAGATGGCACCTTCCACATGCCCAGTAAGTTCCAAACTCTCAGGTGAGAGCTACAGGTGTCTTTGAATCACTGTGATGTGTTCAAGGTATTTTCATTTGTTGAACACTCTGGAGAGGTTGGGATGCGGTGAATATTAATATCCGGCAGGTGTGGCTGTTCCTTGGATTGCTCTCTGAAGAATGTGCCAGTGCCGTGGGAGAGAATATGGGGAAGAAAAGCAGGGCTAGGGCCACAATGAAGGCTCTGTTTTCAAGGCTTTACTTCCTGAACGTTGAAATAGTTCATGTGAAAAGAGGCACAGGCCTGACTGAGAATCACCTAAGAATGAGAGCATTTGAAAAGTAAAATATGCCTGGTGGTTGATTTTTCAGATATTCTGTGCACATATACTGCAAATGTATAATTAGAGTGGATAGTGGGATGAAAGTGATGTAATTAAAAACAAGTTTGTTTTTAATTTTCAATGATTTGAATATACTGAACTAAATTAAAATAACTAGATAGTGTATTTTTATGAGATCTTGTCTAAGGGGAAGTATTTAGAAGCTAGCAGTTAAATGAATATAGGAATTAAAGGTAAAGCTTCTAAAAGATTTTTGAAGTTATGTTTTTACTTACCATAAGTATATACATTTTTTGTAACGTCAGGAAAATCTTTCCCAGACTTGAATTATTAAAAAGGTTTTTTTGGTGGATTTTTTTTCAAGGTAGAGGAGCTTAAAATGGATTGGGTGATTTCCAAGACTTTCCAAACAAATCTAATCTGGCTTAAGACTATTATACATATTTTTCAAAGATAAGGCAATCTGAAAAAACAAAACAAAAAACACATTTTCATCCTTACTTGAGTAATTTTTCCACTGATTTTTAGAGAAAGTAGAAAAGAGAGGGAGAGACACACAGAAAGAAACATCGATTGGTTGCCTCCCGCATGCACCCTGACCAGGGCTAGGGATCAAGCCTGCAAATGAGGAACATGCCATTGACCTGAATCCTATCTGGGACTCTTCAGTCCTAGGGCCTATGTTCTATCCATGGAGCCTAACTAGTTTGGGTGGAGAAAATTTAAAAGGTTAACAAGAGATGGATTTTACAATTTTACTATTAAAAAGCCTAGTCACTGTATATTCAATTCAACTCCAATAAAAATTCATACAGGTTTCTTTATTTATGGGTAGAAATTGAAAAACTAATTCTGAAATTATATGGAAAAGAAATGTACCCAGAAAGGCCAAAATTATCCTGAAAAGGAGCAACATTAGAAGACTCACACAGTCTGGTTTCAAGACTTAATAGAAAACTACAGTAACGCAAACAATGTGGCCAGGACAGGCAACTCTCATTGGAACAGAACACGTACCGTCCGTTCATTTTTCAGCACCGCACAGACAGTCAGTGAATTTTCAGGCACAGCTGTTCCGGGGAGTGAGTGGGGTCTTCTCCACAGAGAGCCAGTGTGACCTGATGCCCGTGGGAGAAACAACGAACGTAGACTCCTACACCGCACACAGAAATTCATTCAAGGTGGACCGCAGACCGAGACATAAAGCTACAACCACAAAGCTTCTGAAGAAAACGTGACTTCCTCACAGCCTTGAACTCATGTAGATTTATTGGGGAGGGAGGGTGTATAGGAGGGAGTACAGATGGCAGAAAACATAATATAAAAGATAAAATTGTACATTATGAGAATTAAACTCCCATTCATCAAAATCATGGGAAAAAAAAAAAAAAAAGAAGAAGAAGAAAATGGAAAGTAAAACACACCCTGGGAGAAAATATTTGACAGTGCACAGATCTGACAAATGCTTCATATCTAGATTATAGCAGTATCTCCCACAGATTAATATAAAAGGATGACCCTGTTTTAAATGGGAAAGTATTAGACAACTTTATAATGGGAGATTCCTAAATGACCAGTAATTATGTGAAAAGATGCTCATGGAATTGCACATGAAAACCAAAATGAGATTCTACTTACAAAGGAGAATGGCCAGAACTTTAAAAAGTGACCAAACAAGGACCATAGGGGATGCAAAGCGGCTCCTCCCATAAACATGGGTGGGAGGTGTAAAATGTTCAGCCACCACATTCGTGTCCACCTGCAACCTCAGGAGGTGACCTCATTTGGAATGAGCATCCTGCAGGTGCATTCAAATTAAATGAGGTCATAGTGGATTAGGATGGGCCCTAAATCCAATGACCTAGATCATCATAAGAAGAGGGAGGTTGAAATACAGGGACACAGGAGACATACGGGAAGAGGCCATGTGGGGATGGAGGCAGAGATTGGAGTTATGCTGCCATGAGCCAAGGATTGCCAGCAACTAGCAAAAACTAAAAGAGGCAAGCAAGGTCGGAGTCTTCCCTGGAGCCTTCAGAGGGAGCATGGCCAGGACAACATCTTGTAGCATACACTTTCAGCAGTTCTAGACACCTGAGCCCTGAGAGAATACATTCATGCTGCTTGAATCCACCCAGTTGTATCACTCTGTTTAGGCAATCCTAGGGAATTAATGCTACTTTAGGAAACTTTGGCAATTTCTTATAACCTTGAACATATGCACCTGCTTTAGGACCCAGCAAATCCTCTCCTAGGTACCAACCAAAAGAAATGAATGGCCGAAACCAGTTTGGCTCAGTGGATAGAGCTTTGGGCATGTACCTTGGTTGCAGGCACATCCCCAGCAGGGGGTGTGCAGGAGGCAGAGTGTGTCTCTCCCCATCACCTTACTATTCATGACCCATGTTTCTCTCTCATCAATGTTTCTAGCTTTCTATCCCTCTCTCTTCCTCTCTGTTAAAACTCAGTAAAATATATTTTAAAAAAAGAAAAGAAATGAAAGCATATGTCCACACAAACACTTGTTCATAGCAGCTTTAGTTACAATAGCCAAAATTGGTAACAAATCAAATGTCCAAGAAGGAAAAGAGGGGAAAAAAAATTGTGTTATGTTTATATGATCAAAGCAAAGCAATAAAAAAAGAATAAACTGCTGCCTGGCATACCCGGTCAGGACACATGCTCAGGTTGTGGACTTGATCACCAGGAAGGGGCTTGCAGGAGCCAACCGATCAATGATTCTCTCTCATTATTGATATTTTGATCTCTCTCTCTCCCTCTCCCTTTCTCTCTGAAATGAATAAAAAAATATATTCTTGAAAAAAAGGAAAGAAACACAGCAAAACAAGCCAGACATAAAAAGAATAAAGGTCAGGCAAAATTCTGCTCAGCTAATAAAAGTCAGACGAGTGGGGGGCAGGATTGATGTGAGAGGACCTGAAAGAACCATGCAGGTGTTGCAGAAGTTTAGTATGTCTTGTGGTCGTGGTGTTTATATTAGTGTGTACACATTTGTCAACACTCATCGGACCATTTACTTAAGTGGATGCATTTATAAACTGTAAATTAGACCTCAATAAAAGTATTAATAAAAACAAATCTTGGAGCATTTCACCGTATATAATGTTTGCCTCGATTAAAAAAAGAAAAGAAAAGCCTAGTGTAATTCAATGAAAATATTTATCCTTTTTTGTTTTTGAAAATTACATTAGCTGTCTTCTCTCTGAACTCACTTCTAATTTTTAGCAAGTACATGATTTTCAGGTAATTTATCTTTGTTCTCTCAGTTTCCCAATTAACCTTACATGTAAGCATCCATACGCCTTATACTCTGTAGAAGGATACTTTTTATATGTTGCCAAAGTTTAGGCCTCAATTTCCTTAGCTGGGAGAGCTTTAATAACTCATCAGGACGTAATTTGTTCTGTTGCCTATTTTGTTTAGGAATGAATAGGTCACTTGCATGAGCCAATTAAGTATAAAATAAAAAGACCTGTACCTCGGCCCAACAATAAACAGCTTTAAAAAGCATTCAAAATATTCTTAGCTACTTTTTCAGATGAGAGGAATATACAGAATTTGTCCTGTTTGAAAACAAAGAAAATACCACCTTTTTGAGGTGGTCAGTACCCGGTTCTGGTCTGACAGCTTCTTGGCAAGGATTATATGTATGAAGGGGGGCCTGAAGGGAAACACAGCCAGAGTGGGAGCAAGGGGAGGAGAGAGGGAGGCACCTGGAGTGATCTGATGACACACTGTCCCACTGCTTATGTTTTGTGGTGTAGCACCAGCGCCATCATGTGTTCATCACTGGAACTTTAGAGGAGGGAACCAGTTCTTTTCACACTATATCTGAAAATGGAATAATAAACCAAAATCGTCCAAGGAGCCTGAAAGACCTCCAGAAGGATATCTCCGTGCAATGGATTTTCATCGAAAAGCAGGACGGCTTCCTGACATCTTAATGAGTAAAGCATTTGGACTCAGGTTTGCTCTCCAGGTACCTATTATTTGCTCCTTTATTCATCAAATATTCATAGAACTCTGTGCCAGAGACTGTGCTGGACAGGAGAAAAGCGGGTATCGTGTTCTAGCGGTAAAGAAAAAAACCTGCAGAAAAATATATTAGAGCGGTGTGACAGGTTCTCTAGTGCAATTACAGGGACAGACCATGACAGGAGCCAAATGGGAGCGTTCAGTGTTTGTCAAAGGTGCCATCATGTCCCCCTCCTCAGTTGGGGCTGTACTTGCACTGTTGCATTGAAAGCTTGTGTTGGTCCTATTACTTGGATCACTTGCCTATACCCTTTTCAAAATCTGGCTATACTTATGAATGAATTGATTGATTCAATAATTACGGATTGAGAGCCTACTGTGTGTCAAGTACCATAATATGCTAGGGAGACAGAGGCAGAGGGGAAAGTCAGACGATTTCTTCTTTCATTAAATTTAAGTGTAGGGGGTGAACCATCAAGAAAAAAATGAGAATCACACACACACACACACACACACCCACACACCCACACACACACACACACACACAAATCAAGCTATTTTTTTAACCTGTTTCTCCTGTTTATTTTTTACTTTTGTACTTCCCACCCAGTTGTCCATTCCCCATTCATTAGATTGTAAACAATTATTTCAAACTATTTCCAGTTAATCTGAGAATTTTAAATCAACCTGACTTCCTCAAGGACTTTGGGGAATTCACTTCCCATTGCTCAGAAGGGCACTTGAGTTTCATTCACTAGTTAAGCCACAAAGTGGGAATTTGTGCTGAGACTTCCAACTGTGGGTCTGTTAATGACTTCTTTGTCAGACCTACCTCCCAGTCTCAGCTTCTCCTGGCTGCTTTCGGGTCATGCAAATGATAAACATGAGCAAACGAGAATTTAAAATCAAACGAGCAGGTTCTAGGGCGTTGGCAGCTGCTGTGTCCACGCCACCTTCGGCCGCAGTAGTGGCAGTCACCTGGAGAGGACTGCGGCCCCAGGCGGTGGCCAAGGAGTCGGGCCAGGATCGGCTCTACTTCTCTGCTCCAAAGAGGGATTCAGAGCTAGAAAGAAGGACTCTTCTCATGACCTGAAAATTCGAAAATGAAAAGATAGGGTCTGCATGACAGAGTCTGCCTGTTTGTTGAAATTGCTGGGGAGAACACCCATGTGATGGTTTGCTCTCAGGAAGTTGAGACTCTTTAGGAAGCCATGGCTGCATCTCATGTCAGTGTATTTCACTAGGTCTGCTTCTTAGCTGCTCAGAGTTCATCGCTGGTGTTTATAACGAGGTCATCTTTCCAACTTAAAAAAAAAAAAAAAAAAAAAAAAGTACCCCTGCAGTCCTGCCTGTGCTAAATCACCAGAGACTCCATGTCCGGGGAGAGGGGCCAGGAAGCCAGACTCTACCCTTCAGACTCAATACTTCCCCACCGAGGTAACCAGCCAGGGCCAGTGCTTGTAAGCATTGCTTCTTTGGAAGATTCGGAAAAGAATCATCCATTCAAATTTGCAGAGAGATTTTTTTATATATAAAACTGAAGGTGGAGAATGTATTATTTCACATAACATAATTTTCATGCGGTGGCAATGTTCTTTTAGCTCCAGGTGTTTCAAACTTTAAATACTGAACTGTCTCTAGACTCTATAAATTTAAAAGAAAAATATCTATTCAGAGTACCACTTAAAAGAAAAACAACAACAACAACAAAAAAAAAAACCTTAGTCTTTGAAAAAAGATACACACACAAAAAAAAGCTTGTGATCCACAATGGAAAATATCCTCTGCCTACATCTTTCGTTTATATGAGCTGGTTGAAGTTGCTAAAAAACTTCACAGCCTACATACATTTAATAGAAAACCTGTGATATTAATTCTTTTATTCATCTCCAACTGAAGCCCCTAAAGACACAAATCTAATCATTAGGTGCTTTTACAAAGGATAGAACACTGACGTACCATCCAAATTTTATTTTATTTTATTTTTTATTTATTTTTAAATAAATTTTTATTGTTCATATTATTACAAATATTCCTTCCCCCGCCCCCCCTCACCATTGCTCTCCTCCACCAAGTTCACACCCCACCCTCTGCCCTTTCCCCACTCCCCATTGTCCTCATCCATAGGTGCACAGTTTATGTTCAGTCTCTTCCCACATTCCCCTCTCACCTTTCCCCCAAGAATCGTCAGTTCACTCCCCTTCCATACCTCTGATTCTATTATATTCAACAGTTAATATTGTTCATCAGATTTTTTTTCAATTTCCTTGGTTTTTAGATTCACTTGTTGATAGTTACATATTTGTTGTTCATAATTTTTATCTTTATTTACTTTCTCTTCTGAAAGAACCCCCTTCAGCAATTCATATAATTCTGGTTTGGTGGTGATGAACTCCTTTAGCCTTTTTTAATTAGTGAAGGTCTTTATCTGACCTTCGATTCTGAGTGATAGCTTTGCTGGATAGATTATCTTTGGCTAAAGGTTCTTACTGTTCATCACCTTGAATATTTCTTGCCATTCCCGTCTGGCCTGCATGGTTTCTGTTGAGAAATCAGTTGACAATCATATAGGTGCTCCTTTATAGGTAACTACCTGCTTTGCTCTTGCTGCTTTTAATATTCTCTCTTTATCTTTTGCTCTTGGAATTTTAATTATGATTTGTCTTGGTGTGGTCCTCTTTGGATTCCTTTTGTTTGGAGTTCTGTGCACTTCCTGGACTTGTAAGTCTAATTCTTTCTCTAGGCGGGGGAAGTTTTCTGTCACTATTTCTTTCAGTATGTTTTCGATATCTTGCTCTCTCTCATCTTCTGGGACCCCCATAATTCTGATGTTGGTTCGCTTGAAGTTGTCCCAGAGGTTTCTTACATTATCCTCAATTTTCTGGATTCTCTTGCCTTCTAGCTTCTGCGGAGGAGTGTCTTCTGGCTCTTTATATTCCAAATCTTTGACTTGATTCTTGAGATCTTCCATTCTGTTTTTAGGACTCTGTATAATATTTTTTATTTCAGACAATGTATTCTTTATTTCTTGTTGATCCCTTATCATTTCTTGTTGATTCCTAATTAATTCTAGTTGATCCCTTTTCATATCCTCATAGGTCTTATTGATCTTTTCTAGGAAATTCTTGAAAAACCTTATAAGTGTAGATTTGAACTCTATATCCAGTCGCTTTTTGTCCTCCATTTCTTTCGTTTGTGATCTATTTCGTCTCGGCATTTTCGCAGCTTCCCTGATGGGGCAGGGTTTCAGGGTGGAGCCTACAGCTCTGGCTTCCTTCAGCCCTGCCCTATGTGGCTCCTGAGTCTCAGGGTCCTTCAGTACTCATTGCAAGCGCCTCTGAGAGAAAGGTGCCCTCGATTTTCGCCTGCTACCAAACAGTCTAGGCTCTCCCCCAATGAGCCCAGTATTGAAAGTGGAGTTGGAGGTGGTGTTCAGAGCAGTCTGGAGTCCCTGTCTCCTTCCTGCCAGGGCAATCCCGCAGCACAGCCAGCCGTCCCTTCTCTGCACGCAATGTGCGCGTCTCCGGGACCTCCTTTCGCCGCTCCCCCGTGGTTCTGCCTTACAGCCCAGCTCCCTCTGTTTGAGCCTGGGTCCCCGGGGTCTGGCCTAGAACTGGGGTTCAGAGCAGTTGGAACTGGGGCCCAGCACAGTCAAAGCTTTTATCTCCTTTCTGCTAGGGAACGCCAGCCAGGCACTCAGCCTCCCTCCTCTCCGGCTCCGTCCTCTCCCGTGCGCCGCATGTCTCCGTACCTTAGGCTTTTACAGCTCTTCCGCTCTTCCTTCTGGTTTTCTCCTTGCTTCTCATTGTAGAATTTCCAGTCAGTTGACTTTCCTGTAGTTCTGGGTAATGTCCATTTTATATTTTAGTTGTATTTTATTGAAATTGTTTTGTGCGGCTGCGGCTAGGTGTTTACCTGTGCAGCCATCTTGGATTCCCCACCATCCAAATTTTAAATGGATATCTAGTCACTATTACAACAAGTTCAGTAAAAGAACTGAATGTTCATTTAAAATACAGGTTAAACATGTTTATCAGACACCCAAAAGTCACTGGAAAGCATGCCAGGCAATTTGATTTTTGAGGTTTTTTTTTTGCTTTTAAGACACATGAACAAACCGTTTTCCCTTTTGAGAGAGAAACGTGCTGCTCTCCTCTGAGCATGTGCCTCTTTAGGGTATGAACTGCGTCCAGAAAACCATCATCAGTAGAACGATGAAGCATCCTCGCTGCTCAGCAGCACAGGATGTACTGGAGCGATAACCCTTCTCTTTGTGCGGGCCAGGGAGGGACAGGCTGCATTAACGGGCATGCATTTTTAAAGGAGCAGCTCACAACCAGCTTTGCAGTTTTATTGCAACCCTAGCTAGACCTAAAAAAGACTTCAAGATGTAGGTCCAGCCTATATGTTACATTAATGGTCTAATTAATCAACTCTTACAATGAAAATAACACTGTTTTGTTCACAAGGCAATTGTATAGTGCATTGTGCCTTTAATATGCCATATTTTTCTGAGCTTGGATTTAAAAATCAAAATATAAGCTCCATAGAAAAAATGCATTGTTTACTCATTCTCACAAAGAATAGAAAGGCTTTTATAATTAAACTAGAGGCCTGACGCACGAAAATGGTGCAAGAGCAGGTCTTCCTTATCCATGGCTTCCCGCTAGCACCTGGGACCAGGGCTGGCTTCCCTCAGGCCCTCGCTTCGTCAGGAAGAGCATACAGAATGAGGTCCAAAAGACATCCGGTCTAATTAGCATATTACCCTTTCATTATTATCGATACTGAGTAGAAAGAGTTATTTGCAGGTTATTACTTCAGTTCCTTGCTCTAAAAGTCCCTCACCTATGTCATTTAATAGCAATCATGACAACAATAAAAACAATAATACAGCTGTGGTCCCAGAAAACAGTGTGCCAGATCAATGTTTTAAACTCCTCGCAGACACTAATTTATTTAACCCTGGCAGCAGGGCAGCAGTGTTATGGGGTCGGTGTTACCCCCATTTTAGAGAAGAGGAAGCCAAGTCACAGGTAGGAGAAGTAACTTTCAGGATCACACAGAGGGTGTGAGTCAGGACGGAGTTTTGTCAGGTCTCCTGGGGCTACTAGCTAAGTGCATCCTCTCTACCATCTTTACCTCCAGGCCTGGAATCTGCCTTCCACTTCACATCGGGCTGCAGAATATCCCTCCTGAACAGCCCACCAGGTCGTCAAGCTCAGCGTGTCCCAGGTACTTGGTGCCTCCACCCTTATCTTTAATTGTATAGCCTACCTTCCCAGTTCTCATGAAGGTACCATCATACCTCACTCTTCTTTCCCTCTCAGTGTTTGCTGCAGTTCGGTCTCAACTCCTTGCCATATGCTATCTGTGAAATAGCCTTAGCTGCTCTTTCTTCTTCCCTATTCCCATTCTCCATTCTCTCTTGGGCACTGCTTATCTTTCACCTGGCCTTTTAAAATTTACCTTGAGCCGGCTGGTGTGGCTCAGTGGACCTATAAACCAGGAGGTCATGATTCAGTTCAATTCCTAGTCAGAGCACATGCCTAGATTGCTGGCTCAATCCCCAGTAGGGGGCGAGTAGCAGGCAGCCTATCAATGATTCTCTTTCATCATTGATGTTTCTCTCTCTCTCTCTCCCTTTCCATTCCTCTCTCTGAAATAAATAAAACTATATTTTAACAAAATAATTTTACCTTGAATGGCTCTTCCTATCTCCATTCCTCAATCCTGCATACTAGTACCCAATGAAACTTATAAAAACGTACTTTAAATCAGTTCTACTAAGATGATCCTAGTAGCTTGCCTGATAAAAGTAAGGTTTCCAGTCCTCGCCATTCATATCATAACCTAAGCTTTGTTTCAATCCTCACTCCCATTTCACCTTTCTATCCTTATCTGTCCTTTGTTTGCTTGTAAAGTGTAAATTTTCACTTATTATTTCTGATCCACCACCTCAATACCAACCCACTGCTTCCAGCTCACTAATTAGTATCTCTCCCGTGTTCCAGATGAGATAATCCACTGATTGGGCAAGGTCTTCTCGCCTAATTTTTCCTATCTCCCCCTTTGTCTTCATCCCCTCTGCTGTTTCTTGGGTCAAGCATTCTTGCTTAAGCTAGAATAATATTTCCCGACCAGTCTTCCTAGTTCTGTAATCTTCATTTAACCCACTCGGCAGGACTGCCATTTTAAAGCATGTACTTTTACCTTGAGAACATCTTGTTCAACAATTTGAATGGGTTCCTGTTTACTATAGATCAGACTCCAAACCGCTGCCATATGGCACAATTGCAGGGAGCCCCACTCAGGTGCTAGTCTGTGGGAGTCTCCGCTTGGTATTGAGCTGCGTTTTGAGAACCAGCAGTAGACATGCTATTATATCACAACCTGGTCCTCCACACACAGAGCTACACCACCAAAAAAAAAAAAATGAGAGAGAGAGAGAGAGAGAGAGAGAGAGAGAGAGAGAGAGAGAGAGAGAGAGACCATGTTCAGGAATACTGGGGAAGTATTGCATTTATAGAAACAGGTTCTCTTTACTATAGGACTTTCAAGGGTCCTTAATATGCTAGAGTGTGTTATGCATCCCCCAAAAGCACCTCTATGGAAAGGGGTTTTGTATTTCTAGTTCCCTCTCAATCACTCCCCAGTATTTCCCAGGACAGCACAGTTCTGCAACCTAGAGATGCAGAAATCCTGCCTTTCCCTTCTCCTCTCCACTCCTATGGCAGGTCAAGTGCCACCTCCTCAGAAAGGCTTCTCTGACCAACTTGGTTAAAGCTGCCACCCCTTGCAGGTGCTAGGATTATTGTCTTCATAAAACCTATCACAATTTCATACTTATTGTTTATTCATTACTTATTTGTTGTTTTTTCCTTTAAGATGTAAAATCTAAGGAAACTGGCATGGAATTTTTAAAATATGTTTTTATTGATTTCAGAGAGAAATGGAAAGAGAGAACGAGCAATAGAGACATCAGTGATGACAGTGAATCATTGATCAGCTGCCTCCTCCATACCCCAGACTGGGGATCAAGCCCACAACCCGGGCATGTGCCCTGATTGGGAATCGAACCATGACTTCCTGGTTCATAGGTCGACACTCAACCACTGAGCTTGCTGGGATGGCATGCGGCTTGTTAGTTACTCTCTCTCCACCTAGCCTAGTGCCTGATACACTTAATACAGTTTTCTGTTTTTGAAGGAATATATTTCCCCCCCTAAACGCCTTTTACCCATCTCTGTGCCTTTCAACCCACCTGACTGAATGTAGGCTCATGTTACAAGGCTGAAATATGTTTCCTCCTCTCTGATGTGGTCCCTGGTGGCCTGGCTCATCCTAAAGTAATAGATCTTACTCTACTGCATGTTGTCATTGTCAGTCTCTGGACAACTCAGCTTATTTTGGACAGTTCATGATTTTTTTTTTCTTTTTACATAGGAATGATAGCTTATCCCCTGACTATAGAGTATTTGCCTATAGCCAGGACTGCAGCCATACTTTGAGTCTCTCTGAGGATCCAGCAAACAGGGCTTCTCAGGTAAACAATAAACACCTATTCTGATTAAATAGGTCTTCCTATTCTGCCACTCTCAGGAGGAAGTGCTGTGCTCAAGTGTGGGGGCTCCGTCCTGGCAGGAAGTATAATTCATGCCGGGAAGGAGGTAGACAGTAGGTGTCTACAGAGGAGAATCTGAGGCTTGCATTTGGCCCTCCTGTATGCCCTGCTTTTGACCTTGGCAGGTGTTTGGTACGTCTTCCCTGCCAGTAGCAACCTGGAACAGAGGCAGGGGACAGAGTCTTCGTTCTGTCCCGCAGAAAAGGAGCCGGAGGAGTGTGGTCTGCCCTGGAGGGAGAGGCTGTGGATCCATAAGGGGAGCAAAGGAGAAGATGCCTCTTTCCAGCCTGCAGGTGGGTGCTCTGCACTTACATAGCGGTTTGTGAAATGTATGGGATAGGCTGTATAGGGACAACGTTTCCTTACAAAATGGTTAACTTACAGTATTTCAAGCTGTCTCTGCATATAGCATTTCATGAACAATATGACAGGGGAATATGGAAGACATAACTGATCAAGTAATTCTGATGGCCAGAAGATTTTACCAATTAAACATAATAAAGAGGATTCTGTTTGAGTGATGGTGCTTCACATTCTCACCTTTAAAATGTTTTCTTATTCTCAGAAGTAGTAGCTATAATTGGAAGGAGGAGGGTGAGAAGGTACAATGAAGAAGTAGGTGAAAGGGAAGCTCCGGGTTCAAATAATACAGCGTGATGATCTCTTTCCTTCAATTCAACAGAAACAGCAAAACCTCTCTGACATCAGGGACCCTGGACTGAGATGTGACTTCCTGTAACAAATCAACAGCCATGTGCATTTTTTAAAATATATTTTATTGATTTTTTCAGAGAGGAAGGGAGAGGGAGAGAAAATCAGAAACATTGATGGGAGAGAAACATTGACCAGCTGCCTCTTGGACACCCTCAACTGGGGATGTGCCTGCAACCAAGGTGCATGCCCTTGACTGGAATCAAACCTAGGATCCTTCTGTCTGCAGGCCAACGCTCTATCCACTGAGCTAAACCAGTTAAGGCAGGCATGTGTATTTTTATGGAAGTTTCCTAGATGTTAATTTATCTTTAAAATCATCTCAGCAATTCCTTTTTCTTTTTTCCCTTTTATTTAGAAATGAGACGTTCTTTGCTGAGACAGGTTAATGTATTGGCCCTCCACCCGAATGATATGGATTAGGAACATCTGGTGACTCTACCCTTGTTTTTTATTCATGGAAAGCCAGGAAGGTTCTGTGATTTATAACTTCTGTGCCTTTTTACACACTGTCCAATTTTTTGGTCGAATTTTATTTCATTTGGAACATGTATGTGATGACGTAATATGCCACATATGAAAGTTTTCTAATGAAACCAGCCCGTGTATCTGCTGCATGGCAGGTCACATGGCTGGTGGGAGCGCCATCTGGAGCGGACTCCACCTCAGCCTCCCTCAGACCACCCTTTCTCAGCCTTGCCTGGGACCTGAGACCGACACTGCCCACAGGTGGGTTCTGCAGACTCTAGGGCTGGGAGATGCTCTCTGGACAAAAGGGTTGGATCATCAGATCACTTGAGGAATTGTGGAATGTGAAACCTTTCGGAAACTCACTGGGATTGATAGTATGCTAAGGCTTTGACAATTTCCTAGAGCCCTACAACATTGCGTCTGCCTGCTCCCTTTCCTGGACCTTATCGCCCATGTCTCTCTGTCACTCTCTGGTCTTTGACTGTACTGGTCTGTGGTTCCTCAGGCCACACCAGGCTGTCTTTGCACCCATTGTTCACTCAGCATGAAACTCTCCCCCTTCCCTCCCGGTGCCTGCTTGGGTCCCTCTCTCCCTTCGCTGTCTTTTGTGAAACACCATCTTCCCAGTGAAGCATTCCTTAATTACCTCCTTTAATTTTGCATACTGTTCCCTGCTGGCACTCCCTCCTGACCTTTTCATTATGTTTCTCCATCACACTAGTCATCATGGCCACACTATTGCTGCACTAACAGACCACCTCAGATTCCCCTGGCATGCAATCATACACATTTACTTAGCTTAAAGGGATAGCATGTAACTACTCTGTCCTGGGTTCATGCCCTTGTCTGCGGCCAACTGTGGGTCATCTAGCAGCTCTAGGGATATGGGCTGGGCTTGTTCACATGTCTCCTGGATGTTGGCTAGTGTAGGAGACCCCAGGAGATGACTGGCCCGTCTTGGCTCTGTAGCATGTGTCTCTCATCCTCAGCAAGCAAGCAGAGGCGTATTCTCCTGAAAGTCACCGGGAAGCAAGAGCCAGCAAGCCTTTCAATGTGTGTAAATCAATTTGCTAATGTCCTATTGGCCAAAGCAGGTCACATGGTCAAGCCCAGAATCAGAGTGAGAGCGCACCACTGTGTTGCACAGCTAAGGATATAGATAGAGAAAGAGTGAATGTTTTTGCAAACTAACATACATATCAGAACTTTCACTTAAATTCCTCCCCTCTTCCGCTGCACTGGAATATAAGCTCCATGAAAATGAAGATTTTTATCAATTTTGCTAACTACTTTATCTTTATTCTACTTACCTAGATCTGTGTCCAGCATATAGTATGCACTTGGTAAGTATTTGTTAAATAAAATCCATTTAACTTTAACATTTTCAAATGTTTTTTTTAATAGATTCCATTTTTGGGGAAAGACATATAGAATTTTATTTGAAACAAAAGACTCTTCAAATAGCATGTGACTTTCTTACTGATAATGTAAACTCCAGTAATTAATGGTAAACTATGGTTCTTACTAATAGGAAAAAGCTATCAGTATTTATGTTGTCTCCTTGCATTCAACTAAAGTTTAGTAAGTGACATTTATGTACCAGGTTATGTACTAGATGCTGGTGGTGATGGAGAGAAAGAATACAGCCCCAGCCTCTGGATATTCTCAGTTGAGTTGAAGAACAAATCTATAAAACAATATTGAGCAATGTGATATGCTTCACTGTAATAGATTGAAATAGTTCCCAAGTACACAGTGGAAGAAGTGTTCAAATCTGCCATTAGATATTAGATCAAACATGTCAAACTCAAAGGCTAACATGGGCCAAATAAATGACAGATGTGGCTGCTGGACCTTGAGTTTGACATGCTTGTATTGCATTCTCACTTTGACCTCCATCACTATTTAGATTAGGGGTGTCGAACTCAATCAGAGAAGGGGCCAAAATCTAAAATCCAGCCTAAATCGCGGGCCGAATGGTTTACTGAACAGTCATAAACTAACAATGTCATAAACTGACAGTGGAGTGCAGTGATGACAGCGCGGTGCGGGCCACATTGCAAGGCCTGGCGGGCTGGATTTGGCCCGCGGGCCTTGTGTTTGACACATGTGATTTAGACTGATAAAGTTATTTTCCCAGTATTTCTGTTCACACTGTTTAGTCTCTTTGTCCACTCACATATTCACTCTTATCTTTTCTTCTTTCTGAATCCTACCTATCCTTTAAGTCCGACCAGCAATGGAACATTCTTTGACCAGGTTCACTTATAGTTTTCTCTGAATATATCTGAATGTCATAATATTTATTGCCTGTATCATATTAATGTCTACTTCCTGGAAATACCTATTCTACTGTGCATGTATGTTTTCAATAGGCTATTTAACTCTCCTGTTGTTCACCTTTTCACATGTGGATGTCTTGTCTTTTCAAAGAGTTCATAATCATCTTGAGAGCAGAGATTTTTGTTTCTTTATTGGAATTACTGGATAGAATGCTTGCAATAGTAGGCACCCAGATCACTAATTAGAAGGATATACTAAAAAATGAGCATTTTATTTTATTTATTTTTATTTATTTTTAATTTTTTAAAATATATTTATTGATTTTTAACAGAGAGAAAGGGAGAGAGATAAAGAGCTAGAAATGTCGATGAGAGAGAAACATCGACCAGCTGCCTCTTGCACACCCCCTACCGGGGATGTGCCCTCAACCAAGGTACATGCCCTTGACCGGAATCAAACCTGGGACCTTTCAGTCCGCAGACTGATGCTCTACCGCTGAGCCAAACTGGTTTTGGCTCCACCCTTATCTTTAATTTTGATGTACTATCCTCCTCTAGGTTGAAAACCAGTGACTACTTTATATGAAGCTGTAACCACAAACCAATATTTTTTAACAGGCCAAAACAAAACTTGCAATTTTAATAGAGTTTGGAAATGAATAAGAGAATATTTTAAAATGCCAAACTATAAGTGCATGGGAAATAAAGAAATTTCTCTATTGGCAAAGAAAATGTTGAAAAGGAAAATAAAAAAAGAAAAGCAAAGATGAGTTACCTGATGTTTTGGGCTCCAGGGCAAAGCAGTGGAGCATTTACCTTTTAATTAGTTTTGAAATTTCTGCACACCTGCATTACCTATCCATCAGCCCCCCAAAATTGCCCTTTAGGGGTAAATTCTGCTTAACATGGTAGTTGATGTGTGGGAAACCCCCCAAATTAGCCACAAAACTAACAAGTCGATTCATTTAGAAGAATTTGAATCTTATATTTGACTTGGATGACTTTGAAAAAAATCAGAAACCAATTCATCAAATATTCTTAGTACTTACTGAAAAAAAAGTATGTTAAAAGTCAGAGCATGATAAGAAAAGGGAAATTATCAGTTTAATCATAGCCATAGTAATTAATTTATAATCTATTCAGATCCTATTTAGGACTTTGTCTCAATACATCTCTGATGTATTAGGCTATAGGCCATTCTGAGCTCCCTTTTGCTGATTCTCCATTCTCTAAGGAACTTGTACACTTATTCATGGCAATAACATTTTAAGGAGGGGATGCTGTGTATAGCTGACAGATGGAATGATTGCTTATGAACTTATTTCCCAGTTTAAGTGAATCTATGTGGTTGGAAGTCTCATGGCATTTCCATAGTCCGAGTCATTCATTTCTTTATTCCTTTCAGAATGAGCTGACGGGTGTCTCCCACCTACCTGACTGAGGAAACTGCGGCTGGACTCGAGTGATCTCACAAAGGTCAGAGTTCAGACCTAAAACTACTTCTTTACTCAAGAACTGGTGTTGGCTATAAACGTAGTAACACAAACACATATGCTAGAACACATAAATTTTAAAAGAGAGATGTTATTTTTGCCATTTTCTTTTAAACTTGAACCTCTTCTCATATTTCCCATTCCTTTAACCTAAATGTAGATATTATAAGGAAAAAGATTGTTATTTGATTACATTAAAATCAACCAGTCCTACCTAATGCAAAAGACAAAAAAAAGGAAGCAAAAGGTGTTTAGATTGGGAAGGAAGATAAAATTATTGTTGTTTATATCTTTGTAGATAATAAAGGGAATTAGCAAAATAACTCCTGGAACGAATGAGCAATTATAGCAAGGTTGTAGGATACAAAGTTAATGTATAAAAGTTAATCACTTTCTTATATACTAGCAACGAAAAATTGAAATTTGAAATTAAAAACAAAAAACAATTTACATTAGCAGCCCCCAAAGTGAAATACTTAGGTTATAAATCTGACAAAATATGTACAAGATCTATGTGATGAAAGTTACAAAACTCTGATGAATGAAATCCAGGAAGACCTAAATAATAGAGAAATAGTTCATGCTCATGGATGTGAAAACTCAATATTGACAAGATGTCAGTTCTTCCAAAACATGATAAATAGATTTAACACAACCCCAGTCCAAGTTATTTTGTGGATATTGACAAAGTTATCCCATAGGTGAAATGGAAAGGTTAAAATGCCCCATATAGCCAACACAATATTGAAGAGGAAGGACACAATTGGAAGATTGACACTACCTGATTTCCAGATTTACTACAGTTACTACAACCTAATCACCAGTGTGGTATTGGTGAAAGATCAGACAAATAGATCAATAGACACAAATAGAGAGTCTAGAAATCGGTCCATATTAGTATGATCTTTGACAAAGGAGCAAAGCAATGCAATGGAGGAAATACAATCTTTCCAACAAACAGTCCTAGAACTACTAGACATCCAGATGTGAAAAATGAATCTTTACACAAACCTTATACCAGTCATAAAATTAAAATTGTTCATAGACCTATGAATGTAAATGTAAAATGCAAAACTATAAAACTGGAAGATAATAACATAAGAGAAAACCTAGATGCCCTTGGGTAAATTGATATCATTTTTGATACAAGACAAAAAACATGATACATGAAATAACTAATTAATAAAATGGACTTCATTAAGATTTAAAATATCTGATTTATGAAAAAAAAATGATGCCAAGAGAATGAGAAGATGAGAAAAGACTGGGAGAAAATACTTGCAAAAGGCATATCTGATAAAGAACTATTTATCAAATATAATAAAGAGGTAATATGCAAATTGACCATCATGCCCTCACAAGATGGCTGCCTATGACCAGGCAAGCATGGGGTTAGTGAGGGACAACCAAACGACTGAACAGTAGGCTGTGTGGGGCAACCAGGCCGGTGGCAGGGGGGGGGGGGCAGTAAGAGACAACCAGACCAGCAGAGGGGGGCAGTTAAGGGTGACCAGGCTGGCAGGGGGGCAGTTGGGGGCAGGCGGGGCAATAAGGGGTCACCAGGCCAGCAGTTGGGAGGCGGGGGGGAGTTAGGAGTGAACAGGCCAGCAGGAAAAGGGCAGTTAGGGGCTATCTGGCCAGCATGCAGAGGCAATGAGGGGCACTCAGGCTGGCAGGGGGTAGGCAGTTAGGGGCTACTAGGCAGGCAGGTAGTTAAACAATTAGGAGCCAGCGGTCCAGGATTGTGAGAGGGATATCCGACTGCCGGTTTATGCCCAATCCCTGGGATCAGGCCTAAACCAGCAGTTGGACATCCCCCAAGGGGTCCTGGATTGGAGAGGATGCAGGCTGGACTGAGGCCCCCCCCCCCCCCCCGCCCCCCGCCCAGGCATGAATTTCATGCACTGGGCCTCTAGTATAGAATACAAAAGAGCTCTTAAAACTCACCAGTAAGAAAACAAGCAACCCCATTAAAAAATGGGCTAAAGATACATCACTAAAGAAGATAGATGGCAAATAAACTTATGAAAAGAAACTCCACATCATATGTACTTAGGGAAATGAAAACTAAAACAATGAGACGCCATTACACACCTATTTGACTGTGAACACTGATGTCAAATGCCGGTGTACAGGTGGTGGGAATGCATTGTGGTACAGCCACTTTACATGACACTTTACTTCCAAAACTAAATATACTTTTACGATGTGATACAGTGATCATGCTCATTGGTATTTACTCAGAGGAGCTGAAAACCTGCGTCTATACAAATACCTGCACACTGATGTGTATGGCAGCTGTATTCACTGTTGTCAAAAGCTGGAAGCAACCAGAATGTCCCTCGGTAAAAGTGAATGGACAAATAAACTGTGATACATCAGGGGTGGGGAATGTCCAGCACGCTGGCCATAAAAGGCCCATGGAATCTTTTGGTCTGGCCTTGCCAAGGCATCAGGGGGAGGTAATTAAATATCTGACCAGCCGGGACTGGGTTAGCTCAGTGGATAGAGGGTCGGCCTATGGACTGAAAGGTCCCGGGTTCGATTCGGGTCAAGGGCATGTACCTCAGTTGTGGGCACATCTCCAGTGGGGAGTGTGCAGGAGGCAGCTGATCGATGGTTTTCTCTCATCGATGTTTCTAACTCTCTGTCCCTCTCTCTTCCTCTCTGTAAAAAATCAGTAAAATATATATTAAAAATAAATAAATAAATAAATATCTGACCAAATATAGCAGGCTAGTTTTTAAGTTGATAATGTTGTATGGACCACAAATGGTGTTATAAATATCCAAATGGCCCTTGGCAGGCAAAAGGTTCCCCACCCCTGATGGATACAGTCAGATATGATTCAATGCTAAAAAGAAAGGAGCTCTTAGGTTGTGAGAAGTTGTGAAAGAACTGATTTGCATGTTACTAAGTGAAAGAGGCCAATCTGAAAGGTATGCAATGTATGGCTTCAAGCATGATGTCTGCAAAAGGCAAAACTATGAGGACAGTGCAAACATTAGTGTGTTTCTGGGGGTTTGGTGTGTGTGTTTGGGGGAGGGAGTCTTGGAGTGGGTTGCATAATAGGAACACAGAATTTTTAGGGCTCTGTTTGATGTAATATTTCAGAGAACATTTTTATACCATATATTATTTTCATTAATTTCTGCAGACTTATTCTCACACTTTCAGTTGGAGATTTTCAGGATAGGGTGGAGAAGAAGTATAACCCCATTCTTCTCTCTCTCTTTCTTCTATAAATGTTAAAAAAAAAAAGAGGTATTTAGTCCTTAAAGACCAGTGTAGAAGTTTATGAATATCTATTCTATAGTATAACATGTAGATACATGAAGACATTTATTTTCTGTATTATTTTATCTTCCCAAATGACAAGGAGTTCCTCAAGGAACTCTAAAATATGCCCGCTGTGTGCTCTTGGCTCATTGCACCTCCAAGTTTCTGGCATGAACCAGAAAAGGAAATGAAAGGAAAATATGCTCTGTTCAATTTGATAGGAACATCTGCATTTTGAAGAAACAAGGTTTCCATATTATATATTGGACTTTACACTTTTGCAGACTCCTTTTAACTTTTCATACCACAGGGCAGAAACGGGCAACTTAGGGGCCATTAGGGAACTTTGCATAGCCAGATGAACTTGACATTCCTGGGGAAAGGGGATATTCTGGTGGGACCCAACGCATGTGTGGGTGGGAACTGTGCTATTGGAATGGCTATGCATGTCTCCAGCCTGGTGAGACTAACAGAGAGGCATCCCGAATCACCCTTGCCTAATGGCACATTTTGAATGCCACAGATTATCATTCATTAAGTGTGTGGTTTCCTAACAGCACCCTAAAACCTGGCTTAAAGAAGCAAGCAGATTTAGGAACTTCGAATTTTCAAAACTGAAATAAAAGATATCTGTTCCCTAGTCTAGACTTTTCTCCCCTTAGTCAGAATTTTTAAACTATCTTTCTTTCCTTGTTCTTACATCAATCTTTGTTGGCAAAATTTCTAAATTGGAGAGAAAAGTCAAAATGTTGTCAGGGGGAAAAGATGTTTTCTTAAAGAATTTAAGAAAATTAATAAACTATATTTATAACTAAATATAAATATCATAGTTTTATCTTAAGTACTGTCCTTCACAAGGGGAAGTGAGCATGCTTAATTAGCCATACTTGAGCTTGATGTGACATGTTTTGTGCTCAGTTTAGAGGGGGGCAAACAGACATGAATGTGACACAGACCTCAGCCCAGAAGGCACTTCTCAAACAGGAGGCAGATACTGTGTGCTGTGCGCCCAGGACATTCTCACCCGCAGGAATCTAACCCCACTCCCCTGAAATCAATGCCTCTGCTTTCAGGGAGCACAGAAATGTCCTGGGAAATTTGGAGAGGAATTAAACAACAAGGATGGGAGCATTTTAAGGACGAGACTTAGGCGTCTCTTGGGAAAACAAAGCTTTAAAAAGTCCAGACTCTAAAATAGCAGACAAAAACATGTGTAAGATGTTAAGAGGAAACCCCATAAACATTTTTTTTAAATATATTTTATTGATTTTATACAGAGAGGAAGGGAGAGAGATAGAGTGTTAGAAACATTGATGAGAGAGTCATCGATCAGCTGCCTCTTGCACACCCCCTACTGGGGATATGCCCGCAACCAAGGTACATGCCCTTGACCGGAATCGAACCCGGGACCCTTCGGTCCCCCAGCCGACGCTCTATCCATTGAGCCAAACCGGTCCCGGCCCCATAAACATTTTTTACTTAATTACTGGTGCAGAGTATGTGAGATGCATGCCCTTCCATCTCTTGCCTACCTATACCCCTTTGACAATAGAGATGGACGTGGGGAGTGTGGGGGGGGGAGGGGAGAGGGGACAGCAGGAACAAATCAGAGATAGTTTCTTGAAGATTCAGAAGAAAAAGGCTGAAAATATCTATAGTCTCTGTGTTATTTGGAGTAAAAAAGCAGTTTTTCCAAAAATCACTTTGCTGATAGTCCCACTCTTTGTTTCTTTTAAAAATACATTATTAAAAGTTTTCCGTAAATGACTATCTGTAAGGAATGTGGAAGTATTTTGGAATTTCTAAATGCTTCCAGCTGCTATCTTAATTTTTAAAATATTTCTTAAAGGGGATTTCCAGCTAGCTGGCAGCAACAGAATAGAACGTCTCTGTCATTTTTTATTCTTGTTTCTGTTTCTATTATTGGATTTCATAATGCATCATCATATGATTTGCTTTGGAGTGACAATAAAATGCATTCATGCAGAAATTTATATTACTTCTTAATTACCCATTAAAAGTGTATTTCCCCATTAGTTTTGAGTTGTTCTAGTTAGTGGAGAACGATGCATTGTGATGCAGTGCGTCCCTGCTGAAACTCGAAAATCAGAAGTAGACGGAAGGTACTTTGCCAAAAGACATCATGTATAGAGAGAGAAATTAAACTGAGGTTCAAAATCAGACATCTTTCCCTAACTCACAGAACCACAGTTCAATCCTTACAATGCCCAGCAAAGTGTGCCCAGAAAAGGAAGAGTTCCCAGATTTCTGGAGATGGTGGGTAGAAAATTCAGGAAATTTCCTCTAACCTAGGTCCTAAACCTGGTTAGCATCCCTACAGACTGAAGTTGGTATTGCATCTTAAAGATTAGAGAAATGTCTATCATATGTCTCTGCCATAGTAGAAGTACCACTTATGTTTCCTCCCAGCCCCACTTCCTTAGGAGAGAAAGGAAATATCTATAATTCTGAGATATTTCTTTTGGTCTAAGCTAGGGGTGTCGAACTCAATCAGAGAAGGGGCCAAAATCTAAAATCCAGCCTAAATCGCGGGCCGAATGGTTTACTGAACAGTCATAAACTGACAATGTCATAAACTGACAGCGGAGTGCAGTGATGACAGCACGGTGCGGGCCACATTGCAAGGCCTGGCGGGCTGGATTTGGCCCGCGGGCCTTGTGTTTGACACATGTGGTCTAAGCAGTGTGCATAAGTAGTGAATTCCAGATGACAGAAGCCAGTTCCAGCATGTCAGCAGGGCTGAATCATCTAGAAATGGCTAAGGGCATTTCCACAAATCTGAAAAGGATGCATAAAATGATTGCTTGCTGCCAGATAGCTGAGGGCATGTCAGTCTACATGTTATTGGCTTCTACTGGTCAAACACTTGAGCAGACGTAGGCAATCTTCCAATCTGACAATGGATTCTGTATACCAAACCCTGGCCTTTGATGTATATCTATTTTGTCTTAGGACAGTTTGTGTTAATAAAAAGCAAGGGGTCCTGAGACAAGAGAGAACTTAGTTCTTTTAGCTAAGTCTTCTCTGGCTCCCCAAAATGCCTTCCAAAATTATGTTTCCTCTCTGGACTCTTTAATCAATTTGCCCTTTTCCAGATTCCTGAACCCTTCTTAATGCTGGATCAATTACCCCCCCCCGGCAACCAGACACAAAGGATGGGATAGTTAGACCCTCTCACAAATTTTAAAATAAGATCATTGAAAGAATGAACTACTCATTTGTAAAGAACGGAGGTAGAAAATTATGTAGTTCTTAGGATAAAGGCTGCCATTTTTTTATTGGCACTGGTGGTGAGTTACAGAAGTCAAGTCACAGAAGCAGAAATAACAGAAGTAGAGAAACAGAAAGATATTGCTCTCAAGACCTTCATGAGAGCTGACTATGTTTTAACTGTGCTCCACACTGGGCAAAGGTTGTCATCTGTAGCTCCTAATGACATGTCCATGATGCCCTAATCCTTGGAACCAATAAATGCTACCTTTTTTGGGCAAAGAGCTTTTACAGATGTATTGAGAACTTGAGATGGAGGGATCCTCTTGGATTACCCAGATGGATCCTAAATGTCATAATAAGCACCACAAGAGAGAGGCAGAGCGAGATTAGAGCCACAGAGAAGAGAATAAAGCAGAGTTACCACAGGGACAGAGTTTAGAGTGAGGTGGCCACAAATCCAGGAGTGCTGACAGCTACCAGAAGATGGAAGCATGGAGGAACAAATCCTTTCTAGAGACTATGGTGGAAGTGCAGCCTTGCAGACACTTGTCTCAGTTAAACTGATTTCAATCTTCCAACTTCTGGAACTTGGAGATACTAGGTTTCTGATGGTTAAGCCACCAAGTTGGTGGCCATTGTTATGGAAGTTTAGGAAGCTAATACAGATTTTTTTTTTTTAAGCATGAAGTAAAACATAATTTCTGCTCCCAAGTAGTTCTAAATCAATTAAAGGAGAACATCAAATACCCAATTAACAAAAATGAAGTAATAATTTCCTGATTAAAGGGATTGGTTAGCAAATATAACCAAATGGCTATGAATTGACAGAAGAATGAACAAATAACTTCTAGTGATTTCCAAGATGTGATAAACATGACATTAGAACTGAATCATGAAATCAAACATATTTAGTTTGAACTAAGAATGCTTTTAAATTTCTGTGACAAAGCCCATAAGTGTATGATTGGTATATTATATCTTCTCCCCATCATCAAATAAAAATAATGTATAAAAAACAGATACTGAAATTAAACTGAAATGTCATAAGATATTAGGCAAGGCTATGGGCAGTAGATCACTGTGTTCAGTGCTAAAGGTATGAATTTCTTTGAAATCTCCCATTTGCAAAAGGCTAAGCTAAAGTTCTTAAAATGAGAACTGTATAAGCGACAGTTCTCAAAATGTATAAAACAGATCTTAAAATTTGGTTTTAGCTTTCTTTTTTTTCCTCCCAAAGGTGTGAAAATGCACATTTGGCATTACTAAACCTGAAAAGGACTTTTCCCATCCCGTATATTTTTTGAATTATCTCCATTTTTTCTTGTGGCTGATGAATTGCATCTTTTTTACAGGAAAGGAGAAAGGACTGTATATTTATTAAAAAGTAAAATCAAATGCAGAGGACCACATTAGTGGAGGAGGAATGGAGTTTAAATGTATAATAAATCCAAGTGCCTTGCTTTCTAATTTTAGAGGCTGAGGCACTCCTGTGTGGCTGGAATGTTGGGACTGGAATTCCTTAAGGGGGAAGCTCCCAGGGGTCATGGCCACAGAGCACTCCCTGCCTGCTGCCTCCCAGGGCTGCCTGCTGCTCATTCTGTCAGTTGTGTTGCTAGTATGTTAAACTGATCCTTTCCAGACAGGAATTAGTACGTATTATGCTTAGATTAAAAAGTGCCAACATAACATTACACATGGAAAATCCCAACAATTCTGAGTCAAGTTCAGGTTGCGTAAGATAAAAATATATAAGGCCAAATTCCTCAGAAACTATTACTGAGAAAAAAACACCACCACTCCAAAATAAAAATGAAAATAAGGTATACTTGCCCTGACGGACAGTATAATGCTTGCCAATAGTCAATTCTCTCTTCTTCCTGGGCATCTGAAAGATGACCCTTCCCAGACCCCTCGCAGTGAGGTGGGCCATTAGCTAGATCTTCCCCATGCAGTGTGAGCAGAAAAGCCACCATACAGTTTTCTGTTTCTGCTTTTCCACTGGAAGGAATTCTGAAACCACAGTTCTGATCGAGAGCTTCCATTTTATGAAGTAAAATGCAATCTCCTTGTGTTGAACATTCAGGGTTAACAAAAAATAAACCTTTGTTATAGTAAGACATTTAGAAATCAGACATAAGTTTCTATTACAGCAAAACCTGCAAACTTACCCTGGCTAATATACCAGTCAACCAAATATGTCAATAGAGGAAGAAAATTTTAATGTTAAAAAAAAACAAACAACCACCCTGGGGCGAAAATGTACTTCTCTTTAAGTAGCATGACCTTGTATATACTTTCTCACTTTTTTATTTGGATGTACACTGAGTGGCCAGATTATTATGATCTCTGAACTTATAATAATCTGGCCACTCAGTGTATATCCTATATAATAAGAGGCTAATATGCAAATTGCCCCCTAGACCAGGAGTTTGACCAGCAGGCAGGCCGGGCAATCACCCTTGTCCCCTCCCCCTGTCCAGGCTAGCCAGACCCCACCCATGAATGAATTCATGCTCCAGGCCTGAATTCACACACACACACACACACACACACACTCTGACACACTGAGTGGCCAAATTATTATGCGTTCAGAGATCATAATAATCTGGCCACTCAGTGTATATCTATATATACACAATTCTTTTTATCAATGGACAAGCCATACTTTAAAGGGTCATGATCTCCAAAGTCCTCCTGAGCACAAAGTGAAGACAACTACCTTTTCCTTTGAGAGATATTTGTATTCTTCCTTCTGACCAGGGCCCTAAGTATTTGCAAAAGAGCTCAGATGCTGAAGGTGAGCAGCCTTTTATCTGTTGCCAGATTCAGATTACATAATGGTGGCTTCCTTCATGTGCTTCTTTTAAATCTTTTTTAAAAACCTATATGATATTTCTCAACATGTGGACACTCAGCTTGTTTCATTAGGTCTACAGTAATGTTTTATATAAAGAATAGAGGACAGTATTAAAAACAGATATTAAAGCTTGTCTTACTCCTCCTCTCAATCTTCTTTTTTTAAAAAAAATATATATATTTTTATTATTTTCAGGGAGGAATGGAGAGGGAGAGAGAACTAGAAAGATCAGTGCTGAGAGAGAATCATTGATAGGATGCCTCCTGCACACAGCACCTTGGAGATCTAGCCTGCAACCTGGGCACATGCCCTGACCAGGAACTGAACTGTGACCTCCTGGTTCATAGGTCAGTACTCAATCACTGAGCCACACCAGCTGGTCCCTTCCCTTAATTTTGTTCTCAGTCATGGAAAATCCCTCTGGGCCCTCTACTAAGGGACCTGGCATCATGGAAAGTTTTCCTATTTACATGGAAGTAGCAATGTCACTTTGGGAATAAGAATAGTTTATCAGTGTAGAGACGTTTGTGTGTGTGTGAACCAATTCTGTTCTCACACTCACACCATAGTTGACAAATGCTATGTATTACTCCTTCATCTCCAACTTTTTATTTATATTTTATGTTAATAGAGTAAGTCAGTTGCACTAAAGATTAAGTTTAAATTGTTAAATATATAAAATACAGTAAACATTAAGGTTGCCACCTTTAGTATCCAAAAACTATAAAGACCTCCTACAAATCAATATAAAATGATAAACAACCCAATAGAAAAATAGACAAAGGACAAGAACAAGCAATTCACACAAGATGAAACTAGATTGCCCATCTACATATAAAACGATGTTCAGTTTCATTCGTAATCAAGAGAATACATCAGAGAAGTACCATTTTGTAGCCATAAATTTAGACATATTTATAAAATCTAATGTTTAGGGTGTGGAAATGAATTCTAATACATTGTTATTGGAAGTGAATATTAGTACAACTGATTTAAAAGCACAATTTTATATTATTTAATTGAATTGTGTCACCCCCAAAAAAGATATGTTGAAGTCTTTACTCCCCGTACCTCAGAATGTGACCTTATTTAGAAATAGGGTTATTAAGGATGGAATTAGTTAACTTAAGATGATGTTATACTAGAATAAGGTGGGTCCCACATCCAACATGACTGATGTTCTTACAAGAATATGGCCACATGATGACACAGGGAAAATGTCATGTAAAAATGTAGATGGAGCTTGGACTTATGCTATCACAGGGAATGTCTGGGGCTACCAGACATTGGAAGAGGCAAAAACTGATCCTCCTATGGAGCCGCTGAAGAGATTATGGCCAATGAGAGGGCAGGACTGGGCAAGGATGAGCTCCCGACTCCACCCCGCAGGGCGGAGTTATCCCTAGCCCTCAAAACCCCTGGACTGGGAGAAATTCGCTCTCTTCCGCCATGCTGCTGGCGTTGGTGGGAAGGGCCCATGCTAGCATGGTGCAGGCTCTTTTGTTTATTGCATCGGACTTGGCTCCCTGGTGGTCCTTGGGGGATCACGAAGTCTGGGCATAACATATGGGGGCTCGTCCGGGATCCCCACCCAGGACCATGAGGGACCCCAATCCGGAGAGTCTGACTGGCCGCGGTAGGTGTGTGAGCACTCTGGAGGGACGTAAAACCCCTCATGGAATTGGTGCCCGAAAACGCCTGGTGGACGCACCATGAAGGCCACGGGCAGGAGGATCAGAAGACGTTCTGACCTCCCTGGAGGGCCCTAGAGGGACCCTCATGGGGAGAGGAATGAATCCTCTCCAGGACGAGGTGAGCGGCGTGAGCCGTTGCCTCACCTGCGGAAAGTGAGCCTTTCCCAGGTCTGAGTTTGGTATCTGTGGGCGACATGGCGCCCCAGGATGGAGCCGGTGAAGTGTGGCCGGCGTGGCGGTGCGGGGGGGCCCCCTGGCGGCGTTGGGTCGGAGGGGGTGCTCCCGCGGGGCTCAGTCTGTGCGGTGGAGCGCGGCTGGGCAGTGGTGGCCTGGCTCGGGGAGCAGGCACCTGGGTTAATTTGCTGGCTGCCCGGAGAAGGGGAAATGGGGCCGGGAAGCCGCTGGGGCGACCCGCGCTTTCTCTCTGGGGGCCGCCTGAGTAGCGTGGCTGGGGCTGCAGTGGCAGCAGCCTCGCTCCGGGGGCCTGGGCTCTGGTGGCCTGGGCCGGCATGGAGGCATCTGGTCCCTGGCGACATCGGGTACTGGAGAAGAGCTCAAGGGCGAATCTCTGTGCTCAGTAAAGTGAAAAGGCCAGTTCAAAACGAGTGCGCATAGTTTTGGGCTGTGCTTAAAACTTTTCTGTGTACAGAATGAGCCAGAATGAGGTTTAAAAATGGTGAAGATAACCGGGAGATAAATTAAAACTAGTTTCCCAAGTCATTGTAAGCAGCTTTTGAAATTCCCAGCCTTGAGGCAGAAACTAGACGATGGCGAGAGGCTTCAGGTAAAGAATGTGTTCATTTGCATTTGAATGCTGCTCCAGCAGCAGGGAATGGCAGGTAATTGGTGGTGAAGAAGCCCACAATGGTTCCTCTTCCTTGTCATTGGTATCAACTAAGCAGAGTTATATAGCTACTTAAGTATGAATTGTGATTGACCTATGATTTCCTGACATTGTCTTAAATCCTAGTAAACTGCCTCTGGTGTGGAGAGGTCTAGGGGAGGCCGGAGAGCGCAAGACTATTAGCTCTCCTACAAAGAGATTATTAGTGCTTTGTTTGAACTTCAGAAAAAAAAAAAATTTTGAGATCTGAAAAAACTGTATGATTAGATTTGTTGCTGAAACTTTACCCTAAATAAGCAGGATGTATTAGAAATGTAATGTTATTAATCTAAAAAAATGCCAAATATATTTGACTTGCCAGCTTTAAAAGCTCAAAGTATAAATTGAATTAGGAAAAGTTAATTGCAGTAACTAGATGCCTAGAATATGGCAGACTAAACTATATTATATGTGTTAAGAATAAGCAATAATGATCAAAGATCTCAAGGGTTGATTTATTCTCATTTGTCAGATGAAAAAGTATGTAATGCTTACACTTAAAAAATTATTTTAAGTCAGTTTTTCTGAAGTAATGTTTAATGTAACATGAAACTTTTATATTTGATTTGTTTTGTTTTGCTTTTCTCACATGCCATTGTTGTTGAATTTGGGCTTGTACCTGCATCTTGTATTTTGTTTAAACTTTGGGAATCATTTTTACTTTCAGTCATGTGTATCTACTTTATAGGTTTAAGTAGACTTCATCACAAAGGTTTATAATTTATTTAGAATTGTGTTAAAACAATGTGAAAACAATTATTTGTATGATTTAACCCCCTGCGACTGCTTGGACAATTTTCACCGATGTTCTGCGGGGGGGAGTAGAGGGGGCTTAGAAATGCAGATAGATCTGTATCTGTAGGAAAAATGTGGCATTTTGAGTTTCAAGAGGCTGGGAGCCTGGGAACAGGTACTGGACCTGCTCCCTCCTCCCTTGCCTTTCCTTTAAAACTTGAGGCATGGTTATGTATTTTTGAAAGATAAGATTTTTATAAAAATTATAAAGATTATGTCCTGGCAGGTTAGCTAGGCGAGGCAAGCCTGTTAGTTTCCTGATGGGCATTGGGGCACCCTATTTAGTCTTGAGAGAGCCAATAGGACCCGTACATCAGCCCAGGAAGCCACCGGACAAACTGCCTGTTTTCCTTGGACATCAAGAAGGACTGTGGTCCTCCGAAGGAACACGTACTGGGGGAATGCAGCTGTTGAACTGGTCCAAAGTGGAACAATGGATCTTTGAGGAGCTAAAGAAGGCTCTCATCTCAGCAGCTGCCCTAGCCTTGCCGGACGACGCGGAGCCCTTCCACCTCTACGTGAGTGAGGTAAGAGGCATTGCCAAAGGGGTTCTCACTCAGACTCTAGGTCCCTGGAAGAGACCTGTTGCCTATCTGTCTAAGAGACTGGACCCTGTGGTAGCAGGGTGGCCAGCGTGCTCCCAGGCAGTGGCCACCACAGCATTGCTGGTGAAGGAGGTATAAGACTGGCCATCAACCCTGCCGGCCTGCTTCCAGATGATGATGAGGGAACCCATTCATGACTGCACAGAGGTAAATAGACGACAAGGTACTGTTCACGGATGGGAGCAGTTACGTTCAGGCTGGGACCTGATATGCAGGGGCAGTGGTAGTCACCTTGGACCACACCATTTGGGCACAGTTCCAGAACTTTTGGCCTTAATCCAGGCCCTTTGATGGAGACACTGTGCCATCCACAGAGGAAAGAGGGTTACCAACTGCAGCCAGAAGGAATTGGCTGAACAGAAGCAAGCCACTGAAGGACCAGATGGTTGATGGACCCTCCAGATGACAAGACTGTTGGTCCCAGAGGCTCTAGGTCAGAGTTGCCCGGTGACACCAGGTTAAGTGTCACCAACTTCTGAACTTCTGTGAGGCAAAGTTGCTAGAAGTACTGTCTGTGCACAGGTAAATGCTAAGCAAGGTAAGGGGATCCCCCCTGGGAATTCAGGTCCCAGGGAACCTCCCCAGGAGAGCATTGGTAGGTGGATTTCAGAGATTAAACCACCAGCATTAAGGTCTAGTTTTTATAGACACTTCAGATTAGGTTGAGGTATACCCCACTGTCAGATAACAGCCCCACCTTGGTAGCTAAGGTATCTCAGAGTATGGTAATAGCCTTAGGACAGGTAGGGCGACTCGGGAGGAAGGGGGTTTAACTAAATGTGTCTTAAAATCGGTGAAAATTGGACCAACCCCGTCCTTTGCCCTCTTGAGGGCCAGGTATACCCCTTACTGGGACAAGTTTCCCCTTTTTGGGAGGGGATCATGTATGGTAACCATTTTCTTGCTCAAGTCCTTACAGGCTCTGCAGTTTGCTTGTTCCAGATGCACTGCCAGTGCCCACCGCAGACCCTGTAGCCCCGGAACTCAATGTGGGTAAAGAAATTCACTGCCCAAGGACTCAAAGGGATGCTGCACTGTTATCCTGAGCACGCCCACTGCTGTTGAAGTAGATGGCACCCAGACCTGACTACATGACTCCCAGCTCCTGCATGGCCTGGATCCTGGCAACTACAGGCCAGGAGGAGAACTGATACCTGCAGGAGGGGAACTGGACTTCAGTGAGGACAATACTGATGGGAACTGTGGTACTAAGGGTCTTGTTAACTGTATTTGTTGTTTATGCTGAAAGGAAGTAGGCTGAGTCAATGATTTGACTAGGCACATTAGACAAGGGGGGAATGAGAGGGCAGGGCTGGGCAAGGATGAGCTCCCGACTCCACCCCGCAGGGCGGAGTTATCCCTAGCCCTCAAAACCCCTGGACTGGGAGAAATTCGCTCTCTTCCGCCATGCTGCTGGCGTTGGTGGGAAGGGCCCATGCTAGCATGGTGCAGGCTCTTTTGTTTATTGCATCGGACTTGGCTCCCTGGTGGTCCTTGGGGGATCACGAAGTCTGGGCATAACAGCCAATACCTTTTTTGAAAAGTTTATGGTAGCTATTCTTTTACTACATTTTTGTTTCTTTTTAAATTATCATTCTCCACCTTAACACATAAGTTTTGTCAGATAGGAATTATCCTTCTTATTAATGGTTGTTACTCCCCAAATCTAGTAAGATGTCTGACAAATAATAGATGAATGAATGAAAGAAAGAAAACCTGAATCCTTATTTGCTCATTGGAAAACACCTGCTTTCATTGAAATTGTATCTGCCTTTCATAATCCTCAAGCTACCACAGAGACAGAAGCAGCCTATGTCCATGGTGGCCGGCTCCCAAACTGCAGTCAGTTGATTCAGGGATTGGTTGCTACCCTAAATTTGAGCCTTTAGAGTTTATACTTGGTTCAAAAGATATAATCTTTTTCTGTGTGGTTGAAGCTGTAAAATGTAAACCAGAGGCATTCTCAATGATTTTATTTTTTGTTCCACTGGGGGGAAAAAAAAGCTTACCTCCCAACACACTCCCACCCTCCAAATAAAAAGAAGCTATTAGAAGACAAAAGCAGAAAAAGGAGACCAGTGGGCTGAAGATAATGGCGATGGCCAAGGGCGTGCAGTTAGGCAGTAAAGGCTACAGAAGACAATGATATTTGGGCAGTGATTTTAATATTATCTTATTTTCACTCATTTATCTGGTATCTGGTGGGGTCTGAGGACACTTGGGTTATTTGAGTATTGTCCCTACAGAGAGTGTTATGTTGGTTTTAGATGCAGAATTATAGTTTAAGTACTGTAATTAATATTAACTATTCCTTGGTGATGAAAACAAACACTATGGCTCATGCATGCTTGGCCCTGTCCGTTTCTTTATCAAGGTTCATAGACAGGTGCAAAGGGATAGATCAGTGCACCAGGTGTTGACAGAATAAAAATCTTAACATGCCAATGTCCCTATCTTATAATCAAGTGCATAAAGATTCTTTTTTTTCTTGTTTAAATATACTGTAGTTATCCAGAGAAGGCAAGATAGTTGTCTCAAGATAAGAAAACAACATTAAAGGTCTTTCCAACTCAAATGTAGAGTGTAAGTGTATAAGAAAACCATTAATAAAGCAAACATGGTATCCGATTAAAAGTTACCAGAATTGCTGAAAGCAGTTTGGCTCAGTGGATAGAGTGTCAGTCTGTGGACTGAAGGGTCCCAGGTTCGATTCTGGTCACAGGCATGTATGCTGGTTGCAGGCACATCCCCAGTTAGGGGGTGTGCAGGAGGCAGCTGGTCAATGTTTTTCTTTCATCAACATTTCTAGCTCTCTATCCCTCTCCCTTCCTTTCTGTGGAAAATCAATAAAATATATATATATATATATATATATATATATATATATACACAAAATAAAAGTTAGCAGAATTAAGAAAACTGTAAATTGGCTAGGAAAATCCTCTAAGAAATTCAGATCTTTCTACTGGGGATCTGACCCTAGCCACAAGGCTGGGGCACTGATGTTTCTTAACACTCAGCTTTCTGTATTCTGAAAACTCCAGGCAACTAGCACAAATCTTTGAAGCTTCCCTAGTCCCCAGGTTATCAAGTTATCCTCTTCAAATCAGTGCCTGAGGGTGTCACTCCAGCCAGTCAGCAGCAGGCCAGGCTTTGCATGTCAATGCCAATAGAAGGTCAGCTGGGAAACACCCTGCCATCCTCACAGTAAATGATATAGCTTCTGAGAAGATCCTTTCTGCTTTTATTCAGGATAAATGCACATATATTGCTCCCCAAATACACCTGCAAGCACATGGCCACTGAAAGATGTAGGTCAGGTGATGAGAAGTAGGAAACATCACAAACAAGCTGCAGTTTTCCTTTCTTTGGGGGAAAGGCAACATGAAGAATTCAGAATAACAGGCTAATGTTATCATCTAAAAATTCCGAATCTCTCATTCACAAACATTTTCTCATTTCTCTTTCCATCCTTTTCCCCTGTGAGTCTTCGCTTCTCCATTTCTCTTTTCCAAAGATAAAAAAGTCCAATATTTCAAATAAAGAAATGACAGAGGAAAATGGGACCCGTTGCTGAGAAAAGAGGTAGAGGACAAGCAGCTTTTTATGTAAATTCCTGTTATAGAAAAGAAAATACCAGATAAATCTTATAGATTCCTGTGTTAGAATCCTTGATTGGTATGGAAACCAAGGGCCCTTATAACTTTGATTAAATTTAGCTTTAAATCTTAGTTCTATAAGTCATATATATATATATATATTTTCCCCTCCCTCCCTTCCTCTCTCCCTCCCTCCCTCCCTCCCTCCCTCCCAGTCAGACCTAGCCTTTCCCCAGGATAATCAGCAACCCCTGAGCAGAAGACAGTGGCCTGGAACTGACTAATGGTCACACAGTCGGGACCTCTGGCAGGCTAAAGATAACATCTTGATCTAAGTAATGTTTCAGCTCCTGAGCCCTAAGGTGGAACCCCACCCCCACCCCCAGCTCTTTTTCCACAAGATGGACAGAGGAACTCTGGACCAGTCCTCAGAACTGTCCTCAGGACCTGAAGAAATGACTCATGACCCTTACCTCACCTCTGACCCATCAACTCCCAGCATGTCTCCCAACCCCTAACCCTCAGGGCCTTGTGATTTTGCCCTGTGAAATCTGTCACCCACAGGCCATTGGGGAGTTTGAGCTTTTGAGCATTAGCTTTCCATTCTGGGTGGCACCATTCATAATAAAATAGCCAATAAAAACCCAAACTGCTGTTCTCAGTGTTCGTGTTTGCCTTTGCTAGCACTGTGGAGAGAAGGCTTCCCGTTCTGGAACAGCATCTCCATTGAGATGGTAGTTCAAATAAACTCACTAGAAGTTAACAGAATCTGGAATGAGATTTTCCTGCTATGGAGGAATTTCAGCTAAGCCTCAAGTTTAGGATAATGTATGTTACTAAGTCCATATTCCAGACAGAGCTAGCTGCTGAATGCATACATGAAGGACCTAACAACACGAGAAGAGCTTGCCCTGGTGACCATTGCCCACTTCTGGAAATCCTAGAGGACGATCCTTGAGAGGCCTTCTTCTAGGAGGAGAGAGAGCTTTGGTTTCCTCTTCCCCTTCAGGGGTAAAGAATGGGAGAGGTGGCCTCTCAGACCCCCCGCTCCCTCTCATGCCGAAGTCTGGGAAGGTCTAAGAAAATGAATGAAATGTAGACGGTGGAGCCGCTTATGGAAACCAGAACCTGACCTCTCCCTTCCAGACGGGAAGGAGCAAGCTCCACTCAGTCCAGCTTCTGTGGAGCCACTGAGACGGAGCTTAGTGACGAGTTCTTGCTCCAGAGTCTGACAGGTCTCCAGGAATTTGGGAACATGATTTACATCAAGGCCTACTATTAGCTGAGAAGTGCTGATTGGCTGAAATGGACATGTGTGGGGAGTTAGGGGCTCATAATAAACTGTAGATCCAGGTTTGGTGTGGCAAAGATGCCTAGGTCCTGCCTGCCTGTTGCTAGCTGTAAGTGGCTAAGGATGTGCCCAAACTAAAGAAGGATTTGAGGAGCTCGACTAAGGAGTGCACTGTCCATATCAGGGACTGTGGAGAGCACACCGGGGTGCCCCATTATCCCATTGTCCCCTCTGTCATCCCCCATCTGCCCAGATGAGGGAAGATAGAAAATGTATGTCTGAGCAGACTCCACTTTGAATAAAATTGGACCAGACTGGGCATTTCAATAGCTGAATGTGGCTTGAAAATGAGGGGACGGCTGTAAGGTGTGGGAAAGGGGGTGCCCGCAGCATTCTGAAGACAGTGATGGGAGAGAAATCATGTTGTCTCCTGTGTATACAGGGCCAAATATTGTAACTTTATTTGTGGCCACTGAGTATTACGTAAACATTCACAGGCTGAAAAATGGGTGTGTGTGTGTGTGTGTGTGTGTGTGTGTGTAACATGTGTACCTCAGAAATTAAATGGTGACTAGATCCCATTGTTTTCACTGTTTGAGCTCATTGGAATAGAAAGTAAATCCCCATCTGTATCTTCCAGGTATGGGTTTGCAGGAGGCTGCGCACAAGCACGTGGAGGAGCAGAGGCTGAGGACAGTCTTCCCTTCCCATGGTCCTGAGGTGAGCGTCTGTCTCAGGTCTCTGCCAGGCTGGTGGGCGTGGCTGCTCTGAGGCCATTTTGCCTCTTTCCCCGGTGACTGGTCCTATATGTGTGTCATGCATGAGCCCTCGTGTGCGCCTGAGAGCCAACATCTCTGCTGTTTCTGCCCCACGATCCAGCGTGGAGTGATTTACTTCCACAGCTTCACGCAGGGTGCCTCACCACAAATGGGGAGCGTGGATCACCTCCTGGTCTGAGGTGAAGGAGACCTGGGTTCTATGGCTGAGGCCAGAAAGGCAGCAACAGCAGAAAGCAGACCCTGCTGTTTTATGGTGGCCTCGGATCTCATTTTTCAAAATTTATTTTTATTGGTTTCAGAGAGGGAGAGAGAGAGAAACATCAATGATGAGAGAGAATCATTGATTGGCTACCTCCTGCACACCCTCTACTGGGGATCCAGCCTGCAACCTGGACATGTGCCCTGACAGGGAATCAAACTGTGACTTCCTGGTTCATGAGTTGATGCTCAACCACCACTGAGCCACATTGGCTGGGCTCAGACCTCATTTTTAAGACAAAAAACCATCCTGTTGGGTGATTTATTTATTCATTTTTTGTCCTGCTCTCTGGAATGTAAGGTCTTTAAGGGTTTCCCATCATTTGAAAACAGGTATTGATATGTTTTTTGACAATGGATAAATCTCTTCATGGTAAATATACTCATAATCATGGATATCATGTATTAAAAACTGGTTAGCATCCAGGCACTGGGCAACAAGTTTACATATAGGGAGGACCTTAATTCACATGTTTCTATGGTGTGTGGGCAGTGTATTATACTCTTGTTTTAGCTGAAATGTGGGGCTTGGCAGGAATAAGTAATTTGCAAGGAAGGGGGACAGTTGGATGAACCCAGCTATGCTTTTCCCACAAATCATGCTGCTTTTGTGTTGCAAACAATGACTTGCTTATTTTTTCCCCTTCATTTAAAAAAATCCCCAAAAGTCCAGCAGTTATAAAGATTTACAAATGCAAAACTCCAGCAATGGCATTCATTTTAGGGACATATATTACATACTAGATAGATTCTTAATAATAATGACAAAAGAAAATACTAATATTCTTATTCATAATTTAATTTGCTGCTAACTGCTTTAATGAACTTTACTATCTAGCCACAATCAATTACTTTGACTCAGTAACATAACTAAGTATAACACATACCTCTTCTGGTGTAGTTATTGTAAGGTTCCAGCTGAGAGGTTTGCGACGCAGAAGCAAGACACGGAGTCCAGGCCACTAAAAAGGGGGGAAGGTTTTATTTATTTTATTTTATTTTATTTTATTTTATTTTAATATATTTTATTGATTTTTTTACAGAGAGGAAGGGAGAGAGATAGAGAGTTAGAAACCTTGATGAGAGAGAGTCATCGATCAGCTGCCTCTTGCACACCCCTTACTGGGGATGTGCCTGCAACCAAGGTACATGCCCTTGACCGGAATCGAACCCGGGACCTTTCAGTCCCCAAGCCGACGTTCTATGCATTGAGCCAAACCAGTATAGGCAAAAAAAAAAAAAGGGGGGGGGGGATGGTTTTAATCTGCGCTCCCGGGCGAAGCTCGCTGGTCCAGGGTGGGCCAGGGAAGTTCATGCCAAAAACGCGGCATAGGTACTTCTTTTATACAGCTGCTTAGGGAGGGGAGAGTGGAGGGCATGAGAGGTGTGCAATTCCTGCCTCGGCCAGGGGTCTAGGAAGGCTAGGAAGGCGCCAGCTGGCCAGCTGTCTTTGTCACCATCCACCTTGCAGATGCTTGCATTGGCTCTGGGCTTCCCCTCTGCCTCCACCTAACAGCTATGAAAGATCACACATAGCGTCACCTGACATACATGTGCACTTTTTGTCCAAGTGTTCAAATAGTTTAATAATCAGATGGCAGGTGGCCCTTTGATCGCCAAAGTGCAGTGAGCTCAGTATGAAATCATCAGTTCCATAAGTTGTTATCTAATATCTTCATGAAGAGGAGATACTGTCTCGGTCTTGAAAACATGTAAAAACCCTTGGAAGCTAGAGACAGTGTTTGAACATGTGCAGCAAGCAGTGTGTAGCATTCTGCTGGGTACATGCTCCGAGAAGTGTTCACTGCCTTGGCTGAGGCAGCAAAGGCTGTGCAGCTCAGTCCTATTGGGGATGGCGCATTTCCCCAGGGTGAAGTGCTTTCCGATACAAAACGGAAGGAACCCCTTATGGAAACTGAGGAGCTATTTTAGGAAATGAAATACTACTCCCATGCAGCCCATTGAGCCAGTGTCTTTTCATAAAACAATGGATCTCTTTGCATATAAGTACTGAGTAGGAAAATCCAAGGTACATTTAACCTTTGTTTTATTTCAGAATTATCCTCTGTGATATTTTAAGAGGGATACTTGAAAGCAAAAAAAAAGGGCCAAATTTATCGCTATGCCCTCTTATTAAGCAAAAATAAAAATTTTAAAAAGGACAAATGCAATGGAGAGACTTGAGCAGAGAAGTTTCTAGTAAATTGAAAGCTCAGCAAACAGCTTTTGAAATAAATGCATTAGGAAGAATTTTGGATACAAAATATTTCTTCACGGCATCTTTAATTCATGTTACTCTTTTAGAGTCTCTTAAAAGTCTTTAGATGCTATGTGATAGGCTGGTGATCAATAAAATGTATGTTTCTGTAGCATGAAAAGTAGCCTTCTGGCACACTCCCAAAAAAGAAAGAAAAAAACAAAAGGTAATGTTGCTGGTGAAGAGTTTGGGACTATTTTCTTTTAGGAAAGATTTTACTAATAATCTACTGCATGCCTTTCCTCACTGGCTTTTGAGCTTTCATTCGCAAATCTGAAATCATACTCAGACTATGTATATGTGGGAATGCCATGTATCATTCAAACATTTTTCCACTTAAGCCAAAACTTCTTGTGTGTAGAATCCCTTTAATGTAGAACTTGAAAGGGGGATGGGTGGAGTAATGCTTTTTTTGTGTGTGTGTGGTCAGTCCTATGATAAACAGTGAAAATCAACTTTCCAATAGAATAAAACAGCATAAGTTTTAAATTGATTCCATAAACCCTGGTACCTACTGATTTGTTCTATACACTTGTTTGTGAAATAGGGGCTCAAATTTTAGCTCTGTTCTGAAGCCACATTGGGAGAGTAACACAGAATCACTGGGAATGCATTTGACACAAATAATGATAGGGTCTGCCAACCCTCCCTACAAAGCACAATAAAAACACTGCCATATGAAATGGGACAATCTCAGGAGATCATACTGCTCATTGTTTTCAGCTAGTCAC
Organism: Pipistrellus hanaki; assembly: GCF_964339955.1. Lineage (NCBI taxonomy): Eukaryota > Metazoa > Chordata > Mammalia > Chiroptera > Vespertilionidae > Pipistrellus > Pipistrellus hanaki. The sequence continues at coordinate 50,040,219 of NC_140513.1, read as the reverse complement.
CTTCTTCCAGTCCTTTTTACCTGTCTCACTCTCTGCTCAAAGATCCCACTTTTCTCTGACTCTGGGATGGTCTCTAAACGTCCCACTTGTCCCTGAGCCCTCCAGAACCTGGCTTCACTTCACCTATTGTCTTAGGTCACTTCCTAAGTCATATTGTATTTCTGTAGCAAGATCTTATACTGCACATGTTATGTCTACAGTATGACCTTGACATTTCTCCCATGGAAGGTGCTGTCTGTGTCCTCTTTTCTGGAAATTGGGTGGACCTTTGTGACTACCTCAGCCATTAGAGCGTGGAAGTGATGGTATGTGACTCCTGAGGTTAGATCACAAAAAGGCCATGCCCCTCCTTGTTATTTTGGAAGGGTTAAGCCATGCTGTGAGGAAGCCCAACTAGCCCATTTGGAGAGACCACATAGAAAGGCTATGTTTAACAAGCAGCCAGTAATCAACATCTTCCTCCAGACAAATGAATGATGACATTTCAAGATGATTTGAGCCTCTAGCTTTTGATTCACTTCTAGCTTTCAAGTCTTCCCAGCTGAGACCCCAGGTATTGTGAAGCAGACATAAGCAGTCCCCGATGGTGCCTGTCTAAATTCCTGACCCACAGAATTTGTATCATAATATAGTTGCTTTAAGCCACTGGGCTTTGGGATGGTTTATTATATAACAACCATAACTGGAATGGTCTCTCTAACTATATTTCAAACTAGCTGAATTCAAGAGGAGGAAATTCTTGTGAGAATACAAATGCACCTCATCATAAGAGCTTGAAAACAGAAACAGAAAATTCATCAGGAACAAAGGTAAATATTAATTCCATTTGTCTGTGGGTCAGCCTATCTGTGCTACCTCATGGTCTCTGCTCTATTTTGCTCTTTTAGCAGGCCAACTTTTTTCACTTTCAGTGTATATGGTTATCTACATCTCCTCAATTTCAGCCATAAGGAGGCAGAGATTAGTATATACTAGCCCAATTTTCTATTTCTGGGACAGTGGTTTTCTTTTTCTTTTCTTTTCTTTCTTTCTTTTCTTTTCTTTCTTTTTTTTTTTTTAAATATATTTTATTGATTTTGTAGAGAGAGGAAAGGAAAGAGATAGTTAGAAACATCGATGAGAGAGTCATCAATCAGCTGCCTCTTGCACACACCCTATTGGGGATATGCCCGCAACCAAGGTATCAATACATGCCCTTGACCGGAATCGAACCCGGGACCCTTCAGTCCCCAAGCCGACACTCTATCCATTGAGCCAAACCGGTCTTGGCGGGACAGTGGTTTTCTCTGAAGGTCCCTCCAGTCAATTTTGGCCAATAAACCAAATGTTGCCTTATAAGCATACTATTGTCCATTTCTATGAAGAGAACAGTTATAAAAGTAATGTTCTCAGTCAATCACCTTTAAGAAGTAGAGCCTGAAATACAGATTGAAGGGCTAATACTTTATTTAGGAGATGTGAGCCCATTGTAGAGGGTATAAAAGAAAAGGGGGAAAAGGTATGAAGCTAATGAAGATGGAAGCAATGAGCTGTGATACCTTGCCATGCTGTTCCCACTTCACAGTAGCCTAGAGATCAAGGGGTCACTTGGCAGGTAGATCAGCCTACAGTGGTGACTTCCTGAGAAATATCACCCTATGGGAAAGATACTTCCTCACATTTCAATAGTAACTCAGGAAACCTGATGTTGATGGCCACACTGACAAAGAGAGAGAAAGAAGAAGGCTGCCGAGAGAATCTGAAAAGGTGCTTCTGGTAGAATAATGGCATTGCAAAAATGTCCACGGCTGTTTCTCTGAAACCTGTGAATATGTTACATTAGTTGGATATTATATATGGAATTAAGGTTATGAACCTTCAAATAGAGAGATTATCCTGGATAACCTGGATCAACCCAATCTAAATACAGGCACTTTTAAACGTAGAGTAATGTAAAAATATTTCTCTCTTTTTTGCATCCAGCATGGCTAAAGAGCATGTCCAGTTCCTGAGTAGAGGAGCTTAGGGATTGAGAAATAAAAGAAAGAGACAAGACACAAAATGAAAGGAAAAAGCTGGTAACCAGGTGGGACCACTGCCCTCTTCTGCTGGAGTGACAGTGACCCAGAGTTGATACAGTGTGTTTATTTTATATCCTCAAATACCAGGAAGTTCCACCAAGAGTCAAGACAAAGGAGATTGTGTTCTTGAGTAGGCACCAGCATTCCTGGTGCTTGACTGGATTTACGTATCAAAACACACTCTCTGACACCTGGGCTGAAGTGAAGGTCTAGCTGATAACACCCTTGCCTTTTTGGCAAAGTATTTTCCCAGTGTGTGGCTTTGCCTGTTGCCTTGGGTTCAGCTGACAATTTAAAGAAATGCCCAAGTGCCTTTCCAGGTGCTCTCTACAGTAGAGAAATGTGGCAGAAGGGGGAGTCAGAGAGAGGTTAATGAGAGAGGCCTGATGGCATTATTGGAGGAGCCACATAGAAGGCATGAGAAGACATGTGGGCACACTCCAGCAGCAAAGACAGGCTCCTGTCTGATAGTCAGGAAGGAATGGGGACCTCAGTTCTATAACTTCCAGGAACAAATTCAGCCCATGACCGGAATGAGCTTGTAAACAGAGTCTCCAAAAAGAAGGCAGCTTTCAAACAACTGACAGTCTAAGCCAGGGACAGAGTAGAGCCACACTATATGCAGGCTTCTGACCTACAAAGTAGGAGATGATAAATAAGTGGATGTTGTTTTAGGCTGCTAAATTTGTGATCATTTATTACCACAGCAATGAAAAACTACTACTTTACATGAGGTTTAAATCCCCATGTAAAGGTCAGATACGCAAAGTTGTCTCATATTTACCTAATGTAATTTTCTACCATTTTCCTGCTTGAGCCAATATGAAGTTTTTGCTCACCGCTCACTGGGTAGATTATCTGCCATTACACTCTTGTTCTCATTCCATTGCCCACATTCATCTCCCTTTTATTTTGATATGGTTATGTCAGTGAAAGAACTTACAGCCTATAGAAAAGTTTATAAGGGTTTACTTGAGCCAAATTGTTGAGTACCTGCTCAGAAGCAAAATCTCCAGATTGAGAAAATGAAATCCATTGGTTGTAGATTGTGGGGGATGGGAGAAAGCAAAGCAGGGAAATCTTTAGGATGGGACAGAAAGCAAAATGGAGAAACACATGTGTCTTTTACATCAGCTGGTCTGAGATAGTTAACACTTGACATTTATAGCACATAGAGATGGTATGCGGGCAAGAAGATCACAATGAGGGTTTCATGATCTTGCGGGGGTTATGCCTTTGACATTTCAAAAGTATGTTATAGTAGATGCACAAGAACAAAGGGCAGGGTTCACTTAAGGTAAAACTTGACCTTTGCTAAGGAAGATCTAGGTGAGGGATGTGACTACGAGCTGTGGCCTGTCCCATTAGGAATTTATGATTAGACTATCCTGTGTGGTTACTTTCAGTCACTGCCATGTAATCCCCTGAGCTTTTCAGGTTTATTACATAGTTCCTTTTTCATTATTTTCTCGCTTACTTTCCCTTCCTCTAAAAAGAAAAAGAAAAAAACAAAAAACCCATGGAAGTATATTAACTATCATGAGTTGATATGCCAACACACTGTGGAAAATTTTGACTAATAAAACTACCAGGATACCAGATTTATCCCTTCATAAAAACCTCGTTAGTATACATTTGAATAAATGCATGACAAATTGATAAGATTAAAATAGTTTAGTTGACACCAATCATAACAGGAGCATAAGGAACTCAGCTAAGTTCTTTCAAATGACACTTGCTGATGCCTTCCCCACTTCCTGGTGTCAGAAACCCCCTGAGGTAAATCACCTGCACAATATAATCAAGAGAACAGCATGCATGCCCTTGGGCCTCTGTGGATTCTAAATTGTTAGTGCCATTGTTATTCTGGTCTAGACAGGCTTGCACTTGGAAATGCTTTGAGCCTTCTAACAGAAATTCTAGGGCAGAATCAATACTCAAGTGATTTATCCAAATTATACTCCTACATATCTGAATATTGTCAAGCTAAGATCTTTCAGGAGTTAAAATGTCAATTTTAATTAGTTACCTCTCATTGTAATTGTTCAGTTCTTGTTCATTTTCCTTATTTTTTAAATACATATTTTTTATTTATTTCAGAGAAGAAGGGAGAGGGAGAGAGAGAGAAACATCAATGATGAGAGGGAATCATTGATAGGCTGCTTCCTGCACATCCCTACTGTGGATGGAGCCTGAAATCTGACCTTGAGCCCTGACTGGGAATCAGACTTCGATCCCCTGGTTCATAGGTTGTTGCTCAACCACTGAGCCACACCAGCCAGGCCATTTCTTGTTCACAGGTCAGGATTTGACTCTGTGTTTTTTCAAAAGTTTGTAATAATCCAAGGGTAGCTGGTAGATGTCTAAGATACAACTGATGGTATTCATGCTTTAAAAAGCAAATTTATTGGTATATTGGTTTAACACTATCTGGAAGAGGCACAGAATGTATGATGAAAGTGCTTTTCTTTTTTTTTTCTTTTTTCTTTTTTTTTTTTTTTTAACAAATATTCAAACCAGACAGAACTGATTGGAAACAGAGGTAAAAAGTGACTCCTGTGCCATCTGATAAGAAACATTTCTTAAACTTGTCACATAAAACATTCTGTTATGCTTCAGGCTATTGAAATTAATTTCACTCACAGGAACACAGTCACTTGAGGCAATTTTGTTGTTTAGCAACAGCCTTAGGACAAACGCCAAGCTTGGAGGTGGAAAATTTGGGTTATCACGTAATTGTAGTCATTACTCAGACTGAGGGAGTGAGTCAGCAGTGTGAGGACTATATAGCAACATGGGTTAACCTACTTCCACTTTTTAAAAAAAATATATTTTATTGATTTTTATACCGAGAGAAAGGGAGAGAGATAGAGTTAGAAACATCGATGAGAGAGAGTCATCGATCAGCTGCCTCTTGCACACCCCTACTGGGGATATGCCCACAACCAAGGTACATGCCCTTGACCGGAATCGAACCCGGGACCCTTCAGTCCCCAAGCCGACGCTCTATCCATTGAGCCAAACCGGTCCCGGCTACTTCCACTTTTTAATAAGTATTCCTCCCATCCCAAAGATCAGAGAGTATTTATATTTGAGAACATTTCAAACATTCTTTAAAAAACATGTCTTTTTAAAAAGTTGATCTGTTCTATATTTATCCCACAAGATTTTCAAATGTTAAATATTCTGTTTTGTCAACAAATTTTTCTCAAATACCTAGGGAAAAGGCAACCAAAGAATTCAAGGAGTTCAAATACTCTTATGCAGTAAGAAAGTTATCTATGTGTTGGTGTAAATATTTCTTATGAAATCACTAATCCTAAGTATTCCCTTAAATATTGACCTTGAGAAAGAAGTGGATTGAGAGGCCAGAGACACAGACAACAACAATTAGACTGTACCTGCTACTCCCTGATTTTGTATTTCACCTTCAGGCAACTAGTAATTCTGATTCTGAGACTTTTGTCCACATCTAGATTAGTTGAAATTAGTGACTGGAGCATGCTCAGAGTCAGTAATTTGTCATAGCAAGTCCAGAGTTAAATAGAAACAGGGAGAAATTGGAGCTGCTACATTCTTCCAACTCTTCTATTTGTACCAGCTACAGAATTTACTCACATGTCACCAAAATACTGAAAGGGGAATGGAGACTTGGGTGTTTATTATCCCAACTATTATATCCAGAACACTCACAGAACATCAGAATCCATTAGCTAAATGATACTATAAGAATATGGTGCTGGGACATTATAAACCATTAAATGGTCAAAAGATAATAACAAAGGTTATTTTGAATTTCTGCAGATCATTAAATGTGCACTTTTCACCCAAATACTAAAAAGAAATGAAGATAAATAATAAGAAGAGGATCCACATACTTATAAATTGTAGAGTTGTTTAACCTTTTAAGTAGCCCAGTTATTTAAATCAGTGTTGCTATTGCTGCTGGACTTCGCAAGGCCAGACTTTACCATGCAAATGATTTTAATCATTAGTCAGACTTGGTCTTGAGCTGTAATGTGAAATCCAGTAAAAAATGGGTAGGATTAATTAGACTGTTTCCCAGAGAGCATGGTAGTCAAGTTCAGGACTTCCTCTCATGGGGGACAGAGAAAGCATGGTGGAACTTTATTTTTTCTTACCTCCTGGGGTCCATGAAAAGATCAGAAGGTTTGGGACAAGGTCAATGGAGAATTCATGGTGGCTTCTTCAGAAGGGACATGGGAGGGACGACTTTCTTCTTTCCTCTAGTTATTCTGTTTGCCAAGATTATTTCATTAAGCCACAGGGGTTGAATGCTTCTCAGACAGTATAGAAAATGGCAAATACCCAGGAATGTTGTAGACAACGTGGGAATCTTACAAAAGATGACCTAGCCTTAGAGCATGCAAGTCCCCTGAGGGACTGGGATGACTGGGCAGAGAGAAAAATGTGGGAATTAGCAAAGGGTCTAAAATCAGAGACAGTCCATTAAAATCATTTTCTACCATAAATACATGCTATTACATATTATACTTGTGTGTCTCATTTTCTGTCAATATCCTATTAATTTTTTGGGTTGTTTGTTAAGAAGTAGTATATTATAGTGGTTAGGAGTAACTCTTGCTGCCTAAATTTGGATCCTTCTCTGCCACTGATGAGCTGATCAATTAACCTCTATGTGCCCCAGCTTCTTCATCTAACGAAAGGAGTAATGAAAATACTGTACCAGAGTGTCTTGAGGATTAAATGGATTTTATATTTAAAACATTGCCTGGCACATAGTGAATCAGTGAACAAGTGCTTATATTATTATAATTACATACTTCTGGTTAAGTTTGTATTTTCTGGTAGGACTTGTACCTTACTTTTAATCAACAGATAGCTCCAGGTTATTAGGAGGGAAGAGTCGACTCAGAGGTAATAGTCTATGAATAATTCTGTGAAACTACACTGGAAACTTAGGGAGGATTGTCCTATGCTAATCTAGGCATTAAACTACATTTGCTGTATCAACATATTTGTTGTGCCAAATTCTTAATTTTACATTCACTTATGTAGAATATTATCTTGACAAATCATTTGGCCTATATAGGGTATCCCCTCAAATATGCACATACTTTAAATAATTATTAATTCTAATGTTTTTGTTCTTTTCAGATTTAAACCATTGGAATTAATTAGTGTATACATTTGTGGAGACAACCTGGATGTAGTACTTCTTAGGTTAAAAATATGGCTTTCTGTCTTTATTTTAAATATATGTTGTTTCGGGGTTATTTTCCTTTGCCCAAGAATCTTACTTTTTAATGAGTTTTAGATATTTGTTTTGACTACACAAGTATTTCATGTTCATCATAAAAATTAGAAAATATATAAGTAAATGAAAAAAACTATTGCTCAGAATGCAACTAAATGACGGCCATTGAGCACAGCGTAGTGCTTGTTCTTTTAAATATTCTTTCTCTAAAGTACTTCACCCTTGTGTACAAGGAATGCATTGTTCTTTCTGCCAAATTAGTTCTTTAAAATACATACTATTATGTATCCTTTATGTCTCACTGTGCAATACAGCATGCACATACATCTATATCTTCATAGACTTATGGAGTCCTTTTGTAATATTCAGTTTTGTGGGTATACCATAATCTTTTTGAACTACTCTCTTCTGGCAGGCATTTAATCTGGTTTTAATGTTGCATATAACAAACAAAGTTGTGAGAAACATCAAAAGAAAAAAAAGGAGAATATTTTATAAATAACCCCATGATGTCTGACTTCAGAGAATGGATTATAACATAATTGAAGTATTTTTCAAATGTGAATGAGTTCAATATTCCCACTTAATACATTGCTTGTTAAAAAGGTGCTCTTGCGTGGCTAGTGTGGCTCAGTGGTTGAGCATTGATTTATGAACCAGGAGGTCACGGTTCGATTCCAGGTTACAGCACATGCCCAGGTTGTTGGCTCAATCCCCAGTAGGGGGTGTTTGAGATGTTTCTATCTCTCTCCCTCTCTCTTCTTCTCTGAAATAAGTAAAAAATATGTTTTAAAAAGGAAAAATAAAACTAGGTTCTCATAATATTTAAGTCACTTTATAACATCTGATGATATTGATAAAGAATAGCTATATTAATTAGTTGTGACTTCTATTCATAAATTCTGATACGGTAAGTTTCTTTCCTGATTACAACTCATTCTATGCTAAAATTAGGGACTGTCAAAAAAAAAAAAAAAAAAAAAAGAAACACAAATAGACACCTAGTGATTAAACAAGAATTACATTACAAAATGTAATCAGACATATACTTACTGGTTTTGACAAAAAAAAAAAAAAAAAAAAAAGCTTGTGTGACCTGAATAAAATGTCAAATGTATGTAAATCTCTCTCAGGGGATCATTTTTTCAAAATGAGATAAAACTGCATTTTATATACATTCAGGATTTTTAAAAATATGTTTTTATTTATTTTCGAAGGAGAGGAAGGGAAAGATAGAGAAACACCACCAGTTCTTCCCTGTGCTGGTATGCACCCAGCATCCAACCTGAAACCCGAGCAGGTGCCCTGACTGGGAATCAAACCTGTACCTTTTTGGTGCACAGGATGATGCTCAACCAGGTCTCCCCCATCCCTCCAGAATGATTTTAAACCTTTTAAAAGCTCATTTTTATTTAGTTCAGAAAAATTTGCTCTGAATACTTTGGTTTACATTCCTGCTTAGCGAACACATTTATTTTCATAGAGTTTATTTTCTGTGCTCATGGGTCTTAGAGCTGGAAGGAGCCTCTTCGACTTCAGAGTTTTAATTTATATTAAAATCAACAAGAAATATATATAATAAGACATTTGCAAATGAAAAACAATACATCAAAGATGCAAAACGCTGGGAAGCATGTTAAAGGGGAGATGGGAATTAACTCTAGGATGTGACAAAACACCAATAAGCACAAATGAGCACTCCAAAGCCAGTGGTATGTATAGTTTAGTAGGTATTACTAGAAAGGAGTTCACAATCAAGGATGTGCATACTACATTCGGCCGCCACAACATTTGTTGGCAATCACATTCAGTCACATCAAGTCTCCAGATAAATGGGTTCTGTCTGAACCAACTCTAACTGGAACCCAGACAGCTAACCTGTGTGTGCTTTTGTAATTAAGAAGCTGAAGATCTTCCTCCTTAGAAAACCAGGACAAAAATAACTTAGAACCCCCCTCCCCGGGCCGCAGCACTCTCAAACTGGAACCCTGCCTCACTCTGCAACTCTGCAGCCAACATAAGGGTAAGAACTTATACCTCCATTGTTATACCTTTATTTATAAATGAGAAAAAAAAAATCAAAGACCTGATTTTTAGGGTCAACTAGAATTCCATTTTTGTGTGTGGATTTTATAGGAATGGAAAGCACAGACTTTAGAAATTTTGTTTTGCTAAAACCTTCAAGGAAACATACACAAGGCCAAATTAGGCTCCGTGGAATCTGACCCAAAGAACAAAGCTAAGGAAGTTGACTGCCATCCTAAACTTGTTTATTCTTTCTCTCTGAGAAGCTCGTGTACCAGTCCCCAATGTTTCTCTGCTAACCTTTATTCTTAGAGTTTTTCTAAGCAATTACACATCCTGTGGCAATGGTTTCCTTCATTAATCCTTTTGGGGAAAAGCAATGTCAGATAAGTTGCACCTGGTTCCTTGAGTTCAATCAGGATGCACCTGGTCCGTGTGAATGCTAAGTTGTGGCCAAGAAATTTCAGAGGCAACTGGACAGTCAGTATCTTCTACTCATGTACAAATGCAACACCGTTTGCTAGACTATTGCAGTTGCTCATAACCCTGGTAAACAGGGTTGAATACCTTAAGTTTTAATGTGATTTTTTTTATTGAGATGAAATTTATATACAAAAAAATCCATCTGCAAGTTTGCCAAATGTATACAGTTGTATCATGTCCACCACCATCAAGATATGGAATTTTCACCACTCTACCAGGTGCCCTCAGGCCTCCTTCCAGTCAATCCCTCATCCCATGCTCAGCCACTGCAAACCACGGATCTGTTTTGTTTCCATGGTTTTGATGTTTCTAGAATTTCAGGTGATGAAATTATACAGTCTTTGTCTTTTGTGTGTAGCTTTTTACCTCAGTGTAGTACTTTTAAGAATCATCCGTTTTGATGCATGTATCAGTATTTTGTTCCTTTTTGTTGCTGCATAGCATTCCATGTACGGGTAAATCTGAACTTGTTTATTCATTCGCCAGCTGAAGTACATTTCCATTGTTCTCAGTGTGGGGCACTGGCCACTTAAGCTGCTACAAAGACCTCCATACAGGTCATTGTGTGACATGTGTTTGCAATTCTCTTGGCTCTGTGTCGGGTGTATAGAGGAAATGCATGTTTGTCTTTAGATGACAACTGCTCAACTGTTTTTTTCAAAGTGACTGTATCCTTTTGCATTCCCCCCTAGCAATGAATGAATGAAAGTTTTTTTCTACATCCTTACCGAAATCCGGTATGGTTGGTCTTTTTATTTCTAGTGTTTGGATGGTAGTATCTCATATTGGTTTTAAACATTTGCATTTTCCTCATGATTAAAAATTAGGGGCACATCTTCTAGGTGCTTACTTGTCATTGGTATATGTTCTGTTGGCTGTTTGCCGCCCTATGGCATCTCATAAGTTATAGGTGTGTTTTTCTCGTAGAAAGTTTTACTGTTTTAGCTCTTACATGTAGGTGTGTGATCCATTTTGAGTTAATTCTTGTTCATGGCAAGAGTCGAGGTTCATTCTGTTTGCACATGGATATCCTCTGGTATTCTGCCACCATGGCCTGGGCTGCGTGGAGCTTGGGGCCTTGGAGGAGGGTGTTAACGTGCTGTTGCGTCACCCGCGCCCTGCAGCAGGCCCTGCACACCTGCATCTTATAAGGTTGCTCCCTCCATGCTCTTGCCCCTCCCTGAACGCACCAGGATGTTCCTTGTCATGTGGTGCAAGGCTGCTGGGCAACAGGGGGGGGTATCTCATTTCTCCGACTCCGCCCTCAATCTGAGGCCGACCCTGTCCCCCTGAGCCTCTGGATAGGCACATTCTCAGCAGCCCTGCCAGCTTCTCCTGTGCTTGGAGTAAGGTGAGCAGGCATCCCGCTCTTGGCGGGACAGTCCCGATTTTTAACAGTTTGTCCCGCTGTGGGGCGCGGGACAAACCGTTAAAATCGGGACTGTCCCGCCAGAAGCGGGATGTCTGCGCACCTTAGCTTGAATCCTGCCACTTCTCCCCACTAGCAGTGCCAACTACACTGTCATTCATTGGCGGAAACCTTGGGTGTGAGTAAGGTTCCCTCCCTCTGGTTTGGCAGCCAAATAGGGCCCTGGAAAGGGCAGAATTCTGTGCACACATAGGATTTTGGCTGCAGCTGATCCTGAAGGGAGGTTTCCTGTCCTACCCCGCAGAAAGAGCAACGAAAGGTCAGCTCCGGGGCCTGGGTTCTTCCTGCTCTCCAGGGGAAGGTGTCTTTACTTCATATTTTCCTATTTAAAAGGGGCTCAGGACACAGGAGGTTTGGGGCCCATCTGTAGCTGCAGCCAATCATTTCCTGATGCTCACAGAGTTTCTGGAGAAGGAATGGGCTTCTGAAGATGCACCTGCTCCACTCTCAATCTCTGGCAAACCTGGCCCGCCTGCGTTACCGAAGGAGGCACAGCGGCCGTGTGCCCGGGGTCTCATGTTTCTCATGGGTGCTTGCCGGAGAGCCTGGGGACATATTCCAGTGGGTATAGACACCCTATATCTGGGGTTCTCTGAGATGCTGAGCTGTCAATCTCGCCCCTAGTTAAGAATCCATTACAACTGCAAGAGGTAAAGGAAGGCTCATGTCTCGGGGCAGCTTGGTGTCTCATGTGCTTTGTCCTTCCCTCTCGCGCCGTTCTCCTCGCAGAGAGTGCTTCCCCTACCCCCACCCCCACCTATGGATGACCTGTTCTCCTCTCATGGAATTTCTCACCTTTCTTTCACTTTACAGTCGGCTGCTCAGCTCATCTAGCGTTGGTTTTATCTTGCTCAGAGCATAGATACTTTTCCCTCTTTTTGTCACATGGTATGCAGTACAACAATTGATAAAATTCTTAGTGGAAATGGTGCAGGTTGTAATGAATAACATGGAGACAAAGTAAAACAGGAATGGGGGATTGCAATTATGAGTAGAGTGGCTAGAGAAGACCTCATTGAGAAGATGGCAGATACCTGAGGGAAAAACCTAAAGGAGGCAAGGGTGTAAACTGTGTGCATATCTATTGGAGATAGGCTCTGAACAGCGGTAAGAACACTCCAGATACTCTATGGTGTGTGCTTGGTACCACAAACAGTAAGGTCAGTATCACTAGGGTTGAGCAAATGAGGCCATCAGTACTGGGCAAGAGGTCAGGGTATTCATGAAAAGCTAGAGCTTATGGGGCCTTGGAGGCTACAGCAAAATCTTTGTCTTTAGTTGAGGACAGTTTTGAGTAGTGGAGGGATATGATCTGATGTATCTTTTAAAGTGATCTCTGCCGGCTTTGTTGAGAACAAACTGTGAGGGAAAGTGGTAAAATCAGCAAAACCAGTAAGAAGGCTTTTGCAATAATCCAGGTAAAAGATCACAGACAAGGGCTATAGCAGTGAACACAGTGAGAAGTGTCTGGATTTTGTAAATATATTTTGAAAGTTGAGCATTCAGTTTTTGCATGAGGTCTCAAAGGGTAGGGTGTATATGGAGACCAGCTAAGTTTTAAGGACAGAGCCCTGGGCAATTGAATTATGGCAAGATTAGAAGGAATCCCCAGAGGAGACCAAAGAGTAAGGGGCCATTCAGGTTGGACTAATACCAGGGCAATGTGTGTTCTAGAAGGCAGGTAAAAAAAAGTGTTTCAAGGAGGAATGAATGACCAACTGTGTCAAACACCACTGCTGATTAGTTGGGAAAAGATTGTGATTGGGCCATTAGACCATTAACGTTGGAGGTCAAGGGCAGTTTGTGTGAAATGACTAGAGATGAGAGTGTTTAGTACTGCTCACATGAATGGTCTCTGTGGTTAGTTCTCAAGCAGACTGAGACCCTATGATTTAGCTACCGTATTTTTCGGCGTATAAGACGACCCCCTAATTTTACAGTTAAAACATAGGTTTAGGCCTATTTTCGCCGTATAAGACTACCCCCCACTTCAAAGAAAAGACTGACTTTGCTGGCAAGATCTGCAGGTAATTTTTGTGCAATTTTGGTCTTTTGCCCCCGATTTTTGGTTGACTTTTTTTCATTTCAAAAGTCGTCTTATACACCAGAAAATACGAACTCTCTCAGTATATAAACAAAATAGGAAATTTGCTTCTTAAAAAGGGAAGATCCCTAAAACATTTCATTGAGAATAGTGTACAAAATGTGAGAATTCAAGTGCAAAAGATAGGAAATTTCAAGTCAGCAAAGGCTGGTTTGAAAGCACTTTAAAAGCTGTAGAGATTGGAAAATCATGAGTTAGATAGGACATATGTTTCGTAGGCCTCATCTTTACAGGAACTATTGAAGATTCTGATTGACATAGATGAATAAGGGTTAAATCCTGAAAGAAAAAAAATCTGTTTTGTTGGGTGGCTTTATTTCTGATGGGGAGCAGATGTCATATACTATTGGTTAATGTTTTGCTTTTTATGTATGGAAGTGATCCTACAGTTTCTGCCCACGGGTTTTTCCAGAGTATCATTCATCAACCATATTAATCACAATTATTTCTGGGACTTCTGAAAATGATAATTCTGGGGAATCAGTTCTACCTTCGGAATCAGATTCTCTGGGGATAGAGTCCAGACATATGAACTTTAAACAGTCTTCACGGGGATTCTTTAGTAATATTTTCTTAGAATGCGATGAAAATGCCTATTTCCTCTTGCTCAGGAAGCTTGTAAAAAATGTGAACACGGATCTGCTGAATCCTGCTTCATCATCCTAACCAGCTGAATCTCCACTCTCCCTGGACAAATATCCACAACCACCCCCACCAACATGAAATGGTTCCATATGCATTTTCCAGAGAAGTTTATAGCCGTTCACATTATATTAAATAACATGGGAGTAGTGTTTTAATCCTAGTCTTTCTCCAACTTCAGTTTCTTTATTACATAAATTATTTTCATTTCTTCTATTATTTTTCTCATTTTTGTGCGTCATTCATATTTTATTTGAAAACTATAATTGGCCCAAATGGACAGTGAGAATGGTAACATTTTATATATTTTATATTTGCAGAAAAATAGTCCCATGCACCAGAGGTCGATGGTTCAATTCTGGGTCAGGGCACATGCCTGGGTTGTGGGCTTGATCCCCAGTAGGGGCATGCTGGAGGCAGTGCATCCATATTTTTCTCTCAATGTTTCTCTTTCATCCCTTCTCCCTTTCTAAAACCAATTTAAAATATTTTAAATAATGGCCTTGTCATAAAAAGCAAATACTAATAACATAATTCAGACTAAAGATGCATGACAACTCAATGCAGTGTGTGCTTCTAGATTGAATCCTCTAATGGAGATTTCAAAAAACCCCACAAAGGCCCTTACTAGAGAAATTGACAAAAATAGACTATGACTGGGAGATTAAGTTAAAGTTTTATGCCAAATGTTAAATTACTCAATCGCTGTACCATATGTAAGAGAATCTTTTTAAAACTATACAATGAAATATTGAAAGAGGAAGTTCAGGAATGCATGCATAGTTTTCATATATGTAATGAAAAAAAAAAAAGAGAGAGAGAGAGAGAGAGGTGGGAGCAGACAGAAACAGAGACAGGAGAGAAATCACAAATGTGTAAAAATGTTAGTGGGTAAATATGGATAAATGGTTTCTGGTTTTGCCTTTCATGCAACTCTTCCACAGTTTAATTATTTACAAACTAGAGGCCTGGTGCATGATATTCATGCACTGGAGAGTGAGGCTCCCTCAGCCCAGCCTGCACCCTCTTGCAGTCTGGGAACCCTCAGGGTATGTCTGACTGCCATGGAGGCAGGAGAAACTCCTGCCTTTGTGCTTGCTAGCCTTGAGCCTGGCTACTTACTGGCTGAGTGGTGCTCCCCAGTGGGAGCACACTGACCACCAAGGGGCAGCTCCTGCATTGAGCATCTGCCCCTTGGTGGTCAATGTGTATCATAGCAACCAGTTGTTCTGCCATTCAGTGGATTTGCATTTTAGCCTTTTATTATATAGAGTACATGCATTTTTTAAAATGGCCCATTGTTTTATTTTCCTGAATTTTACCTGACCTTTGAGATTTCTAGCTTTGATTTCTGTAGCTCCCACCATCACCACCATACCCAGACCCCAGAAGTGTGCAGTGCCACTTTAAAACAAAGATGTGATTCTGTCCCAGGCAAGAATCCTGGCACCCACTGCACATATGAAGCGTGCTAACTTCTCAAAAGGATTTTAAAAGTTACTGGATAAGGTCATACCCCCCCAAAGAATAGATGATTTTAAAAAATTATACAGAAAATAAAACGGAAACAATACAAGAACAAAAATTCAAGATGTTTACCAGATGGAACCCCTCATTTCTTGTCTGGTGCCATCAGGTCGTTCGTCTCCTGGGGTTTTGTGCTGTGATGGGTCTGCCAGCACTTTCCCTGCTCTACTAGTCACTTACCACTCCTCACCTGGATTCCCATCTCCCGGAAATGTGTTGACATCTTTTGTCTTATCCTTTGCCCTATTTGTTCTTCACAAGCACTTACTCTTTTTAAATCCTTTACTTATTTAAATACTTGAGGCCCAATGCACAAAATTCGTGCATGGTTAGGGACCCTAGGCCATTTGTGATCAGGGCCATCTGTGGGGCAACCAGCAGGTGGGACGATTGATGGCCCGCCCCCACTGGCAGCCTATCGTCACCTGCTGGCTGGCCCATCCCCTGATTGCTGCCTTTGCTGCTGCTGGTCACCTCCCTCTCAGCTGTCCCTGCCCCCGACCAGGGACAGCTCCTGCCTTGAGTGTCTGCCTCCTGATGATCAGTGTGTGTCATAGTGACCAGTCGTTCTGCTGGTCATTCCACCCGTCAGTCAATTTGCATATTAGGCTTTTATTATATACAATTCACCCATGTAAAGTGTAAACTTTTATAATTTTAGTATTTTCAGATATGTACATCCCCACAGTCAATTTTAAAATTTTCATGACTTCAAAAATAAAACTTATCTTTAGTTATCATCCCTCGCCTCCCATTTCTTCTCCTACCCCCAGCCCTAAGCAACCACTGATGTATTTTCTATTTCTCTAGTTTTATCTGTTTTGAACATTTCATATGAATGGAATCATATGTGACTGGCTTTATTCATTTAGCATAATGCTTTCAGGGCTCATCCATGTAATAGCATGTATTAATATTTTATTGCCAAAAGATATTATATTGCATGGATGTACCACATTTTATTTATCACTCATCAGTTGATGGACATGTGGGCTGTTTCCACCTTTTGAGTATTATGAATACTGAAAACTACTGCTGTGAGCATTTGTTTACAAGTTTAGCGTGGACATGTGTTTTCATTTTTCATGCGTGTGTACGTAGAGGTGGAGTTGCTGGGTCATATGGAAACTCTCTCGGACATTTTGAGGAAGGGCCAGACTATTTGTCAAAGTGGCTGCACCATTTTTCATTCCCGCCTGCCATGTGTGAGGGTTCCACTTTCCCCACATTCTCAGTGAGAATTACCTGACTCTGTGATTCTAGCCTTTTTGTGTGTGTATCTGTTGCTACTATCTCCTAGTGCTTGTGATTTGCATTTTTTTTTTCCTGATGGCGATTGATAGTGACCATCTTTTCATCTAATATTTTACTTTTAATGGCATTTTGGGAAAGAGATTAACAAGTGTATCTAATCTGCATTTAAGTCCTTTTCATGGATAACAGGAAAATTTCTTCTAAATATTTGAAAGCACATACAGTGTTGTTGTTTTTAAGTGTTTTGTTGAAAAGTCCCCATCTCATGGCTTCTTGCTCCTCTGTGTCCAGCACATCCGTTGAGCAAGTGGAGATGGCCTCAGTTTGAGGAAAGTGAGATTTGCCATGGATTTAAGGAGCTTTGTAGAGAGAATAGACATAGGAAACATAGAACTAAGCTCCATGTTTTTGTTCACACGTAAGCATGGTATCTTTATTTGCGGAATGAATGATTTTCAGATAGTTTCATGGCACCAGTAGAATCCATTGTGAGATTTACTAGTATTCCAGTAGTGATCATTACGTATAGGAAGACATTTCTGGAAAAAACACGGAGTTAAAATTTCTCCAGACAGGAAGTATTCAAGGGGACTGAAAGGAGCCCATTGTAGTGGAGCTTTTTAAATGTGAATCACTAGATAGACCATCAAGTCTACCTGAGTGAGGGAGGAAGCCAAGAGCTTTGTGGATTGATAGTTAGTGGAAACATGAATGGCCTGGAATTTTTAAAAAAAATTAACAATGGGCATCTATGCTGGAAGGATAGGGGATGAGGCCAAAGGGGAAAAGGTCAGACTATATTATTCCTGAGGCAGAAACATTCCTGGTAATAAGGTCTGCAGTGTGGCAGTCACTGCACTGGAGTGAAAGTAAAGGACACTGAGATGGGGTAGGAACTGGGAGGCTGCGTTATTGGCTGCTTGTGCAAGTGGATGTTAGAGCCCTCTGCTGCCTGCTCACCTCTTCACATTCCCTACCTTGGGCCCCATTCCACCTTTAGCTCCTTTTTGGTCTGCATTTTTCTGTGATCCCTAGCTTCAGACATTGTAAGGCCAATGCCATAACTCTGGACAAGAAGATACTAGTGTAGTAGTGAGAGGGGCTCTGTTGTTTGTTGTTATTTTGCTTTTTCTCTTTACACTCAAGATTCACAAGGCTTACTGGGAAAGCTACCTGAAGTGCTCACAAGGATGCTCATTCCATATTTGTGTTTCAGCCTGTACAAGTGGATTTGCCTTCTCTCCAGACCACTATAATAAGGGTGGTTGTGTGTGCAGATTTGGCAGGAGAAAAATACCCCCCTCCCCAAACACTCCCATTTAGGGTTCATCCACATGTGGGATCCTCTGATCACTGACTTCTAAATAATGATTAAGCCACTGACTCCTTTTCACTGACACTTTCTGAAAAAAATATACCCATCCTCAATCTTCAGATGTAGAAGGCCTGTCTTCTCTGCAGCCTTAAAGGACATAAAGCATTCCCTGAAGGGGAAGGTGTGGGCTGCTCTCCATGTTCATTAAGGCTAAGCTATGGTGGGAGACAGAGCCCATCTCCTCAAACCTCATCAGGAAGGAAGTGGGCTTTGGGGGAGGGCACATGATCTCTCTTTCTCAACCAGAGCTCCAGGGAATGGTCACTTTTGGAAACCAAAGGAAGCCATCAGTAGAAGCTGAACTTTTTCTTTCCCTAACACAAGTCCGGAGAAACCCTAAACCCATGCCCCCAACTCAGGACACAGAGAAAACATCACTATTATTATAGAAATCTTTATTAGGCAAGTCAATATTCCCCTCCAGGGAGGAATTATCTGGGGGCGGGAAATGGTTCCCTCTGGAAATTTTGGAGAAGCATTGTGTGCCTAAATCTTGGAGGCTGATGTCTGAAAGCAGTGCCTCCAGCAGTGGTGGGAACAGCAGAAGGCCCCTTGGCGGCTTGAGGTCTGCAGGTGGGGCTTGGAGGAGGCACAGTCTCCTTGAGGAGCACAGATTGGGGGTCCTTCTGATGAGGCTTTAATGCCACGTTTTGGGGGTGTTTGTCCTCGTTTATGGTATGTCTAGAGCCCTGGCCAGCCAAGATAGCTGCGTGGCGGCTGGACATGGCATTTATAATTGCGGGAGTTCTGCGGTGAGAAGGATGCCCCTGGCCTGGCTCTGCCTGGGCCTGCACTGCTTCCTTCTGCACAGGCTTCCCAGGCTGCGCTGCCGTGGGAAGGGGCTCTTGAGGGCAGTTGGTAGCTCCTGCCTGCTGACGCCCCAGTTTCCCTTCTGGGAACTTTCCAATATTTGATATTACTCTGTGAACTTGCATGATGGTCCCAGTAAGGGCACCTGTGCTTTTACCTGGGCCTCCTCTGCTCTGTGCTGAATCCATGGGGATTCCGGCTTCCTGGAGGATTTCTTCAATGTTACAATTTATTTTCGGCTGAAGCCGTCTGAAAAAGCTCTTCACTTTACTAAGGAAGAGGCTATTGGGTAGATCCTCTCCCATATGAGATTGGGTCTGGGGAGACTGCCTCCCAAACATCTCCTCTAAGGCTGTGCCCTGAGGAGGAAATCTCTTCCCTCCAGGTTGGGAAGGTGTCAATCCTGCATCTCCTGCACCGAGCTCTTCATATTTGGGGTCTGTAGGCTTTGTGGGAGGGTGTATGGTATCTTTCCGTACAGCTGGTGGGACCTTCTGATCCTGGCAGGACCATGGCATGTGCTTAGGAAGCCATGGCTCCTGCTGCTTCTCCATCCTGACATGTAGCACCTGGGGAGCTTCCATGACCACACTGGGCCCACACTTAGCCAGCTTCAGGGAAGCTTTGTCAGTCAAGCTGTCTGAGTCATGGGACATGTCCTTGGGTTGGTCTTGGGCCTGACTATGCTTTTTCTCTAACTTTGCCTTCAACTCAGCCATTATTTGTTTTCCAAGTACTGTGATTAATTGAGATGGTGGGTTTTCAATGGTCACAGTAGTTTCTGTGTTTATTCTTTGGGAGACTCCTGCCTTGCTGGTTGTAAAGATGTTAATAGTTTTGGGTTGAATGGCATTAAGCTCCTCAGCCCTGACTATCTTCCTGGACACGCTAGCTATGAAGGTAGGTTCTGATTTGTCCCTGTTTGCGCCCTGTCCAATTTTTGCTCGTTCGTTAGAACTCACAATGTTATTATTAGTCTTTTGTGGGGTCCCTGCTCGCCTTGCAGGCATCTTTGGGGGTTGAATGTTGGCTACCAGAGAATGTCTTTGACTTTTTCTGCCACTGATGGTGTTTGCAACAGGCAGTTTGGCCTTCAAAATTTTATGGATTTCTTCTGTGACTATGCGTTGGATATAAGTGGGCTTATGTTCTTTATTGCCCACCAGTGAGGTGGCAGTAAGAGGAAAATTCAGGTCATCAGCTGCACTTTCTATTTCTGCTTTGTCTCCAATAAGAGATTCAGAGTCTCCTCTCCGGGGCATGAAGGCCCCCGATTTAGTGTTGCTCTTTGGCTCAAGTAGTGAGAGAGACCAATGGGTCCTGCAGGGCTGGCCCTTGTGGTATTGAATGAGCCTCACTGTAAGGTGTCTCTCAAATTTCTCTCGAAATTCACTCCTAAGAGGAAACTCTACAGGATCAATGGATATTGCAACCTGGGCCTTAGATCTTTGAACCACAGAGGTTAAGCCCCTCAAACTTTCCTGTTCCTTTGGCAACACATTGGATTCCAGATGCTTAGTTTCAGATGAGGTGAGACATTCTGATTCATTCTTGGGTCTGTGGGAAAACACTTCACAGACCTTCTTCTGGGTAATGGGACTAGATGGTAGGATTGGGAGTGGGGATTGAAGGTGGGCCTGGGGTTGGATCTGAGTAAGATCTAAGTGCTGGGATTGAGGCAGGGTTTGAGGCAAGGGTTGAGGTTGAACCTCAGGCAAGGATGGAGGCAGGCAATAAGGAGGTCCTGGGGACTTTTGGCCTGTGAAGGTAGTTGAAATGCTATTAAAGAACACTGCACAGTCACCTGAGGCATGAACAGCAGAGGACAAAGACTCACTGTGCAGAGATGGAAGACCCCAAAAATGCTGGGTAAGTTTTTGCTTTACATGATTATCCCAGGTCTTAGGATGTATGTGCTGCTGGGCTGAGTCATGCTCATCAGGGCTGAGAAATAAGCGGTGTCTAGGATCTATAAATTTGTCTGCAGGGTCTGCCCCAAAAGAGTCCTTTGTAGAACGCAGGGCAAGAAATCCTTGATGGAAATCATATTGCATCAAGGTCGAAGAGAACAAATCTTTGGGTCGGGGTGAAGGATGGTCCATTGGCTCTGGAGGCAGAGTTTGACCCGGTGGTGAGGGTGAGACAAAATTACCCAAAGTGGTCCTTGACTTTAACGGGAGAACTGAGGGTGGTGGTGGGGAAGGCTCAGGCAGAGGAGTTGGTATGAGTTCTCCTGTAGGGACTCCTGGGAAAGCAGAGGACTGACTGAATGATGGCTCAGTCACAGGAGCTGTGGAAGCCACAGGGGACACAGATGGAGTAGAAACTTCCACAGCCTTTGAGAAAATCTGATTAATTTCAGCAGCTGCATTATTACACACCTCACAGGAAAGGTCTGGACATAAAAGTTGACGAAAGCGAGTGATATCATAATTCTGTCCCAGGGGGCTGCAGGAGACAGGACCAGAACAATGAAAGGAGGGTCTGGTGAGGGTGGGGCCACTTGAAGCCTGCTGCCCCTTCATATTACTCCACATCCATGACTTCATAATGCACTCAATTTGCACCCATCCCAAGCATTCACTCACATTCCCGTTCCTATGGCAACTCCTCCCATGACTAGGGAAGGCTCCACTGAATCCCTGAAATTGCACAGAACGTGCTAGAGAGAGACCAGAAAAATGGGGAAAGACTACTCACCTTTTCAGGAAAGAAATCAGCTCCCTTTCCTCCTTCTTCCTGTGATAATAGCTCAAACCTGGGAACAAGGAGAGTGAATTACATGAAATGAAGGTAGACACATAGGCATTACACAGGAGTCCCTTTATGAAGATTATTGGGATAACAGACTGAAACCCTCAGGAATTAGTAAATGAAGCCAAATGGTCAATGATAATATGAATAAGGTCCCCACGTGTGTTGTTTAATTGATAAAAGCACTTTTATACACATTATTGCATTTGATGCTCAAAACCACTCTGTGAAGCAGAAGGGCCAATGGTCATAATAAAGAAGAATATGATCATCCTGAAGTTAAAGTACTTTCTCAAAGTCAGGAGTCACAAGCTCTGATTCTCAATGTCTATTGTGCAACACCCATGGCCCATGTCCATCACTGCTTCTTACCCAGGGACAACAGAGCAGGGAATCTGAGCAGTATCTTAGGTTTTGTCTTTCCATGAGCCTCTTCTATGGGGGCTCTGTCTCCTGACAGGCACTGTATCTACCAACTGACAGAGATCATGGACCTGGTCCTCATGGAAAAAAGAGAGGAAGGGTCACCCTTGGGGAGCTCAGGTGGAATAGGGAGAACCTTACCTTCCCGTGTCCCACCTTTCCTCCTCCTCCTGGCTCTGCCGTGACGCTGAGAATAAAAAAGAAAGAATGGGCAATCAGGACTCATTTCTCTCCTCTTCTCCCTAGGAAACTTAGATATATACTATCTAAGAATAATGCCTTTCTGACTCAAATCAAACTCATTTAGAAATGTGGGAATCAAAATGGCAACAATGAAGAACTCTGTTGGGGTTCCACTGAACTCCCACTCAGGGTTCCTTACCTTTTGTGTATGTTCATTTTTCCGGAAGTTTGGGATTGATGGAATTCCCATGAAGAAAATAAAGAAGAACAGGAACAAGCTCAACACCAAGATGGAAATTATGTTGAGATTGTCATATAAATATTCTAAGCCGAAGCTCAGATAAAACTCTAGGAGGCTATTCAGAAATAGACTGAGATCCATTTTCCAAATCGCAATGCTGCTCGAAGCAACTGAGCTCTGAGAGCCCAGACTCCTGACTTTATAGCCAGGCCTGCATCACAGAGCATGGTGGAGTCACAAAGGGTTTCTGTGAGTTGGGGCAGGTACAGCTTCAAGAGGAATTGAAAGCACAGACTTTAAAAATTTTGTTTTGCTAAAACCTTCAAGGAAACATACACAAAGCCAAATTAGGCTCCGTGGAATCTGACCCAAAGAACAAAGCTAAGGAAGTTGACTTCCATCCTAAACTTGTTTATTCTTTCTCTCTGAGAAGCTCCTGTACCAGTCCCCAATGTTTCTCTGCTAACCTTTATTCTTAGAGTTTTTCTAAGCAATTACACATCCTGTGGCAATGGTTTCCTTCATTAATCCTTTTGGGGAAAAGTAATGTCAGATAAGTCGCACCTGGTTCCTTGAGTTCAATCAGGATGCACCTGGTCCGTGTGAATGCTAAGTTGTGGCCAAGAAATTTCAGTATCCTTCAGGACAGTCAGTATCCTCTACTCATGTACAAATGCAACACCATTTGCTAGACTATTGCAGTGGCTCATAACCCTGGTAAACAGGGTTGAATACCTTAAGTTTTAATGTGTTTTTTTTTTAATTGAGATGAAATTTATATACAAAAAAATCCATTTGCAAGTTTGCCAAATGTATACAGTTGTATCATGTCCACCACCATCAAGATATGGAATTTTCACCACTCTACCAGGTGCCCTCAGGCCTCCTTCCAGTCAATCCCTCATCCCATGCCCAGCCACTGCAAACCACGGATCTGTTTTGTTTCCATGGTTTCGATGTTTCTAGAATTTCAGGTGATGAAATTATACAGTCTTTGTCTTTTGTGTGTAGCTTTTTACCTCAGTGTAGTACTTTTAAGAATCATCCGTTTTGATGCATGTATCAGTATTTTGTTCCTTTTTGTTGCTGCATAGCATTCCATGTACGGGTAAATCTGAACTTGTTTATTCATTCGCCAGCTGAAGTACATTTCCATTGTTCACAGTGTGGGGCATTGGCCACTTAAGCTGCTACAAAGACCTCCATACAGGTCATTGTGTGACATGTGTTTGCAATTCTCTTGGCTCTGTGTCGGTTGTATAGAGCAAATGCATGTTTGTCGTTAGATGAAAACTGCTCAACTGTTTTTTTCAAAGTGACTGTATCCTTTTGTATTCCCCCCTAGCAATAAATAAATGAGAGTTTTTTTCTACATCCTTACCGAAATCCGGTATGGTTGGTCTTTTTATTTCTAGTGTTTGGATGGTAGTATCTCATATTGGTTTTAAACATTTGCATTTTCCTCATGATTAAAAATTAGGGGCACATCCTCTATGTGCTTATTTGTCATTCATATATGTTCCGTTGGCTGTTTGCCGCCCTATGGCATCTCATAAGTTATAGGTGTGTTTTTCTCCTAGAAGTTTTACTGTTTTAGCTCTTACATGTAGGTGTGTGATCCATTTTGAGTTAATTCTTGTTCATGGCAAGAGTCGAGGTTCATTCTCTTTGCACGTGGATATCCTCCTGTATTGTGCCACCATGGCCTGGGCTGGCGTGGAGCTTGGGGCCTTGGAGGAGGGTGTTAACGTGCTGTTGCGTCACCCGCGCCCTGCAGCAGGCCCTGCACACCTGCATCTTATAAGGTTGCTCCCTCCATGCTCTTGCCCCTCCCTGAACGCACCAGGATGTTCCTTGTCATGTGGTGCAAGGCTGCTGGGCAACAGGAGGGGTATCTCATTTCTCCCACTCTGCCCTCAATCTGAGGCAGACCCTGTCTCCCTGGATAGGCGTTTTCTCCGCAGCCCTGCGAGCTTCTCCTGTGCTTGGAGTAAGGTGAGCAGGCATCCCGCTTTTGGCGGGACAGTTCCGATTTTTAACGGTTTGTCCCGGGCGCGGGACAAACCGTTAAAAATCGGGACTGTCCCGCCAGAAGCGGGATGTCTGCGCACCTTAGCTTGGAGCCTGCCACTTCTCCCCACTAGCAGTGCCAACTACACTGTCATTCATTGGCGGAAACCTTGGGTGTGAGTAAGGTTCCCTCCCTCTGGTTTGGCAGCCAAATAGGGCCCTGGAAAGGGCAGAATTCTGTGCACACATAGGATTTTGGCTGCAGCTGATCCTGAAGGGAGGTTTCCTGTCCTACCCCGCAGAAAGAGCAACGAAAGGTCAGCTCCGGGACCTGGGTTCTTCCTGCTCTCCAGGGGAAGGTGTCTTTTACTTCATATTTTCCTATTTAAAAGGGGCTCAGGACACAGGAGGTTTGGGGCCCGTCTGTAGCTGCATCCAATCATTTCCTGATGCTCACAGAGTTTCTGGAGAAGGAATGGGCTTCTGAAGATGCACCTACTCCACTCTCAATCTCTGGCAAACCTGGCCCGCCAGCGTTACCGAAGGAGGAACAGCGGCCATGTGCCCGGTGTCTCATGTTTCTCATGGGTGCTTGCCGGAGAACCTGGGGACATATTCCAGTGGGTATAGACACCCTATATCTGGGGTTCTCTGAGATGCCGGGCTGTCAATCTCACCCCTCGTTAAAAATCCATTACAATTGCAAGAGGTAAAGGAAGGCTCACGTCTCCGGGCAGCTTGGTGTCTCATGTGCTTTGTCCTTCCCTCTCGCGCCCTTCTCCTCGCAGAGAGTGCTTCCCCTACCCCTACCCCCACCCCCACCTATGGATGACCTGTTCTCCTCTCATGGAATTTCTCATCTTTCTTTCACTTTACAGTCGGCTGCTCAGCTCATCTAGCGTTGGCTTTATCTTGCTCAGAGCATAGATACTTTTCCCTCTTTTGTCACACGGTATGCTTGGCGTCTTGAAAGGCTAGTACCCATGTCAAAAAAATGGACAGGAGAGCCATCTTCCATGAGAGCTGGTTTTCAAGTTTCCAGGGACATTCGGACACAATTATGTGGGGGAACGCGTGTTACAGGTTCAGATGTAAAGCTGTGCCGGAAGAGGAGTCTGTGCCACACATCATGCACAGCGGTGGTCACGGCCTACAGCTGCTGCCTCCACGGGCCCTCAGCGGTGTCCCAGCCGGTGGGTCCAGCAGGTAACGGAGGAACAGGATTGATTTCTCCCTGAACACCTGAATTGGGTCCCTCTTCCCATTTTAGAGGAGTTTTCAGGATTGAGCAGACATCAGGGGCCTTGAAAAGAGTTAATTGGCATTTATTTCTATAATAATGTAATGCTTTAGATGCATTTTTTTTTTAGTATAAAAGCGAGAAAAGAAGAGGAATGTTGTATATGGGAGGCATCACACTCACTCTTTTTTTTTTAAATAAGTTTTTATTGTTCATATTATTACAAATGTTCCTCCCCTCCCCCCCCATTGCTCTCCTCCACCAGGTTCCCACCCCACCCTCTGCCCTTTCCCCACTCCCCATTGTCCGCATCCATAGCTGCACAGTTTATGTTCAGTCTCTTCCCACATCCCCCTCTCCCCTTTTCCCCAAGAATCGTCGGTTCACTCCCCTTCCATACCTCTGATTCTATTATATTCAACAGTTAATATTGTTCATCAGATTTTTTTTTAATTTCCTTCGTTTTTAGATTCACTTGTTGATAGTTATGTATTTGTTGTTCATAATTTTTATCTTTATCTTTCTCTTCCAAAAGAACCCCCTTCAGCAATTCATATAATTCTGGTTTGGTGGTGATGAACTTCTTTAGCTTTTTTTTATTAGTGAAGCTCTTTATCTGACCTTTGATTCTGAGTGATAGCTTTGCTGGATAGATTATCTTTGGCTGAAGGTTCTTACTATTCATCACCTTTAATATTTCTTGCCATTCCCGTCTGGCCTTCATGGTTTCTGTTGAGAAATCAGTTGGCAATCATATAGGTGCTCCTTTATAGGTAACTACCTGCTTTGCTCTTGCTGCTTTTAATATTCTCTCTTTATCTTTTGCTCTTGGAATTTTAATTATGATTTGTCTTGGTGTGGTCCTCTTTGGATTCCTTTTGTTTGGAATTCTGTGCGCTTCCTGGACTTGTAAGTCTAATTCTTTCACCAGGTGGGGGAAGTTTTCTGTCACTATTTCTTTCAGTATGTTTTTGATATCTTGCTCTCTCTCATCTTCTGGGACCCCCATAATTCTGATGTTGGTTCGCTTGAAGTTGTCCCAGAGGTTTCTTACATTATCTTCAATTTTCTGGATTCTCTTGCCTTCTAGCTTCTGTGGAGGAGTGTCTTCTGGCTCTTTATGTTCCAAATCTTTGACTTGATTCTTGCGATCTTCCATTCTGTTTTTAGGACTCTGTATAATATTTTTTATTTCAGACAATGTATTCTTTATTTCTTGTTGATCCCTTATCTCACATTAGTCAAACACAAGGCCCGCGGGCCAAATCCAGCCCGCCAGGCCTTGCAATTTGGCCCGCACCGCGCTGTTATCACTGCACTCCACTGTCAGTTTATGACATTGTAGGTTTATGACTGTTCAGTAAACCATTCGGCCCGCGATTTAGGCTGGATTTTAGATTTTGGCCCCTTCTCTGATTGAGTTCGACACCCCTACCTTATCTTTTCTTGTTGATTCCTTATTAATTCTAGTTGATCTCTTTTCATATCCTCATAGGTCTTATCGATCTTTTCTAGGAAATTCTTGAAAAACCTTATAAGCGTAGATTTGAAGTCTATATCCAGTCGCTTTTTGTCCTCCATTTCTTTCATTTGTGATCTATTTCATTGTCGCATTTTGCAGCTACAGATGGGGTGGGGTTTCAGGGTGGAGCCTACAGCCTTGGCTTCCATCAGCCCCGCCCTATGCGGGTCCTTCAGTACTTGCTGCAAGCACCTCTGAGCAAAAGGTGCCCTCGATTTTCGCCTGCTACCAAACAGTCTAGGCTCTCCCCAATGAGCCCAGTATTGGGGTTCAGTTCAGTTGGAAGTGGAGTTGGAGGTGGTGTTCAGAGCAGTCTGGAGCCCCTGTCTCCTTCCCGCCAGGGCAATCCCGCGGCACAGCCAACCGTCCCTTCTCTAAGCGCAATGTGAGTGCCTACCGGACCTCCTTTCTCCGCTCCCCTGGGGTTCAGCCTTACAGCCCAGCTCCCTCTGTGTGAGCCTGGGTCCCCGGGGTCTGACCTAGAACTGGGGTTCAGAGCAGTTGGAACTGGGGCCCAGCACAGTTAGAGCTTTTATCTCCTTCCTGCTAGGGAACACCAGCCAGGCACTCAGCCGCCCTCCTCTCCGGCTCTGTCCTCTCCAGCGTGCCGCATATCTCCGTACCTTAGGCTTTTACAGCTCTTCTGCTCTTCGTTCTGGTTTTCTCCTTGCTTCTTGTTGTAGAATTTCCAGTCAGTCGACTTTCCTGTAGTTCTGTGTAATGTCCATTTTATATTTTAGTTGTATTTTATTGAAATTGTTGTGTGCGGCTATGGCTAGGTATTTACCTGGGCAGCCATCTTCCATACTCACTCTTTTGTGCGTTTATTTTAAGCATTTTTGTGTGTGTCCCTCTGTATGTTGCAATTGGCTGAAGTCCATGAAGATGGGCTTTCTACCCTCGGCTGCTGCAGCATTCAGATAATTTCAATGAACTGTTGGGCGTCAGTTTGCAGGTCAACAGTTTCTCTTTAAAGGGGCAAAAAAATTGCAAAAAAAAAAAAAATGTTGCTTTGCAGAGGGAAGTCCCACAAAGGCTGCTATGGGTGGGGTTGGGGGTGGACTGGGGTGCTGAGTAACCAGTGTTTGACTTTCTTTTCAAGTGTGGGTGATGGGGGGAGAACCTAGGGTGAGGCAAGTTCTCTTCCCCAGCCTTTGTCTGCCTGTCTGTCTGTGGTGGTTTCTGTTTCAGGGAGGCGTGGTGGGATCATAAGTCATCCTCCTCCCCTTCTATGCCTCCAGCTATACATGGAGGACCTGTCTGGTTACTGGTTTGGCTGGGGTTCCATATGGCGTGGGGCCCTTTGATAAAGAATAGCAAACAGAAAAAAAAAATGTTGCATTTATTTATTATTTTTTTCCATTGGTTTTTAGAGAGAGTAGAAGTGTGGGAGGGATGGCAGAGAAAGGGGGAGAGAAAGAGAGGGATGTGAGAGAGCACATTGCCTCTCACACACACCCTAACTAGGGCCTGGGATTGAACCTACTATGCTGGCATGTGCCTTTGACTGGGAATTGAACACTACATGGGCTGGCACTCTAACATTCAGCTACCCTGGCCAGGGCTGAATTTTGTGGCTGAATTTCATATTCCCCAGTTTAGAAATTAAAATGCAGTTGTCATTTGCAGGAAATTACTGAGAAACTATTCCATGCTGTCTAATCTGTCCATTCATGTGCATAAATCAGTTAGCATATTTTTTAAGTATCTAAAAGTGGACAATCGGTGATCACCTAAAATAATTGGTTAAACTGTCAGCCTTTAAGTTGACCCCCATTGGTCCTATATGCCTCATTAAATATAATTTTTAATTACATTAGCCTTTCCATTCACTCATATTTGTACATTACATACTGTTTTCAGGCAATTTGCAGTAATTCAAATGTAAATGAGAAATAAACTCTATATTGAATAGTTTATAATTCATTAATGATGCTACAAACTCAAATAATTACAAGACAAATTAGAAAGTTGTAAGTTGAATACAAAATCACTTGTTATGGGCCTAAGATGTATGACAGATGCATTCCAAATAGGAAAGTAAGGGGAGACTTTGTGGATAGGGGGCACTTGTCCTAAAAGAACGGATGTGATTGGAGGTGTGGAGGTAATGAAGAAAGGAACAAAGCAAAGAACAGGCTTCTGGCAGCTTTTAGAAGTGGTGTTGGAACAGGAGAGACTTACTAGTATAGCGATGCCATGGAAAACACACTGGGTGCTCACTGTGCCCGGGCCCCTTTCACACACATGGCTTGTCCATGCTCTGCGGAAGGGCAATAATGCACTGGAGCAATGAACTCTACCTCCACTTTCTCCCTCAAAATATTGCTGTTAAAATTTTCCCCATCTCTCATCATAATTTTTCTCTTTTTGCTGCATCGTGCCCATTCACAAATATGCTGTACTGTCTCCCATATTAAAGCATACAACAACAAACAATGACACACACACACAAAAACAATACAAAACAAACAAACAAAGAAACAAAAAAAAAATGCCCACATTTCTGTATCATTTGGTCTCTCTGCACACAAAAAATTCAGTAGCTCAAAATTAGCACCCATTTTTAGCTCACAGTTCCATGGTTGACAATTTAGATTTCACTTAGTTGGTCAGTTCTGGATGCTACTGAGCTGGCTGGTGCAACATGTTTCTTAGCTGGTGGCTCTGCCTTGGTGGGTGGGTGTCTGCACTCTGAGTGGCAGAGGACGTAAAATACAAAACAGAAACTATCTCAATTTCTTATAGTGATTGCATAATGAAACCAGAGCATATTTGGTTAATATAATATTTTGTAATGGTATAGGATGTGGAATAGTATATCATGTTATGATAGTGAGTTAATATGATAAGATATGGAATTTAAATCAATTTTAACTTTTTTTTTTTTACTTTTTACAAGTGTGGCTATGAGAAAAATGTTTATTACATCCATGACTCACATTATATTTCTACTAGAGGCTCGGTGCACAAAATTCATCCATGGGAGCAGAGGGGTGTCCCTCAGCCCAGCCTGCACCCTCTCCAATCTGAAATATCCCTTCCACAATCCGGAACTGCTGGCTCCCAACCGCTTACCTGTCTGCTAGCCTGATCACCCCTAACCACTCCCCTGCCAGCGTAATGGACACCTAAGTGCTCCCCTGCTGGTCCGATTGCCCTTAACTGCCCTTCCCTGCTGGCCATCTTATGATGGTCATCTCCTGTCCACTGGGGGCGGCCATCTTTGACCATATGGGAGCAGCCTTCTTGTGTTTTGAAGGGATGGTCAATTTGCATATTACCTCTTTATTAGATAGGATTATTAGATAGGATGAGACAGCAGTAATCTAGGGCTTGTGACTCGGTGTGATTTTTGATCAGCAGTTTAACAACCCCATGTTAGAAACGCAGAATGTCAGTGCGTCTCAGATGAGAATCTACATTATTGCAGATCCCCAAGTACTTAAGCTCAAATTAAGATTTAAGAAGCCATGACCATAGGGATATAGAAGATCATGATAGATATGTTACAAGGGAGATGAGTTACGTTACAAGGGAGATGAAAGAGCAGAATGTAATCTACTCACAGGAAATTAATTGATTTATATAGTTACTGTTGATTTAGCACTGTTCTAAGTGCTTTAGGTACAATGCCTAAAAAGGTATAATAGAGAGTATATTTATGATGATCAGACAGCATACATAAAATTTTACATGAAAGTTCTCATTTAAAGAATTGCTCCTGTACATTTTTACAATTCTTTTTAAAGGTGTTGATCATAATTTAAGCACTGAATGATAGATAAAATATAATGCAATGCAGGTGATATAATGATTAAGGGGAAGAAAGGTGATTATTAAATAAAAGATGGCAGGAGCCCTAGCCAGTTTGGCTCAGTGGATAGAGCATCATCCTGTGGACTGAAGGGTCCTGGGTTCGATTCTGGTCAAGGGCTCAAGTATGGGTTGTGAATTTGATCCCCAGTAGGGGTCATGCAGGAGACAGCTGATCAATGATTCTCTTTCATCATTGATAATC
This sequence comes from Pipistrellus hanaki, assembly GCF_964339955.1. Lineage (NCBI taxonomy): Eukaryota > Metazoa > Chordata > Mammalia > Chiroptera > Vespertilionidae > Pipistrellus > Pipistrellus hanaki. Next base: position 50,008,877 of record NC_140513.1, on the reverse strand, counting down.
CTGTCTCTCTTTCCCTCTCCCTTCTTCTTTGAAATCAATAAAAATATTTTTTTTAAAGAAGATGGCAAGAAAGAATTATATTTCTTAATAGAAGAATAAAAAGTCAAATAGTATTTTTGCAGGAGATATTTCAAAATAATAAACAACTTACTAGATTATTTAGAAGGTGTCATTGGAAGTTCCACAAAGTACCACAAATGTGCCATGGAACAAAGCACAGGAAAATCTGCAGTTATTTGTTGCTATTTCCCCTGGCAGTGCTATAAAAATTTGGTAAAAATGCACTTCCAATATAAATGGAAAACTCTGCATTTCCTTATAGTCTATTATAAAGGCAAATATGAAACACACACTTATCCGTAAACCTGGTACTATAAAAATTCCAGAGGAGGGTAGCAAAGATAAAAAACAAAACAAAACAAAAACCTCAGGTGGAAAAAAATACTTTCTTATTTTACAAATTCCAAATTTTTCACAATAGTAAGTATCACTGTGATGGAGCATTTATTAGCTTTAAATTATTAATTTGTTTCCTAAAATAAGAAAAAAATGAAAGCACCCATAGTTAATCTATCTTTCTTGGTCTGTCTCTTTCGTCCCTTTGAAACTCCTATACTTATCCATACTTCTAAAGAGCATTATAATAGAATTATCCCAGCTGAAATGTATACTATTTTAGTTAATTCTTCATTTGATAGACACTTATTGAATGTTTATACTATGTGCTAAATTATTTTAGGTGGTAGGTATACAATGCACAATTTCATTGAAGAAACAATGACTGATTTAATATAGCTCAAATCTGGTGAACGAATTGTAGACTTCATCTATAAATTGAAATGGATTTACCATTATACTGATGACAGCGCATATACTTTGATGTGAGTATGAAATGAAGCTGTGGTTAGCCAACCAGAACTTGGATTCAATTTTGAATATACACTTGGGAAAAATGGGGTTGGGGAACAATTTGTAATGTCAAAACGTTAAAAAGTTTTAAAATGAGTTTTATAAAAGATTTAAGTTTATGTCAGTATCATTAGACAACAGAATGGTTATGGTAAATAACAGATTAAATTTAAAACTGCTAAGAAAGGCTGAATCTTAACTTGGTTCCCAACTCTTAGCAAGCTTGATACTCTGAGATATGACATAGATTCTTTTGAGCCTTAAGTTTATGAGCTTATATGAAATTACGAAGCTGTTTGATTCCTTTTTCAAATTTCAGACTATAACATAGGGTAACGGATTGGATAAGAAAACAAGACCCATATATCTGTTGTCTACAAGAAACCCACCTCAGAAAAAAAGATGCACACAGACTGAGGGTGAAGGGATGGAAAAAGGTTTTCCAGGCGAATGGAAGTGAAAAAAAAGCTGGGGTAGCAATACTTATATCTGACAAATTAGATCTCAGAGTGAAGGACATAACAAGAGATAATGAAGGCCACTTCATAATACTAAAGGGAGCAATCCAGCAAGAAGAAATAACCCTGGTAAATACGGGAGCACCCCAATATATAAAAAAACTGCTGGAGGACATTAAGGGAGAGATTAATAGCAATACAATCACAGTAGGAGATTTTAATACCCCACTGTCACCCTTTGACAAATCATCTAAACAAAAAATCAGCAAAGAAATATCAATCCTAAATGACTCGCTAGACCAGATGGAATTAATCGACATCTTCAGAACATTCCACCCCAAAGCCACAGAATATACATTCTTCTCAAGCACACATGGGACATTCTCAAAGATAGACCACATTTTGGGACATAGGCAAAGTCTCTTCAAATTCAAGAAGATAGAAATCATATCAAGCATCCTATCAGATCATAGTGGCATAAAACTGGAAATCAACTACAATGAAAAAAAATCCAAAGAAATCAAACACATGGAGACTAAACAGCATGCTATTAAACAAGGACTGGGTTACCAAAGAAATCAAGGAAGAAATTAAAAACATCCTGGAAACAAATGACAATGAAAACACAACTATCCAAAATCTATGGGACACAGCAAAAGCAGTTTTGAGAGGGAAGTTCATATCCCTACAAGCCTATTGCAAAAAACTAGAAAAAATGGTAACAAATGATCTAAATCTACAACTCAAAGAGTTAGAAAAAGAGCAACAAGAAAAGCCCAGTGTAAGCAGAAGGAAGGAAATAACAAAAATCAGAGCACAGATAAACGACATAGAGACCAAAGAAACAATACATAAGATCAACAAAACCAAGAGCTGGTTCTTTGAAAGGATAAACAAGATAGATGGACCTCTAGCCAGGCTAACCAAGAAACAAAGAGAGAGGACCCAAATAAACAAAATCAGAAACAAAAGAGGTGAAATAACAACAGACCCCGCTGAAATACAAAGGATTGTTACAAAATACTACGAACAACTCTATTCCAACAAACTGAACAACCTGGAGGAAATGGACATATTCCTAGAAAAATACAAACTTCCAAAACTCAATCAGGAAGAATCTACGATAAAAATCTCAATAGAGCAGTGACTTGGGAAGAAATTGAAACAGTCATCAAAAAACTTCCAGCAAACAAAAGCCCAGGGCCAGATGGCTTCACAGGAGAGTTTTACCAAACATTCAAGGAAGAACTAAAACCTATCCTCCTCAGACTATTCCAAAAAATTCAAGAGGAAGGAACACTTCCAAACTCCTTCTATGAAGCCAGCATCACCCTAATACCAAAACCAGATAAAGACAACTCAGTGAAAGAGAATTACAGGCCAATATCCCTCATGAACATAGATGCCAAAATCCTCAACAAAATTCTAGCAAATGGGCTCCAGCAGAGCATCACAAAGATCATACACCATGACCAAGTAGGATTTATTCCAGGAATGCAAGGTTGGTACAATATCTGCAAATCAAATTTCAGACTACAGCATGTGTTCTTCCCACTGTGAATGACTGTGCTGTTACAGTGATATCTGCATGTTGCTATTAAGCCTAGAACCCTTGGGGGTACGACTGTAAAACAATGATTGGTCATAAGCCTGTAAAATACATCAGTATGGTGTTATTTAACACATGTGTTGTAATTTCAATAAGCCTACATAATTGTGTGTACCATTGTAGATATTCAACAGTCTCTAGACTTTATATCCACTCTGATAAGGGTTCAAATCTAATCATTCTGTATTTATTTGACTATTTCTTTATGATGAATTCAAGACTGATAGTCTGTATGTCAAGGCGCAAACAGGTAAAAGTTTTGGATCTGGATCTTTTTGCCAGTAAGTGACAATGTCAGGGTGTGACCCCAGGTTCCTCTGACCCCAACACCTAAAGTGGAGTCAAAATCCATTTTTAAAGGCAAGTTTGTAAAATATAAGGCAACACATCTTTTCAAAACATCGAAAAGGGAATGCACTAAAGTTTTGTATGATGATATTTTATCCTTTCAAAAATGAGGCTTATTCCTGGATTTCCCAAACTCATCTCCCTCCCTTATCCTCCCTTTATCTTACTCACTTGCCTTACTGGACTACCTGCCCAGAGCCCCTAACACCCAATGTCCTCCCCTTCTCCTCACAATTTACCTCAAGCTCTTTTTTTTTTGTTTATATATATTTTTTATTGATTAAGGTATTGCATATGTGTCCTTTTCCTCCCATTGCCCCCCCCCACCCCACCCCACTCATGCCCTCACACCTCGTGTCTGTGCCCATTGGTTAGGCTCATATGCATGTATACAAGTTCTTTGGTTGATCTATCCCCGTTACCCCACCCTCCCCTACCTTCCCTCTGAAGTTTTTATAGGCCAAAAATAACAATGCCTCTCTTTTTTAGCCTTTGAAGTCCTGGGTATCCTTTATGGCTAAGGCCAAATGTCACTCCTTCCAGTATGGGTTATGGTAAAACATTTTTGCACAATTCTCCTTGATCTTCAGGCCTGTCCTTCTCTGTGCTCCCAAGTCACCTGCCTGGTCCTTTCATCATGAGGTTTAATTAGAAGATCCTAGCTGCTTGGTGGAAGATCTTTATGTTCTTCATCAGAGCATCATCAATGTATTGAACAAAATTTTTACTAAAAGTGTTTTGAACAAATGAATAGAAAAACACATGAGGCATCATCCCAAATTCCTTTACCTGTGGTCTAGAGAACTATTTCGTGGCTGCCCATGAAAATGGAGTTGCCTATTTTATAGGGCAGTATCAGGGGCAGGGCAGAGAAATCAGTGGGCACTTTAGGTGTTGGGGTCAGAGGAACCTGGGGTCACACCCTGACATTGTCACTTACTGGCAAAAAGATCCAGATCCAAAACTTTTACCTGTTTAAGCCTTGACATAAAGACATAATTGGGATCATACATCATGCATATTATTGGGATTATTTTGAATATTAGAAATAAGTAGATAAAATTCTTAGAATTCATAATTATTATATTAAGATTAATTATGTGCTCAAGATAGTAAAATATTTCTGTTGATGGAAAATTGTCAATTAAAAAAATAGACTGAAGACTCACCATTTTCAAATGATGAACTCTACAAATACATTTGAGTAAGTAAATCCATTAGTCTTGCAGGGATAATAAAAACTCGTTCTTTTGTGATTTGGTTAGTATCATCTGAACCAGTGGTCGGCACACTGCGACTCGCGAGTTTGCCACTCTGTTGACTAATGAGTTTGCCGACCACTGATCTGAACTATAAGTTGCAGCCCATTATTGGTTGGTGAAATAAATTTAGTGGGTAAGGCCGGCATTGATAGAATGTAATCAAAGTGCATTTCACTTAATAAAACGAATGGTTTTATGGGTAATATAGTTAAATTATATGCATAGTCACGTGTGTTTTGGATAGATAAATAAAGTGTGGTCAAAACGTTTGCAGAACACTTTTCTGCAGGATGTCTATAAAAAGCACTTTCTAGGTACTTTCTCCCAGAAGTAACCATTAGAGAAAGTGTTAAGAAATACTGGCTGGTTAAGACATTAGCTGGTAAGCAGTGCCAGCAGTATTTGAAATCCTAAGACTTTCCAAGCTAAAAATACATTGTGCACAATTTAGATGTTTTTTATGATTCAGTGACCTTGTATTAACATTGCAAGCCACATAGTTATTATTATGATTATCAATTATTATTAGTGTACAGCAGTTTTTCTGGAACGATCCAGCTAATAGTGTGCTTTAGTTAATAAGATTTGAGAGTTTCCTGTATATGGATATAAGCCATGTTAAAATAAAAGAATTATTCTTTTCCCAAAAGTTTATAGAGAGCACGTTCTGTGACCCAGAATACAGAGGGAGCAATTAGTTTTTAAGCCCATTTTGCTTTTTATTTTTTATTTTTAAAAAAAATATATTTTATTGATATTTTACAGAGAGGAAGGGAGAGAGATAGAGAGCTAGAAACATCGGTGAGACAGAAACATTGACCAGCTGCCTCTTGCACACCCCTACCAGGTATGTGCTCGCAACCGAGGTACATGCCCTTGACCAGAATCGAACCTGGGACCTTTCAGTCTGCAGACTGAAGCTCTACCACTGAGCCAAACTGGTTTCGGCCCATTTTGCTTTAAAAAAAAAGAAAGAAAATATTAGGCAATGAAAGCATAGAAGGCCTGTCTTGGGCCAGAGGTTCTTAATTGTGGTCCATGAGCCACTTTCAATTATATATTTTTTCTTTTGATTTTTTTATTTCAGTGAAAATTACTTTTTGAAATAAATTACTTTTATATGAGATCGTGCTATGGTAGTAACTTTTTACCCTAACAATCAAAGTGTGCTAGGAGAAACTAATCTGTAGTTAGATAGTTAATTGTACTCATGCTATGATGCTATAATGTGCACAATAGATTTTTGTTTGTAGGAATTAGGTAAAACATATGACATTATGCTTGTGGACATCTGTTTTTATTTGCATTTGATAAACTTAATTAGAAAGTGTTAAAAAGAGAACTAGGGGAGAAGCTCACACATCCTGTATAATAAAAGGCTAATATGCAAATCAACCAAGCAGTGGATGATGTGCACTGACCAGCAGGGGCAGATGATCAATGCAGGAGCTGCCCCCTAATGGTCAGTACACTCCCATATGGGGAGTGCTGCTCAGCAAGAAGCTGGGCCTCATGGCTGGCGACTGCAGTGGTGGTGGCAGGATCCTCTCCCTTGTACAAGGCAGTGCTAGGGATGTCCAGAGGCTGGCTTAGGCCCACTACCCTGAGGGCTCATGGACTGTGAGAGGTTGCAGGCCTACTGAGGGACCCCTACCCTCTGAGTGCACAAATTCCATGCACCAGACCTCTATTATGAGATAAGGCTCTTAACAATGGAAAAAGAAAGCCAGTGAAACTTGTCTATGGAATTCTTTTCCACGATGAAAATGTATTCACTTGTATATATCATCTCCATATAGCTGTTCAATTGGAATTGCTTTAAAATTTAAAGAACAGAAATCTCAGACTTCTTGCATTAAAACTTTGTTTTGAATGCTGCTCAGAACATTCCTTAATGAATAAAGTTACAATCTGAAAGGATTTGGTAAAGTAATGGATGGTTTGTAACCAGGAGCAAGAGAAAAATATGAAGTAGTACCTTGATCATTCAGTTTCATCAAGTCCAGAATTATTGACATTTCTTTTATAACTTAGAAGACAGTCATAGAAGAGATTGTTTTTATTTCTGAGTGAAGCAGCTTCAAACTTTCATCTGCTCTGTGCATGTTAATGAAATTAAGGAAGAACTACCTTTTTTTGCATCAATTTGTAAATATTCAAAGATTTTCATTAGTATAAAGTTTCTCTGCCAAGCAAACTTTTGCGTGTATGAAACTTGGTATTTTGTGTGTGAGGTAGTACCTCAAGAGCTTGGCAGCCTTTATTCTTTATGACTTCTGTGAAGAAAACTCTCACTCACCATTGTGATTTAAGACTTTTCTACATTTGTGTACATTGTAATAAAAACAATGCTGTCATCAACCCTGAAATAAGCTTTTTCTCCTTCTGTGGAACTTGCTGACAATGCAAGAACTTGGGCTATCAATCATCCTCTTGTCAATAAATGGGACAAAAAGAAAAGCAACTCTTATCTAAGTCACAGAAGTTTACTGACTGCGTGTGGGTCAGATCTTGATGTGCTTCACTGATGTTTAGGCAGAAGTTTCACTCCTTTTGAATCTCACAAAATGCCTCTGAATAATTTGATAAGATTTATTTCAGTCATAACACAGCCTATGTACAGATTCAGCCTTATGAATATATTCAATATTTTGTATGAGTAAAGAGATAAATCTGTTGTTTGAGGTCCTACAGTCAGTGTTGTGGATGTTGCTGAAACACTCAGATCTCTTTTGTGAAACTGACACTTAGTGAAGAGAGACCTTAGAAAACTGTTGGATGAGATTTCTCATGTTGCTAACATGCATTCTTGGCTGGTTCAGAGGGTGACTGTGCCTTTCAATGTCTTTGCCTGGAGAAATCTGCAGACATCTGGAAATGGGCAGCACACTTGAGGTTTACTTCTGCTGAGAAGACCTCTTGTTCAAAATAGGGATTTTTCCCTTCTTCCCTGACATGGTTTAGTAAACATTGAAGAGGCAGGTGACATGAAAGACTCCATTGCAAGGTCACTGTGCACAGCCAAAAGCAGGGGGCTTAAATCAGTAATTCAAAGCCAAAGGAATTACTTCTTTTTTTTTAAATTTTGTTATTGTCTAAAGTTTTACATATGTATCCTTTTCTCCAAATAGACCCCCTCCCCAGCCATTTCCAGCCTGGGCAAGCCCCCACAAACCTAGTATCTGTGTCCATTGGTTATGCTACTATGCAGGCATACAAGTCCTTTGGTTGTTCTCTAATCCTCCCCAACCCCACCACCATCATTTGTCTCAAGGTTATCTATTCTTATTCATCAAATTATGTTGATCATTATATCCCACAAATGAGTGTCATCATGTGATATTTTTCTTTCTCTGACTGGCTTATTTCGCTTTGCATAATGCTCCACAGTTCCATGCATGCTGTGGCAAATGGTAAAAGTTCCTTCTTTTTTATAGCGGCATAGTATTCCACTGTGTAGATGTACCACAATTTTCTAATCCACTCATCTGCTGATGGGCAAGTAGGCTGTTTCCAAATCTTAGCTATTGCAAATTGTGCTGCTAGGAACATAGGGGTGCATATATTCTTTCTAATTGGTTTGTCTGTTTTTTGAGGGATATAGTCCTAGAAGTGGGATTACTGGGCATCTAGGACAAAGGAGACAAAGGAGGAAATAAACAAATTGGAACTACATAAAACTAAAAAGCTTCTGCACAGCAAAAGAAACGATCAACGAAACAACAAGAAAGCCCACTGCATGGGAGAACATATTTGCCAATGATATTTCTGATAAGGGTTTAATCTCCAAAATTTACAGAGAACTCATACAATTTAATAAAATAAATATAAATGATCCAATAAAAAAATGGTCAAATGATCTAAATAACACTTTTTGAAAGAGGACATATAGAAGGAATGCCTAAAGTCACTAATTATCCAAGAGATGCAAATCAAAAAAACAATGAGAAACCATCTCACACCTGTCAGAATCAACAAATCAACAGACAGACAAGTGCTGGCGAGGATTCAGAGAAAAAGGAACCCTCCTGCACCGCTGGTGGGAATGCAGACTGGTGCAGCCACTGTGGAAGACAGTATGCAGTTTCCTCAAAAAGTTAAAAAGGGAACTCCCATCTGACTGAAAGGAATTACTTAAGTTCAAATAGTCTTGAAGGATTCTGGAGCCCCTTGGATCAGCCCTCATACCCTTGCATGTTACAGAGAACTGTAGGAGGTCTATGTCTTTGTGATCTTCAATTCTTTGTGGATCCAGGCACTTAGGACTTATTCACATCCACTTAAACTATAGGATGAACAGAATGTAAACTTAAAAGAGAACACATATTTCTATGTAAAAGGCCATGCCTTACCCTGTATTTCTTCAAGTTCTAAAATTTCTTCTCTGACCTAAGCATTCTTGGTTATTCAGATACATTCAGGCAATCAATAGCTACAATATAAGTGATAACTACCCAAGAATCCCACAAAAGGAACACATCAGAGGATTTTTGTTTTTTTAAAAAAGTATTTTACATTACATATTAAGCCTAAATTATAGTGATGTATTTTCAGAATCATCTTCCCTCCCCCCCTCCCCCCCATAAAGACCAACCTTAAGAAATGGAACAAAATGGACTTGAACTGAAAAGTTGCTTTTTAGTTCCTCATAACACATGTAATAACATAGCTCAAATGGTGAATTAGGCAGGAAATAATTTTCCACAGTTTTGTCTGATATGTATCAAACAGATGATCATGAACTACTAAGAGGAGATGCCCACTATAGAATGAAGTGAGAGACAGCACTGGATAAAAATGGTGAGCTATAATTTCCAAGCTCTGAATAAATACTAAAAGTGTTTTTTGGAAAATGAGGCAAATAATTGAATCATTTCAGAAAAAGAATAAGATCTTAAGGGTCCCAGATTGGAGAGGGTGCAGACGGGGCTGAGGGACATACACCCCCATGTACGAATTTTGAGCACTAGGCCTCTGGTTAGTCGTTAAGTGGATAAAATAACTCTGATACATTTACACAATGCAATACTACTGGGCTGTGAAAAGTAAGGAAATCATACCTTTTGTGACAGCATGAATGGACCTGGAGAGTTGTATGCTAAGTGAAATAAGCCAGCCAGAGAAAGACAGATACCATATGATTTCACTTATATATGGAATCTAATGAACAAAATGAACTAACAAAATAGAAACAGATTTATAGATAAAAGACAACCGAGCAACAGCTGCTAGGAAGGAGGGAATATGGGGAGCTGGGTGAAAAAATGAAGGGCTTCAAAGGGGGTAAAAGTCATAGACACAGACAATAGAATGGTGGTTTGTGGTTACCAGTGGGAAAGGGGCTAGGGAAGGTAAAAGAGGGCAAAGACCCGATAAATGGTGATGGAAGGTAACTTGACTTTGGGTGGTGACCACACAATAAAATGTACAGATGATGTATTTTAGAACTGTACAGCTGAAACCTACATATATTTTACTAGAGGCCAGGTACACAAAATTCATGCATGGTGAGAGGGGTGTCACTCAACCCAGCCAGCACCCTCTCCAATCTGGGACCCCTGGAGGGATGTTTGAGTCCCTGTTTACAGGGATCTGGCCATGGAGGTGTGGCCAACCTAACTGTTTTCAGGATGGCCCCACCCCCTTCAGAGTGAGTGTCCCTGCTGGGGTGTCTGGCCTGCCTGTGTGAGGGGCTGATGGCTGTTTGTATGCTGGCCACAGCCCCTTCAGGGTGGGGGTCCCCATGGGGTGCCTGATTAGCCTGGGTGAGGGGCTAATGGCTTTTTGCAGGCTGGCCAAGCCGCCCCAGCGGGGACCCTCACCCCATGCGGTTGTGGCCAACCTGGGTGAGGTGCTGAGGGCTGTTTTCGGGCTGGCCACACCCTCTTCAGGATGGGGATCCCTGCTAGGGTGCCTGGCCAGCCTGAATGTGGGGCTGAGGGCTGTTTTCAAGGCTAGTCACACCCCCTGGTGACTCAAGCTCCCACCCTCTCCTTTTTATCTTTTTTTTTTTTTTTTTTTTTTTTTTTTTGTGTGTGTGTGTGTGTGTGTGTGCGCGTGTTTTCAGTACCGCCTTGAGTGGAGGCCAGGGTTGGCTGGAAGCAAGTATCCAAGATCCAACCTAATAAAAGAGTAATATGCAAATTGAACATCACTCCAACACACAAGATGGCTGCCCCCATGTGGTCAGGATTGGGTCTAAATGGGCAGTTTAACATCTCTCAAGGGGTCCCAGATTGGAGAGTTTGCAGGCTGGGCTGAGGGACACTCCTCCTCCACCCTGTGCATGAATTTTTTGCACTGGGCCTTTATTGTATTTATATTCAATAATTGAAACTTTGTAGCCTTGAGTAGAGGCCGGGGCCAGCTAGGGCGGGCGAGAAGCTTGGCTTCCTCCATTGCCAGGAGCAATCCGAGCCTCCTCCTCGCTCCAGCTCCGTGGCAGTTGCCATCTTTGTTGGGTTAATTTGCATAGTCACTTCTGATTTGGAGGTGGGTATAGCGGAGTGATGGTCAATTTGCATGTTTCTCTAGATTAACCAATGTTACCCCAATAAATTCAATTAAAGAAGAGATAAATGTCCTGAGTATTCAAATTCTCTCTGAGGTCTAAAGGCAGCTGGGCACACTGTGTATTGATTGTTAGTTAGAGTAGATTTCAGCCTGTTCAATTGTAGTTTACTTGGATGCTAGGAATTCCCCAGGTTATATATGTGTGTACTCACACATACATGTAAAAGCTTTGAGAATGTAAGTTTAGTTTTCTTTGTTAATTTGTTAAACCTTTTGAATAAATCCCCTTCATCCAAGCTAGGAAAAATAAAAGACATTAGAATTTTGAATCCATTTTGTGACGATATCTGTGGAATTATTGAATCTAACCTGTATGTGTTTTTTAGATTTGGATTTCCCTTTTGACTCCAGACTGCTCAGCTGAGGGGGGTGATGTCTGGGCTAACCAAATTCCCCTCATTGCCAATGCTCTTGTAGTTCACTGAGGCAGCCTGTTATTGGAATTATTTTACAGCAGGAACGACCCCAGCAGGTTCTGGTTCAGGTTGAATATCTTACTGTGGAAATCCAAGTTGAAATAGAGGATTAGAATTCAACTTAAGAGTTATTCCATCTATTCTTCAGGGTTTTGAATGACATGGCTTCTGCAGAACTCCATTCTGGAGCAGGAAGAGTAAAGATATATTTTTTTCAGGAGGTTAATCAGCTATTTCCCTTGAACTTGTCAAAGCTCTCTAGCGGGATAGCATGTATCAATCTAAAGACCAGAGAGTGGGAATGTACACTTTGGGAAATATGAAATTGGGCTCTTAGCCTTAGCACTTACTTGCTCTGTATCCATTAAAAATCTAAACATCTTGAATCCTATGAGTTCCACCTATAAAGCACATATAATGACACATACCTTTGGAATTAATTTTAATGATTAAGTAATATATGTGCATACAATTCCAGCACATTGTTTATATTTAGCAATATAAGTTTTATGTTTTTTAAGTTTCTAATTCCAGTCGACATTGATTTAAACCCTGCACCTCAAAATCAACCCTTATTTTCCCAAACTTAAATATTGGGATTTTTATTTCTTTTAGAGTTTTAAGAATTGGTTTTAATATATTACTTAGAATTCAGTCTAGACTGCTTTTAAAAATTGGCTTACACAAGAGAGTTTTATTTATTTCATTTTTCTCTTCTTCAGAGCAACGTATTTCGTGACAGTGGAATCGGTGAGGCACGGTCCTTCTCTCTTACAGGTGTGCTCTCCCAAGGATTATTTTCAGCCAATAGTGGAGAATCAGATGGCTTACCACACATCTTTATTCCGGCCAGTGAAACACGGAAAAGAGAATGTATGCCTATATCAATTTCCTTTAGGGACTATTATTATATTAAGTCACATCTCTTTCTCATCTTGTTTTCAAGACCTTCTGCCATGTTTAATATTTCAATGGAAAGGAGGTTGGGAACCTCAGACTGGGGTCTTTAGCGAAGAGATCATGTGTCCAGCTAACACATCTGCTGGTGTAGAAGAAGGGAAAAATAACAGGTGATATAGGCGGAGTGGGAGGTGGTAATGAATACTCTACAAAAATGTGTTTTCTGGGGATCTGTATTTGTAGATGGGGTAAAATTTAACCATGGAACCACCTTTAAAGGTAATATTGACTCATTTATTTATGTTCTTAACTATCTTTGTCAACAATGTACAAAACTAATTGCTCTGCAATAATCCATCACCAAACACAGTTTCAATGATTGTGGTTTGAGAAGTTTTGGATACATATTCAGAAATGTTTCAATCCATAATTTTTACGTATACAAAATTGAGTTTTTCCCCTTTATTCTTTTATTCAACCCATACTTGTTGAACTCCTAGATGCTGAAATGTTATAGAGAACAACACAGATAGGAGTCCTTGCCCTCATGAAAATTACATTCTAATGAGAATGATAGGCAGGACAACAGTTGATAAAATTCTTAGCGGAAATGGTGTAGGTTGCAATAACTAACATGGAGACAAAGTAAAACAGGAATGGGGGATTGCAATTATGAGTAGAGTGGCTAGAGAAGACCTCATTGAGAAGGTGGCAGATACCTGAGGGAAAAACCTAAAACAGGCAAGGGTGTAAACTGTGTGCATATCTATTGGAGGAAGGCTCTGAACAGTGGCAAGAACACTCCAGATACTCTATGGTGTGTGCGTGGTACCACAAACAGTAAGGTCAGTATCGCTAGGGTTGAGCAAATGAGGCCATCAGTAGTGGGCAAGAGGTCAGGGTATTCATGAAAAGCTAGAGCTTATGGGGCCTTGTAGGCTACAGCAAAATCTTGTCTTTAGTTGAGGACACTTTTGAGTAGTTGAATGATATGATCTGATGTATCTTTTAAAGTGATCTCTGCCGGCTTTGTTGAGAACAGACTATGAGGGAAAGTGGTAAAATCAGCAAAACCAGTAAGAAGGCTTTTGCAATAATCTAGGTAAGAGATCACAGACAAGGGCGATAGCAGTGAACACAGTGAGAAGTGTCTGGATTTTGTATATATATTTTGAAAGTTGAGCATTCAGTTTTTGCAAGAGGTCATGAAGGGTAGGGTGTATATGGAGACCAGTTAAGTTTTGAGGACAGGGCCCTGGGCAATTGAATTGTGGCAAGATGAGAAGGAATCCCCAGAGGAGACCAAAGAGTAAGGGGCCATTCAGGTTGGAGTAAAACCAGGGCAATGTGTGTTCTAGAAGGCAGGTAAAAAAAGTGTTTCAAGGAGGAATGAATGACCAACTGTGTCAAACACCACTGCTGATTAGTTGAGAAAAGATTGAGATTGGGCCATTAGACGGTTAACGTTGGAGGTCAAGGGCAGTTTGTGTGAAATGATTAGAGACCAGAGTGTTTAGTACTGCTCACGTGAACGGGTCTCTGTGGTTAGTTCTCAAGCAGACTGAGAAAGGAGACCCTATGATTTAGCTACTCTCTCAGTATATAAACAAAACAGGAAATTTGCTTCGTAAAAAGAGAAGATCCCTAAAATATTTCATTGAGAATAGTGAACAAAATGTGAGAATTCAAGTGCAAAAGATAGGAAGTTTCAAGTCAGCAAAGGCTGGTTTGAAAACACTTTAAAAGCTGTAGAGATTGGAAAAACAGGAGTGAGATAGGACATATGTTTAGTTGGCCTCATCTTTCCAGGAACTATTCAAGATTCTGATTCACCTAGACGAATAAGGGTTAAATCCTGAAAGAAAAAAAAAATCTGTTTCGTTGGGTAGCTTTATTTCTGATGGGGAGCAGATGTCATATACTATTAGTTAATGTTTTGCTTTTTATGTATGGAAGTGATCCTACAGTTTCTGCCCACTGGTTTTTCCAGAGTATCATTCCTCAACCATATTAATCACAATTATTTCTGGAACTTCTGAAAATGATAATTCTGGGAAATCAGTTCTACCTTTGGAATCAGATTCTCTGGGGATAGAGTCCAGACATAGGAACTTAAAACAGTCTTCATGGGGATTCTTCATGTTTTGGTAATATATATTTTTAAATATATTTTATTGTTTTTTTACAGAGAGGAAGAGAGAGGGATAGAGAGTTAGAAACATCGATGAGAGAGAATCACAGATCAGCTGCCTCCTGTACACCCCCTACTGGGGATGTGCCCGCAACCAAGGTACATGCCCTTGACCGGATTCGAACCCAGGACCTTTCAGTCCGCAGGCCAAAGCTCTATCCACTGAGTCAAACTGGTTTCGGCAGTAATATTTTCTTAGAATGCGGTGAAAATGCCTATTTCCTCTTGCTCAGGAAGCTTCTAAAAATGTGAACACAGATCTGTTGGATGCTGCCTCATCATTCTAGACAGCTGAATCTCCACTCTCCCTGAACAAATATCCACAACCACCCCCACCAACATGAAATGGTTCCATATGCATCTTCCAGAGAAGTTTATAGCTGTTCACATTATATTAAATAACATGGAAGTAAATAGTGTTTTAATCCTAGTCTTTCTCCAACTTCAGTTTCTTTATTACATAAGTTATTTTCATTTCTTCTATTATTTTTCTCATTTTTGCACATCATTCATGTTTTATTTGAAAACTATAATTGGGCCAAATGGACAGTGAAAATGGTAACATTTTATATATTTTATATTTGCAGAAAATCAATATTGCATACATTTTATTGAATGTGCTCTCATAAAATGTAGTATGAGTAATGTTCTGGATTCCTTTTATAAGGGGATTGAGAGAAAATTATTACCATAATCTTTCTTATCTCAAAGCTCATTGCATTTTAAGTGTTTACATGTCTTCTGTGAGTTGAGAATTTATAAGTCTGAGTAAGTTTAAGAGATTTTCTATTCTTTTTTTAAAATCCAAACTTATTTATGCACAAGTTCCAGGAAATAGCTATATCTTTTTTTTTAAATTTATAGGGGTGACACTGGTTAATTAAATTATATAGGTTACAGCTGTGCAATTCTACAATACATCATCTGTGTATTGTATTGTGTGTTGACCACCCCAAATTAAGTTTTCTTCCATCACCGTTTATCCCCCTTGTACCATTCTTGACCTCCCACCCTTTCCATCTGGTAATCATCATACATTTGTCTGTGTCTATGAGTTTTTTTTCTTTCAATCCCTTCACCTTTTTCCCCTAGCACCCTAAACCCACCTCCCCTCTAACAGCTATGAGTTTGTTCTTTATCTATGAGTCTGTTTCTGTTTTGTTTGTTAATTTTTTTCATCAGATTCCACATATAAATGAAGTCATCTGGTACTTGTCTTTCTCTGACTGTCTTATTTCACTTAACATAAAACTGTCCAGTCCATCTATGATGTCGCAAAGGGTAAGATTCCTTTATGTTTTATGAGCAAGTAGTATTCCATTGTGCAAATGTGCCACAGCTTTTTTATCTGCTCATCTACCGATGGACGCTTGGACTGCTTTTACATTTTGGCTAATGTGAATAATGCTGCAGTGAAGATATATATAACATTAATTTGAAGGAATATATGCACCCCTTTCTATATATATATATCACAGAAATGGGATCACTGAGTCAAATGGGAATTCCATTTTTAATTTTTTGAAGAAACTCCGTACTGCTTTCCACCGTGCCTGCACCAGTCTGCATTCCCACCAACAGTGCACAACCATTCTCTTCTCTCCACATCCTTGCCAACAATTGTTTGTTGATTGATTGATGATAGCCATTCTGACAGGTGTGAGGTGATATCTTCTTGTGGTTCTAAATTGCATCTCTCTGATTAGTGATGTCAAACCTCTTTTCATATAGCTGTATGTTCTCTTTGAAAAAGTGTCTGTTTAGAATTATTTGCCCATTTTTTAATTGAATTGTTTGGGTTCTGGTGTTGAAATGTAGAATTCTTTATATATTTGGGAAACCAACCTTTTATCAGATCCATCATTGGCAAATATGTTTTCCCATGCAGTGGGTTCCATTTTCACTTTGTTGATGGTTTATTTTTCTGTGCTGAAGCTTTTCAGTTAGATGTAGTCCCATTTCTCCCCACCCCCTTTGTTTCCCTTGCCCTAGCATGAAATATCAGCAAAAATATTATTTTGAGAGATGTCTGAGGTTTAAATTACTACCAATGTCTTCTAGGATTTTTATTGTTTCATGATTTAAAGTATTTTATCCATTTGGGGTTTATTCATATATATGGTGTAAGAAGGTGGTCTAGTTTCATTTTTTTGCTAGTATCTGTTCAATTTTCCCAGCACCATTTATTGAATAGATTGTCTTTAATCCATTGTATGCTCATGGCTAATTTGTCAATTATTAATTGACAATAGAGGCATGGGTTTATTTCTTGGCTCTCTGTTCTGTTCCATTGATCTATATGTCTGTTTCTATGCGAGTACCAGGCTGTTTTGACTACAGTGGTTTTGTGGTATAGTCTAATATTCAGTATTGTGATCCCTACAACTTTTTTCTTTTTTCTCAAGATTGCTGAGGCTATTTGGGGTCTTTTTGGTGCCATATAATTTTTGGCATATTTTCCCCTAGATTTGTGAAATATGCCATTGGTATTTTAAAAGGGATTGTGTTGATTCTATAGATTGCTTTGGGTAGTATAAACATTTTAATGATGTTAATTCTTCCAATTCATGGTCACAGATATTTTTCCTCCAAATAAAAAAACAAAACAAAAAAACAAACAAAACCTAATAAAGAACACAGTGCCCTGCACAGTTACTAGGAGGATGGGGAGTATTGTCTTATCTGAGCAAAAGCTTTTCCATCATGAGGGTCCCAGAAGTTCTCATCTATAAGTGGAGATGGCCTCAGTTTGAAAAAATGAAATTTTAAAAAAGCATGGGGGAGCAGATTGAACTGAACCGAGGAACAGAAAGCATGACAGAGGGAGATGAGGCCATGGCACACCCATGCACCAATAGCAAACATCTCTAAATTCTTTACTAATCTTTTACAGGCAATATCCCCTTAAGGCTATAAGCTCCTAATAGCCTAGATCAGTGTTTCCCAACCTTCTCTCATGATGAGAATCACCTGGTGGAGTTGTTAAAACACAGATTCCTGAATCCCAACTAAGAAGGGCTAAACTAGAATTTTTGAGAACATATAGGTAAAATTGTATACTTAACTAGTGCTATATCATGGAGACAAAGTAAAACAGGAATGGGGGATTGCAATTATGAGTAGAGTGGCTAGAGAAGACCTCATTGAGAAGGTGGCAAATACCTGAGGGAAAAACCTAAAACAGGCAAGGGTGTAAACTGTGTGCATATCTATTGAAGGAAGGCTCTGAACAGTGGCAAAAACACTCCAGATACTCTATGGTGTGTGCGTGGTACCACAAACAGTAAGGTCAGTATTGCTAGGCTAGATAGCCCCCTAGATTCTCAAATCCTGTCCACTTCACCATACAGTGTCTAGCCCTGCTGATCCCCCTTTCTTCTGCCAAATTATCTTTCTTTCCATAAGATTTTTAATTCTTTATTTTACATAGCCATTGTGCTAGTCACAACAAAGGACCAATCACATTTTGAGTAAGGAGTACTTTTTAGCATAATTTATAAGGAGAACAATTGTGATTATATTTAGCATTACATTTTGGGTTGTGTGTTTTTTGTTTCTATGTTTTTGTGTTTTGTTTGTTTGTCTGTTGTTTGCTTTTTACTTACACTGATGTTTACTTCTATGAAACATTAATGATTGTTTTCCAAAATCTACTAACTTTTTACCAAAGTCCCTATGGGCATCTCTATAGTTTTGTTTTTTGTTTTTTTTAACAGTGTAGTTTTTGTTGAGGTTGTATATGTATTCATTTCCTCTCCCCATGCCAGCTAACCTTGAATAGTTACAACCACTACAGCTTCCCTGTTTAGCTTATAAACTGCTGAAATGAAGCCATTTCCTAACCTTTCTTGCCTGCATTCCCTCTCTGAGCCCAAGGAATCGTCCTCCATCCTCTCCCTCCCACTGAGGATGTTCACCAGCAATGACAGCTCCATTCTGTGTGTGTCTTCTCCTGCATCCACAGCCTCACCATTGTCTCCATCCAAAAGCAAGGTGCACTCTTAGCCCCCAAACCCCTCCTTGATCCTCCCTTGACTGCTGGAGGTGTCTCTTCAGAAAAATCCCTCCACTTATCTTTGTACTTCTGGGATCACTTTCTTATAGCAAGACTGGTCCTTATTGTCCCTAAGGTCCTAGGACTCAGAGTCGTAACAACATCCTTTAACATCTGAGCGAGATAAACTACACCAACTGTTTTTCCTAAGTGATAAGGCATAATAATAATGGCCCATTGAATATGTTCTGCAAAAATGTCCTTGTTGCCTTGTCCTGTGTGGCTATGTTGGTTGAACTTAGTCCCATGCACCAGAGGTCACTGGTTCAATTCTGGGTCAGGGCACATGCCTGGGTTGTGTGCTTGATCCTCAGTAGGGTCATGCAGGAGGCAGTGCATCCATATTTTCCAATTGATGTTTCTCTCTCTTTCGTCCTTTATCCCTTTCTAAAATCAATTTAAAATATTTTAAATAATGGCCTTGTCATAAAAAGGAAAGACTAATAACATGATTCAGAGAGACTAAAGATACATGACAACTCAATGCAGTGTGTGCTTCTAGATTGAATCCTCTAATGGAGGTTTATATATATATAAAAAAAAAAAAAAAGCCACACAGGGCCTTACTTGATAAATTGACAAAAATAGACTATGAATGGGAGATTAAATTAAAGTTTTATGCCAAATGTTAAATTACTCATTAGCTGTACCATATGTAAGAGAATCTTTTTCTTTAAAACTATATAATGAAATATTGAAAGAGGAAGTTCAGGAATGCATGCATATTTTTCATATATGTAATGAAATATATACATATACATATACATATACATATACATATACATATACATATACATATACATATTTATATATATATATATATATATATATATATATATAGAGAGAGAGAGAGAGAGAGAGAGAGAGAGAGAGAGAGAGAGAGAGACATGGCAGTCAGTGGGGAGCAGACAGAAACAGAGACGGGTGAGAAATCACAAATGTGTCAAAATGTTAGTGGGTAAATATGGATGAAGGGTTTCTGGTTTTACCATGCATGCAACTCTTCCACAGTTTAATTGTTTATAAACTAGATGCCCAGAGCATGAAATTCCTGCACTGGAGAGTGAGGCTCCCTCAGCCCAGCCTGCACCCTTTTGCAGTCTGGGAACCCTCAGGGGATGTCTGACTGCCATGGAGGCAGGAGAAACTCCCTCCATCATGCTTGCCAGCCTTGAGCCTGGCTACTTACTGGCTGAGTGGTGCTCCCCCGTGGGATCACACTGACCACCAGGGGGCAGCTCCTGCGTTGAGCATCTGCCCCTTGGTGGTCAATGTGTCATAGCAACCAGTTGTTCTGCCATTCAGTTGATTTGCATTTTAGCCTTTTATTATATAGAATACATGAATTTTTTAAAATGGCCCATTGTTTTCCTGAATTTTACCTGACCTTTGAGATTTCTAGCTTTGATTTCTGTAGCTCACACCTATTACCACCATACCCAGACCCCAGAAGTGTGCAATGCCAACTTTAAAACAATGATCTGATTCTGTCCCAGGCAAGAAACCTGACACCCACTGTACATATGAAGCGTGCTAACTTCTCAAAAGGATTTTAAAAGTTACTGGAGAAGGTCATGCCCCTATCAAAGAATAGAATATCTTTTTAAAAATATACAGAAACTAAAACAGAAACAATACAAGAACAAAAATTCAAGATGTTTACAAGATGGAACCTCTTGGTTCTTGTCTGGTGCCACCACCAGGTCGTTCGTCTCCCAGGGTTTTCTGCTGCGATGGCTTTGCCAGAACTCCACCCCCCACCCCCCAACCTCCCACCCCTCCCCGGACTCTGCTAGTCTACTTACCTCTACTCACCTGGATTCCCATCTCCTGGAAATGTGCTGACATCGTTTGTCTTATCCTTTCCCCTATTTGTTCTTCACAAGCACTTACTCTTTTTAAATCCTTTACTTGTTTATTTAAATACTACGAGCCCAATGCACAAAATTCGTGCGTGGATAGGGAGCAAGTGGAGATGGCAATCAGGGCCATCTGTGGGGCGACCAGCAGATGGGGTGATCGATGGTCCGCCCCCACTGGCACCTACCTTTG
This sequence comes from Pipistrellus hanaki, assembly GCF_964339955.1. Lineage (NCBI taxonomy): Eukaryota > Metazoa > Chordata > Mammalia > Chiroptera > Vespertilionidae > Pipistrellus > Pipistrellus hanaki. Next base: position 49,988,105 of record NC_140513.1, on the reverse strand, counting down.
CTGGCAGCCTATTGTCACCTGCTACCTGGCCCCATCCAGATTGCTGCTTTTGTTGCTGCTAGTCACCTCCCTCTCAGGGGGCAGACGCTCAACCCAGGAGCTGCCCTTGACTAGGGACAGCTCCTGCATTGAGTGTCTGCCTCCTGGTGATCAGTGTGTGTCATAGGGTCCAGTCATTCTGCTGGTCATTCCACCATTCAGTTAATTTGCATATAGGCTTTTATTATATATAGAATAGTTTATATACCATACAATTCACCCATTTAAAGTGTATACTTTTATAATTTTAGTATTTTCAAATATGTACATCCCCACAGTCAATTTTAAAATTTTCATGACTTCAAAAAGAAAACTTACCTTTAGTTATCATCTCTCTCCTCTCCTTTCTTTCCCTACCCGCAGCCCTAAGCAACCACTGATGTATTTTCTATTTCTCTAGTTTTATCTGTTTTGAACATTTCTTATGAATGGAATCACATGTGACTGGCTTTATTCATTACATAATGCTTTCAGGGCTCATCCATGTTATAGCATGTATTAATATTTTATTGCCAAGAGATATTACATTGCATGGATGTGCCGTATTTTATTTAACATTCATCAGTTGGACATGTGGGCTGTTTCCACCTTTTGGGTATTATGAATACTGAATACTACTGCTGTGAGCATTTGTTTGGTGTGGACATGTGTTTTCATTTCACATGAGTATATACTTAGAGGTGGAGTTGCTGGGTCATATGGAAACTCTCTTTGACATTTTGAGGAAGGGCCAGACTATTTGTCAAAGTGGCTGCACCATTTTTCATTCCCGCCTGCTATGTGTGAGGGTTCCACTTTCCCCACATTCTCAGATTCTCAGTGAGACTTACTTGACTTTGTGATTCTACCCTGTGTGTGTGTGTGTGTGTGTGTGTGTGTGTGTGTGTGTGTCTGTTACTATCTCCTAGTGCTTGTGATTTGCATTTTTTCCGATGGCTAGTGATATTGAGCATCTTTTCATCTAATATTTTAATGGCATTTTTGGAAAGAAATAAACAAGTGTATCTGATCTGCATTTAAGTCACTTTTGTGCATAACAGGAAAATTTCTTCTAAATACTTGAAAGCACATACAGTGTTGTTTTTTTTAAGTGTTTTGTTGAAAAGTCCCCATCTCACGGCTTCTTGCTCCTCTGTGTCCAGCACATCCGTTGAGCAAGTGGAGATGGCCTCAGTTTGAGGAAAGTGAGATTTGCCATGGATTTAAGGAGCGTTGTAGAGAGAATAGACAAAGGAAAGAGGGAACTAAGCTTTATATTTTTGTTCACATGTAAGCATGGTATCTTTATTTGCGGAATGAATGATTTCCAGATAGTTTCATGGCACCAGTAATCTATTGTGAGATTTACTAGTAATCCGGTAGTGATCATTACTTATAGGAAGACATTTCTGGAAAAAACACGGAGTTGAAATTTCGCCTGGAAGGATTCAGGGGGACTGGAAGGGACCCATTGTAGTGGAGCTTTTTAAATGTGAGTCAGTAGATAGACCATCAAGTCTACCTGAGTGAGGGAGGAAGCCAAGAGCTTTGTGGATTGATAGTGAGTGGAAACATGAATGGCCTGGAATTTTAAAAAAAAAAGTAACAATGGGCATCTATGCTGGAAGGATAGGGGATGAGGCCAAAGGGGAAAAGGTCAGACTATATCATTCCTGAGGCGGAAACATTCCTGGTAATAAGGTCTGCAGTGTGGCAGTTACTGCATTGGAGTGAAAGTAAAGGACACTGAGATGGGGTAGGAACTGGGAGGCTGCGTTATTGGCTGCTTGTCCATGTGGATGTTAGAGCCCTCTGCTGCCTGCTCACCTCTTCACATTCCCTACCTTGGGCCCCATTCCACCTTTAGCTCCTTTTTGGTCTGCATTTTTCTGTGATCCCTAGCTTCAGACATTGTAAGGCCAATGCCATAACTCTGGACAAGAAGACACTAGTGTAGTAGTGAGAGGGGCTCTGTTGTTTGTTGTTATTTTGCTTTTTCTCTTTACACTCAAGATTCACAAGGCTTACTGGGAAAGCTACCTGAAGTGCTCACAAGGATGCTCATTCCATATTTGTGTTTCAGCCTGAATAAGTGGATTTGCCTTCCCTCCAGGCCACTATAATAAGGGTGGATGTGTGTGCAGATTTGGCAGGACAAAAATACCCCCCTCCCCAAACACTCCCATATAGGGTTCATCCACCTGTGGGATCCTCTGATCACTGACTTCTAAATAATGATTAAGTCACTGTCTCCTCTTCACTGACACTTTCTGAAAAAAAATATACCCATCCTCAATCTTCAGATGTAGAAGGCCTGTCTTCTCTGCAGCCTTCAAGGACATAAGGCATTCCCTGAAGGGGAAGGTGTGGGCTGCTCTCCATGTTCCTTAAGGCTAAGCTATGGTGGGAGATAGAGCCCATCTCCTCAAACCTCATCAGGGAGGAAGTGGGCTTTGGGGGAGGGCACATGATATATATTTCTCATCTGCCCTCTAGCTCTAGGTAATGGTTTCTTTTGTGTGTGTGTGTGTGTTTTTAATATATATTTTTATTTATTTCAGAGTGGAAATGAGAGAGAGATAGAAATATCTCTGATGGGAGAGACTCATTAATCAGCTTCTTCCTGCATACCCTCCCAATGGGGATTGAACCTACAACCTGAGCATGTGTCCTTGACTGGAATCAAACCTGGAACCCTTCAGTCCACAGGCTGATGCTCTACCCACTGAGCCAAACCAGCAAGGGCAGGATTTTGTCACTTTTGGAAGCCAAAGGAAGCCATTAGTAGGAGCTGAACTTCTTTCTTTCCCTAAGCACAAGCCCTGAGAAACCCTCAACCCATTTCCCCAACACAGGACACAGAGATGACATCACTATTATTTTAGAGTCATTTATTAGGCAAGCCAATACTCCTCTCCAGGGGGGGGGATTATTTGGGGGCGAGAAATGGTTCCCGCTGGAAATTTTGGAGAAGCATTGTGTGTCTAAATCGAGGAGACTGATGTCTGCACGCAGTGCCTCCAGCAGTGGTGGGAACAGCCAGAGGCCCCTTGGCCACTTGAAGCCTACAGGTTGGGCTTGGAGGAGGCACAGTCTCCTTGAGGGGTACAGATTGGGGGTCCTTTTGATGTGGCTTTAATGCCACGTTTTGGGGGTGTTTGTTCTTGTTTATGGTATGTCTAGAGCCCTTGCCAGCCAAGATAGCTGCATGGCGGCTGGACATGGCATTTATAATTGCGGGAGTTCTGTGGTGAGAAGGATGCCCCTGGCCTGGCTCTGCCTGGGCCTGCACTGCTTCCTTCTGCACAGGCTTCCCAGGCTGTGCTGCCGAGGGAAGGGACTCTTGAGGGCAGTTGGTAGCTCCTGCCTGCTGCTGCCCCAGTTTCTCTCTTGAGGACTTTCCGATATCTGACACGACATGTGCTGCCCCAGTTAAGGCAGCTGTGCTTTTCACTGGGCCTCTGCTCTGTGCAGATGATAGGGGGATGCCTTTCTCCTGGGGGGATTCTGGCATTTTCCATTTTATTCCTGGCTGAAGCCGTTGAAAAAAGTTCTTCATTTTACCAAGGAAATTGCTATCTGCCTTGCCCACAAATGAGGAGGTAGGGAGAGGTGGTGGCACCTGTCCCGTCTGTGATATGCTTTGGGGACACTTGCTCCCAAGTATGTCCTCTAAACCTTTATCCTGAGAGGGAAATGTCTTCCCTCCAGGTTGGAAAAGTCTCATTCGTGCATCTCCTCCACCACGCTCTACTGATTTGGAGCCTGTAGGCTTTGGAGGAGAGTGCATGGTATCTTTCTTTACCTCAGCAGGTAAATTCTGATCCTGGCAGGTCCTTAATTCATGCCTGTGAAGCCAAGGTTCCTGTTGCTTCTCTATACTGACTGCACTGTCCTTTGAATGGACATGCAGCCCCTGCGGCACTCCTGCATCAGCAATGGAGACATTCTGAGCAGGAGACGGGGACGATTTGTATGTCCAGCTGTCTGAGTCACTGGAATTGTCCCAGGGTTGGCCGTGGGCCTGCTTATACTTTTTCTTTAACTTCGCCATTAACTCAGCCATTACTTTTGTTTTAAGTTCTAATAAGTTAGGAGCTTGAACTAATTTAGATGGTGGGTTTTCAATGGTCACAATAGTTTCTGGGTTTACTCTTTGGGAGATTCCTGGCTTGCTCGTTGTCAAAACGTCGCTCCTTTTCAGTTGCAGAGCATTGAGCTCCTCAGGCCTGACTATCTCCCTGGACACGCTAGATATGAAAGCAGATTCTGATTTCTCCCTGTTTCCGCCCATGTCATTAGAATTCATTGGTGGGTGGGCATTCTTTGTCTCCTGTCCGGTCCCTGCTATCCTTGCAGGCATCTTTGGGGGTTGAATGTTGGATATCAAAGAATGACTCTGACTTTTATTGTCACTGATGGTGTTTTTGATAGGTTTGGTTTTCAAAAATTTTTGGATTTCCTCTGAGAGTGTGCGTTGGATATCATCAGGTGAATGTCCTTTCTTGCTCACCGGTGAGGTGACAGGGAGAGGTAAATTCAGGTCATCAGCTGAACTTTTTGTTCCCGCTTTGTCCCCAATAAGAGAGTCAGAGTTTGCTCTCAGGGGCATGAAGGCCCCCGATTTAGTGTTTACCTTGGAAATCAGTTTGGTTGAAGAAGAAAAGTTTTCTCTTGACAGGCTCATCACCTCAGAGCCACTTCCCACATTCTTATCAGAATGACTCAACAGGTAAACTTTGGGATCATTCTCTTGAATGTGTACCTTATCCTTCCCTTCATGCTCCTCTAGTTGAGACTTCTCTGAGCTCCTCTCATAGGGCCTTCCTGGTTGGCTCAATCTATCATTTGGATTTTCACTACTCTGGTCCTTAATCACAGGGACCCAGGAGAGATCAGAACTGCTCTTTGGCTCAAGTAGTGAGAGAGACCAATGCGTCCTGCAGGGCTGGCCCTTGTGGTATTGAATGAGCCTCACTCTAAGGTGACTCTCAAATTTCTCTCGAAATTCACTCCTAAGAGGAAACTCTACAGGATCAATGGATATTGCAACCTGGCCCTTAGATCTTTGAACTACAGAGGTTAAGCCCCTCAAACTTTCCTGTTCCTTTGGCAACACATTGGATTCCAGATGCTTAGTTTCAGATGAGGTGAGACATTCTGATTCATTCTTGGGTCTGTGGGAAAACACTTCACAGACCTTCTTCTGGGTGATGGGACTGGATGGTAGGATTGGGAGTGGGGATTGAAGGTGGGCCTGGGGTTGGATCTGAGTAAGATCTAAGTGCTGGGATTGAGGCAGGATTTGAGGCAAGGGTTGAGGTTGAACCTCAGGCAAGAATGGAGGTAGGCAATAAGGAGGTCCTGGGGACTTTTGGCCTGTGAAGGTAGTTGAAATGCTATTAAAGAACACTGCACAGTCACCTGAGGCATGAACAGCAGAGGACAAAGACTCACTATGCAGAGATGGAAGACCCCAAAAAAGCTGGGTAAGTTTTTGCTTTACATGATTATCCCAGGTCTTAGGATGTATGTGCTGCTGGGCTGAGTCATGCTCATCAGGACTGAGAAATAATAGGTGTCTAGGATCTATAAATTTGGCTGCAGGGTCTGCCCCAAAAGAGGTTTTTGTAGAACGCAGGGCAAGAAACCCTTGATGCAAATCAGATTGCGACAAGGTCGAAGAGAACAAGTCTTTGCGCCGGGGTGAAGAATGGTGCAGTGGCGCTGGAGGCATAGTTTGATCGGGTGGTGAAGATGATAAAAAATCACCCATGGGGGTCATTGAGTTATGGGATAGAACAGAGGGAGGTGGTGAAGGCTCGGGCAGAGGAGGAGTTGTTAGTTCTTCTTCAGAGATTGTTGACCAGGCAGATGACTGATTGAATGATGGTTCAGGCACTGGAGCTGTCACAGGAGCTGTGAAAGCCACAGGGGCCACAGGGGCTACAGAGGGAGTAGACTTTTCCTGGGCCTCTGAGGACACCATTTGATTAATTTCACCAGCTGCATTATTACACAACTCACAGGAGGGGTCTGGACATAAAAGTTGGCGAAAGCGGGTGATATCATAATTCTGGCTGCAGGAGACAGGAGGTAAAAAGATGTAGCCAGGACCAAAACAAGGAAAAGAGGACCTACTGGCCTGGTGAGGGTGGGGCACCTGAAGCCTGCTGCCCTTCACACTGCTCCACATTCATGACTTCACAATGCACTCATCCCAAGCATTCACTCACATTTCCGTTCCTATGGCAACCCCTCCCATGACTAGGGAAGGTTCCACTGAATCCATGGAAATGCATAGACCGTGATAAAGAAAGCTCAGGAAGAAGGAGAAAGACTAGTTACCTTTTTAGGAAAGAAATCAGCTCCCTTTTCTCCTCCGCTTGGCTGTGGTAATATCTCGAACCTGAGAACCAGAGAGTGAATTACATGTAATGAAGGTAGACACATAGGCATTACAAAGGAATCCCTTTATGGGAGACCATTGGGATATTAGACTCTGAAAGCCCCAAGAATTAGGTCAAATGGTCAATGATAATATTAATAAGGTCCCCATATGTATAATATGTCGCTTCATTTATAAAATAATCGCATTTGATGCTCAAAACCACTCTGTGAAGCGGAGGGGTCAATGGTTACAACAAAGAGGAATCTGATAGTCCTGAAGCCAAAGCACTTTCTCAAAGTCAGGAGATAGAACTTCTGACTATTGACACCTATTGCGCAATACCCATGGCCCATGTCCATCACTGCTTCTTACCCAAGGACAGCAGAGCAGGGAATCTGAGCAGTATCTCAGGTTCTGAATTTCCATGAGCCTCTACTATGAGGGCTCTGTCTCCTGACAGGTTGTATCTACCAACTGACAGAGATCATGGACCTGGTACCTCATGGAAAGGAGAGAGGAAGGGTCACCCTTGGGGAGCTCATGTGGAATAGGCAGAACCTTACCTTTCCGTGTCCCACCTTTCCTTCTCCTCTTGGCTCTGTTCTGACGCTGAAAACAAAAAGGAAAGAATGGGTCATTGGGACTCATTTCTCTCCTCCTCTTCCTAGAAAACTTAGACATCTACTATCTAAGAATAATGTTTCTTTGAGCCACCCAAATACATTTTAACTGATAGAACTTTTTGTTTCTTTTATCATTTTTAAAGCTTTAACATGTTTTTAATTTTTCCTTTTTGAAAATCTCAAAGAAGGACTTTGTTTATGGGGTCCACACTTGGTTTTCGCAGCATATAATCTGAGGCCTACCTTCCATCTTTGTCCCCTCAGATAGGACCCAGTAACTTAATATTCTCAGGCTGCAGCCTCTGCTCACTCAGAGGCTCTCTGGGGCTCAGCACTGCTCTGCTTTCAGGCCAACACAAAGGCTTGGTTCCACTAAACTCTCACTCAGGGTTCCTTACCTTTTCTGTATGTTCACTTTTCCGGAAGTTTGGGATTGATGGAATTCCCACAAAGGAAATGAAGAAGAGGAACAAGCTCAATACCAAGATGGAAATTGTGTTGAGATTGTCATATAAATATTCTAAGCCGAAGCTCAGATTGTCATATAAATGTTCTAAGCTGAAGCTCAGATAAAACTCTAGTAGGCTATTCAGAAATAGACTGAGATCCATTTTCCAAATCGCAATGCTGCTGGAAGCAACTGAGCTCTGAGAGCTCAGACTCCTGCCTGATAGCCAGGCCTGCATCACAGAGCATTGTGGAGTCACAAAGGGTTTCTGTGAGTTGGGGCAGGTATAGCTTCAAGGGGGTGCAAGAGGGTGTGTCCACAGCCCCGCCCTCCAACTAGCCCAACACATTCCCTCCACCTCTTTTGGGCCTCTAGGTCCATTTCCCCTGCTCTCCTGTTTTCCAACTTGCATTTTAACATATCATATATTCAACTTAATGAATGCTCTGCTTGTTTCACCTATAACCCAGATATTAGCCGGGTCCCCTTTTAAAATTTGGACACCTTGACTTTGGTCTCACCCGGTCCACTACCTTGCAGGTCTGAAATACTCCCTGGAAAGTTTACTTGTGCCCAGACATTTACACTGAGGATCATATACCGAATATTCTCAAATCCAACTTACACAAACCCAGGTACAGAACTAAGAGGTCTTTTAGACTTCGTTAGTTTTGTGAATGTTAAATAGAATTTTTTCCCCCAGTAAGTTATAAATGAATAATAAAGTCTAAAATATCATCTCTGTCCTCCTGCCTCCCCCACGCCCCCAGGAATATACATCTCACATATATCCAACCCCTAAGTTCTCTCATACAGCTCTCCACAGGACATTTCAGGCTGCCATGAACGTGGCCGAGTTGGTGTGTGGCAGAGTGTGATCCTCACAGAACTTCACAACTTCTCAGTTGAGGTACATCCCCACACAGAAGTCCGGTCCCAGATTTCAGGCTGCACTTGGTTGTATTGTCTAAAAGGAGGAGTGTTTGCCAGAATCTCTACTAGAATAACGTGCTGCTATTTGACCAGGCTCATTGGCTGTAAGTCATTCATTTAGGACTCATAAGTTTTCAGTTTCCTAGAGACAATCCTCAGTGCTCTCTCACTCCCATCCCTGTTACTGTCCCTGGGCTGAGCCACACGTGTACATCTGTTGTCAGGGTCCCCAAACAGCAACTGGTTCAAATGAAAAGCAAGTAGCCTCTCAGGGAGTGAGCACCCCCATTTCCTTAGTGGTAGACAGAGCAACCTTGTACTCATGTTGAGCCTCACTGAACTCTCACCATCATGGATCCACACAAATTCTGTGCCATGGGGGTTCCCAAGTGCTGTTTGTGGAGGGAAGGGCAGGTACTCACATTGTGTGCATCCCCTCTGCTCATGCGCATGCTCCATTGTCTCCATAAACTTCACTCATAAACCTGAGTATTAAGGTAAAATTGTTAAGAATCACAAAATGGTGGCAGTGCAGCATTAAACCCAGCACTGAGTGCTCCTAAGAGTGTCCCCTGAGGGACAGCACAGAGTGTTGTCCTTGCCCTGCTCTGCAGCTTCCTTCCTCGCCTCAGTTTACATTGTGGTCTTCCCTCCTCCCCTCTCTCTTTCCTTCCCGTCCACGTTTTCTAAAATTCAATAGAAAAAGTATCCTTGGGTGAGGATTAACAGCAACAAAAAACTAACATAGATCTTTATTGCTTGTGATATGAGAGTGTGGATAAACTATTTGAGGGTAAGTCTTTAAATATACTTTATGGTATCTTAAATAATCATTTTGTGGATGACGCATGAATATTTCCATAAATGTTCTCTGCAATAAAATTATTTGATATACTTGCCGAGACCGGTTTGGCTCAATGGATAGAGCATCGGCTTGGGGACTGAAGGGTCCGGGGTTTGATTCCGGTTAAGGGCATGTACCTTGGTTGCGGGCATATCCCCAGTAGGGGGTGTGCAATAGGCAGCTAATCGATGACTCTCTCTCATCGATGTTTTATTCAAATATCCTGACATTCTCTCTCTCTCTCTCTCTCTCTCTCTCTCTCTCTCTCTCTCTATATATATATATATATATATATATATACCTATATTACTTACCATGAGCTGATGTTATTTTAAAATTTTACTTTCACTTGTATTTCTATTTATTTCCTCTTGCTTAAAGTTTTAGTACTGCTATACTATTAATTCTGACTTTATCAATATAAACAGCACTTTTATCCTGGTTTTAACTTTTTCCTTTAACTTCACCTTGATAACAATATATTTGTGTTTGCTTGAATATAGTTTTTCATCTGTTAATGAAAAACTGTCCCGTATGTCATATATATATTTGATTTTTTACAGAGAAGAAGGGAGAGGGATAGGAAGTTAGAAACATTGATGAGAGAGAAACATTGATTAGCTGCCTCCTGCACGCCCCCTACTGGGAATGTGCCTGCAACCAAGGTAGTGCCCTTAACCAGAATGGAGCCTGAGACCTTTCAGTCTGCAGGCTGATGCTCTATCCACTGAGCCAAACCAGTTAGGGCAGTCCTCTATCATTTTGAATGTTCCTTTGTATGCAACCGATTTTCAAATTTTGTTTTAAAGCCAATTTTAATTACCCAGTGTCTGAATTTTCTCAACTTAGTAACAATTTATTTTATTACTGTCATTTAAAAATTGCTTACTACTATCTTTTTTTTTTTAAATATATTTTATTGATTTTTTACAGAGAGGAAGGGAGAGAGATAGAGAGCTAGAAACGTCGATGAGAGAGAAACATCGACTAGCTGCCTCCTGCACACCCCCTATTGGGGATGTGCCCGCAACCCATGTACATGCCCTTGACCAGAATCGAACCTGGGGCCCTTCAGTCCGCAGACCGACGCTCTACCACTGAGCCAAACCGGCTTTGGCTGCTTACTATTATCTTGCTAGAAAATGCTTTATTTGCTTTTATTATAAAGCATTGGAAGATAAATATTTGGTCTAAATTATCATAAATCTGTAGTAATCTAATAATTAAAACATTAGTTTTTCCTCTATAAATATTTGGTCTACTTAAAATGTCTCATTAAGGAACTATTAGGAATGTAGTACTTTTCTTATTTTAATTTCATATTACTTTTTAATCTTGGGTTATAAATCACATTAATCTTTACATAATTAATTTTCATAGTTTTGAGAAAAATACCCCCCTCCCCAAACACTCTCATTTAGGGTTCATCCACATGTGGGATCCTCTGATCACTGACTTCTAAATAATGATTAAGCCACTGTCTCCTCTTCACTGACACTTTCTGAAAAAAATATACCCATCCTCGATCTTAAGATGTAGAAGGCCTGTCTTCACTACAGCCTTAAAGGACATAAAGCATTCCCTGAAGGGGAAGGTGTGGGCTGCTCTCCATGTTCATTAAGGCTAAGCTATGGTGGGAGGCAGAGCCCATCTCCTCAAACCTCAGCAGGGAGGAAGTGGGCTTTGGGGGAGGGCACATGATCTCTCTTTCTCAACCAGAGCTCCAGGGAATGGTCACTTTTGGAAACCAAAGGAAGCCATCAGTAGAAGCTGAATTTTTTCTTTCCCTAAGCACAAGCCCTGAGAAACCCTAAACCCATGTCCCCAACTCAGGACACAGAGAAGACATCACTATTATTATAGAATCATTTATTAGGCAAGTCAATATTCCCCTCCAGGGGGGAATTATCTGGGGGTGGGAAATGGTTCCCCCTGGAAATTCTGGAGAAGCATTGTGTGTCTAAATCATGGAGTGGTGGGAACAGCAGGAGGCCCCTTGGCCGCTTGAGGCCTGCAGGTGGGGATTGGACGGGGCACAGTCCCCTTGAGGGACACAGATTAGAGGTCCTTTTGACGTATTTGCTGAGGCTTTAATTCCACGTTTTGGGGGTGTTTGTCCTCGTTTCTGGTATGTCTATTATAGGTAGAACCCTATCCATCCAAGATAGCTGTGTGGCGGCAGGACATGGAATTTGTTACTTTATAGGAGAAATTTCTGTGGCAGGAAGGTTGTCCCTGGCCTGCCTCTGCCTGGGCCTGCACTGCTCACTTCTGCACAGGCTTCCCAGGCTGTGCTGCCAAGGGAAGGGGCTCTTGAGGGCAGGTGGTAGCTTCTGGCTGCTGACGCCCATTTCTCTTCTGGGAACTTTCCAATGTCTGACATGACTCTGTGGACTTCCATGATGGTCCCTGTAAAGGCAGCTGTACTTTTACCTGGGCCTCCTCCACTGTGTGCAGAATCCATGGGGCTTCCCTCTTCCTGGGGGATTTCTTGGATGTTGCAATTTATTTTAGGTTGAAGCCTCTCTCATATGAAATTGGGTCTGGGGAGATTGACTCCCAAACTTCTCCTCTAAGGCTGTGCCCTGAGGAGGAAATCTCTTCCCTCCAGGTTGGGAAGTTGTCAATCCTGCATCTCCTGCACCGAGCTCTTCATATTTGGGGTCTGTAGGCTTTGGGGGAGAGTGCATGATATCTTTATTTACAGCTGGTTGGACATTCTGATCCTGGCAGGTTGGACATTCTAATCCTTGACATGTGCTTAGGAAGCCATGGCTCCTGCTGCTTCTGCATCCTGACGCCGCTGTCCTCCGCATGGACATACAGCACCTGGGGAGCTTCCATGACCACACTGGGCCCACACTTAGCAAGTTTCAATGTAGCTTTGTCAGTCAAGCTGTCTGAGTCATGGGTCATGTCCTTGGGTTGGCCTTGGGCCTGACTACGCTTCTTCTCTAACTTTGCCTTCAACTCAGCCATTCCTTGTTTTCCAAGTTCTGTGAAGTCAGGAGCTTGAACTGATAAATTAGATGGTGGGTTTTCAATGGTCACAGTAGTTTCTGTGTTTATTCTGGCTTGCTGGTTGTCACGACGGTACTAGTTTCTGGTTGAAGAGCATTAAGCCCCTCAGCCCTGACTATCTCCCTGGACACGCTAGCTATGACGGTAGGTTCTGATTTGTCCCTTTTTGCGCCCTGTCCAATTTCTGCTCGTTCGTTAGAAGTCACAATGTTATTATTAGTCTTTTGTGGGGTCCCTGCTCGCCTTGCAGGCATCTTTGGGGGTTGAATGTTGGCTACCAGAGAATGTCTCTGACTTTTTCTGCCACTGATAGTGTTTGCAACAGGCAGTTTGGCCTCAAAATTTTCTGGATTCCCTCTGAGATTATGCATTGGATATCAGCAGGTTTATGTTCTTTATTGAACACCAGTGAGGTGGCAGGAAGAGGAAAATTCAGGTCATCAGCTGAACTTTCTGTTCCTGCTTTGTCACCAATAAGAGATTTAGAGTTTCCTCTCAGAGGCATGAAGGCCCCTGATTTAGTGTTTACCTTGGAAATCAGTTTGGTTGAAGAAGAATAGTTGGGATTAATCAAAGAATAGGATGAAGTATATTTCGATTTGAAGCGCTCTTTGGATTCAAGGGCTTTGGTAGGAAGGCCTGACATTTCCATCTGAAACTTGGGAATGTGGGGTTTCTGCATCTGCTGTGTGCCACACTCAAGCAAGGGAAGCTCCTGGGATGTGTCCAGGCGGTAGTCCCCCTCCACCAATGGTGGCAAACTTCTCTGCTCTAATTCGTTGTGGGATTTATTAGAAGAAATCTGATTGATAGAATGCTGTGAACTGTGCACAGTCCCAGGCAGCTGGCTCTCACTGATTTTCTTAACCTTTTCACTCACATGTGCTACCTGGACATTTTCCAGTTTTCTCTGAGTTACACTACGCCCTGAAACCACTGATTTTTCTCTTGACAGGCTCATGTCAGAGCCACTTCCCACATCCTTATCTGAAGAGGTCTTTGAATCACTCAACAGATGAACTTTGAGATCATTCTCTTGGCTGTGTACCTTCTCCTTCCCTTCATTCTCCTCTAGTTGAAACCTTTCTGAGCTCTTCTCATAGGAGCTTCCTGGTTGGCTCAATCTAACATTTGGATTTTCACTACTCTGGTCCTTAATTGCAGGGACCCAGGAGAAGTCAGAACTGCTCTTTGGCTCAGGTATGTCTGAGCAATTGCTCTGTGGCCTCATCAGTGACAGAGACCCATGGGTCCTGCAGGGCTGGCCCTTGTGGTATTGGATGAGCCTCAGGTGACTCTCAAATTTCTCTCGAAATTCACTCCTAAGAGGAAAATCTACAGGATCGATGGATATTGCAACATGGGCCTTAGATCTTTGAACCACAGAGGTTAAGCCCCTCAAACTTTCCTGTTCCTTTGGCAACACATTGGATTCCAGATGCTTAGTTTCAGATGAGGTGAGACATTCTGATTCATTCTTGGGTCTGTGGGAAAACACTTCACAGACCTTATTCTGGGTAATGGAACTGGATGGTAGGATTGGGAGTGGGGATTGAAAGGGGGCCTGGGGTTGGATCTGAGTAAGATCTAAGTGCTGGGATTGAGACAGGGTTTGAGGCAAGGGTTGAGGTTGGACCTCAGGCAAGGATGGAGGCAGGCAATAAGGAGGTCCTGGGGACTTTTGGCCTGTGAAGGTATTTGATACGCTATTGAAGAAGACTGAACAGTCACCTGAGGCATGACCAGCAGAGGACAAAGACTCACTGTGCAGAGATGGAAGACCAGTTCCTAGAGTGTTGGTCTTATCTCCTTTGTCCAACATGAGTGCCATTTCTGTTTTGCTGAAACATTGTAATAGTACTTGTTTACTGAAAGGGTATAAGTACAGACGTTTGTTTGATGTTTTGTTTGTCTGCTTGGGTATAATTATTTGTTCATATAAGTATAAAAATCTGTGAGAAAGAAAGAAGAAAAAGAAACCTTTAATTTGTTTAAAGCTGAGTGCTCTGACGGCTAGCAAACCGCCCTGAGTGGTCACTGGGATTCCTTTTTCCCAGGGGTGCTTTGCTTTCTGTCAGAGGGGAATCGGCCCACCTAACAGGATTTATATGTTTATTAATTTAAAGGTATGAAATTGTAACAATTGTGATACAAAAAAAAAATTAAAAGCAGAGACCAAATTCTAAAGTTAACTATTTACAAGAAGGAAGCTTGAGCTGGCAAAGTCTCCAAGTCTGCCCAGCAAGCTCAAAAACTAAATGAATCTTATTTCTGCCACCACCCAGTCTTGATCAGTGGTGGAGGAACGGTCTCAGAATTGTTTGTTTCAATTGATCAATTTAATTTTGATGTGATTAATGATTACAATACATTGTAAAATCTTTAGAAGAAAATGAAAATATTTTGAGGGCAACTTAGTCCTTATATGTGTGTGTCAACTCTTAAGTTATAGTTTTAAGATCAGTAATATTAATGGAAACATGCAGAGGAGCTTTTCAGAAAGTTCAGGGAGTCTGATTGCAGTGTCGGGGTCACTGGTTCCCCCATGGCACCTTCGCTAGGAAGAGGCAAGCGGTGGACAGCCAGAGGAAAACACCCTGGTGGGAGCACTTCCTTCACCACCTGGGACCCCTGTGCTCCCTGCCTCTGCCGACCTGGTGTCTATTCCCTCCAGGGGTTGTTTAGAGTAGCTGGAGGTGGCAGCTGCGGCGAGGAGATAAATTCCTTTGTGACCCCCTGCACCCCAATGAAACCCAAAACCCCCAGTGACTGCTTGGACACTTTTCACCGTGTTCTGTTAGGGGCTTAAAGGCGCAGTTAGAAATTCTCCCATTCTCCTTTTTCAGGCTCATCAGAATCTGAGATCTTTATCTGTAGGAAAAATGTGTCACTTTAAATTTCAAGAGGCTGGAGCCTGGGAACAGGGTGCTGGGCCTGCTCCCTCCTCCCTCTGCCTTTTCTAAATATTTTAAAATAATGGGAGGTTTAAGGCATGATTATACATTTTTGAAAGACATAGAAAGAAGATTTAAAGGCTAATATAAAATAGTGAAAGTTTTTATGGAAGTTGTGCATGTGATGAGAAGGAGAAACAGGGAGAGAAGGAAACAGCAGAAGTACAGGTCTAGAGAGAAAGAGAGGAAGAGAGAGAAAGAACGAGAGAGAGAGACTTAAGAGACTCTGGGAGTCCGAGAGGAAAGGATTTAGACAGAAACAGAAACAAAGATTGGGAGAGAAAGTGATATGGGTATATGAGTATGAGTATGTATATGAGGTAGGGAGAGAGACATGAGTAGGAGATGGGAAGGGACAGAGATTAGAGAGGGAGGGAGACAGAAGGTGAGGCTGGAAGAGACAGAGACGGTCTGAAAGAAAGGGAGACTTAGACTCCAAGGGTTTTTATCTTAGAGGAAGAGGACTGAGAGGACCGGAGCTCCTTTCCATAAAGCCCACATGGGTAACCTTACAAGTACAGGGCAAACCTATTGGTTTCCTGGTGGATACTGGGGCAGTTTATTCAGTCTTGACAGAGCCAATGGGACCTCTAAGAAGATATCAGTCCAGGGAGCCACCAGACAAACTGCCTAATTTCCTTGGACATCATGAAGGACTATGGACCTAGGAAAGAACACGTACTGGGGGAACGCAACCGCTGAACTGGACCAAAGTGGAACAACAGGCCTTAGAGGAGCTAAAGAAGGCTCTCATCTCAGCACCTGCCTTAGCCTTACCAGATGTCACGAAGCCCTTCCACCTCTATGTGAGTGAGGTAAGGGGCATTGCCAAAGGGGTTCTCACTCAGACTCTAGGTCCCTGGAAGAGACCCGTTACCTATCTATTTAAGAGACTAAACCCTGTGATAGCAGGGTGGCCAGTGTGCCTCTGGGCAGTGGCCACCACAGCACTACTGGTGAAGGAGGCAGATAAGCAGACTCTGGGCTAGCCCTGACAACACCCCATGCCATTGAGACCCTCCTTTGAGATGCTCCAGAGAGATGGATGTCAAACACCAAAATCACCCAGTGCCAAGCTCTTCTCCTGGACCAGCCCTGCATCCAGTTCCATAAGACACTGGCCATCAACCCTGCCAGCCTGCTTCCAGATGATGATCCAGAGGAACCCATTCATGACTGCATAGAGGTAACAGATGCAGTACTGACAGATGTCCTGCCGTCATCACCAGATGAGGTACTGTACACTGAGCAGTTACGTTAAGGATGCGATCTGATATACAGGGGCAGCAGTAGTCACCATGGACCACACCATTTGGGCACAGTTCCTGAACAGAGGAACATCAGTAAACTTTTGGCCTTAATCCAGGCCCTTTGATGGGGACACAGTGCCAACCCCCAGGAAAGAGGGTTACCAACTTCAGCCAGAAAGGAGAGGCCATCTGGCTCCCAAAGGCAGTTGCAATAGTATACTGCAACTGCCAACAGAAAGGGGAGACAATTGAAACCAGAGGAAATAGAGCTGCAGACCAAACTGCTAAGGAAGATGCCCAAAAACCAGTGGGGCCTTTACAAGTCTTAATAGTCCTGCCGGACCTACACCTCTACCAAACTAGAGGAGCAATTGGCTGAACAGAAGCAAGCCATCAAAGGACCAGATGGTTGGTGGACCCTAACAGAAAACAGACTATTGGTCCCAGAGGCTCTAGGTCAGACGTTAGTTGCCCAGTTACACCAGGTTACCCACTTAGGTGTCACCAAGACTTCTGAACTTTTGTAAGGCAGATACTACCAAGCTTAGATAAGATAATTAAAAGCATAGTCACTAGAAGTACTATCTGTACACAGGTAAATGCTAAGGCAGGAGGGTCCCCCTGTGAAATTGGGCCCCCAGAGAAATACCCCAGGAGAGCATTGGGAAGTAAATTTTGCAGAGATTAAGCCACCAGCATTGAGGTACAAGTACATACTAGTTTTTATAGACACCTTCTCAGAGTGGGTTAAAGCATACCCCATTAGGACAGGAACTGCCTCTATAGTAGTCAAGAAATTACTCCAGGAGATTATACTTAAATTCAGATTCGGGTTGCCAGTAGTCATAGGATCAGATAACAGCCCAGCCTTTATAGCAAGGTATCTCAAAGTATAGCTCAAGCCTTAGGACAGGCATGAGCAAGACTCTAAAAAGTTTAATTAAATTTGTCCTAGAAAACGGTGAAAACTGGATCAACCTCCTGCCCTTCGCCTCTTATGGGCCAGGTATACCCTCTACCGGGAGAGGGTCCGCCCCCCTCCCCTTTTGAGATCATGTATGGTAGACCACTCTTCATCCTTCCCAGGGTCAGGGAGAAACTGAAAGCTGGAATTCATAACCATTCCCTTGCTCAAGTCCTTACAGGCTCTGCAGTTTACCCAGAGAGCCACCCATAAGCTTGTTCCAGATGCACTGCCAGTGCCCACCATGGACCCTGTATACCCCTTACAGCCCGGAGACTCTGTGTGGGTAAAGAAGTTCACTGCCCAAGGACTCACCCCAACCTAAAAGGGACGCTACACTGTTACCCTGAGCATGCCCACGGCTGTTGAAGTAGAAGGCACCCAGACCTGACCACACCACTCCCAGCTCCTGCACAGAAAACAGCCTGAATCCTGTCAACCAGCGGCCTCACCTGTGAGATCCCTAGCCTAGGTTCCACACAGGCCAGGAGGAGATTTGATGCCTACAGGAGGGGAATTGGACTTCAATGAGGACAGTACTGATGGGAACTGTGGTACTAGGGGTTTTGGTAACTGTAAAAACTTTTTTTTTGCTAGCCAGTGAGTAAGTCCAGCTAAGTAAAGCTACCGTACTTTCCAGCGTATAAGACGACCCCCTAATTTTACAGTTAAAACATAGTTTTAGGCCTATATTCGCAGTATAAGCCTACCCCCACCCCCCACCCCCCAATTCAAAGAAAAGACTTACTTTTCTGTCAAGATCTGCAGGTAATTTTTGTGCAATTTTGGTCTTTTGCCCCTGATTTTCGGTTGACTTTTTTACGGTTCAAAAGTCATCTTATATGCCAGATAATACGGTAAATGTACAAGCAGAAATTAGATAAACAAATAGACCAGAAGTTAAATAACCTAGAGAAATTTATAGAAAAATTAAAAGAATCGGTCAGGTCCCTAGCAGAAATAGTTTTTGCAGAACAGAAGAGGCTTAAATCTGTCTTTCCTAAAGCAAAGGGGACTTTGTCTAGCTCTGGGAGAAACCTGATATTTGTACACCAGTCATTCCGGAGTCATAAGGGAAAGCCTAAGTCAGTTGAGAAAGAAGCTAGCTGACAGAGAGGAAGCTCGAAAGACTGCAGGAAACTGGTATGAGAACTTATACTCGTGATCCCCTTGGCTCATCACCCTAATGACTGTCATAGCAGGCCCACTATTACTCTTACTTATAGGCTTAATCTTTGGGCCATGCCTCATAAAATACTTGGTTAATTTTGTACAGGATAGAATACAGGCAGTGAAACTAATGGTCTTACATACTCAGTATTCTCCACTAGTAGATACTATTAATGAATCTAAGGTTTAGATTCATTCCCAAAAGACCAGTAGGGAATGAAATAGGATGAATTCAAATTCTAAGCAAGGTTACAGTCAGAACTTCCTATTTTTTTTTTTTTTAATTAAAGAGCCAGCCCTAGGTGCACTTAGTGGTTATCTTGATGCTGGCCTTGAAAAACAATGCTGTTGTATCCAATTAAAAAAAATGCACTTGGCATGGTATTGAGATTGTGGGCATATCTGGTCTCTGGCCTGCAAGGTCAGACAGCTAACTTTATCTTCATCGTTCTTCAAACGGGCTAAAGCAAACTAGAAAGCAACATTTTATCTAGGAAGAACAGCAGAAAATTCCAAACAACAATTTGTTGCAGAATGGGGGTTTTCCTTCTCAGAACCTTTAAAAATAACTACCTGCCCCTAAAGCCTCGCAGTTGTGTAGGGTCCACCTACGTGTGGTACTCTTGCGGATGCCCTGGCCAGTTCAATAAATTCTTGCCTGCTTTTTTAATTAATCATCAGCCTCTGGTGGTCTTATTTTGAACCCAGGGTTCTACCCCACAACATAATCCTGATGGGAGGTTTCCTGTCCTACCCCCAGAAGAAGCAACGAAAGGTCAGCTCTGGGGCCTGGGTTCTTCCTGCTCTCCAGGGGAAGGTGTCTTTTACTTCATATTTTCACACTTAAAAGGGGTTCAGGACACAGGAGGTTTGGGGCCCCTCTGTAGCTGCAGCCAATCATTTCCTGATGCTCACAGAGTTTCTGGAGAAGGAATGGGCTTCTGAAAATACACCTGCTCCACTCTCAATCTCTGGCAAACCTGGCCCGCCTGCGTTACCGAAGGAGGCACAGCAGCCATGTGCCCGGTGTCTCATGTTTCTCATGGGTGCTTGCCGGAGAACCTGGGGACATATTCCAGTGGGTATAGACACCCTATATCTGGGGTTCTCTGAGATGCCGGGCTGTCAATCTCGCCCCTCGTTAAAAATCCATTACAATTGCAAGAGGTAAAGGAAGGCTCACGTCTCCGGGCAGCTTGGTGTCTCATGTGCTTTGTCCTTCCCTCTCGCGCCCTTCTCCTCGCAGAGAGTGCTTCCCCTACCCCCACCCCCACCTATGGATGACCTGTTCTCCTCTCATGGAATTTCTCATCTTTCTTTCACTTTACAGTCGGCTGCTCAGCTCATCTAGCGTTGGCTTTATCTTGCTCAGAGCATAGATACTTTTCCCTCTTTTGTCACACGGTATGCTTGGCGTCTTGAAAGGCTAGTACCCATGTCAAAAAAATGGACAGGAGAGCCATCTTCCATGAGAGCTGGTTTTCAAGTTTCCAGGGACATTCGGACACAATTATGTGGGGGAACGCGTGTTACAGGTTCAGATGTAAAGCTGTGCCGGAAGAGGAGTCTGTGCCACACAGGATGCACAGCGGTGGTCACAGCCTACAGCTGCCGCCTCCACGGGCCCTCAGCGGTGTCCCAGCCGGTGGGTCCAGCAGGTAACGGAGGAACAGGATTGATTTCTCCCTGAACACCTGAATTGGGTCCCTCTTCCCATTTTAGAGGAGTTTTCAGGATTGAGCAGACATCAGGGGCCTTGAAAAGAGTTAATTGGGATTTATTTCTATAATAATGTAACGCTTTAGATGCATTTTTTTTAGTATAAAAGCGAGAAAAGAAGAGGAATGTTGTATATGGGAGGCATCATACTCACTCTTTTGCGCGTTTATTTTAAGCATTTTTCTGTGTGTCCCTCTGTACGTTGCAATTGGCTGAAGTCCACGAAGATGGGCTTTCTACCCTCGGCTGCTGCAGCGTTCAGATAATTTCAATGAACTGCTAGGCGTCCGTTTGCAGGTCAACAGTTTCTCTTTAAAGGGCCAAAAAAATTGCAAAAAAAAAAAAAATGTTGCTTTGCAGAGGGGAGTCCCACAAAAGCTGCTATTGGTGGGGTTGGCGGTGGACTGGGGTGCTGAGTAACCAGTGTTTGACTTTCTTTTCAAGTGTGGGTGATGGGGGGAGAACCTAGGGTGAGGCAAGTTCTCTTCCCCAGCCCTTGTCTGCCTGTCTGTCTGTGGTGGTTTCTGTTTCAGGTGGGATCATAAGTCATCCCCTTCTCTTTCTAGGCCTCCAGCTATAAATGGAGGACCTGTCTGATTTCTGGTTTGGCTGGGGTTCCATCGGGCATGGGGCCCTTCAATAAAGGATAGCAAAAAGGAAAAAAAAAAAAAACGTTGCTGCATTTATTTATTATTTTTTCCATTGGTTTTTAGAGAGAGTGGAAGTGTGGGAGGGATGGCAGAGAAAGGGGGAGAGAAAGAGAGGGATGTGAGAGAGCACATGCCTCCCACACAAACCCTAACTAGGGCCTGGGATTGAACCTACTATGCTGGCATGTGCCTTTGACTGGGAATTGAACACTGCATGGGCTGGCACTCTAACCATTTAGCTACCCTGGCCAGGGCTGAATTTTGTGGCTGAATTTCATATTTCCCAGTTTAGAAATTAAAATACAGTTGTCATTTGCAGGAAATTACTGAGAAACTATTCCATGCTGTCTAATCTGTCCGTTCATGTGCATAAATCAGTTAGCGTATTTTTTAAGTGTCTAAAAGTGGAAAATCAGTGGTCACTTAAAATAATTGGGTAAACTGTCAGCCTTTAAATTGACCCCCGTTGGCCTTATATGCCTTATTAAATATAATTTTTAATTACATTAGCCTTTCCATTCACTCATATTTGTACATTACATACTGTATCTAGGCAGATTTGCAGTAATTCAAACGTAAATCAGATATAAACTCTATATTCAATAGTTTATAATTCATTAATGATGCTACAAACTCAAATAATTACAAGACAAATTAGAAAGTTGTAAGTTGAATACAAAATCACTTCTTATAGGCCTAAGATGTATGACAGATGCATTCCAAATAGGAAAGTGAGGGGAGACTTTGTGGATAGGGGGCACTTGTCCTCAAAGAACGGATGTGATTGGAGGTGTGGAGGTAACGAAGAAAGGAACAAAGCAAAGAACAGGCTTCTGGCAGCTTTTAGAAGTGGTGTTGGAACAGGAAAGACTTACTAGTATAGCGATGCCATGGAAAACACACTGGGCGCTCACTGTGCCCGGGCCCCTTTCACACACATGGCTTGTCCATGCTCTGTGGAAGGGCCATAATACACCGGAGCAATGAACTCTACCTCCACTTTCTCCCTCAAAATATTGCTGTTAAAATCTTCCCCATCTCTCATCATAATTTTTCTCTTTTTGCTGCATCGTGCCCATTCACAAATATGCTGTACTGTCTCCCATATTAAAACATAAAACAACACACAATCATACACACACACACCACACACCACACACAAACAAAACAAACAAACAAACAAAAAAACCCTATCTGTATCATTTTGGTCTCACTGAACACCAAAATTCAGTAGCTCAAAATTAGAACCCACTTTTAGCTCACAGTTCCATAGTTGACAATTTAGGTTTGGCTCAGTCAGTCAGTTCTGCATCCTACTGAGCTGGCTGATGCAGCATGTTGCTTAGCTGGTGGCTCTTCCTTGGGGGGTGGGTGTCTGCACTCTGAGTGACAGAGGATGTAAAATACAAAATGGAAACTATCTCATTAACTTCTTATAGTTATTGCATAATGAAACCATAACATATTGGGTTCATTATGCAATATTTTGTAATGGTATATGATGTGGAATAGTATATCATGTTATAATAGTGAGTTAATATCATAAGATATGTAATTTAAATCAATTTTAACTTTCTTTTCTTTTTTTTACTTTTCACAAATATGGCTATGAGAAAAATGTTTATTACATCCATGACTCACATTATATTTCTACTAGAGGTTCGGAACACAAAATTCATGTATAGGATCAGGGGGGTGTCCCTCAGCCAAGCCTGCACCCTCTCCAATCTAGGATATCCCTCTCACAATCCAGAGCTGCTGGCACCCAACCGCTCACCTACCTGCCAGCCTGATCACCCCCTAACCACTCCCCTGCCAGCCTAATTGACACCTAACTGCTCCCCTTCTGGCCTGATTGCCCCCAACTGCCCTTCCCTGCTGGCCATCTTATGATGGTCATCTTGTGTCCACATGAGGGCAGTCATCTTTGACCACATGAGAGCAGCCATCTTGTGTGTTGAAGTGATGGTCAATTTGCATATTACCTCTTTATTAAATAGGATTATTATATATTGGGTCGGCAGCTAAGTAATTGCGGATTTTTTAAAGAAAATCAAAGACAATTTTTTCATGGAACTAAATAACTTTATTCTTTAATGTATTGCCCATTTTGATCAATGACCTTTTGGCATCTTTCAGGCAGCATCATAATCCCACGTTCAAAAAACTTCTGTTTTTTATTAGCAAAAAACTGAATCAGGTACGATTTGACATCATCATCATTATTGAAATTTTTACCATTCAAGGAGTTTTGTAAAGATTGAAACAAAAAGTAATCAGATGGTGCAAGGTCAGGACTATATGGTGGATGTGGCAAAACATCCCAACCAAGCTCCATTAATTTTTGCCGAGTGACCAAAGATGTGTGTGGCCTTGCATTGTCATGATGGAATACAACACCTTTTCGATTTGTCAATTCGGGCCACTTTTCTTCAACTGCACTGTTTAATTTCGTTAGTTGTTCAATGTAGACATCAGAATTGATCGTTCGGTTGGGTGGTAAGAGTTCAAAGTAGACAATTCCTTTGTAATCCCACCAAACTGATAACAAAACCTTCTTTTGATGAATATCAGCTTTTGATGTTGTTTGAGTTGGTTCACCTGGCCTGCTCCACGATCTTTTCCGCTTTATATTGTTGTAAACAACCCATTTTTCATCGCCAGTTATCAGTCGTTTTAAAAATGGATCATTTTCATTACGTTTCTTTAGCAAATCGCAGCTGCTAATGCGTTGCGTTAACTGTGATTCTTTCAGTTCGTGAGGAACCCATGTATCGAGTTTTTGAACATAGCCAAGTTGTTTTAAGTGATTTTCAATGCATGTATGTGATACATGAAGCTTCTCTGCAATCTCACGTGTTGTACTGTGACAGTCCGAATTGATTATTGCTTTGATTAGGGCGTCATCAACTTCAACTGGACGACCAGAGCGTCTTTCATCTTTGAGTGAAAAATTACCAGAACGAAATTTGGCAAACCAATTTTGACACTGCCGTTCTTTTAAGGCTTCGTCACCATAAACAGCACATAACTTTTTATGAGCTTGTGATGCGTTTTTCCCTTGCAGAAATAAAAAAGCAAAATATGACGAAAATGTTCCTTTTGATTTTCCATTTTTCAACGAACGCCAAACAAAAACTACAAAACAGATCAAAAAACTTTTTTTACTGATTAACAGCTGAATAGCCAACTATCAAATACAAAATGTGTTTTACATTTGTACTACGTCTGCAAACCTAAAAATTCAACTGAAGCCATATATGTGTGTGAAACCCGCAATTACTTAGTTGCCGACCCAATAGGATGAGGCAACATTAATCTAGGGCTTCTGACTCAGTGTGATTTTTGATCAGCAGCTTAACAACCCCATGTTAGAAACACAGAATGTCAGTGCATCTCAGATCAGAATCTACATTGTTGCAGATCCCTAAGTACCTCATATGCAAATTAAGATTTAAGAAGCCTTGACCTAAGGGACATAGAAGATCATGATAGTTATGTTACAAGGGAGATGAGAGAGCAGAATATAATCTACTCTCAGGAAATTAATTGATTCTTATTTTTATTGTTGGTTTAGCACTGTTCTAAGTGCTTTAGGTGTATTAACTTATTTAATAAGGTACAATGGAGAGTATATTTATGATGATCAGAGATCATACAGAAATTGTACATGAAAGTTCACATTTAAAGAATAGCTCCTGTACATTTTTACAATTCTTTTTAAAGCTGTTGATCATAAAGCACCAAATGATACATAAAATATAATGCAATGCAGGTGATATAATGATTAAGGGGAAGAAATGTGATTATTAAATAAAAGACGGCGGGAGCTCTAGGCCAGTTTGGCTCAGTGGATAGAATATCAGCTTGTGGACTGAAGGGTCCTGGGTTTGATTCTGGTCAAGGGCACATGCCTGGGTTGTGAGCTTGATCCTCAGTAGGGAGTGTGCAGGAGGCAGCTGATCAATGATTCTCTTTATCTCTCTTTCCCTCTCCTTCTTCTCTGAAATCAATAAAAATATTTTTTAAAGAAGATGGCAAGAAATAATTATATTTCTTAATAGCAGAATAAAAAGTCAAATCTTATTTTTGCAGGAGATAATTTCAAAATAATAAACCACTTCCAGGATTGTTTAGAAGGTGGCATTGGAAGTTCCACAAAGTACCACAAATGTGCCATGGAACAAAGCACAGGAAAATCTGCAGTTATTTGTTGCTATTTCCCCTGGCAGTGCTATAAAATTTGGTAAAAATGCACTTCAAATATAAATGGAAAACTGCATTTCCTTATAGTCTATTTTAAAGGCAAATATGAAACAAACACTTATCCGTAAACCTGCTACTATAAAAATTCCAGAGGAGGGCAGCAAAGATAAAAAACAAAAAACAAAACAAAACAAAAACCTCAGGTGGAAAAAAATACTTTCTTATTTTACAAATTCCAAAATTTTCACAATAGTAAGTATCACTGAAATGGAGCATTTATTAGCTTTAAATTATTAATTTGTTTCCTAAAATAAAAAAATGAAAGCACTATAGTTAGTCTGTCTATCTTTCTTGGTATGTCTCTTTTGTCCCTTTGAAACTCCTATACATATCTATACTTCTAAAGAGCATTATAATAGAATTATCCCAGCTGAAATACTATCAATATTTTAGTTAATTCTTCATTTGATAGATACTTATTGAATGTTTATACTATGTGCTCTATTCTTTTGGGTGGTAGGTATAAGATGCACAATTTCATTGAAGAAACAATGACTGATTTAATAAAGTTCAAACCTGGTGAATGAATTGTAGACTTAATCTGTAAATTGAAATGGATTTACCATTATACTGATGACAGCGCATATACTTTGATGTGAGTATGAAATGAAGCTGTGGCTGGCCAACCAGAACTTGGATTCAACTCTGAATATACCCATGGGAAAAAAGGGTCGGGGAACAATTTATAATGGTCAAAATGTTAAGTTTTAAAATGAGTTTTATAAAAGGTTTAAGTTTATGTCAGTATTATTAGACAACAGAATGGTTATAATAAATAACAGACTAAATTTAAAACTTTGCCGAGAAAGGCTGAATCTTAACTTGCTACCCAACTTTTAGCAAGCTTGATACTCTGAGATATGACGTAGATTCTTTTGAGCCTTAAGTTTATGAGCTTATATGAAATTACGGAGCTGTTTGGTTCCTATTTCAAATTTCAGACTACAGCATGTGTTCTTCCCTCTGTCAATGAGTGTGCTGTTACAGTGATGCTCTTAAGCCTAGAACCCTTGTGAGTACGCCTGTAAAATACTGAATGGCCATAAGCCTGTAAAACACATCAATATGGTGTTATTTAACACATGTGTTGTAATTTCAATAAGCCTACATAATTGTGTGTACCATTATAGGTATTCAACTGTCTGTAGACTTTATATCCACTCTGATAAGGGTTCAAATCTAATCATTCTGTATTGATTTGACTATGCTCTTTCTGAAAAATTGAAGACAAATAGTTGAGTCAAAATTCATTTTTTAAGGAAAGTTTGTAAAATACAAAGCAAAACATCTTTTCAAAATAATGAAAAGGGAATGCAGTACAAGTTTTGTATTATGGTATTTAATCCTTTCAAAAATGAGGCTTATTCCTGGAAATCCAAACTCATCTCCCTCCTTATCCTCCCTTTATCTTATTCACTTGCATTACTGGACTACCTGCCCAGAGCCCCTAACAACCAATGTCTTCCCTTCTCCTCACAATTTACCTCAAGCTCATATATATATATATATATATATATATATATATATATATATATATATATATATATATATATATTATTGATTAAGGTATTATATATGTGTCTTTTTCCCTCCATTGCCCCCTCCCACCCCACATCACCCCACTCAGGCCCTCACACCCCGTGTCTGTGCCCATTGGTGTGACTCATATGCATGCATACAAGTTCTTTGGTTGATCTATCTCCCTTACCCCCACCCTCCTCTACCTTTCCTCTGAGGTTTTTATAGGCCAAAAATAACAATGCCTCTCTTTTTTAGCCTTTGAAGTCCTGTGTATCCTTTATGGCTAAGGCCAAATGTCACTCCTTCCAGTATGGGTTATGGTAAAACATTTTTGCACAATTCTCCTTGATCTACAGGCCTGTCCTCTGTGCTCCCAGGTCACCTGCCTGGTCCTTTCATCACGAGGTTTAATTAAAAGATCCTAGCTGCTTGGTGGGAGGATCCTTATGTTCTTCATCTAAGCATCACCAGTGTACCTAACAGAATTTTTACTAATAGTGTCTTGAACAATTGAATAGAGAAACACATGAGACATCATCCCAAATTCCTTTACCTGTGGTCTAGAGAACTATTTCGTGGCAGCCCATGAAAATGGAGTTGCCTATTTTATAAGGCAGTGTCAGGGACAGGGCAGAGAAATCAGTGGGCACTTTAGGTGTTGGGGTCAGAGGAACCTGGGGTCACACCCTGACATTGTCACTTACTGGCAAAAAGATCCAGCAAGGTACTTTTACCTGTTTTGTGCCTTGGTTTTCTCAAAGACATAATTGGGATCATACATCATACATATTAGTTAGGCTTATAGTGAATATTATAAATAAGTAGATAAAAATCTTAGAATTTGTAATTATTATATTAAGATTAATTATCTAAATAATGTGCTCAAGATAGTAGAATATTTCTGTTGATTGAAAATTGTCAATTAAAAAAATAGACTGAAGACTCACCATTTTCAAATGATAAACTCTTCAAATACATTTGAGTAAGTAAATCATTAGTCTTGCAGGGAGAATAAAAACTCGTTCTTTTGTGATTTGGTTAGTATCATCTGAACCAGTGGTCGGCACACTGGGGCTTGCGAGTTTGCCACTCTGTTGACTAATGAGTTTGCCGACCACTGATCTGAACTATAAGTTGCAGCCCATTATTGGTTGGTGAAATAAATTTAGTGGGTAAGGCCAGCATTAATAGAATGTAATCGAAGTGCATTTCACTTAACAATTAGAATGGCTTTATGGGTAATGTAGTTAAATTATATGTGTATCCACCTGTGTTTTGGATAGGTAAATAAAATGTGGTCAAAATGTTTACAGAACACTGCTGCAGGATGTCTATAGAAAGTACTAACTATGTACTTTCTCCCTGAAGTAACCATTAGAGAAAGGATTAAGGAGTACTGGCTGGTTAAGACATTAGCTGGTAGTGGGTGCCAGCAGTATTTGAAATCCTAAAACTTTCCAAGCTAAAAATACATTGTGCACAATTTATATGTTTTTGATGATTCAGTGACCTTGTATTAACATTGCAAGCCACATAGACATTATCATGATTATCAATTATTAGTGTACAGCAGTTTTCTGGAACGGTTCAGCTAATAGTGTGCTTTAGTTAATAAGATTCAAGAGTTTCTTGTATATAGACATAAGCCATGTTAAAATAAAAGAATTATTCTTTTCCTAAAAGTTTATAGAGAGCATGTTCTGTGACCCAGAATTCAGAGGGAGCAATTAGTTAAAATGAGTATTTAAACCCATTTTGTTTTGGAAAAAAAAAATGAAAATATTAGATAATGAAAGCATAGAAGGCCTATCTAGCGCCAGAGGTTCTTAATTGTGGTTCATGAGCCACATTCAATTATATATATTTTTCTTTTGATTTTTCTTATTTCAGTGAAAATTACTTTTTGAAATAAATTACTTTTATATGAGATCATGCTATGGTAGTAACTTTTTACCCAAACAATCAAAGTGTGCTAGGAGAAACTACTCTGTAGTTAGATAGTTAATTGTAATCATCATGCTATGATGCTACAATGTGTACAATAGATTTTTTTTGTTTGCAGGAATTAAGTAAAACATATGACATTTTGCTTGTGGACATCTGTTTTTACTTGCATTTGATAAACTTTATTAGAAAGTGTTAAAAAGAGAACTAGGGGAGAAGCTCACACATCCTGTATAATAAAGGGCCCACTCCCCTGAGGGCTCCCAGACTGTGAGAAGTTGCAGGCTTACTGAGGGACCCCTACCCTCCAAGTGCACAAATTCCATGCACCAGACCTCTAGTATGAGATAAGGCTCTTAACAATGGAAAAAGGAAGCCAGTGAAACTTGTCTATGGTATACCTTTCCACACTGAAAATGTATTCACTTGTACATATCATCTCCATATAGCTGTTCAATTGGAATTGCATGAAATTTGAAGAACATCTCAGATTTCTTGCAGCATTAAAACTTTGTTTTGAATGCTGCTCAGAACATCCCTTAATGAATAAAGCTAAAATCTGAAAGGATTTGGTAAAGTAATGGATGATTTGTAACCAGGAGCAAGAGAAAAATATGAAGTAGTACCTTGATCAATCAGTTTAATCAAGTCCAGAATTATTGACATTTCTTTTATGGGAGGGAGGGGGGCAAAATAAATAAATAAATAAATTAATTAATTAATTAATGAATAAATAAATAAATGAATAAATAAATAAATAAAAGGAAAAAATAAAAATAAAAAAAAGAGAGTCATAGAAGAGATTGTTGTTTTTTTTTGTTTTAAATATATTTTATTGATTTTTAACAGAGAGGAAGGGAGAGAGATAGAGAGCTAGAAACGTCGATGAGAGAGAAACATCGGCCAGCTGCCTCTTGCACACCCCCTACCGGGGAT
This sequence comes from Pipistrellus hanaki, assembly GCF_964339955.1. Lineage (NCBI taxonomy): Eukaryota > Metazoa > Chordata > Mammalia > Chiroptera > Vespertilionidae > Pipistrellus > Pipistrellus hanaki. The sequence continues at coordinate 49,958,453 of NC_140513.1, read as the reverse complement.
GTGCCTGCAACCAATGTACATGCCCTTGACCGGAATCGAACCCGGGACCTTTCAGTCCACAGACCAACGCTCTACCACTGAGCCAAACCGGCTTCGGCAGAAGAGATTGTTTTTATTTCTGAGTGAAGCAAGCTTCAAACTTTCATCTGCTCTGTGCATATTAATGTCATTAAGGAAGAACTATTTTTTTTGCATCAATTTGTAAATATTCAAAGATTTTCAAAGAGTATAAAGTTTCTCTGCCAAGCAAACTTTTGCCTGTATGAAACTTTTGGTATTTTGTGTGTGAGGTAGTACCTCAAGAGCTTGGCAGCCTTTATACTTTATGACTTCTGTGAAGAAAACTCTCACTCACCATTGTGATTTAAGACTTTTCTACATTTGTGTACATTGTAATAAAAACAATGCTGCCATCAATCCTGAAACAAGCTTTTTCTCCTTCTGTGGAACTTGCTGACAATGCAAGAACTTGGCCCATCAATCATCCTCTTGTCAATAAATGGGACAAAAAGAAAAGCAACTCTTATCTAAGTCACAGAAGTTTACTGACTGCGTGTGGGTCAGATCTTGATGTGCTTCACTGATGTTTAGGCAGAAGTTTCACTCCTTTTGAAGCCCACAAAATGCCTCTGAATAATTTGATAAGAATTATTTCAGTCATAACACAGCCTATGTACAGATTCAGCCTTATGAATATATTCAATATTTTGTAAGAGTAAAGAGATAAATCTGTTGTTTGAGGTCCTACAGTCAGTGTTGTGGATGTTGCTGAAACACTCAGATCTCTTTTGTGAAACTGACACTTAGTGAAGAGAGACCTTAGAAAACTGTTGGATGAGATTTCCCATGTTGCTAACATGCATTCTTGGCTGGATCAGAGGGTGACTGTGCCTTTCGATGTCTTTGCCTGGAGAAATCTGCAGACATCTGGAAACGGGCAGCACACTTGAGGTTTATTTCTGCTGAGAAGACCTCTTGTTCAAAATAGGGATTTTTCCCTTCTTCCCTGACATGGTTTAGTAAACATTGAAGAGGCAGGTGACATGAAAGACTCCATTGCAAGGTCACTGTGCACAGCCAAAAGCAGGGGGCTTAAATCAGTAATTCAAAGCCAAAGGAATTTCTTTATTTTTTTCATTTTGTTATTGTCTAAAGTTTTACATATGTCTCCTTTTCTCCCAATAGACCCCCTCCCCAGACATTTCCAGCCTGGGCAAGGCCCCACAAACCTAGTATCTGTGTCCATTGGTTATGCTACTATGCAGGCATACAAGTCCTTTGGTTGTTCTCTAATCCTCCCCAACCCCACCACCATCATTTGTCTCAAGGTTATCTATTCTTATTCATCAAATTATGTTGATCATTATATCCCACAAATGAGTGACATCATGTGATATTTCTCTTTCTCTGACTGGCTTATTTCGCTTTGTATAATGCTCTACAGTTCCATGCATGCTGTGGCAAATGGTAAAAGTTCCTTCTTTTTTATAGCGGCATAGTATTCCATTGTGTAGATGTACCACTCATCTGCTGATGGGCAAGTAGGCTGTTTCCAAATCTTAGCTATTGCAAATTGTGCTGCTATGAACATAGAGGTGCATATATTCTTTCTAATTGGCTTTTCTGTTTTTTGGGGGATATAGTCCTAGAAGTGGGATTACTGGGCATCTAGGACAATGGAGACAAAGGAGGAAATAAACAAATTGGAACTACATAAAACTAAAAAGCTTCTGCACAGCAAAAGAAACGATCAACGAAACAACAAGAAAGCCCACTGCATGGGAGAACATATTTGCCAATGATATTTCTGATAAGGGTTTAATCTCCAAAATTTACAGAGAACTCATACAGTTTAATAAAAGAAATATAAATGATCCAATAAAAAAAATGGTCAAATGATCTAAATAACACTTTTTGAAAGAGGACATATAGAAGGCATGCTCAAAGTCACTAATTATCCAAGAGATGCAAATCAAAAAAACAATGAGAAACCATCTCACACCTGTCAGAATCAACAAATCAACAAACAGACAAGTGCTGGGGAGGATTCAGAGAAAAAGGAACCCTTCTGCACCACTGGTGGGAATGCAGACTGGTGCAGCCACTGTGGAAGACAGTATGCAGTTTCCTCAAAAAGTTAAAAAGGGAACTCCCATCTGACTCAAAGGAATTACTTAAGTTCAAATAGTCTTGAAGGATTCTGGAGTCCCTTGGCTCAGCCCTCACACCCTTGCATGTTACAGAGAACTGTAGGAGGTATATGTCTTTGTGATCTTAAGTTCTTTGTGGTTCCAGGCATTGAGGACTTATTCACATCCACTGAAACTATAGGATGAACAGAATGTAAACTTACTTAAAAGAGAACACATATTTCCATGTAAAAGGCCATGCCTTACCCTGTATTTCTTCAAGTTCTAAAATTTCTTCTCTGACCTAAACATTCTTGGTTATCCAGATACATTCAGGCAATCAATAGCTACAATATAAGTAATAACTGCCCAAGAATCCCACAAAAAGAACACATCAGAGGATTTTTGGTTTTAAAAAAAGTATTGTAAATTACATATGAAGGCTAAATTATAGTGATGTATTTTCAGAATCATCTCCCCCCCCCCCCCCCCATAAGGACCAACCTTAAGAAATGGAACAAAATGGACTTGAACTGAAAAGCTGCTTTTTCTATCCAAAGCTCTCACTCTCATTGAAATTTCACCAATTTTTAAATAATCTTTGGGTTCCGATGTTAGAGATGCACTAGTAGATTGATTGCAAAAATGACCACAGTATTCCACTCTCCTTGTATCCATACTGTGGGTGAGATCCATTTTCATACCCTTGAATCTAGGCCAGCCTTAGGACTTCCTTGAGCTAAACCATATAGTGGAAATGAGGGTATACCCATTCTGAATCGAGGCCTCCAAAGACCATGCCAAGTTTCCACTCACCTTACGTATCTGCTGAATGCAGGTGCAGGAAAATGTCCAGCTGAAATCATCTGGGTTCGCCCACAGCTTGCCCAAAAACTTATAAGAAATAGTAAGTAATTGGTGTTGTAAGACTCGATTTTGGGGGCAATTTGTTACTTGGCTATAACTACAAGAAACAGAGTTCTAAATAGAGTGTAACTAATTTTATTTTATTTTATTTATTTATTTTTTAAATAAGTTTTTATTTTTCATATTATTACAAATGTTCCTTCCCCCCCCCCCCCACCATTGCTCTCCTCCACCAGGTTCCCACCCCACCCTCTGCCCTTTCCCCTCTCTCCATTGTCCTCGTCCATAGGTGCACAGTTTATGTTCAGTCTCTTCCCACGCCCCCCTCTCCCCTTTTCCCCAAGAATCGTCAGTTCACTCCCCTTCCATACCTCTGATTCTATTATATTCAACAGTTAATATTGTTCATCAGATTTTTTTTAATTTCCTTGGTTTTTAGATTCACTTGTTGATAATTACGTATTTGTTGTTCATAATTTTTATCTTTGTTTACTTTCTCTTCTGAAAGAACCCCCTTCAGCAATTCATATAATTCTGGTTTGGTGGTGATGAACTCCTTTAGCTTTTTTTTATTAGTGAAGCTCTTTATCTGGCCTTCGATTCTGAGTGATAGCTTTGCTGGGTAGCTTATTTTTGGCTGTAGGTTCTTGCTATTCATCACCTTGAAATATTTCTTGCCATTCCCTTCTGGCCTGCATGGTTTCTGTTGAGAAGTCAGCTGACAATCGTATAGGTGCTCCTTTATAAGTTACTACCTTCTTTGCTCTTGCTGCTTTTAATATTCTCTCTTTATCTTTTGTTCTTGGAATTTTAATAATGATGTGTCTCGGTGTGGTCCTCTTTGGATTCCTTTTGTTTGGAGTTCTGTGCGCTTCCTGGACTTGTAAGTCAAATTCTTTCACCAGGTGGGGGAAGTTTTCTGTCACTATTTCTTTCAGTATGTTTTCGATATCTTGCTCTCTCTCATCTTCTGGAACCCCCATAATTCTGATGTTGGTTCGCTTGAAGTTGTCCCAGAGGTTTCTTACATTATCTTCAATTTTCTGGATTCTCTTGCCTTCTAGCTTCTGTGAAGGAGTGTCTTCTTGCTCTTTATGTTCCAAATCTTTGACTTGATTCTTGCGATCTTCCCTTCTGTTTTTAGGACTCTGTAGAATATTTTTTATTTCAGACAATGTATTCTTTATTTCTTGTTGATCCCTTATCATTTCTTGTTGACTCCTTATTAATTCTAGTTGATCTCTTTTCATATCCTCATAGGCCTTATCCATCTTTTCTAGGAAATTCTTGAAAAACCTTATAAGCGTAGATTTGAACTCTATATCCAGACGCTTTTTGTCCTCCATTTCTTTCGTTTGTGATCTATTTTGTTGTCGCATTTCGCAGTTACAGATGGGACGGGGTTTCAGGGTGGAGCCTGCAGCTTTGGCTTCCATCAGCCCCGCCCTATGCGGGTCCTTCAGTGCTCGCTGCCGGCGCCTCTGAGAGAAAGGTGCCCTCGATTTTCGCCTGCTGCCAAACAGTCTATGCTCTCCCACAATGAGCCCGGTATTGGGGTTCAGTTCAGTTGGAAGTGGAGTTGGAGGTGGCGTTCACAGCAGTCTGGAGCCCCAGTCTCCTTCCCGTCAGGGCAATCCCGCGGCACAGCCGACCGTCCCTTCTCTGGGGGCTGTGTGCGCGCCTCCGGGACCTCCTTTCTCCGCTACCCCGGGGTTCCGACTTACAGCCCAGCTCCCTATGGCTGAGCCTGAGTCCCCGGGGTCTGGCCCAGAACTGGGGTTCAGAGCAGTCAGGGGCCCAGCACAGTCGGAGTGTTTATCTCCTTTCCGCTAGGGAACGCCCGCCAGGCACTCGGCCTCCCTCCTCTCCGGCTCCGTCCTCTCCGTGCGCGCCTTGTGTCTCCGTACCTTAGGCTTTTACAGCTCCTCCGTGCTTCCTTCTGGTTTTCTCCTTGCTTCTTGTTGTAGGATTTCCAGTCAGTCGACTTTCCTGTAGTTCTGGGTAATGTCCATTTTATATTTTAGTTGTATTTTATTAAAATTGTTGTGTGCGGCTGCGGCTAGTTGCCTACCCGAGCAGCCATCTTGGATTCCTCCGAGTGTAACTAATTTTAAAATAAGAGACTTAGCCTTGGCCGGTGGGCCTCAGTTGATTGGAAGTCAGCCCATACACCAAAGGGTTGCAGGTTCCATTACTGATCAGGGCACATGCCCAGGTTATGGGCTTAATCCCTGGTAGGGGACATGAAGAAGGCAGTCAATTGAGGTTTCACTCTCACATTGATGTTTCTCTTCCTCTTCCTCTTCCTTCCTCTTTCTCTAAAAATCAATAAAAACCTTTTTATTAAAAATAAATAAAATAAGAGAGTAAGTAGTAATAATAGCTGCCATGTAAGGTAGAGCATCTACAAGGCCCTTTATATGTATTCTTTTTAACTCCCACAGAGGATATTCTTTCCCCTGTACTACACTGCATCTCTAGGGTAACATGCATGGTAAATTCTTAAGCTCTATCTGGCCATATCCCCCAAATGTACTTTTTATTTAATAAAAAATCCTCTGTATAAGTTTATCAAGAAATTTAAATATATTGAAAGATGTGAGGGAAATTCTTATTAAATGTTTAACCCATGTGGCACATCCTCTATAACTTTTTTCCCCCCCTTGGAGATTGTACACATGAAATTGCTTCTCACTTCCTACACACATGCATATGAAAAGCAAGTCAAAACATAATTTCCCAATGACAAAATGACTCTGGAAACTTGTTACATACTTTATAATCATCAGAGAATTTTTCTAATTCCATTAACAAATAACAAATTTTAGTTCCTCATAACACATGTAATAACATAGCTCAAATGGTGAATTAGGCAGGAAATAATTTTCTACAGTTTTGTCTGACATATATTAAACAGATGATCATGAACTACTAAGAGGAGATGCCCACTATAGAATGAAGTGAGAGACAACACTGGATAAAAATGGTGAGCTATAATTTCCAAACTCTGAATAAATACTGAAAGTGTTTGTTTGTTTTTTTTGGAAAATGATGCAAATAATTGAATCATTTCAGAAGAAGAATAAGATCTTAAGGGTTCCAGATTGGAGATGGTGCAGACGGCACCGAGGCACATAAACCCCCCTGTATGAATTTTGAGCACCAGGCCTCTGGTTAGTCGATAAGTGGATAAAATAACTATGGTACATTTACACAATGCAATACTACTGGGCTTTGAAAAATAGGGAAATCATACCTTTTGTGACAGCATTAATGGACCTGGAGAGTATTATGCTAAGTGAAATAAGCCAGCCAGAGAAAGACAGATACCATATGATTTCACTTATATGTGGAATCTAATGAACAAAATGAACTAACAAAATAGAAACAGATTCATAGATAAAAGACAACAGACCGACAGCTGCTAGGAAGGAGGGAATATGGGGGGCTGGGTGAAAAAATGAAGGGCTTCAAAGGGGGTAAAAGTCATAGACACAGACAATAGAATGGTGGTTACCAGTGGGAAAGGGGCTGGGGAAGGTAATAGAGGGCAAAGGCAGGATAAATGGTAATGGAAGGCGACTTGACTTTGGGTGGTGACCACACAATAAAATGTACAGATGATGTATTATAGAATTGTACAGCTGAAACCTATATATATTTTACTAGAGGCCAGGTACACAAAATTAATGCATGGTGAGAGGGGTGTCACTCAACCCAGCCAGCACCCTCTCCAATCTGGGACCCCTGGAGGGATGTTTGAGTCCCTGTTTACAGGGATCTGGCCATGGAGGTGTGGCCAGCCTAACTGTTTTCAGGATGGCCCCAAGCTCTTCAGAGTGGGGGTCCCCGCTGGGGTGTCTGGCCTGCCTGTGTGAGGAGCTGATGGCTGTTTGTATGCTGGCCACAGTCCCTTCAGGGTGGGGGTCCCCATGGGATGCCTGATCAGCCTGGGTGAGGGGCTAATGGCTATTTGCAGGCTGGCCAAGCTGCCCCAGCAGGGACCCTCACCCCATGCGGTTGTGGCCAACCTGGGTGAAGTGCTGAGGGCTGTTTTCGGGCTGGCCACACCCTCTTCAGGGTAGGGATCCCTGCTGGGGTGCCTAGCCAGCCTGAATGTGGGGCTGAGGGCTGTTTTCAGGCTAGTCACACCCCCTGGTGACTCAAGCTCCCGCCCTCTCCTTTTTATCTTTTTGTGTGTGTGTGTGTGTGTGTGTGTGTGTGTGTGTGTGTGTGTGTTTGTTTTCAGCACCTCCTTGAGTGAAGGCCAGTGCTGGCTGGAAGCAAGTATCCGAGATCCTACCTAATAAAAGAGCAATATGCAAATTGACCATCACTCCAACACACAAGATGGCTGCCCCCATGTGGTCAAAGATCCTGACCTCATGTGGACACAAGATGGCCACCAAAAGATGGCCAGCAGGGGAGGGCACTTGGGAGGTACCAGTCCTGCAAGGGAGGGCAATTGGAGGCTATCAGCCCTTCAGTGGAGGGCAGTTAGGGGTAACTAGGCCAGCAGAGGAGGGAAGTTTGGGGCAAACAGGTGGCAGAGGAGCAGTTAGACATCAATCAGACTGGCATGGGAGTGGTTAGGGGATGATCAGGCTGGCAGGCAGAAGCGGTTAGGGGCAATCAGGAAGGCTGGCAGGTGAGCAGTTGGGAGCCAGCAGTCCTGTATTGTGAGAGGGATATCAGACTGCCCGTTTAGACCCGATCCTGATGGGCTCGGGATGGGGTCTAAACGGGCAGTTGAACATCTCTCAAGGGGTCCCAGATTGGAGAGTTTGCAGGCTGGGCTGAGGGACACCCCCCTCCCCACCCTGTGCATGAATTTTTTGCACTGGGCCTTTATTTTATTTATATTCAATAATTGAAACTTTATAGCCTTGAGCGGAGGCCAGGGCCAGCCAGGGCGGGCGAGAAGCTTGGCTTCCTCCATTGCCAGGAGCAATCCGAGCCTCCTCCTCACTCCAGCTCCGTGGCAGTTGCCATCTTTGTTGGGTTAATTTGCATAGTCACTTCTGATTTGGAGGTGGGTATAGCGGAGTGATGGTCAATTTGCATGTTTCTCTAGATTAACCAATGTTACCCCAATAAATTCAATTAAAGAAGAGATAAATGTCCTGAGTATTCAAATTCTCTCTGAGGTCTAAAGGCAGCTGGGCACACTGTGTATTGATTGTTAGTTAGAGTAGATTTCAGCCTGTTCAATTGTAGTTTACTTGGATGCTAGGAATTCCCCAGGTTATATATGTGTGTACTCACACATACATGTAAAAGCTTTGAGAATGTAAGTTTAGTTTTCTTTGTTAATTTGTTAAACCTTTTGAATAAATCCCCTTCATCCAAGCTAGGAAAAATAAAAGACATTAGAATTTTGAATCCATTTTGTGACGATATCTGTGGAATTATTGAATCTAACCTGTATGTGTTTTTTAGATTTGGATTTCCCTTTTGACTCCAGACTGCTCAGCTGAGGGGGGTGATGTCTGGGCTAACCAAATTCCCCTCATTGCCAATGCTCTTGTAGTTCACTGAGGCAGCCTGTTATTGGAATTATCTTACAGCAGGAACGACCCCAGCAGGTTCAGGTTCTGGTTGAATATCTTATTGTGGAAATCCAAGTTGAAATAGAGGACTAGACTTCAACTTAATAGTTATTCCATCTATTGTTCAGGGTTTTGAATGACATGGATTCTGCAGACCTCCATTCTGGAGCAGGAAGAGTAAAGATATATTTTTTTCAGGAGGTTAATCAGCTATTTCCCTTGAACTTCTCAAAGCTCTCTAGAGGAATAGCGTGTACCAATCTAAAGACCAGAGAGTGGGAATGTACACTTTGGGAAATATGAAATTGGGCTCTTAGCCTTAGCACTTACTTGCTGAGTTTCCTTTAAAAAAATCTAAACATCTTGAATCCTATGAGTTCCACCTATAAAGCACATATAATTACACGTACCTTTGGAATTGATTTTAATTATTAAGTAATATATGTGCCTACAATTCCAGCACATGTTTTATATTTAGCAATATAAGTTTTATGTTTTTTAAGTTTCTAATTCCAGTCGACATTGATTTCTACCCTGCACCTGTAAATCAACCCTTATTTTCCCAAACTTAAATATTGGGATTTTTATTTCTTTTAGAGTTTTAAGAATTGGTTTTAATATATTACTTAGAATTCAGTCTAGACTGCATTTAAAAATTGGCTTACAGAAAAGAGTTTTATTTCATTTTTCTCTTCTACAGAGCAACGTATTTCGTGACAGTGGAATCGGTGAGGCATGGTCCTTCTCTCTTACAGGTGTGCTCTCCCAAGGATTATTTTCAGCCAATAGTGGAGAATCAGATGGCTTACCACACATCTTTATTCCGGCCAGTGAAACATGGAAAAGAGAATGTATGCCTATATCCATTTCTTTTAAGGACTATTATTATATAAATCACATCTCTCTCTCATCTTTTTTCCAAGACCTTCTGCCATGTTTAATATTTCAATGGAAAGGAGGTTGGGAACCTCAGACTGGGGTCTTTAGCGAAGAGATCATGTGTCCAGCTAACACATCTGCTGGTGTAGAAGAAGGGAAAAATAACAGGTGATATATGCAGAGTGGAAGTGGTAATGAATAATCTACCAAAATGTGTTTTCTGCGTATCTGTATTTGTAGATGGGGTAAAATTTAGCCATGGAAACATCTTTAAAGGTAATATTGACTCATTTCTTTATGTTCTTAACTATCCTTGTCAACAATGTACAAAACTAATTGCTCTGCAATAATCCATCACCAAACACAGTTTCAATGATTGTGGTTTGAGAAGTTTTGGATACATATTCAGAAATATTTCAATCCATAATTTTTACGTATACAAAATTGAATTTTTCCCCTTTATTCTACTATTCAACCCATACTTGTTGAACTCCTAGATGCTGAGATATTATAGAGAACAACACAGGAAAGAGTCCTTGCCCTCATGAATATTACATTCTGATGAGAATGATAGGCAGGACAACAGTTGATAAAATTCTTAGTGGAAATGGTGCAGGTTGCAATAACTAACATGGAGACAAAGTAAAACAGGAATGGGGGATTGCAATTATGAGTAGAGTGGCTAGAGAAGACCTCATTGAGAAGGTGGCAGATACCTGAGGGAAAAACCTAAAGGAGGCAAGGGTGTAAACTGTGTGCATATCTATTGGAGGAAGGCTCTGAACAGCAGTAATAACACTCCAGATACTCTATGGTGTGTGCTTGGTACCATAAACAGCAAGGTCAGTATTGCTAGGGTTGAGCAAATGAGGCCATCAGTAGTGGGCAAGAGGTCAGGGTATTCATGAAAAGCTAGAGCTTATGGGGCCTTGTAGGCTACAGCAAAATCTTTGTCTTTAGTTGAGGACAGTTTTGAGTAGTGGAGTGACATGATCTGATGTATCTTTTAAAGTGATCTCTGCCTGCTTTGTTGAGAACAGACTCTGAAGATAAGTGGTAAAATCAGCAAAACAAGTAAGAAGGCTTTTGCAATAATCCAGGTAAGAGATCACAGACAAGGGTGATAGCAGTGAACACAGTGAGAAGTGTCTGGATTTTGTATATATATTTTGAAAGTTGAGCATCCAGTTTTTGCAAGAAGTCATTAAGGGTAGGGTGTATATGGAGACCAGTTAAGTTTTGAGGACAGAGCCCTGGGCAATTGAATTATGGCAAGATGAGAAGGAATCCCCAGAGGAGACCAAAGAGTAAGGGCCATTCAGGTTGGAGTAAAACCAGGGCAATGTGCATTCTAAAAGACAGGTGAAAAAGTGTTTCAAGGAGGAATGAATGACCAACTGTGTCAAACACCACTGCTGAATACTTGGGAAAAGATTGAGATTGGACCATTAGACCATTAACGTTGTAGGTCAAGGGCAGTTTGTGTGAAATGACTAGAGACGAGAATGTTTAGTACTGCTCACGTGAACAGGTCTCTGTGCTTAGTTCTCAAGCAGACTGAGAAAGGAGACCCTATGATTTAGCTACTCTCTCAGTATATAAGCAAAACAGGAAATTCAGGAAATTTGTTTCCTTAAAAGAGAAGATCCCTAAAATATTTCATTGAGAATACTGAACAAAATGCGAGAAATCAAGTGCAAAAAATAGGAAGTTTCAAGTCAGCATAGGCTGGTTTGAAAGCACTTTAAAAGCTGTAGAGATTGGAAAATCATGAGTGAGATAGGACATATGTTTAGTAGGCCTCATTTTTCCGGGAACTATTCAAGATTCTGATTGACCTAGACGAATAAGGGTTAAATCCTGAAAGAAAAAAAAATCTGTTTCGTTGGGTAGCTTTATTTCTGATGGGGAGCAGATGTCATATACTATTGGTTAATGTTTTGCTTTTTATGTATGGAAGTGATCCTACAGTTTCTGCCCACTGGTTTTTCCAGAGTATCATTCCTCAACCATATTAATCACAATTATTTCTGGAACTTCTGAAAATGATAATTCTGGGAAATCAGTTCTACCTTCGGAATCAGATTCTCTGGGGATAGAGTCCAGACATATGAACTTTAAACAGTCTTCAAGGGGATTCTTCATGTTTTAGTAATATTTTCTTAGAACGCGATGAAAATGCCTATTTCCTCTTGCTCAGGAAGCTTCTAAAAATGTGAAAACAGATCTGCTGGATGCTGCCTCATCATTCTAACCAGCTGAATCTCCACTCTTCCTGGACAAATATCCACAACCACCCCCACCAACATGAAATGGTTCCATATGCATTTTCCAGAGAAGTTTATAGCTGTTCACATTATATTAAATAACATGGGAGTAAATAGTATTTTAATCCTAGTCTTTCTCCAACTTCAGTTTCTTTATTACATATGTTATTCTCATTTCTTCTATTATTTTTCACATTTTTGCACATCATGTTTTATTTTAAAACTATAATTGGGCCAAATGGACAGTGAAAATGGTAACATTTTATATATTTTATATTTGCAGAAAATCAATATTGCATACATTTTATTGAATGTGCTCTCATAAAATGTAGTATGAGTAATGTTCTGGATTCCTTCTATAAGGGGATTGAGAGAAAAATATTACCATAATCTTTCTTATCTCAAAGCTCATTGCGTTTTGAGTATTTACATGCCTTCTGTGAGTTGAGAATTTATAAGTCTGAGTAAGTTTAAGAGATTTTCTATTCTTTTTTTTTTAAATCCAAACATATTTATTTATGCAAAAGTTCCAGGAAATAGCTAATCTTTTTTTTAAAATTTATTGGGGTGACACTGGTTAATTAAATTATATAGGTTACAGCTGTGCAATTCTACAATACATCATCTGTGTATTGTATTGTGTGTTGACCACCCCAAATTAAGTTTTCTTCCATCACCATTTATCCCTGTTATACCATTCTTGACCTCCCACCCTTTCCATCTGGTAATCATCATACATTTGTCTGTGTCTATGAGTTTTTTTTTTTCTTTCAATCCCTTCACCTTTTTCCCCTAGCCCCATAAACCCACCTCCCCTCTAACAGCTATGAGTTTGTTCTTTATCTATGAGTCTGTTTCTGTTTTGTTTGTTAATTTTTTTCATCAGATTCCACATATAAATGAAGTCATTTGGAACTTGTCTTTCTCTTATTTCACTTAACATAAAACTGTCCAGTCCATCTATGATGTTGCAAAGGGTAAGATTCCTTTATGTTTTATGAGCAAGTAGTATTCCATTGTGTAAATGTGCCACAGCTTTTTTATCTGCTCATCTACTGATGGACGCTTGAGCTGCTTTTACATTTTGGCTAATGTCAATAATGCTGCAGTGAAGATATATATAAAATTAATTTGAAGGAATATATGCACCAATTTCTCTCTCTCTCATATATATATATATATATATATATATATATATATATATATATACACACAAACACACACACACACACACACACACATATATATATCTTACAGAAATGGGATCACGGGGTCAAATGGGAATTCCATTTTTAATTTTTTGAAGAAACTCCATACTGCTTTCCACCGTGCCTGCACCAGTCTGCATTCCCACCAACAGTGCACAACCATTCTCTTCTCTCCACATCCTTGCCAACAATTGTTTGTTGATTGATTGATGATAGCTATTCTGACAGGTGTGAGGTGATATCTTCTTGTGGTTTTAAATTGCATCTCTCTGATTAGTGATGTCAAACCTCTTTTCATATAGCTGTATGTTCTCTTTGAAAAAGTGTCTGTTTGGGTTATTTGCCCATTTTTTAATTGAATTGTTTGGGTTCTGGGGTTGAAATATAGAATTCTTTATACATTTGGGAAACCAACCTTTTATCAGATCCATCATTGGCAAATATGTTTTCCCATGCAGTGGGTTCCATTTTCATTTTGTTGATGGTTTATTTTTCTGTGCTGAAGCTTTTCAGTTAGATTTAGTCCCATTAGCCCCCCCCCCTTTGTTTCCCTTGCTCTAGCATGAAATATCAGCAAAAATGCTATTTTGAGAGATGTCTGAAGTTTTAATTACTACCAATGTCTTCTAGGATTTTTATTGTTTCATGATTTAAAGTATTTTATCCATTTGGAGTTTATTCTTATATATGGTGTAAGACGGTGGTCTAGTTTCATTTTTTTTGCTAGTATCTGTTCAATTTTCCCAGCACCATTTATTGAATAGATTGTCTTTAATCCATTGTATGCTCATGGTTAATTTGTCAATTATGAATTGACAATAGAGGCATGGGTTTATTTCTTGGCTCTCTGTTCTGTTCCATGGATCTATTAGTCTGTTTCTATGCCAGTACCAGGCTGTTTTGACTACAGTGGTTTTGTGGTATAGTCTAATATTCAGTATTGTGATCCCTGCAACTGTTTTCTTTTTTCTCAAGATTGCTGAGGCTATTTGGGGTCTTTTTGGTGCCATATAATTTTTGGCATATTTCCCCATAGATTTGTGAAATATGCCATTGGTATTTTAAAAGGGATTGTGTTGATTCTATAGATTGCTTTGGGTAGTATAAACATTTTAATGATGTTAATTCTTCCAATTCATGGTCACAGATATTTTTCCTCCAAATAAAAAAACAAAACAAACAAACAAAACCTAATAAAGAACACAGTGCCCTGCACAGTTACTAGGAGGATGGGGAGTATTGTCTTATCTGAGCAAAAGCTTTTCCATCATGAGAGTCCCAGCAGTTCTCATCTACAAGTGGAGATGGCCTCAGTTTGAAAAAATGAAATTTCAAAAAAGCATGGGTTAGCAGATTGAACTGGACCAACGAACAGAAAGCATGACAGAGGGAGATGAGGCCATGGCACACCCATGCACCAATAGCAAACATCTCTAAATTCTTTACTAATCTTTTCACAGGCAAGATCCCCTTAAGGCTATAAGCTCCTAATAGCCTAGACAGCCTCCTAGATTCTCAAATCCCGTCCCCTTCACCATACAGTGTCTAGCCCTGCTGATCCCCCTTTCTTCTGCCAAATTATCTTTCTTTCCACAAGATTTTTATTTCTTTATTTTACATAGCCATTGTGCTAGTCACAACAAAGGACCAAAAAGGTTTTGATTAAGGAGTACTTTTTAGCATAATTTCTAAGGAGAACAATTGTGATTATATTTTGCATTACATTTTGGGTTGTGTGTTTTTTGTTTCTATGTTTTTGTGTTTGTTTGTCTGTTGTTTGCTTTTTACTTACACTGATGTTTACTTCTATGAAACATTAATGATAGTTTTCCAAAAGCTACTAACTTTTTACCAATGTCCCTATGGACATCTCTATAGTTTTTTTGTTTTGTTTTTTTAATAATAATAATGTAGTTTTTGTTGAGGTTGTATATGTATTCATTTCCTCTCCCCATGCCAGCTAATCCTTGAATAGTTACAACCACTACAGCTTCCCTGTTTAGCTTATAAACTGCTGAAATGAAGCCATTTCCTAACCTTTCTTGCCTGCATTCCCTCTCTGAGCCCAAGGAATCGTACTCCATGCTCTCCCTCCCACTGAGGATGTTCTCCAGCAATGACAGCTCCATTCTGTGTGTGTCTTCTCCTGCATCCATAGCCTCACCATTGTCTCCATCCAAAAGCAAGGTGTACTCTTAGCCCCCAACCCCCTCATTGATCCTCCCTTGACTGCTGGAGGTGTCTCTTCAGAAAAATCCCTCCACTTATCTTTGTATTTCTATGATCACTTTCTTATAGCAAGACTGGTCCTTATTGTCCCTAAGGTCCTAGGACTCAGAGTCGTAACAACATCCTTTAACATCTGAGCAAGATAAACTATACCAACTGTTTTTCCTAAGTGATAAGGCATTATAACAATGGCACATTGAATATTTTCTTCACAAATGTCCTTGTTGCCTTGGCCTGTGTGGCTATGTTGGTTGAACATAGTCCCATGCACCAGAGGTCACTGGTTCAATTCTGGGTCAGGGCACATGCCTGTGTTGTGGGCTTGATCCTCAGTAGGGGGCATGCAGGAGGCAGTGCATCCATATTTTCCATTTGGAAAATGTTTCTCTCTCTCTCGTCCTTTATCCCTTTCTAAAATCAATTTAAAATATTTTAAATAATGCCCTTGTCATAAAAAGGAAAGACTAATAACATGATTCAGAGAGACTAAAGATACATGACAACTCAATGAAGTGTGTGCTTCTAGATTGAATCCTCTAATGGAGGTTTTAAAAAAAAAGTCACACAGGGCCTTACTTGATAAATTGACAAAAATAGACTATGAATGGGAGATTAAATTAAAGTTTTATGCCAAATGTTAAATTACTCAATAGCTGTACCATATGTAAGAGAATCTTTTTCTTTAAAACTATACAATGAAATATTGAAAGAGGAAGTTCAAGAATGTATGCATATTTTTCATATATGTAATGATATATATATATATATATATATATATATATATATATATATACAGAGAGAGAGAGAGAGAGAGAGAGAGAGAGAGAGAGAGAGAGAGAGAGAGAGGTGAGAAATCGCAAATGTGTCAAAATGTTAGTGGGTAAATATGGATAAAGGGTTTCTGGTTTTACCATGCATGCAACTCTTCCACAGTTTAATTATTTATAAACTAGATGCCCAGTGCATGAAATTCCTGCACTGGAGAGTGAGGCTTCCTCAGCCCAGCCTGTACCCTCTTGCAGTCTGGGAACCCTCAGGGGATGTCTGACTGCCATGGAGGCATGAGAAACTCCCTCCAACATGCTTGCCAGCCTTGAGCCTGGCTACTTACTGGCTGAGTGGTGCTCCCCCAGTGGCAGCACACTGACCACCAGGGGGCAGCTCCTGCATTGAGCATCTGCCCCTTGGTGGTCAATGTGTCATAGCAACCAGTTGTTCTGCCATTCATTTGATTTGCATTTTAGCCTTTTATTATATAGAATACATGAATTTTTTAAAATGGCCCATTGTTTTCCTGAATTTTACCTGACCTTTGAGATTTCTAGCTTTGATTTCTGTAGCTCACACCTATTACCACCATACCCAGACCCCAGAAGTGTGCAATGCCAACTTTAAAACAATGATCTGATTCTGTCCCAGGCAAGAAACCTGACACCCACTGTACATATGAAGCGTGCTAACTTCTCAAAAGGATTTTAAAAGTTACTGGAGTAGGTCATGCCCCCACCAAAGAATAGAATATATTTTTAAAAATATACAGAAACTAAAACAGAAACAATACAAGAACAAAAATTCAAGATGTTTACCAGATGGAACCCCTTGGTTCTTGTCTGGTGCCACCACCAGGTCGTTCGTCTCCCAGGGTTTTCTGCTGTGATGGCTTTGCCAGAACTCCACCCCCACCCCCCAACCCCCCACCCCTCCCCAGACTCTGCTAGTCTACTTACCTCTCCTCGCCTGGATTCCCATCTCCTGGAAATGTGCTGACATCGTTTGTCTTATCCTTTCTCCTATTTGTTCTTCACAAGCACTTACATTTTTAAATCCTTTACTTGTTTATTTAAATACTAGAGGCCCAATGCACAAAATTCGTACATGGATAGGGATCCTAGGCCTGGATGGCAATTAGGGCCATCTGTGGGGCGACCAGCAGATGGGGTGATTGATGGCCCACCCCCACTGGCACCCACCTTTGCTGGCAGCCTATTGTCACCTGCTACCTGGCCCCATCCAGATTTCTGCCTCCGTTGCTGCTAGTCACCTCCCTCTCAGGGGGCAGACACTCAACCCAGGGGCTGCCCTTGACTAGGGACAGCTGCTGCATTGAGTGTCTGCCTCCTGGTGATCAGTGTGTGTCATAGGGACCAGTCATTCTGCTGGTCATTCCACCATTCAGTTAATTTGCATATAGGCTTTTATTATATATAGAAGAGTTTATATAGCATACAATTCACCCATTTAAAGTGTATACTTTTATAATTTTAGTATTTTCAAATATGTACATCCCCACAGTCAATTTTAAAATTTTCATGACTTCAAAAAGAAAACTTACCTTTAGTTATCATCTCTCACCTCCCCTTTCTTTCCCTACCCGCAGCCCTAAGCAACCACTGATGTATTTTCTATTTCTCTAGTTTTATCTGTTTTGAACATTTCTTATGAATGGAATCACATGTGACTGGCTTTATTCACTTACATAATGCTTTCAGGGCTCATCCATGTTATAGCATGTATTAATATTTTATTGCCAAGTTGCCGTATTTTATTTATCATTCATCAGTTGGACATGTGGGCTGTTTCCACCTTTTGAGTATTATGAATACTGAATACCACTGCTGTGAGCATTTGTTTGGTGTGGACATGTGTTTTCATTTCGCATGAGTGTATACTTAGAGGTGGAGTTGCTGGGTCATATGGAAACTCTCTCTGACATTTTGAGGAAGGGCCAGACTATTTGTCAAAGTGGCTGCACCATTTTTCATTCCCGTCTGCCATGTGTGAGGATTCCACTTTCCCCACATTCTCAGTGAGACTTACCTGATTTTGTGATTCTAACCTTTGTGTGTGTGTGTGTGTGTGTGTGTGTGTGTGTGTGTGTGAGAGAGAGAGAGAGAGAGAGAGAGAGAGAGAGAGAGAGAGAGAGAGAGAGTCTGTTGCTATCTCCTAGTGCTTGTGATTTGCATTTTTTTTTGATGGCTAGTGATATTGAGCATCTTTTCATCTAATATTTTAATGGCATTTTTGGAAAGAAATAAACAAGTGTATCTGATCTGCATTTAAGTAACTTTCGTGCACAATAGGAAAATTTCTTCTATATATTTGAAAGCACATACAGTGTTGTTTTTAAGTGTTTTGTTGAAAAGTCCCCATCTCACAGCTTCTTGCTCCTTTGTGTCCAGCACATCCGTTGAGCAAGTGGAGATGGCCTCAGTTTGAGGAAAGTGAGATTTGCCATGGATTTAAGGAGAGTTGTAGAGGGAATAGACAAAGGAAAGAGGGAACTAAGCTTTATATTTTTGTTCACATGTAAGCATGGTATCTTTATTTGTGGAATGAATGATTTCCAGATAGTTTCATGGCACCAGTAGAATTCATTGTGAGATTTACTAGTAATCCAGTAGTGATCATTACTTATAGGAAGGCATTTCTGGAAAAAACACGGAGTTGAAATTTCACCTGGAAGGATTCAGAGGGACTGGAAGGGGCCCATTGTAGTGGAGCTTTTTAAATGTGAGTCACTAGATAGACCATCAAGTCTACCTTAGTGAGGGAGGAAGCCAAGAGCTTTGTGGATTGATAGTGAGTGGAAACATGAATGGCCTGGAATTTTTAAAATAAAGTAACAATGGGCATCTATGCTGGAAGGATAGGGGATGAGGCCATAGGGTAAAAGGTCAGACTATATCATTCCAGAGGCAGAGGCGTTCCTGGTAATAAGGTCTGCAGTGTGGCAGTCACTGCACTGGAGTGAAAGTAAAGGACACTGAGATGGGGTAGGAACTGGGAGGCTGCGTTATTGGCTGCTTGTGCAAGTGGATGTTAGAGCCCTCTGCTGCCTGCTCACCTCTTCACATTCTCTGCCTTGGGCCCCATTCCACCTTGAGCTCCTTTTTCGTCTGCATTTTTCTGTGATCCCTAGCTTCAGACATTGTAAGGCCAATGCCATAACTCTGGACAAGAAGACACTAGTGTAGTAGTGAGAGGGGCTCTGTTGTTTGTTGTTATTTTGCTTTTTCTCTTTACACTCAAGATTCACAAGGCTTACTGGGAAAGCTACCTGAAGTGCTCACAAGGATGCTCATTCCATATTTGTGTTTCAGCCTGAATAAGTGGATTTGCCTTCCCTCCAGGTCACTATAATAAGGGTGGATGTGTGTGCAGATTTGGCAGGAGAAAAATACCCGCATCCCCAAACAATCCCATTTAGGGTTCATCCACCTGTGGGATCCTCTGATCATTCAATGATTAAGCCACTGTCTCCTCTTCACTGACACTTTCTGAAAAAAATATACCCATCCTCAATCTTCAGATGTAGAAGGCCTGTCTTCTCTGCAGCCTTCAAGGACATAAAGCATTCCCTGAAGGGGAAGGTGTGGGCTGGTCTCCATGTTCATTAAGGTTAAGCTATGGTGGGAGACAGAGCCCATCTCCTCAAACCTCATCAGGGAGGAAGTGGGCTTTGGGGGAGGGCACATGATATATATTTCTCATCTGCCCTCTAGCTCTAGGTAATGGTCACTTTTGTGTGTGTGTGTGTTTTTAATATATATTTTTATTTATTTCAGAGTGGAAATGAGAGAGAGATGGAAACATCTCTGATGAGAGAGAGTCATTAATGAGCTTCTTCCTGTATACCCTCCCATTGGGGATTGAGCCTACAACCTGAGCATGTGCCCTTGACTGGAATCAAACCTGGAACCCTTCAGTCCACAGGCTGACACTCTACCCACTGAGCCAAACCAGCGAGGGCAGGAATTCATCACTTTTGAAGCCAAAGGAAGCTATCCGTAGGAGCTGAACTTCTTTCTTTCCCTAAGCACAAGCCCTGAGAAACCCTAAATCCATGCCCCCAACACAGGACACAGAGAAGACATCACTATTATTTTAGAGTCATTTATTAGGCAAGCCCATATTCCTCTCTAGGGAGGGATTATTTGGGGGCGAGAAATGGTTCCCGCTGGAAATTTTGGAGAAGCATTGTGTGTCTAAATCGAGGAGACTGATGTCTGCACGCAGTGCCTCCAGCAGTGGTGGGAACAGCCGGAGGCCCCTTGGCTGCTTGAAGCCTACAGGTGGGGCTTGGAGGAGGCACAGTCTCCTTGAGGGGCACAGATTGGGGATCCTTCTGAGGTGGCTTTAATGCCACGTTTTGGGGGTGTTTGTCCTCATTTATGTTATCTCTAGAGCCCTTGCCAGCCAAGATAGCTGCGTGGCGGCTGGACATGGCTTTTTTAATTGTGGGAGTTCTGCTGTGAGAAGGATGCCCCTGGCCTGGCTCTGCCTGGGCCTGCACTGCTTCCTTCTGCACAGGCTTCCCAGGCTGTGGTGCCGAGGGAAGGGACTCTTGAGGGCAGTTGGTAGCTCCTGCCTGCTGATGCCCCAGTTTCTCTCGTGAGGACTTCCCAATGTCTGACACGACATGTGCTGCCCCAGTTAAGGCAGCTGTGCTTTTCACTGGGCCTCTGCTCTGTGCAGATGATAGGGGGATGCCTTTTTCCTGCGGGGATTCTGGCATTTTCCATTTCATTCCTTGCTGAAGCCGTTGGAAAAAGTTCTTCATTTTACCAAGGAAATTGCTATCTGCCTTGCCCACAAATGAGGAGGTAGGGAGAGGTGGTGGCACCTGTCCCGTTTGTGATATGGTTTGGGGAGATTTGCTCCCAAGTATGTCCTCTAAACCTTCATCTTGAGAGGGAAATGTCTTCCCTCCAGGTTGGGAAAGTCTCATTCGTGCATCTCCTCCACCACGCTCTACTGATTTGGAGCCTGTAGGCTTTGG
Organism: Pipistrellus hanaki; assembly: GCF_964339955.1. NCBI lineage: Eukaryota > Metazoa > Chordata > Mammalia > Chiroptera > Vespertilionidae > Pipistrellus > Pipistrellus hanaki. The sequence continues at coordinate 49,937,546 of NC_140513.1, read as the reverse complement.
AGGAGAGTGCATGGTATCTTTCTTTACCTCAGCAGGTAAATTTTGATCCTGGCAGGTCCTTAATTCATGCCTGTGAAGCCAAGGTTCCTGTTGCTTCTCTATACTGACTGCACTGTCCTTTGAATGGACATGCAGCCCCTGCGGCACTCCTGCATCAGCAATGGAGACAGTCTGAGCAGGAGACGGGGAGGATTTGTATGTCCAGCTATCTGAGTCACTGGAATTGTCCCAGGTTTGGCCGTGGGCCTGCTTATACTTTTTCTTTAACTTCGCCATTAACTCAGCCATTACTTTTGTTTTAAGTTCTAATAAGTTAGGAGCTTGAACTAATTTAGATGGTGGGTTTTCAATGGTCACAATAGTTTCTGGGTTTATTCTTTGGGAGATTCCTGGCTTGCTCGTTGTCAAAACGTCGCTCCTTTTCAGTTGCAGAGCACTGAGCTCCTCAGGCCTGACTATCTCCCTGGACACGCTAGATATGAAAGCAGGTTCTGATTTCTCCCTGTTTCTGCCCATGTCATTAGAATTCATTGGTGGGTGGGCATTCTTTGTCTCCTGTCCGGTCCCTGCTATCCTTGCAGGCATCTTTGGGGGTTGAATGTTGGATATCAAAGAGTGACTCTGACTTTTATTGTCACTGATGGTGTTTTTGATAGGTTTGGTTTTCAAAAATTTCTGGATTTCCTCTGAGAGTGTGCGTTGGATATCAGCAGGTGAATGTCCTTTCTTGCTCACCGGTGAGGTGACAGGGAGAGGTAAATTCAGGTCATCAGCTGAACTTTCTGTTCCCGCTTTGTCCCCAATTAGAGAGTCAGAGTTTCCTCTCAGGGGCAGGAAGGCCCCCAATTTAGTATTTACCTTGGAAATCAGTTTGGTTGAAGAAGAAAAGCTTTCTCTTGACAGGCTCATCACCTCAGAGCCACTTCCCACATTCTTGTCAGAATGACTCAGCAAGTAAACTTTGGGATCATTCTCTTGACTGTGTACCTTATCCTTCCCTTCATACTCCTCTAGTTGAGACTTCTCTGAGCTCCTCTCATAGAGGCTGCCTGGTTGGCTTAATCTATCATTTGGGTTTTCACTACTCTGGTTCTTAATCACAGGGACCCAGGAGAGATCAGAACTGCTCTTTGGCTCAAGTAGTGAGAGAGACCAATGGGTCCTGCAGGGCTGGCCTTTGTGGTATTGAATGAGCCTCACTCTAAGGTGACTCTCAAATTTCTCTCGAAATTCACTCCTAAGAGGAAACTCTACAGGATCGATGGATATTGCAACATGGGCCTTAGATCTTTGAACCACAGAGGTTAAGCCCCTCAAACTTTCCTGTTCCTTTGGCAACACATTGGATTCCAGATGCTTAGTTTCAGATGAGTTGAGACATTTTGATTCATTCTTGGGTCTGTGGGAAAACACTTCACAGACCTTCTTCTGGGTGATGGGACTGGATGGTAGGATTGGGAGTGGGGATTGAAAATGGGCCTGGGGTTGGATCTGAGTAAGATCTAAGTGCTGGGATTGAGGCAGGGTTTGAGGCAAGGGTTGAGGTTGAACCTCAGGCAAGGATGGAGGTAGGCAATAAGGAGGTCCTGGGGACTTTTGGCCTGTGAAGGTAGTTGAAATGCTATTAAAGAACACTGCACAGTCACCTGAGGCATGAACAGCAGAGGACAAAGACTCACTGTGCAGAGATGGAAGACCCCAAAAAAGCTGGGTAAGTTTTTGCTTTACATGATTATCCCAGGTCTTAGGATGTATGTGCTGCTGGGCTGAGTCATGCTCATCAGGACTGAGAAACAAGAGGTGTCTAGGATCTATAAATTTGGCTACAGAGTCTGCCTCAAAAGAGGTTTTTGTAGAACGCAGGGCAAGCAACCCTTGATGCAAATCAGATTGCGACAAGGTCGAAGAGAACAAGTCTTTGCGCTGGGGTGAAGAATGGTGCAGTGGCGCTGGAGGCATAGTTTGATCGGGTGGTGAAGATGATAAAAAATCACCCATGGGGGTCATTGAGTTATGGGATAGAACAGAGGGAGGTGGTGGAGAAGGCTCAGGCAGAGGAGTTGTTGTTAGTTCTTCTTCAGAGATTGTTGACCAGGCAGATGACTGATTGAATGATGGTTCAGGCACTGGAGCTGTCACAGGAGCTGTGAAAGCCACAGGGGCCACAGGGGCTACAGAGGGAGTAGACTTTTCCTGGGCCTCTGAGGACACCATTTGATTAATTTCACCAGCTGCATTATTACACAACTCACAGGAGGGGTCTGGACATAAAAGTTGGCGAAAGCGGGTGATATCATAATTCTGGCTGCAGGAGACAGGAGGTAAAAAGATGTAGCCAGGACCAAAACAAGGAAAAGAGGACCTACTGGCCTGGTGAGGGTGGGGCACCTGAAGCCTGCTGCCCTTCACACTGCTCCACATTCATGACTTCACAATGCACTCATCCCAAGCATTCACTCACATTTCCGTTCCTATGGCAACCCCTCCCATGACTAGGGAAGGTTCCACTGAATCCATGGAAATGCATAGACCGTGATAAAGAGAGCTCAGGAAGAAGGGGAAAGACTAGTTACCTTTTTAGGAAAGAAATCAGCTCCCTTTTCTCCTCCGCTTGGCTGTGGTAATATCTCGAACCTGAGAACCAGGAGAGTGAATTACATGTAATGAAGGTAGACGCATAGGCATTACAAAGGATTCCCTTTATGGGAGACCATTGGGATATTAGACTCTGAAAGCCCCAAGAATTAGGTCAAATGGTCAATGATGATATTAATAAGGTCCCCATATGTATAATATGTCGCTTCATTTATAAAATAATCGCATTTGATGCTCAAAACCACTCTGTGAAGCAGAGGGGTCAATGGTTACAACAAAGAGGAATCTGATAATCCTGAAGCCAAAGCACATTCTCAAAGTCAGGAGATAGAACTTCTGACTATTGACACCTATTGCGCAATACCCATGGCCCATGTCCATCACTGCTTCTTACCCAAGGACAGCAGAGCAGGGAATCTGAGCAGTATCTCAGGTACTGAATTTCCATGAGCCTCTACTATGAGGGCTCTGTCTCCTGACAGGTTGTATCTACCAACTGACAGAGATCATGGACCTGGTACCTCATGGAATGGAGAGAGGAAGGGTCACCCTTGGGGAGCTCATGTGGAATAGGCAGAACCTTACCTTTCCGTGTCCCACCTTTCCTTCTCCTCTTGGCTCTGTTCTGACGCTGAGAACAAAAAGGAAAGAATGGGTCATTGGGACTCATTTCTCTCCTCCTCTTCCTAGAAAACTTAGACATATACTATCTAAGAATAATGTTTCTTTGAGCCACCCAAACACATTTTAACTGATAGAACTTTGTTTCTTTTATCATTTTTAAAGCTTTAAAATGTTTTTAATTTTTCCTTTTTGAAAATCTCAAAGAAGGACTTTGTTTATGGGGTCCACACTTGGTTTTCGCAGCATATAATCTGAGGCCTACCGTCCATCTCTGTCCCCTCAGATGAGACCCAGTAACTTAATATGCTCATGCTGCAGCCTTTGCTCACTCAGAGGCTCTCAGAGGCTCAGCACTGCTCTGCTTTCAGGCCAATACAAAGGCTTGGTTCCACTAAACTCTCACTCAGGGTTCCTTACCTTTTCTGTATGTTCACTTTTCCGGAAGTTTGTGATTGATGGAATTCCCACAAAGGAAATGAAGAAGAGGAACAAGCTCAACACCAAGATGAAAATTGTGTTGAGATTGTCATATAAATATTCTAAGCCGAAGCTCAGATTGTCATATAAATGTTCTAAGCTGAAGCTCAGATAAAACTCTAGTAGGCTATTCAGAAATAGACTGAGATCCATTTTCCAAATCGCAATGCTGCTCGAAGCAACTGAGCTCTGAGAGCTCAGACTCCTGCCTTTATAGCCAGGCCTGCATCACAGAGCATTGTGGAGTCACAAAGGATTTTCTGTGAGTTGGGGCAGGTATAGCTTCAAGGGGGTGCAAGAGGGTGTGTCCACAGCCCCGCCCTCCAACTAGCCCAACACATTCCCTCCACCTCTCTTGGGCCTCTAGGTCCTTTTTCCCTGCTCTCCCATTTTCCAATTTGCATTTTAACATATCATATATTCACCTTAATGAATACTCTGCTTGTTTCACCTATAACCCAGATATTAGCCGGGTCCCCTTTTAAAATTTGGACACCTTGACTTTGGTCTCACCAGGTCCACTACCTTGCAGGTCTGAAATACTCCCTGGAAAGTTTGCTTGTGCCCAGACATTTACACTGAGGATCATATACCGAATATTCTCAAATCCAACTTACACAATCCCAGGTACAGAACTAAAAGGTCTTTTAGATTTCGTTAGTTTTGTGAATGTTAAATCGAATTTCTTTTCAGTAAGTTATAAATGAATAATAAAGTCTAAAATATCATTCTGTCCTCTCGCCCCCACCCCAGGAATATACATCTCACATATTTTATATATATCCAACCCCTAAGTTCTGTTATAAAGCTCTCCACAGGACATTTCAGGCTGCCATGGAGGTGGCCGAGTTGGTGTGTGGCAGAGTGTGATCCCCACAGAACTTCACAACTTCTCAGTTGAGGTATATCCCCACACAGAAGTCTGGTCCCAGATTTCAGGCTGCACTTGGTTATATTGTCTAAAAGGAGGAGTGTTTGCCAGAATCTCTACTAGAATAACGTGCTGCTATTTGACCAGGCTCATTGGCTGTAAGTCATTCGTTTAGGACTCATAAGTTTTCAGTTTCCTGGAGACAATCCTCAGTGCTCTCTCACTCCCATCCCTGTTACTATCCCTGGGCCGAGCCACACGCGTACATCTGTTGTCAGGGTCCCCAAAAGGCAACTAGTTCAAATGAAAAGTATGTAGCCTCTCAGGGCAGTGAGCACCCCCATTTACTTAGTGGTAGACAGAGCAACCTTGTACTCATGTTGAGCCTCACTGAACTCTCACCATCATGGATCCACACAAATTCTGTGCCATGGGGGTTCCCAAGTGCTGTTTGTGGAGGGAAGGGCAGGTACTCACATTGTGTGCATCCCCTCTGCTCATGCGCATGCTCCATTGTCTCCATAAACTTCACTCATAAACCTGAGTATTAAGGTAAAATTGTTAAGAATCACAAAATGGTGGCAGTGCAGCATTAAACCCAGCACTGAGTGCTCCTAAGAGTGTCCCCTGAGGGACAGCACAGAGTGTTGTCCTTGCCCTGCTCTGCAGCTTCCTTCCTCGCCTCAGTTTACATTGTGGTCTTCCCTCCTCCCCTCTCTCTTTCCTTCCCGTCCACATTCTCTAAAAATCAATAGAAAAAGTATCCTTAGGTGAGGATTAACAACAAAAAAAACTACCATAGATCTTTATTGCTTGTGATATGAGAGTGTGGATAAACTATTTGAGGGTAAGTCTTTAAATATACTTTATGATATCTTAAATAATCATTTTGTGGATGACGCATGAATATTTCCATAAATGTTCTCTGCAATAAAAGTATTTGATATACTTGCCGAGACCGGTTTGGCTCAATGGATAGAGTATTAGCTTGGGGACTGAAGGGTCCGGGGTTTGATTCAGGTCAAGGGCATGTACCTTGGTTGCGGGCATATCCCCAGTAGGGGGTGTGCAAGAGGCAACTGATTGATGACTCTCTCTCATCGATGTTTCTAGCTCTCTATCTCTCTCTCTTCCTCTCTTCAAAATGAATAAAATATGTTAAAAAAAATAATTTGATATACTATATTATTCAAATATCCTGATATTCTATATATATATCCCTATATTACTTACCATGAGCTGATGTTATTTTAAAATTTTACTTTCACTTGTATTTCTATTTATTTCCTCTTGCTTAAAGTTTTAGTACTGCTATACTATTAATTCTGACTTTATCAATATAAACAGCACTTTTATCCTGGTTTTAACTTTTTGCTTTAACTTTACCTTGATAACAATATATTTGTGTTTGCTTGAATATAGTTTTTCATCTGTTAATGAAAAACTGTCCTGTATCTCATATATATATTTGATTTTTTACAGAGAAGAAGGGAGAGGGATAGGAAGTTGGAAACATTGATGAGAGAGAAACATTGATTAGCTGCCTCCTGCAAGCCCCCTACTGGGAATGTGCCTGCAACCAAGGTAGTGCCCTTAACCAGAATGGAGCCTGAGACCTTTCAGTCTGCAGGATGATGCTCTATCCACTGAGCCAAACCAGTTAGGGCAGTCTTCTATCATTTTGAATGTTCCTTTGTATGCAACCGATTTTCAAATTTTGTTTTAAAGCCAATTTTAATTACCCAGTGTCTGAATTTTCTCAAGTTAGTAATAATTTATTTTATTACTGTTATTTAAAAATTGCTTACTCCTATCTTGCTAGAAAATGCTTTATTTGTTTTTATTATAAAGCATTGGAAGATAAATATTTGGTCTAAATTATCATAAATCTGTAGTAATCTAATAATTAAAACATTAGTTTTTCCTCTATAAATATTTGGTCTACTTAAAATGTCTCATTAAGGAACTATTAGGAATGTAGTACTTTTATTATTTTAATTTCATATTACTTTTTAATCTTGGGTTATAAATCACATTAATCTTTACATAACTAATTTCCATAGGTTTGAATTTTTATGTATTTTGTTATAGGAATGATATTTATGAGCTTTAGTTTTTCATACGTAATTCAATTTTTAAAATTTTAATACCGTTTGGTTCAGCATGTCCGGTTCATTTCAGGTCCTTCACTGCCAAAGCTGAGGGCAGGAGCTGCTTCGGCTCCTCCGCCTGCCCTGGGTCTGTGATGACCAAGGTACAGGTATCTTACTTTTCTTCATCTTGGCAGATTCAGTATCCTTTCTCCTGGCTGTGAGCAGGAAGACGTTGATTCTCTCTGTTTTGGGGGCCCTGGCTGCTAGTTCTGAAGAGTGTGCGGTGGCTAGCACAGCAAGCTTAAAGCAGCGGGGAGGATGGGGGCGAGGGGGAGCTAATTTTATTATTATTTTTTTGGGGTGTGATTTAGCTATATCTCTATTCAGTTCTTGCTACTTAATTCAGTTATCCTTACTTGGATAAGAATACACATGCCATTTTAAATAGAATAAATGCTTGGGTAGCATATCTGAAATTATCTTTTCAATCTTGGCTTGGGTATATAATACTTGTGGCCTGGTCATTTTATCTTATGTCCTGGTAGCATTTCTTTGGTATCATTTTATTACTGAAGTGAAACTATGGTGTCTTTTCTATTCTGAATGAGTGATTTCAATATGTATTCTTGAAAATTCTTTTTATTAATTTATTTAGGGAGGGAGAAACATCGCTTTGTTCTATTTATTTATGCATTCATTGGTTGATTCTTGTATAAGCCCTGACCTGGGATTGAACCCACAACCTTGGTGTATTGGGATAATGATGCTCTAACAAACTAAGCTACTCATCCAGGGCTCGGTCTGTATTCTTAATTTTCAAAATGTAAAATTTCATTACATCGTGTTGGAATTCATCTCTATTCATTTATCTTTCTTCACTAGTGTGATCCCTCTCAGTTTTCAATTTGAAGTGTTTTTTTCTCAAATTGGAAGTTTTTTTTAGATTTTCTTTTTAAAAAAATATATTTTATTGATCTTTTACAGAGAGGAAGGGAGAAGGATAGAGAGTTACACACATCGATGAGAGAGAAACATCCATCAGCTGCCTCCTGCATACCCCCTACTGGGGATCTGCCCGCAACTAAAGTACATTCCTTCACTGGAATCGAACCTGGAACCTTTCAGTCTGCAGGCCTAGTCTCTCTCCACTGAGCCAAACCAGTTTCATTATTGCTCTCTTTCTAAGCAAAAAATCTACCTACTCCTTGTAGATTGACTTTCCCCTTTGTCAATCTGCATTAATATCATCTGCCACTGAATGTGCCCTTTCTCCTGTTATTTACACTTTCAACCCAGATTCTTGCTGTTACTATGATTTCGTGTTATTACCCTCTTATTACTTTGGTCTCCTTTTATGTAATACAGGAACTATTTATAACCATGTTTGTATCTAAAGCAGATACTTTCTACCTTTCCTGAAAATCAGCATATTAGGGGAGGGGGGAGTGTTTTCCTCCTAGCATGTGGGTCTGTTTCTTTTGCATGTTGATTTTTGAACACAAAACATTCTATTCTGTTTTTGAGGATTTACATCCATGTCCTCATAAATGGCCTGACTGTTGTCTCCTACAAATGGAGCTAGACTGTTACTGGGCAAGCCTTACAGAGGTCCTGCATAGCAGATTTTCAGCAACTTCTGGGTCCTGCTTCCAGATGGTAAGTTCTCCAGAGTTACCAAGGATACAACACATCCTCATTTCGGTGATTACTGGACTCTACTGCTCTCAACAGTGAAAAACAAGGCTACTTGGGATAATTTTTTTTTTAGTTTTAAATGTTTTTATGTTATGAATTAAGAGTTATATTCTGCTTCAAAACCCAGGAGGCATTTTTTTTTTTCAAGATACAAACAAAACGTAGTAAAGACACATGTAGAAAGACCACCAGGAGGTTCAAAGATAACTCACAACTTCTTCTTAAAACAGTATTAAAAACTATGGCCAATATGCATGCTCATACATACAAAAAGTCCTAGAGTCAGGAAAACAGCAAAATTCAAAGAGTTCCCTGTCTGTTTGCTCAGAGATTCCTTTGTCTTCCATAGTATTTATGTTCCAAATACAAAAAAAAAAAAAAAAAAAAAAAAAAAAAAAAAAATCTGATGCAAACATTTCAAGGAATTATAGACTTCACCATTAAATCACAGGCAGAGTTTCAAGTTCTACTTGATTGTCCTTTCCAGCACTGAAAACTAGAATAACAACTCATGTTTCTGGACTCACAAGTTCAAGACCTAGATAGGATCTATTATGCACACCCACTAAGCACAGGTTTGTCTCCTGAACTCCAGAACAAACGAACAGGTGGAGGAGTTCTTTAGCTCTGCTCTTTGCCTTGCTTTGTTTACAGTTCTGGGGCTGGGGGGGACTGCACAGTTAGTTGGTGATAATAGCTGTGAGGGAGTCCTGTTAGTCATGACAGTTGTAATTGTCACCCAGACTTTGGGGAGGGAGTCTACCATTTGGTGCTGACAGTGCTTCTGGAGGGTCTGTGGGGCTTGCCAACCATCCCTGAGGCAATGAAGTGCCACACACAGAACAGGGATAAAAAAAAAAAAAACAAAAAAAAAACCCTTTTGGGGTTTTCTTGGGATAGCCATGTCTTTTCGTATTGGCCTTGCTCTAACACCTGATGAGTGGCCCAGGATCCTAATCCTTTTCTGTAGCTATGCCTCTGCATCCCAAACAAAAAGACCTGTATTGGGATGGAATGAATGATGCCTTTCTCTTCCTAAAGCTCTAGTCCTGACAGCTTTACAGCAAGTCCAGTAGAGCCCGAAATTCTAGCAAACTGAGGGGTCATTTTGATAGTTTTCTGGAGGCTCATCTTCCTCAGGTCTGCCAATTAGAAATGTTTGTGCCTAGTTCTGTAGAATGGGAGGTGAGAGGATTTTTTCCACAGCCTCAGTTCTGCAGAATGTCCAGTGTGGGGAGGGAGAGAGGAGGGAGAGAGAGAGAGAGAGAGAGGGAGAGAGAGAGAGAGAGAGAGAGAGAGAGAGAGAGAGAGAGAGAGAGAGAGAGAGAAACATTGATGTGAAAGATACACAGTCATTGGTTGCCTCTCACACACTCCTTGACAGGGCCCTGGGATCAAACCTACAACCCAGGGGCATGCCCTTCAGTGTGCTGACCGACAGTCTAACCACTGAGAAAACTGCCCAGGGCTGGAGGTTGCATTTTAAGTTGGGGATTTTAATTCAGCTCTTGTGTCTCTGATATTGAAATGAGAGATATAACCCAAAGCACCAAATCATTCCTTAAAGAATTATTTCTCAAAGTATAAGCAGAAAAGAATATGAGGTATGTCTTTTCTATTAACTTACAATTTAGGGCATTCAAAAAACTAAACCCTCAAGATCAGAGAGAGTATGGGAGAATGAAATTAGCACAGTTTGGAAGAGGTGACAGGCTCCATATTGATTGCACTGCCACCCAGTAATCATTTCATCTTGGATAACTTGTTTCAGTTTAGTATCTCCCTCTGTATGCAGTGGGATTATCCCTACAACTTCTTATCCCGTGGGGTTGTGATAATGTTCGAATGAGATGAATATATGAAAGAGCTTCATAAACCCTAAAGCACTGCCCAGTTTAAGGGTGACCCTGTGTTTATGCCCATATGACAGAAAACATGTCCAGAAAGAACCTTTGATGTCCTGGTAGTTGAGCAAGAGTACACTTACTGTGCAGAAGTCCATGCAGACTTCTTACTGTTTATTTCTGGCTGCTTTGCAATCAAAGACTTGTCCATGTACTTGGCAGACTCCCTACTCCCACCACCTTTCTCATGGGTTTTCATTCTTTGAAGTTGTATCAGATAGTTCTATTTCATCAGCAACTTATATGCTTGCTCTTCAGAGTGAAATGCTATAATACAAATTATTCTCTTGCCAGTATGTCAACACAGAGACAGCTTCCCTTAGCACACCTTTGATATGTTAGTATGCTACCAAGCTGTCTTCCCCACCAGGGACAGATGTGGGGAGGGACAAACCTGAGAACCTTGTCCTGGCATGTATGGCAGTATCTTACCTAATAAAAGAGAAACATGCAAATTGACCATCACTACGTTACGCCCCCAGCCAATCAGAGTGAATATGCGAATTACTGCAACAAAGATGGAGGTTAATTTGCATATGCAGGTGTGGAGCGGTATGAAGCCTGCTATGAGGGGAAGGGGGGCGGCAGAGGGAGTACTGCAGTGGTGCTCCAGACAGAAGCAAGGACTTGCTAGCTCTGGGCAGCCCAGGAGCTGAATGCCAGCTCCTAGGAGGCTGGGGAGCAGGGACTTGCCGGTTCCCTGGTGGGCAGGGAGTGGGGTCTTGCTGGCTCCCGGGGCTGGGAGGGAAGCCAAGGGAAGGAAGACCTATTTTTGCATGAATATCATGCAACAGGCCTCTAGTTATTAATAAATGTGAAGTAAGTGGGTAATTTCTCCAGGTCCTTCAGCTACAGTCATGCTTTGGTTCTAGTTCTGGGAAACAGAGCACGGGAAAGTAAACTTGCTGGCAGTTCCTTTTCTCACACTTCATGTTGAAATACCACTTTTCTGACTGTTTAGAAAGCAGTTTTCAGAAATTGCTGATTCTAAGTTGTGCCAAAGTAAAGCGGAGATGAGATGGGATTGTGGGAAGTTATGTCAGCACATCCTGGACTGAAAGCGGAGTCATAAGATGCTAGATTCCACTGTGTAGCTACCTAATGTCTTCAGAGGTTGGTGTTCCAAGGGAAAAGACAGAAGCCATATTAATTTAAATAAAGTTTAGCTAAATAGAAATGAGCAGTTATATAATTATGAGATCAACTGCCAACGGAAACATTCTCTGCCTAGAGTGAATTCCCTAATGTTCATTCTAACTTTAATGACTCCAGTAATGGTTTTTATGCTTCTCAGATAATTGAAGGACAATATGAAAATCATCACATGTTATTGCTTATTCAAAACTGTCAAATATATTGTTCCTAGTAGGCTGTTTCTATGCAAATCCCTTTTGTACAAGCCATCCAGGAACTCAGGATTTTTGTTTTTTGTGGTTTTTTTTTTTTTACTACTAAAGGAAATGTGCCATGTATATAATATAAAAAAAGAGGAAATGGAGGAGAACAAAGTATGGGAAATACCTTTTAAAATACATAAAAAATGTGTTATAAACTGAAATTGAGCAATAAATAGACTAAATTTGGCAATACCAGAAAATGTTTATCATCTTCAATCTAAAAGAGTTTGTCAACAAATAAAAAACAATCTCCATCAACTTCTAAATAGTGATTATAGTTCTTCCTCTGTTAACCATAGACCTTCACATGTTGGTCCAGTTGATTCCCTTCCCACTTATGCTCTTTCACTTACTTATACCCTTTCATTGCATTATTTTATTCCAGCCCCAACAATCTATTTGCCATTATTCACAATAAAAACCTTACATTTTCAACATCTTTGTCACATTTTCCTTTATTAACAAAGCTTATTTATTCCTTTCTTAATTTTCCTGACATTTTAATTGTACCTACTGCAGAGAGCGTAGTATAGCAGATGAAGTGGTTTACTACCACAATCTAGATCTATTTCCTCCCCCTGCTCCCAAGGAGCACTCACTCATTTGCTCAGCTGTTGGGTGTATTGGCTAAAAACAGCACTCAGGTGAGTCCCTCCAGGAATTCTCCTCTATTAAGTAGCCCCCGTGTTCCTTAAGGTTGGGCGCCTTGCAGGGAGAGGTCAGTCCACGCCAATGACTGAGCTTCCTTGCCTCCATGTAGAACTGTTTAAATAGTCTATTCTGGCTCCAGAGCTCCCTGAGTGATGAGGCCTCTGCTGCAACTGCATTATAGTCCAACCTTTCTCTCTGCTCAGACTTGCTTTCCTCATTTCCTTGCAGAGAGTGTTTCTGCAAGAATTCCCAAGCAGAGACATGCATGCAAATCTCTGTTTCAGAGTGGGTTTCATGGGGGCGCTTAACTTAAGACATTTGGCACCAGAGTTGTTTAAGGAAGCATCCTATTCTGAAATCACACTTTGGTGGGTTGCCCACTGGTTGGCTGGAAGTGAGAACCGTATCACCTGTGCTGAACTTGAACAGTTAATTTTCATGAGTGCTGAGAGGTGATGAGATACAAGTGTAGGTGAAATATGCAAGGGTAGGTGAAATATCTTACTTTTACGAGGTTTGGGGTAAGAAGTATTCATAAGGACCATGGAGGCTGACGCCGAAGGCAATCAAGCCCTGGAAAAAGGTAATGAATGTATGAGGTAATTAATCACCAATTCAAGGCAGGTGTGTGAAAACCCGAGGACCTCTTGGGCAGCACAAATAGTCTTCCATCCTCTGCAGCCCAGCAAAAGCTGAATACCAGGTTCGGGATTTAATGAAAAGGGAAGTATTTGAAGACCTCAAGTTGGCTGAGAAGTCAAGTCTGTCCTGTCAAGGTCATGTCCAGTTTGGGGTGTGATTGGGTCCCATGAGACTTGCGATGGAGACATCTGGGTTAGTGCCTTAAAAACCTTGTCTCCAGGAGCCCCTTTACTCTCTTGGCCTGCAAAAGCAGCCCATTGTTTCCAAATTAAGACTAATGACCCTCCCTCACCTGAACAGGAAGCAGAGGATGAGAGGCCTCAGACTTGCAAGACAACGCCTACCCAGGCAGGACCTACTCTCTCTCCGCGCCTGGCCGCCAAATCAATAACTAAGGTAAACTTACATGCTTGGTGAGGGACATTACAGGCATGCTAAGGGGAGGAGAGGAGTCACATCCTGGAGGAGATTTAGACCACTCATGAAGCTACAGTGCAGAATAGAGATGAGTGAATGCTGGCTCAAGAAAAAACAAAGTTATATTAGAGGGAGTTTGTCAATATGGAGGCACTTTTCCATGATATGGGTTTTCATAGCCTGCATCCCGGTAAATACAAATAATAATGCTGTTGGGATGGACGTGGAGGACTCTTAACTTTTTGGATGCATGGAACAAGTGAAGGCCTTCACTAATTAAAGAAGCAAAGTCAGAGACACTGGAGCAGATAGAGAAGGAAAGGATCAAATTTGCCCTGACAGAGTGGATATGCTGCACAAAGCTAAAAACCCACCAGCCAGGTATGTTCTGCAGAGGTTAGGAGGAGATCCTGTTTATTTTTAAGCTCCTTGATACTATTGGGGATAAGAGGGCTGGAGACAACAGCATACAGGTGGGAACAAAACGTGTGCCATTGCTGTTATAAGTGGCAAGGCTCAGAATTTCCACCAGGATCCTGGCCTGCAGACAGCATTCCAGTAGTTACAAGAAAAACGCTCCCCCTCCTACCCCAGGGGCAAGATAAATGGAGGAGACAATAAGCAAATCGCTTAATTCGTATGAACAGAATAAATGAAGAGGTCCGAGGGAAGCTAAAAGCTCAGCCCCAGAAACGCTAGCTTCCTACCCCTCTGGTGGGTATGTCAGCTGAAATCTTAGTTCCCAGTGAAAGGGAGAGGAGGGGGAAAGGAAGGAGAAGGGGAAGGGAATGAAGAAGAGGGGGAGAGGGGAGTTAAAAGAAGGAAGGAGAAAGTAATAGGTAAGAATCTTCACCACAAGCGTTCTCTTTCCTCAACCAGACACAGGAATGGAAAGTCTCATTCAGGATACTGTGTATTTTCTGTGTGTTCATTATTACATGACTACTCTTCTCATCCAGGTATTTTAAACTCTGGGAAGTAAAAGAGAGGCATAGAAGTTTCAATGAATTTGATGCTTTCTTTTTAGTCTGAGGCTAGAAAGGTAACAGCTGTGCACTATTCCCCCTCATCACTCATTGCAAATAGAGGCAGATACACATTATGAAGAATTTTATTACAAGATGTAATCTGGAAAATGTGTTCCCATAGAATAATATATATTATAATTTCATTCCAAAAGCAGACTTAATGAAGCTGAAATACTATGCATCTGTGTTATGTAAAAAAACAACAAAAAAACACAATATTGTTTTAATATTATTCATATGTGCTTAAAATATGTCTCCAAATTCTTTGGTATCCCTCCTTTTAAAGTGAGGATCTTAATTCCACTCCCCTTGCATGTAGAATGGACTTGGTGACCTGCCTCTAGTGAGTGGGATATAGCAGAAAAGACTGGATGCCATTTTCTATAATAAGTCATGAAAGGCCTTGTGCTTCCTTCTTGCTCTTTCTCCTCCATCACTTACTCTCAGGAAAGTCATAAGGAAGCTTACGCAGCCCAGGGAAAAGGGGTATGTGGCAAGGAACAGAGGCCTCCTGCAAGTGGCCAGCAAGGACCTGGCTGTGAGTTCCTTGTGAGTGAGCCATGTGGGGAGAGGATCTCCGGCCCCAGTCCAACCTTCAGTGACTGCAGCCCAAGCTGACATGTTGCCTTGGACACAGCTTCAGGAGAGATGCTGAGCCAGAGCCACTCAGGTAGGCCGCTTCCAATTTTCTCATGCACAGTCACGGGAAGATTAAAAAGTCCGTTGTTTTAAGTTGTAAGTTGGGGCTAATCTTTTTGAAAGCAATAGATACCTAGCACACTATAATGCACTTCTTTAATGCTGATCATTTTTTCACATTTTATCATTGAGGCTGGGACTTAGAATAATCTTAATCAGAAATGATTAAAGAAGTAGATGGTGCTTCTGGGCACCATCTGGACATTTATAATGAGGTGGAACTTTTTTTTTTATCATGGAAAATTATTTTTATTTTTATTTTTTTCAGAGCAAACTTTAATGCATTCACACATCAAAGTTATTTTCAGAGACATAGAAAGTCCTAAGACAAACAGTATATTTCCTCTTGATCCATGCTGAAGGCTGGGGCTGTTCCAGATGCAGCAGGTGCTGAGGAGGAAGCTGTTGGCACCACCAGTCACCAGAGGGGTCTTATTTTTAAACATTTTGGGAAATTGTGTGCATTTCATCAGTTGATTCATTGATTTCTTGTTATTCTGGGGAGTGAGGCAAACTATAGGATACTGACTGTTGTTTCCCTAGTGGTAACATGTTCTCCTCTAGACCAGCGATTTTCAACCTTTTTCATCTCATGGCATGCACAAATTACTGAAATCCTGCAGCACACCAAATAATATATTTTTGTTTATATAACAAAAATAGGTATAATTTGATTGACTTACAAAAATATAATAATAGTAATTACCCACTCTTTTGCTTCAAAGTAACTTTTCGAAAAAATCAGGTGCCTATACTTGTATATAAGGATTCCTGGTACCAAGAATTAACCAATCAAATGCAACCTTATTATGTGATATGACCAACAAAATGCAACTTTATTATATGATCTATATATTTATGGTTCAAGCAGGGCATTCATAATATAGGGCTATTGTTGTGTTGACTGTTGTAATTTATTTATTTATTTAACAATCCAAGAAAAAAGAAGCCAGTGAACCTGACTAAAAGTCAGTTATTGAATGTTTTAAAAATTCTGCAGTGAACCAGTTGATGGTTGGTAGGGGAAGAGCTGAGGCATAAAGCAGGTCCATGGCTATCTATGGGTTGCGTTGCTTACGTGCCCTCTTCCTGAAATGCTGGTGTGTTAGACCTTGTCCCATTGGAACGAGGAGATGACTAGCACCATACATGGAATGTTAAGTGTCTTCGTATTGAATAGGACAATTGCATAGGAATTTTATAGCCCGGAGGAAGAGAATTCCTTCCGCTCGTTAGATCCTGTATCATCACTTTGGCTCCTTTCTGTCACATACCCTAGGTCAGTGGTCAGCAAACCCACTAGTCAAGAGAGTGGCAAACCATGGCTTGGGAGCTGCATGTGGCTCGTGAGCAGCAGTTTACCTACCGTTGCCCTAGGTAATCATGGCTTTCCCAGTTGCAATGTAGGATTTTAATTCCAGAAATTTAACAACCCCATTAGCTTTATGCAATCTATTTTTTCCTCTCTTATTTCCTTTGTTCCTTCTGGAATAGTTGGGTACCTAATAATGTATCAGGTTCTATGCTTGGTGATTTCTATGTGAATTTCCATCAGTTTCTGCATATAAGAAAGTTAAAATTCAGAGTGAAAACGGACAAACAAACAGTTAATTATCAGTGTGAAACGTGCTAATGGAAGTATCACTGAGTACTATGCATCTAGTTTAGACTTGGGAGGTCAAGGAGCATTCCCAGAAGTGGTATTTGGACAGGTTCTGAAATATAACCATGAATGCGGTAGAGAAGGTTGGGGAAGGGCAAGCGAAGAAAAGGGACATTTCAAATGTAAAGGCCTGGAAGCAGAAGAGCTGGGCCCATTCGGAGAAATGTAACAAAGAGCCGAGGATAGCTGGAAGGCTGATACAAACAGCTTGAGTTCATCCTGATGAGAGAGGAGATGAGAGAGACAGTCTTCATGAAAGGCCCTTTGTATTGCCCTGAGAATAATGGGACTTGATTCCATAGGCTATGGGGAGCTACTAAAGAATATCTGGTTAATGAAGGGGGTGGAGTCAATGTAATATAATCAGATTTGTTTCTTTAATAAGTTTGCGCTGTTTCCAATTAATAATGCATTGAAGGAAGCAATACTGGAGAAAGATGGGCTTTGCCATATAATAATAGTCACATTTACTGAGGACTTTGATCAGGAGAAGCTCCAGGAATGGTTCCAAAGCTGTTGGCTTGAGTCCCTGGGTGAGGGATAGTGCCATTTACAGAGGGGAGGGGCCTTTTCTTAGAAGACAAGAGGTCAAGAGTTTGGAACCAAGTGTTTTCTTTTGACTCTATTGTTTGTTTGGTTTTTTAAATTAAATGTATTGGGGTGATATTAATTAAATCATATAGGTTTCACGTGTACAATTCTGTGACACATCCATCATCTGTATATTTTGTGTTTTTGCTACTCAAAGTCAAATTTCGTCGCCATAAATTGGACCCTTTTTACCCTTTATTACCTTTCTCTGATAACCACCATACTGTGGTCTGTGTCTATAAGTTTTTGTTTGTTTGTCTTATTTGTTCATTTGTTACTTTCAGTTTTATATCCCACGTATGAGGGAAATCATATAGGTCTTGACTTTTTCCATCTGACTTACTTTGCTTAGCATGATATTCTCAAGATCCATCAATATTGTCACAAATGGCAGCATTTCATCTTTTCTGTGGCTGAGTCGTGTTCCATTGTATCACAATCTTCTTTATCCAATCACTTATCGCAGGACATTTTGGTTGTTTTCATTTCTTGGTCACTCCATGACATTTTCAATGCCTATTAACTAATATCCAAGATTGTATGCTTAGGAGGAAGATGGATATATGTGTCTGAAACCTAAAAAAGAATCCTGAGAAGTGCTAGTCTTTAATCCATGAGTGCTGTGACAACTATGTTGTGTGTTTCTGTGAGGATGTTTTTGTATAAGATTAACATTTAAATCAGTGGACCAACTAAAGCACATTGCCTTCCATAATGTGAGTGGCCTCATTCAATAGGTCAAAGGCTGTAATAGAACAGGACTTGAACTCTGCTCCCTGAGTTAGAATTCTTCCTGCCTGTCAACCTTTAAACTGGGACGCTGGCTTTTTTCCAACCTTCAGACTTAAAACACAGGTTCTTCCTGGACCTTAAGCTTTCTGGTCTTCAAAACAGAACTAAACCATCAGCTCTCCTGAGTCTCCAGGTGGCCAGCTCACCCTTCAGATCTTGGGACTTGTCAGCCTCCATGATCAGATGATCCACTTCCATAGATATATGAGAGAATATAAATTTTTACATAAAATATAAATCTAATAGCCCTGGCTGGAGGGCTAAGTTGGTTGGAGCATTGTCCCATACACCAAAAAGGTTGCATGTTCTATCCCCATTTAGGATGTGTATAGCAGGCAACCTATCAATGTTTCCCCTTTCACATTGATATTTTTCTCACCCTTCCTCTCTCTCTCTCTCTCTCCTTTCCTCCCTCCCTCCCTCTTTCTCTCTCTCTCTCTCTCCCTTCTTTCCTTTCTTTAAAATAAATAAACATATCCTTGGTGAGATTTTAGAAAATAAAAGTATATCTTATATATGTATATGTGTTTTACTCTGGATTATGAATATACAAATATACATATGTGCATATCTATGCTAATAAAAGAGAAACATGCAAATTGACCATCCCTCTGAATGCCCATCAGCCATCAGGAACAAGCATGCAAATTAACCCAACAAAGATGGTGGTTGATTTGCCTATGCAGGTGCAGAGCAACGACTGAAGACAGCATAGAAAGAAGCCAAGCACTGCGAAGTAGCAAAGCAGTGGTGCAGGAGGGAGGGAGGCAGCGGAGACAAGAGGAAGGAAGGCAGCAGAGACAGGAGGGAGCAAGGCAGAAGAGAGGCGGGCTTTGCTCCTTTCTCTGCTTTGCTCTTTCAGCAGGAAGCCCTATTCTTGCATGAATCTTCCTGCAATGGGCCTCTAGTGCGTATATATTCTTTCTCTGGAAAACTATGACAAATACAAGAGAACACTCTCGCGTTGATGACAGGGATGTTTTCATCTATGCTGTTCACTGCTGTATCTCGAGCACCAGAACAGTGCATAGCACGCAGAAGATGCTCAGTAAATATTTCTTGGATGGATGAATGGTTCTGAAGTATTTAGTCATTTGATCAACTTTTGTTAATAAAAACGAATCACCTTATTGGAAATGAATCATCATGCTCTATATTGAGACAGGAGTTTTTTCTCTGGGACCAGATAGAAGACTAGGAAGTGTAACAAATACCTTCAGCAATGTTCTAAGAGTTGAAACAGAGTTCCACAAAGTTATTATCCAGTTCTTTCAAGCACTGATCAATGACATCAATATAGGACAGAATGAACGTGATTGTATTGAGGTGGGAGTAGCCACTATCCTCTCAAGCGGGGCTCCATCCAAAAGATTTTAAAGTGTCAAGTGGAGGACAGCTACTGGCAATCCTCCATAAACATTGGTCCTCCCAGCTGTGGTTTGGAAATTACCGCGTGGAAGTGAGTTTCATGTGTAGGCCTTTTGTTGCCAGGTAACCTTAGAATCACATATGTTAAAAGTAAACAACATTGAGAGCAAACTGACAATCACTTGTAAAAATTGGTGACTACTTTAAGAATCCACATGTAAACAAAACTAGATAAGACTGAGCAGAAGTGCCTGCAGGCCAGATCAAAATTTATTTTTGGAAATTAATTTTAAATTAGCCATAACTCACAAAAAAGGTTAAGTAAAATTAGAAGATTGTTCTCTTTTAAAAACTAAGAATCAGAATAATTGCACAAATTCCCCCCCCCCCTCAATTTTATTAGTACATTATGCAGGCATGAATAAATGGCACAAGTTGATATGCTTGTGGCTGGATGCTTAAGTTCTCAATGAAAGAGATCCTTATATATCATATTGTTTACTGCTATAAAATATTCTTAATATTAGATTAATCTTTTATAGAATCAGGCCATTTCATGAGCTAGAGAAAAAGTTATAAATCAAAAGGGAAGTTGTTTTTTTAAAGAGCGATAGAATAAAAAAACTAACCCACCCTGATTAATCTCTCTATATAAATGGCTAATATGCAAGGTGTCCCCTCCAGAGTTTGGGAGACCTAGAGTTTGATCGCTCGCTGTGATGTACACTGACCACCAGGGGGCAGCGCCAAACAAAGGAAGGCCTGGGCCAGCAATTGGAAGGCCCTGATGGGCCCTGATCTCCAGCCTCACCTAGGAACCCTACCTGTGCACAAATTTCATGCACTGGGCCTCTAGTTCTGTTATATAAAGGAATGAGTGACTCAATCAGATAATCAAGCAATTTTCTCTTGGTATTAATAGTTTATGGTGGCTTTGTCTATTACTATTAATGGTATTACATCACAAACTCCAAATGTAAAGAAAGCAGTGATGTGTAAATTAGTTTCCTATCCCAAGATTACTTCATCTCTCCTTCATAAACCCTCAGGCCCTTTGAATGAGATTGCTGCTGTGCTCATTTCTGAGATGGTATTGGTTTGTTCGATGAGAAAAAATATAATTCCCTTGACATTGTGATTACTTTAGGGGCTACATTATCTAAGCAGCTCCAATCAGAGAGAAACTCAGGAAGGCTACTTCTCTGTAAAGCTTACGTGTCCCTGGAAGGGCATATGGGTTGACAGCTGCTGGAAGCCACTTTGGGGCCATCAGGAAAGTCGGGTAGCACATAAGGCTGAACCACAGAAGTGGAGTGATAAAATGTCAGAAGAGAGCAGAAGCCCTGATCAAAACTTTGTTGGACAAATAAATGATTTTCCTCTAGATTTTGAAGTTATGCAATTAAAAAATGTATCTTTATTGTTTAAGCCTGTTTAAATTGCTTTTTTATTACTTGCAACTGAAAATATTGTAAATGATAGAAATGGCCCGTAAGCTTGGCCTGGAGAAAAATGAGGCAGCTGACCTGAATAATGAAGTGAAACAATGTATTATTGTCTTTTACTAGGTTTGAAAAAGAATCTATTAAAGGGTATAGAGCATTCAAAATCTTTTTAATGTGAAATATGATCAACAATAAGAATATAAAAAGTAAACAAATTATATCTTAACTATCACAAAGTGATAATGGGAATCAAGAATGAGAACATTCCTAGAAACCTTCTTATTCTATTTTCCAATCACTAATTCCAAAGATTTTATCTTGAAGTAGCAAAGGTCTCAAATGAAAATATTTGTGTATACACATTTTATTCTCTCTAACTCTACCAGTAACACAAGATGGGAAAAAAGTAGATTTACTGTTGTTCATATAAAAAAAATAATACAATAATAATGATACAAAAATAAATAATTTTTTCTTTACTCACAACTATAAACCTACTTTTGCCCCACCCTATATTGGGGGGCATAAAGTTATGTACAATAATATGCAATACAACAAAAAGAGAACAAAATTAAATAAAGAATTATAGATTGTGAGGATAAATGTAGAAAAAGAAGTTGAAGATTTTATTTCCAGTCACAGTGTCAGAAAGGCAACACACTTGGCTTTCAAAGTCCCCCAAAATAGAAAAAAAAAAATTTTTTTTTTAAATATATCATTCTCTGAAGAACCATAGCTCACAGAAGTACCCACTCTGTGTCAGACATTTTGGAGATGCCTTGGATATCCTATATAATAAAAGCCTAATATGCTAAGTGTCCGGTCGTCTGTTTAACCACTCAAAGCATAAAATGCTAATGATGATATGCTAAGGTGTCCCAACCGCTTGCTATGACGTGCACTGGCTACCAGGAGGCAGACAGTCGACCAGTCACTGTGATGTGTACTGACCACCAGGGGGCAGACACTCTGACTAGTAGGCTAGCTTGCTGCTGGGATACAGCAGATAAGGACTGAGTGAGAAGGGCCAGAGCCCTCCAGCGGTTCCTCCCTGCCTGGCCAACCTTCCACATCCCTTCCCAGCCCCGATCATGCACCAGTGGGGTCCCTCATCATGGCGTGCATCTTCTTGCAATCCGGGACCCCTCAGGGGTTGTTGGAGAGCCGGTTTCGGCCTGATCCCACAGGCCAGGCCAAGGGACCCCACTGGTGCACAAAATCAGGCACTGGGCCTCTAGTTTAACATAATTTAATATTTTCAATAACCCTACAAGGTAAAAACTAGTTTTGTACTTATTTTACAAAGGAGGAGACAAAGCTATCAGCATATAAGTGGTGGCCACAAGATTTGAACCTAGGCTGTTTAGCTGCAAAGCATCCTCTCTAACTGCCTCTGTGTGACAAAAGACAACTCACTGCTTAGAAGAACACAGACTTACTGACAGAAGGGAACTGCTGCCATCTATCCTCAAAGTATAGACAGTGGGACAGTGCCGATTTTCAATGGTATCATAAAGCAGCTAGAGACAGTTTTCCTGAGACTGTTCCCATATTATTAAATGAGGCCAATAATGAAGCATCGTTCAAATAAAGGAAATGAGAGAATTCTCTGTTTGCTTTACATAAGAATAACAATAGAGACTGATGATTGCATATTCTTCAAAAAATCTTCCAGGAATAACATTTCTAACTTTTGAGTTATTGATAATTCAAGGTTATTCTATTTTTCAATAAACTGAAGTAAAAAAAGAAATTCTCTAGAACAGGGGTCTTCAAACTTTTTAAAGTGGGGGCCAGATCACGGTCCCTCAGAGAGCTGGAGGGTCGGAATATATGAACTACTAATCCCTACTATAACACCTTGGCTGCGCTCACTGCCCAAAAACCTGGCGGGCAGGATCAGACTCCCCTGGGGGCTGCATGTGGCCCGCGGGCCGTAGTTTGAAGACCCCTGCTCTAGAACCTACTAAGAGCAAGTGCTCAGGTTAACACTCATTCATATGGAGGCAGGACTTACTATCAACAAAATATCAATATTTTAAAAATTAAAGTGCTTAATCAGGACATGAAGCAGAAGGTTCAACTTCCTCATGTGGAGGTGTATGTATAGGGTAGGATTGAAGTCGAACAAGTTTTTTTCATTAACTCGACCAGTCTCTTCAATATGTCAATATGATTTTTAAATTTTAAAAAATTTTCTGTTATAGTTGTCATACAATATTAGTTTCAGGTGTACAACATAGTGAATAAGCATGTATATACCTTATGTATGATCATCCTGGTAAGTTTAGTACCCACGTCACACCATGCATAGTTATTACAATATGGTTTTCCCTATGCTGTACTTTACCAAAAGGTATTTAAGTAGTGACTTTTGTTACAATCTGAGAGAACAAGTCACTTGTACAAGGCAAAGAAGACCAAGATAAATAAGTAACTTATTGCCTGTGCCGATGAGTTCCTAAGAAGCTTGTAGCAGCACAAATACGGAGAAAAAGACAGCATTAAAACATAAAAAATGCAGTACATTCTGTTGGCGTTGGGAGAAAAGTAAGACTACAAAAATATTCTGGACTAACACAAATTTTATGAGGCGAGTGTCTTTTTTTTTTTTTTTTTTTTTTTTTTGTCTTTTTTTTAGAGATAGAGGAAGTGAGGAGAGGGATAGAAAGAAACCTCTATGAGAGAGAAACATAATCAACTGGCTGGCTCCTGCATGCCCCCTACTGGGAATGGAGCCTGCAACCTGCCATGTGCCTTGACCACCGGGAACTCAACTACTGAGCCACACAGGTCTGATGGAACAGGTGAATTTTTTAATTTACCTGTAACCATACTTTAAACATTGACTTAACATTTGTAAAATAGCATGCTTTTTCACTAAAATTGAATAGCAACGTCCTTAAAATGCAAGTGTATCAACATTATTAGTAAGGTAAAAATTCTGAAATCTGTGCCTTGCTATAACATTAAAAGCCACACAAATATTTTAGCGTTTTCAAAGTGCAAAATAAATTATGTTGGGGTGCTGCTTAGGATGCAAAATCTGGTACTGAATGCCCTGCAACAATAATTCACTGGCTTTATAAATTAGCAACGAAGAAGGTATTCTATGGCAAGGCTTTATGTATAAGTTCTGTTTGAGGTTACTTTTGAGAATTAATACTTTTGCTGTTAAAATGAAACAAGGAAGGGCATATTGGAAGAGAAAAAAAACATGCCACACTATGTTGTAAGAGCAACTTCGTTGTCTGAAGTTTCCGCTAAAATATTAGAAGGAGAATTTTGAATACCATGCTCCTCCCTGCAACTCCAGCAGTGAACACAATACTTGGTACTTAATGGATGGATATTGGCTGAATGAACAAAGGGCCATGCAAGGAGGAAGTTGTGTATTGAGGTCAGAGAATAATGAGTGACTCAGTTATTCGAGGTCAAGGTACACACACAGGAGTCGTGAGACCAGACTTGGGAAGTTAGCTTGACCTTCTGTTGGTCTTAAATGCCAGCCAAGGTCATTAATAATGGATTCATTATGGGTATAGCTGCTTCTAGATAGATTATATGTGACTAGAGGTAGACAGTGATAGAGGAACTTCAGTTAATAGTTTTTTAAAGTGCTGTAAGACATCAAATTGATAGAATTGTTGAAGTTATCTTTTTCTTTTCAGCCATCTGCTGTAACTGTAAATCTAAAGTTAATAACTTCAAAACACCTGGGCAATCAATAATCTTGTCAAGAAAAAATAAAGGAGGACATCAAAATTAGATAATATGAAGAGACTGCTGTAATTCTGTCAATTCAGAACTGCTAGGAAATTCGTGATCTAGGTTTATTTACAAGCATAATTTGAACTACTCATAAATCTCACTCAAACTTGAGTTCACAACTGCAATTTTGGTTGACCATGGGACAGAAATGAATTACTGCTAGAATGCCTTTAGGAAATTATAACTTAGATTATGTTTTCCTTGGGAAAGATAAAAGTCAAGATTTACTAGCATTAATTGCTTAAATTCCTAATACAAGAAAACAAGAAAATTAAGATATTTCAGTCTTTTAATTTAGCATTACATGGTCTATTCCGTGACAATAAAATTAATTTAGGATAGCTATTCTCTCGTATTGGTCAACTTTGGAACTCAAAAGCCCTGCTCAAGTCAGACAGAACAACAGATGTACTGTAACAGCCCATTTTGTTTGATAAGGTAAGCCATATTCAGTTTGACATAATAATTTATTTTGAGACTGGATTTCACAGGAATCCTGTAGGAGAATTACAACTATTTCTCAGATAAATCTTGTTTTAAAAGATCATAGGTTCTTTAAAGTTTATTATTTTACAGGAGTATTTTGTTTATATGATAACTGTATAGATCTGTGCCTTTGATTTTTATGACAAATATGAGATAAAGTCTCATTTTGATAGGATTTTAGCCAGCACCAGCATTTATCATCCAGATCTAATTATTGTAGTATTACATATGTTTTTATTACTTTAATGACATTACTATTTCTTTAAACTTATATATATCCTTTTTCCTATTATATTTCTATTTAATTGCATTAGATTAATATTTTTCTTTCAATAGAATAATTTTTTTTAGTAAAATAAACTTTTTTAATAGTAGGAGCCAAATATGTCAGGTTTATTTTCGTACTTTCTATATGGGCATTCCTTGACAATGTGATCTGTTTAGTAGTTCTTGGTTAGAAGCTCCTACTACCAAAGATGTGCCAAGATATAGAAGAAACCACTAATAAACCTCTCACCGGGCTTCCACTGCATCACAAAGCTCAAGTGTCTTTGGTAACATCACCCTGACCTCCTTGTCATTAGCTTCATCATTCATAAACAAGACATTCCTCATTTATCATCTCATTTTTCATTTATTTCTATGCCTTAATAAATAACATGTAAGACAAAAATAGAAACATTTAAAAGGCAATCATTGTTCAAATGAGAAAATATATTTGAATATCAAGTCTTCAGAGGTGTAACAAAGTAGACTTTTAAAAAATAAGAAAGGAGAAGCTGGAAAAATTTAATGACCTAAATAATATACTTTAATAGAATTAATAAGTAAACTTACTCTTTAACTTATTCTTAATAATCTATGAAGTAACTGTTGTTAAAGATATATTTAGAAATTTATAATAATATCTTAGATCTTTAGGTATTGATTTGAAAATATGTATCTGAAATATATTCAAGTGAAAAAAATTTCAAACTAATGAGTTTATAGATAGTATAATCTAACTTGTTAAAAAAACTAGAAAAAATAGTCCTCCCTATGTATTTTAAAAATAGGTGAAACACAAACATACCACATGCCACATATGGTCTACAAAGTAAAACCAGGAGAGGCTGTGTATTTATTTAACCAAGATCCAAGGCTAATATAAAAATACATATATCACAGTGTCTTTTAATCCTTTAGAACTACTTTAACAAAAATACCATAAACTGGGTGGCTTATGCTATATAATAAAAGGCTAATAAGCAAATTGTCCCCTCTACCAGGATTTCAACCAGGGGGCAGGGGCAGCTAGCCAACTGTCTGCAGCCCCTCCACCTAACCCTCCTCCCGACCCGGATTGGGGGCAGACCTGCTAGCCAACTTCCTACATCCCCTCCCTGGCTGTGCATGAATTAGTGCACTGGGCCTCTAGTAATCAATAAGCATTATTTCCCTACATTCTGCAGACTTGGAAGTCCAAGATAATGGTTCCAGCAAATTCAGGATCTGGTGAGGTCAAGGCCCAGCTTCCTCTTTGACGTTTGTCTTTTCACTATAACCTCACAAGTTGAAGAAGCAAGGGAGCTCTCTTGGCCTCTTTTATAAGGGTGCGAATCCCATTCATGATTATTACTGATAACCTCCCAATGCCCCTATCTCCTAATACCATCACCCTAGGGAATAGGACTTGAACTGAGGAGTTGGGGGAAGGGAGCACAAACATTCAGAACATAGCAGAGTCTTCACATTTGCCATTGAGTATTGAAGATATAATTTTTTGGGGGGAGAGGGCAGGTCACAAATTGAGCCTTAGATATCTAACAATCAATGTAACAAGGAAAACCTGGACAGTTTCCAGTTTTCGTACTTTAAAAGCATATTGACTACTCAAAGGAAGCATACATATTCCTGCCAAGACCAGAAAAGTATATTCTCTGAGGGGTTTACCCTAAGGTGGAAACTTTGTAATATTCTTGAACAATGTCCTCAATTATTTCCTTTCAACTGACATAGCTATGAGCCTCATAGGTCTGTTTTTTATAAAGCTGCTTAATGTAGGCCAATAGTATCCTGATAGGCAAATTCAGAAAAAGCAATAACCTTTATTTCACAGAAGAGCCTATATGAGTTGGTAAGAAAATACAGTGTTAAGTATAGTTAGCCATATTTTATTCTCTGGGGAGTTTTGAAGATCCATGACCTAAATTGAATCTTTATAATTACTACTTTCCTTAGAACACCCTGTAATTAAAAGTGCACTTTTTAGTTTAAGTACATTATGTATGGAATTACTTAAATGAAGTCTAAGAGGCAACATTAAAGTGAATTTTAAATAAGAACTTCATTATAAAGCAGTAGATTAGGAAGATTCTAAAATAGTGTTATCTGGCATAAGTACTTGAGAATTTAAAGTAAAATAATATAAAATCTATTTCATTGTGTACCAAAATATTCCATCTTTTCTCTATCACAGCAAGAATATTTCTAGAGAAGGGGTAATCTAAGGTTTGTTATGCTCTTAACAGGTACCTAATATATATATATATACTATTTCTATGTAAGACAAGTATCATCCTTATTTTAAGCAATGGCAACTACAGGTCCCAGTAATTCATCTAAGTGACATGAGTGCTAAATGGCAAGCTCTGGTTAAACACAGGGTCTAAGACTCCAAAATTTGTGCTCTTTCCAATATGCTGTGCAGCCCAGGAGCAGCCTGTTTTCTGCTGATTCTACTGTTCACTGGTTCCCTGCTTCCCATTTTTTATGAGGTGTGATCTCCGTTAACCCATGGCTGAACTCATGTCCCTGTTTGAAAAGAAGACGTTGTTTCTTCATAACACAACAAATTTACTTCACTGATACATTTATTTATTCAAGAAAATTGATTAAATGCTGTCCTGTTCCAAGAACTGTAAAAGGGAAAAAAATCCCATGGAGCTTTTGTCTCAGTAGGGATTGTTACTCCTTTTTTTTTTTTTTTTTTTTTAATTTGAAGTATAATTGATATATGACATATTAGTTTCAGCTGTACAGCATAATGATTCAATATCTCTACTTGATTTCTATAAATAATCTTTCCTTTTATTTAATACTAGAGGCCTGGTACACAAAATGTGTGCATGGGAGGGGGGGTTCCTCAGCCTGGCCTGCATTCTCTTCAATCTGGGACCCCTGAGGGGATGTCCCACTGCAGTGTATTGGGCCTAAACTGGCAGATGGACATCCCTTTTGCAATCTGGGATCGCCGGCCCCTAACTGCTCAGCTGCCTACCTGCCTGATCGCCCCTAACCACTCTGTCTGCCTGCCTGATTTGCCCCTAACTTCCTTCCCCTGCTGGCCTGATTGCCCCTAACTGCCCTCCCCTGCCAGCCCGATTGCCCCTAATTGCTGGCCTGATTGCCCCTAACTGCCTCTGCCTCGGCCTCCACCATGTGGCTTTGTCCTTAAGGAGGATCAGATGACTGAAAGATGTCTGGTGGACCCAATCTAATTAGCATATTACCCTTTTATTAGTATAGATCTACATGAGAGGATGAATACTAACTAAACTTATCATGGTAATAATTTCATGATATATGTAAGTCAAATCATTATGCTGTATGCCTTAAACTTATTATATGCTGTTAATTATATTTCTAAAACAAAACAAAAACACACAAAAATGGGGAAAAAAACACAAGACTATGTGAGGAAGTATGGTACCTGTGATTGAACAGTGTTGTAAATAAATATTTTTTTTTGAGGTAGAACTGACAGATTTAGTAATGGGATTTGGTGAGGAGGAGGGGGTCACTCTCATTTAGGTCCCTGCTGTGAGCCAATGGGTAGCAGAGGTGCCATTGGTTGAGATAGGAAACCCTGGAGGAATATGTTTTCTGCAAGTAGTAATGGGCCTGCCCACTGGTGACATTGGGGGTGTAGATGACTACAGTTCTCAAACACGAGACAGGCTGGCCCTCACAGTTGGTAATTGTCACTTATTTGGACCAACGCAGACATGGTTCTCTTCTGTACCTCCTTTATGTTGGTGCATATTTTAACTTCTATATTATCATTTAGTTTCTTAATTTTTAAGCTGTGAGCTCCCTGGATGTTGTGGCTAAAAGAGGTTTATAATTTCTGGCATGATGCTGCGTAGAAGCACTCAAATTTCTGCCAAATGAAATTGTTTCTAATAAAAAAACTAAGTTAATATAATTTCGTCTCAGAAGTAGCATGTGCTTTTTAAAAAAAAAAAAAAATGAAACACATTCTGGGGAGAGGAAATGTCTATATGTAAAAGTCCAACGAATGAACGGCAGAATGACTAGCACAACCTGTTGACCAGTTACTATGACGTGCATTGACCACCAGGGGACAGACATTCAACACAGGAGCTACCCCCTGGTGATCATTGTGCTCCCAAAGTGGGAGCCACTCAGTTAACTGGTATGGGCGGTGCTCCCTCAGCAGGAGCAGCCACTCTGAGGGAGGGTCCATGGCCACTCAACTGACCAGGATGAGCAATGCTCCCACAGCAGGCAGATCCCTGCAAGCCACACCTTCCATCAGTGCATGAATCTGTGCACTGGGCCTCTAGTTTGTATATATTGGAAAATGATGACCACAGTAAGCCTAGTTAACATTCATCACCACACATAATCACAAAGTTTTGTTTTCTTGTGATGAGAACGTTTTAAGATGTATGCTGTTAGCAATTTTCAAATATATAGTACAGTGTGATTAATAATAGTCACTATGTTTTATGGAATTGTTATTGTTGATCATATTTTGACCATTGATTGGTCATTGACTACATGCAAGGTCCCATGTTAAGCACTTTGCCTTATTGCTTTTAATCCTTAAAACTCTTATTTTTCACTTTACATATTAAAAAAATGGTGGTGTAAAGAGTTTGAGGAAATTTTCTAAAAGTTACACAGTTAGTAGTTATGTTGATCAGCTTTTGCTGCAGCAAAAACAACCTGAGAATCCCAGGGAATTACATCACCATTATTCTTGGATGTGCTGGTGTGACTATGCTGCTCTGGCTAGCTGTGCTTGTCTGGGTTCAGTTGGGCGTGGCTCCAGACTGCTGGTAGGATTCAAGTCTTCTCTGAGCACCATTTCCTTCTGAAATAAAGATCCGCAGTCTGAGTCATGCTCTTCTCATGCAGAAAGGAAGGAGCTCAGGGGAGAGGGGAATTGCAAAATGGGAACTGACACATTGTTACTTGCACTTAGAATTCCAGGGTCATAGTAAGTCCAAAGTTAATAAACCAGGGAAATATACTCTGTCCACAGTGGAGCATACCAAAGATGAGGAGGGAAGAATTGACTAATTAGGTAATTGCACTGGGATTCAAACCCAGTACTCTCTCAATTTAAACACTGTTGTTTTCACTACTATTCTAAGTTAATAAGAACCTAATTTATCTTAATTTGGGTTTATGACTACCGGTAATAGTTTTTGAATAAAGCTTCCAGATAAGGAAAAATTTGCTTAACTTTTTTTTCTCTATTGATATAAATTTAAGAAAATAACATGTTATAGTTATGACATGCAGAAGATTATTATCTGTCACTATGGTAATAAAATTCTTGTTAATCATTTGGCAGGTACCTGATGATTTTCTGTAGCATGTAAACATGATCTATTTTCTGTAACTTTCTAGAAAGCCACAGTTAGGTCTTCAAAGATCGAAAGTGATCATTAGTATATTCTGATGTGTTAACTCAAAGTCATAGTTGTATATAAATGTAGATGGCTATCACTTTAAAACTGTTGGTCACCCTGGTAAGTAATGTTATCAGAGGGCATTTCCACTAGCTTTGATGAATACACAGTGAAATTCACACTACCCAAACAGACACCACCTGGCCCAGATACTGCTGGGGGTTGTACAAAGTGTTACAAGTCCTATAATAGGTGGCAATTCAGCAGTATCTATCCAAGCTGTAAACCTTTGTGCTTCATCCATCCCATTTCTGGGAATTTATATTGCACAATGTAGCAGAGAAAATACACAAGATTATTTGTCACAACACTAGTTGAAATAATATAAAATTGGAAATGACATAAATGCCCATCAAAAGGGTACGTGTTAAACAATTATTGAAAACAGTGCTAAAATTATGAGAAAACACTGCATTAGGAAATGGGACAATCTCAAGGTATAATTTTAAGTGGGGAAAAAAAGGAGCAGAACAATATATATATAACTTTTATGTAAGGGGGGCGATGAATCATAAAATGTTTGATTTGGGAAAGATGCACAAGGAACTAATAGAAATATTTATAGAGTTGATAGATAGGGTTGAGAGGGAATGTGTTTTACTCTACACCTTTTTGTGAGTTGGGATTTTTTAAACATGTAAATAAAATATAGAAACATTTCCTTATCTAAATCCTAATTCCAATACCAAAGCAATATAATGTATAGATCATAGGTTTCATGAGGATTTTATATATAATATGTATATTTGAAAAAAAAAATCTAGTCTATTATTGTGAAGGAAAAATCTGTTCTATATGCTTAATTACCCTTTTTTATTTTAAAATATATTTTTTATTGATTTTTAGAGGGAGAGGGAAAGAGAGGGATAAACATCCTTTGGCTGCCTCCTATACACCCCTCCTACTAGGGATTGAACCCAAATTCTGGGGATGTGCCCTGACTGGGAATCAAACCAGCGACCTCCTGATTCATGGGTCGGTACTCCCCACTGAAGAACCCAGGCTGGGCTTAACTATTATTTTTTTAAATGTCACTGCATAATCTTGGTTATGGTAAATAAAATTTTTCTAAACCATAGAAATAGTTCACTTTCTTCAGTCTTTGGCAATTTTTTTTTTTTTTTTTTTTTGTAAAAACTAAGGCAATAGATAGTTTTGAAATACTTACAATTTCAACTTAATTGGCATTTAGATTTATGTATAATTTATTAAAAATTCAGCGAAGAAAGAAGGTGAATTCTTGAATTCCAGATAAGGGAAGGAATTGGGATCGTCTGGGGGAAAATCCTGCCAACAGCACGTGCTCAGTGCAGCCTCGGCAACTTTGACCAGACCTTATGCTTGAGGTTTAAGATTGTAGTTTTAACACCAAGCAGCACATTCTAGCCTAATAGTGGAACAAATAAGTACTAAAGGACATAGACAGAATTTACCCAAGGTGAGATATCAATCTTTAATGAATAAACAAAAAAATATTAAATTTAATAATAATCATAAATCTATATAATCGAATCAATCCCAAACATTAAGTGCTTCTAATTTCACTGTATGGATGAATAAAGTGAAGTCCCTTGGATAGAATTTAATTGAAGGGAAAATAAGACAGACAAAGGTTGATTTCCAACTATTGTGGCAGACCACTTTCCATGTGTCTGTCATGTTTCTGCATCTCTTACCTTTAACCAGACCATCTTGTCAAGGATGTCTATATGGTGACTGGCCTCGGAAGCTAGAGGCCATGCCTCTTCCCACCTTGGCTTCGGTGGGAAGGAGCCCTCCAGTTAGAGGAATGACCAGTTACAGCTCTGGTTGGCCTTGAGGTCCTCCTTGAACTACCTTTCCTCCCATGCAGGAAGTCCACAGCTAATCCCAGGTTCCTTTCCACGTTCAGATGCTTGGCTCCCCTGTGCTCCTGCACTTCAGGTATACCCTTCTATCCATCAAGATGGCTCTGCTTCCCACTGGGCCTGCTTTGTGCAGAAAAATCTTCCTGCCTTTTCATTTTGTTCCTGCTACAAAGTCACTCAAACACGTGCTTCATTCTCTCTTGGAATTTACTTTTGGGAGGAGCCAGTTTTTTCTGCGTGAGGTACTGGGGGATACTTGTTCCCAGGCGCCTCTGGTGGCCCCATGCACTAGGCAGGGTAGCTTTTCACTCTGGCACAGGAAGGTCTCAATCCTGACGCTGCTCCCTGATGCCCTCCTGATTTGGGTCTCCTAGGCGCATGTCCTTTTCTTCAGTTGGACCTGAATTTTTGTCCTAGCTCTTCCCCGGGGCCTGAACCTTAGGAACCCAGGGCTCCTGGTGCTCATCCGTGCTTCCGCTGTCCTCCATGTGGTCACACATCTGGGAAATGGCCAGACCCAGGGGCACTGTCTAAGGATGGGACTGAGAGACATTGAAAGGACAGATATCTGACGCCAGAGGGATCTTCAAAGGTACAACCAGCGGCTGGCTGTGCAGCGGCACCTATAATGGCAGCTTTCATGTCTCAGCAAGATGTTCTATAGAGACGGCTTTGCTGGATATTCTTGGCATAAGGAAGCATTCTTTGACCTCCTGAGCCACTAGACTATTCAGGTTTCCATTTAGATTTTGGGAGTTTCCTGGTCCGCTGGCTCTCAGGATGCCTTTGGATTATAGTGGAGGATCTGGGAACTCAGCCGTAACTATCTCCCTTGACCTTTGCACCCTTGAAAGAATTCTTAGTTTCATCTCTCACATCCTTACCCTCTGGGAACATTGCTATTCTCTTACCAGAGTCTCCTGGGACATAATTCTCACTCTTATTTGTTGCTATATTCCCTTGTGCTGTTGGAATGTAGGCAGCTCTGAACTGCCTCCATTGTCCCACAGCAGAATAGACTGCAGTGTTGTGTTTGCCAATAATCATGGATATAAGGACTTAAAAAAATGTGCCCTCCCTCCCTGTCAGAGAGGTCTGTGAATGCATGGCCAATCTGACAGCCACCATTTCCGGGTTCTCTGTTCTTCCTCTCCCAAGGCTGGTACTCATTTTTTTATGATGGAAGGTCTTTCTGATCTACTTGAGGGTTTCTTCCCAGAAGCTTGGCAACTCAGTTAGGTGTCAACTCTTGACAGATGGTGGCTGAGGAGAGAGTGGCAGATAGGCAAGGAGCTGGGATGGGCCCTCTCTCACCAAAACAAGTCCCTTTTGTGATTGAATTTAGGGTCATCTTGGTTTTCATTTGGACAGTCAGTATGTATTCACCCTTGTGGAAGGGAACCTCTATTTTCCTCTTTAGCCTCAGCCATGTGCAGGAGGAATCATAATCTCTAAACATCCCAACACTCAGGGTGCCTAGGTGGCTCAGGTCTTGCTAAAAGGAGCATTCTGTCACCCTAGTCAGAGTAATTGGGGTTCAGTGACTCAACTGGAGCCAATGAGACTTTTGCAAAAAGTATTTTGAAAGAAGTGCCAGCTTTGCTCCCAGACTGTTCAGTTACATCAGTCAATTCCCTTTTTGGTTTAAGCTCCATTTGTTTGTTTTCGTAAGTAATTAGTAAGAGTTTATTGTGTATTTAAGAATACTTGTGACCTGGGAGCTTCTCAACTGAAAGACTGACAGCGAACTTGGGGCCCTGACTTCACAGAATGGCTTATACAGTGAACGTGAGGAAATTGTCTAACTTTATAATGGTTGGTTATTATTGCAATGGGGGGTTCCTGGTGGCAGGGCATTGGATAAAAGTGATTATCTTACAGGCTTTTTAGGAAGATGACTTAAGCTTCTTTTCTGATTATCCGAGGCATTTCCAAGCGGCACCAGTTTTGCTTGTTTTGCAGAACAGGCTAAATTAGGTTTCATTTATGTGGTTTAAAGGATTTTGTCTGCTCAGGGAATTTTAAAGTTCTCTCTCTACCTTTTGTACTTAATTTTAACACACCGGGAAGGCAAACTGCAGTTGGAGCTGCCTGGCCTGGGGGGAGTTCATGGGGGGCTAGGGAGGGGTAGGGAGGGGAGAGAAACTTACCATGGGGGCAGCTAAGAGAAGGGAGGAGTCAGGCCCGGAGGCACTATTGCCTCCTGTCTTTGCAAAGGAAGCTGGGGACCTCTGAGATGAGAAAAGCAGGGTGAACCCTTGCTAGAGGGCCTCATCCCTGAAGCATCTCTAAGGAGTTGGGCTCAGGCCACCTATCAGCAAACATACCCGGAGTCACAGTGCAGGAGCAGCGCCTGCCTCAGGGACCCAGCACTGGGAAGTGGGAGGTAGGCGCTGGCCGCTGGTCCACGCAGGGCAGGGGCAGACCCTCTCCCCACCCCGCAAAGCCAGAACAGGGCAGTGAACTGCGCATGTGCAAACTGAAAATCAACGGCCCTCCGCGAGGTGGGAGGCGCAGGCTCTGGCGTGAGACCCTGTGGCCCCATTGGATGTCGGCTGTCTGCCGAGGTGTAAGGCCGCAGCAGGGAAACCATCCCGCTGTCCCATTGCACACCCTCAGGCCAGTTGTTGAGTTGTGGTTTTTGTTCATTTCAGCCAAACGAATTTCTCACAAGATGCAAGAGGTAGGTCTTCTGTGTGTGGTTCTCTCCTCCATGATGTCACCCCACTGAGTACATAGTGACTTCACCTGCCTCGATTTCCTCTTCTGAGCAAGGGGATAGCTCCTTAGCCATATTAGACACTTAAAATATTTGCATGCATTAAATAGGAGGATCGGTGTAAAAGTATCAATTATTTCCACAAACGTGAGATACTGGTAAGTTGATATTTAATTCTGATATATTAAATTGTATCTGACTCTAAGCGCTCACTTATGAGGGCAGGAAGAAAATGAAAATAATTTATTGCTGGGGGGATCCTTTTTTGGCTTTAGTGTGGTGTACACTCTCAGAGGTAAAACACGCACACAGCAGCAACAACAATGTAGGATATAGCCTCTTGGTCCTTCAAGGGTACCTCCAGGATGCTCATGGTCCATGCAGAGGCAGGTACAGACTCTCTACCAGTGTGGCCCCAGCATCTCTGGCAGCAATTTCGAAGACTGTGGTGCTGGAGAGTTAGTAGTCCCCCATCTCTGGAAGCACATGAGCTCTCCCTATCAAAAATCCTGCTGTCCCCTTGGGGACTTCCACATGGGACACATTCTCTATGGAATCCATTGCCACATCCCTTTCCTCCAGTCCCAAGAACCATGTCTACATTTGTGCATCTCCCTTCTTTGAACCTAGTCCCCTTCTCCTCCCTCTGAGGAACACAGCCACAGTCCCCCCACACAAAGCCTTGGTAAGGTTGGACAGCAGGTGCCTAGCAGCTTTTATGTTGGACCAGGCAGCACGAAAGGCATTACCAACTCCCGAGAGAAATCAGAATCTCAGAACTTCTTGGGTTGGTGAAGGGTACAGTTACCTTTTCATCTCTCTGCCTGTCTCTTCTAACAGGAGGTAGGCAGAGAATTTAATTGCCTAATAGGTTATTCTGCCACAAATGTCTGTTATCCAGAGAGTGAGTAGGTAGAGCGGGAATATCTTCAGAGAGAAATTAATTCTCCTGATTTGTCATTACAACCCACCCCGAAGCATGGCCAACCACCTAAACTTGCATGATTCCTCATCCTTTCTTGGACCCATAGAAAGAAGGAACAGGCCTGAGTTTTGAGAGAGGGTCTGATGAGGAGGAAGCTGCCACAAGATCCTGAAATGCCCCTTGACTTCTGAAATGTTATGCAATTAAATGCCTGGGTGCATACCCTAGCTCCACCATGTCATGCTATTGAGCAGCTCCCTCTACTCTGAGTCTGTTTTCCTGTCTATTATATGGGACATTTATGCTATTGATTCATGAGAATATTGTGAGAATGAAGCGAAATACTGTTTTTAGGATGTTTTGCAATAATGCTTGGCACATAGTCATTGATAAAACTTCATTATATCATTGTTATTAACCACTTGCTCTCACTCAGCACACATTTTACATCTCAAATAGTAGTTGAGATTTCCACTTGTGGTCTAGACTTACTTCCCAGACCTGATGCTTGGCACACTTTTTGAGCTATACCCTTTTGCCAGACGACTCTATTGATTCTCTCTCTGGCTGAGTTGCTTTCCTAGAGTACTTCACAGGTTATGGTAGCCATACTTTTACCACATGTGGCCAAATTCTCCATGTGAGACACAGACCCATACAATTCCCTTTGGCTCAGTCTATAAGGAGTAGAACATTCCTGTTACCCTGAAGATTAAAGAAAGGAGAGACTTGAGACCATGATCCTGCCACAGAACATATAGGTTTGTTCTTAGCACCACAAATTATGTTTCTAACCTGTAACACCCCACTAAAACTGAGATAGTCCCAGGCAAACAAGATCAAGTTAGTCACTCTGGACATGCCAACTTTTCATTCAGCCCCACACAAGTGCAGTGTTATTGCTAATAGAGAGATCCAGAAGGGAAAAACAAAGTAAGCAAATAAATTACTTGTTATCAATGGGATGGACTCCAGAGCTGATCTACCAACTGACAACTCAGACACTGAATTAGCAAACTTCTAATGCATGTAGCATTCTTCCTTTAGAGTAGGGGTGTCGAACTCAATCAGAGAAGGGGCCAAAATCTAAAATCCAGCCTAAATCGCGGGCCGAATGGTTTACTGAACAGTCATAAACTGACAATGTCATAAACTGACAGCGGAGTGCAGTGATGACAGCGCGGTGCGGGCCACATTGCAAGGCCTGGAGGGCTGGATTTGGCCCGCGGGCCTTGTGTTTGACACATGTGCTTTAGAATCATCCCTTCCCTCACCAACATAGAACAAAATCATTTTAATGTGATTGTCATTTAGAGTACCCATTTATTTTTATCTGATTCTTGGAAATCATGGTAGATGATTTTTAGGGCTTGCTTGTGTGAACAATTTTGGTTAGGGCCCATTGAGTTAAATCCATCCTACTATCATTATAGACATCATAATTAAATGAAAGTTTGTAAATTACTATTGTATATATTACTGTTTTCAAGCATGTACTTCAATATTTAGTATATTTGTCCTGCAAAATGGAAAATTGGCAATGCAGGATGCATTAAGTGCAATGTAGATGAGATGGATCTCTCAAGGGTGAGTAACATCTTTGAGCTTCAGCTTTATAAATAGAAGTAGATAACATCTACCTGCTTACCTTTGAGTATTAGTAAAAAAAAACAAAACAAAACAAAAAAAAAAACAAAAAAACAATAATTTTTTTGGAAAACTAAACACATTGATTTCAGGATTTATTATGTTGCCAGTCATGATAAGTTATAATCTTTGTTCAAGGCCTGTTTTGTTAAGTATTCAGTGGTTGATCCCATTGTTAAAACTTCTCAAGTAGTTTGCTCTTGAATCATGACTGTGCATTAGAATCAGTTGGTTAGATTTTCAATGTATGAATCCTCATAAAATAGTCTAGATTAATTCAGAATCACTGTGAGCAGGGCCTAGGCATTGTCACTTTCATAAAAGTTTCCCAGATTATTCTAAAGTATAGCCAAAGTTGAGAGAGTCAGAACAAAAACCATCCTCCATTCATTGTGGTTAATCCAGGTAATGGGTGGACACCTCCTCTTCTCAGGAAATTTATCAGAGATGGCCATGTGACACTAATACAGTGACCAACCATCCTCAGTTGCTTATAACCAAGAAGGTTCCAGAGATCTGGATTTCAGTGCTAAAACTGAGATAGTCCCACGCAAACAAGATCAAGTCGGTCACTCTAGACCCTCATGTTATAGATGAGTTACACATTTCTTAGAATGGTTTTATTCCTTCCTAACTTGAGAGATTGGTTTGAGGGTAAATGCTCTGCTATGGGCCATCCCATTATCTTTAAAATGGTCACGTGGTGATGACTTACTGCTGCAGGAATCTGCAACCAGGACAAGAATGTCCAGAGGACCATGGAGACATGGCCTGGAGCTCTGCCGTGGTGAGTAGCTAAACCAAAGCCAGAATCCGCCTACTTCCAGAACCCTTGCCGTGTGAGAAAGTTAGCGTAAAGCACGGGTAGCTGAATAGATTTTATTTTGCTATTTGTAGCCCTTAAGCTCTCAGCGCATCCAGGGTCATAACCTTAGAAACTGCATAAAAGCAGACATTGGTTCTCCATTTCAGAATTGTCTCCAGATCCTGTTCACCAATGTCAGCTTCAAAACCTTCATCTTGTTAGCTGTCCTGGTTTTCTGTTTTGTTTGGCTTGTTGCCCCCAAACCCCTAGCCACTACCACCACCCGCCCTCAACTGGAATGCAGACTATTTTCCAGCCTCTGATCAGCACGCCCTGGAGAGAGCCGCAAGTCTGGAAATGACACCACTGTGACACTTGCAAGCAGCAGTCCCATCTTCATTGCCAGGGTAGGTCTCAGCGACACTGTGCTGCATGGTTAGGGCTTCGGTACTCCTCTGCCTTCTTTTCTGAGAGGAGGAAGAAGATCAAACTTCTTTCACGTCCCTTTCACTGAACCTCTGCTCCTTATGCCAAAATGTTGATTAATTCTTTTTAACCAAATAGGAACAAAAAACAAAAAAATAACAACTGACAGAACAACATTATGTCTTAGAACTTGGCATATTAACCATGCCGGTATTCCTTCATTAGTATCCCATTATCCAGAAATGCATATTTCAGTTGATGATCTCTGATCAGTTCCCAGTGACTTTGCTTCAACATTACACCATCCCAGGCATCCCAGAGTCTAGTTTCCAAATGCTGCGACGAAGCCTGCGAACCCCCAGCGTGTCCCTGAGAGCAAGTACGAACGTGCACGCTGTCAAACGTGCCTTGCTCTCTCCCCGCTGGCTCTCCCGGAGAGCACGTGTGGTGTTCCGAGAGCCAGCGCTGCACGTGTGGGCCCTGGCAGCGCTGCGCTCAGGGCTGGCCTCGCAGGGGCCCCCACGGGACTCAGCCGTCTCCAAAGTGTTCTCACCTGCCTCTCCGCCAACTGCCTCTCCCCTCGTCGTTATTAAGGGAGTCTAGTTGGCAGTGACAACGGCACTTGCCCTAATATTGCAATCATTCTTTCCACTACCGCATCATTTCCCTGGCGTGCTGCAGAATGCACTTCGGTCTAATAGGTTGGTAAAAACAGCTGTCAGCAGATAGGAAGCAGTCTGCTTCATCCACTCTGTGTGGAACTTACTTATCCTGTGAAGATGCGCTTGAGGCCGTGAAACACTTGAACGAGGACAGGGAAGGTGCCTGGCCTCCATGCACGTAGCTGCACACCTGAGTTCACCAAGGCGAATGCAACAGAGGAGGCAGCTCTTGCAGCTCTTTCATCTTTTTCCCAAGCACGTAACTCCCTAGCTATGCCCATGCTGTGTGGAAGGAGAGAGAGAGATTATGATGAAGATGGCTTATTATTTAGTGATTGGGAGCACTTAAGAAAGCTAGTGGTTCGTGCAAATATATATATATTTTTTAACATTTCCCTTTTGGTTAAAAAACCAGGCATGCCAAATGCATGTGAGATGAGTACAGTATACGGGACTACTTCCCTCAGCTTTCTTTAATCTTTATTTTCCCATCTATGTTTTCTTCTTCTATATTCCTTTCTCTTTTCCTCTTGGGTCCTAGCCCTGATGATTGTAGTGTATTTCCATCCATTTTTCTTCCTTCCCTGTGAAGACACATTGTTTTCTTTGCTGAGTCACTTCTTTTTCTATCAAGAGACCCATGCCCACTCTCTGTAGCCCACCAAAGTCTCACTTTATCTCAGAAGTCTTTCTGGTGCATGAAAAGGCTAGGAATCATCTGTAGTTCCCCAGGACTTACCATACAGTAATTTCTGATCAGTTCCTCTATGGCAGAGGTCCTCAAACTTTTTAAAGTGGGGGCCAGATCACGGCCCCTCAGAGAGCTGGAGGGCCGGACTATATGAACTACTAATTCCTACTGTAACACCTCGGCTGCGCTCACTGCCCAAAAAACCTGGCGGGCCGGATCAAACTCCTCTGCAGGCCGCAGTTTGAAGACCCCTGCTCTATGGTCTGCCTCCCCCGTAAATTGAGCAAATGGAAGGCAGGCATAATATCATATTCTTCTCTGATTTCTCAGCACCCTCAGCAGTGCCCACAAAGTAAGCACTTGAGGAAGGTTTGTTAAGTTGAAGAACCAAGAGAACATTATTCACCAATTTCCTTGTCAATAAAATGTAAATATGTACATATCTCACAAGGTTGTTCAGATGAGACTTACATATATAACACACATGAGGGGCATAACACATTGTCTGACCAAATGGGCACTGACGGTCACTTTAATGTCCTCTGAACATTCCTGATTGTTTGGTGGCCAGTTTATTTTTAGACTGGAGTTGGAGTATAATGAAAAGAGAGGCCAGAGCAAACTTTGCTATTTGATCCAAAATTTATAACACCACAGGCACTTATGTTAGAAATTATATGGAGTGATCTATATATTTTTGTATAAAAAATGAAAATTTAGAGAGCAAACTAGAAAAGGCAAAGACTTGGAAATCCACAGTTTTTTAGTCTTTTATAAGATGCTCCATTGGGGGGGGGAATGCTATTTTCTAGATCATTTTATATCTGTTTTCTGCTATAGCTATATTGCTAAATATTAAAAATGCTTTATTACCAATAATACACATTAGGTTATCTAATTACTGAAAAGAAAATGTTTGGCAGTATCCTATCTAATAAAAGAGTAATATGCAAATTGACTGTCACTCCAAGACATAAGATGGCCGCCCCCATGTGGACACAAGATGGCCATCACAAGATGGCCTCTGGGAAAGGGTAGTTGTGGACAGTTAAAGGTGACCAGGACAGCAGAGGAGGGCAGTTGGGGGAGGCCAGGACACCAGGGGGTGGTAGTTGGGAGGGACTAGGCCTGCAGGGAGGACTGTTGGAGGGGACCAGGACAGCAGGGGAGGACAGTTGGGGGCACCAGGCCTGCAGAGGAGGGTAGCTGTGGGTAATCAGGCCAGCAGGTGAGGGCAGTTGGAGACAACCAGGTCTGCAAGGAAGGACAGTTAGGTGTGGCCAGACTGGCAGGGGAGGGCAGTTAGGGGTGACCACGCCAGCCAGGGAGGGCAGTTAGGGATAATCAGGCTGGCCAGGGAGCAGTTAGGCATTGATCAGGCTGGTAGGGGAGTTGTTAGGGGATTATCAGGCTGGCAGGCAGAGGCAGGTGAGAGGGTGGGGGCTAGTAGTCCTGGATTGTTAGAGGGATGTCCAACTGCCCATTTAGGCCAAATCCCATCAGATTGGAGAGGGTACAGGCTAGGCTGAGGAATAACCCCCCAAACCCCCCGTACGAATTTTGTGCATTGGGCCTCTAGTTATAATAGAATCTTAAAACTATGATTCTGTCAGAGTTCAAATTTTGGTTTTACACTGTAATATATTACCAGAATAATGGGATGTTGTTGACATGTTATGTGTTATTTTTTTGTTGTTGTTAATTGGGGTGAAGACTGCTTTAAGTGTTTCAGTTTCTGGTGTGTGTATATAGCCACATTAAAAGCTGTTCCTTTTGACATTCTTTCTCAATAAATGTCTCATTATTGCTGTGGAATGGGAATCTAGCCAAATCCTTGTTCTCCAGATGCTTCATAAAGATTTGGAACATTTCATAAATGGAAAATCTGACCTGCTTTAGTGGATCTCCTTCCATTCTCATCTCGGTGTTTACGTTACAATAAAGGAGCCTTTATTTTGACATCTTTTCCCTTTACTTTGCACCTTGTAGAGCCATCTTTATTTCTCTTTAAGTGTTTTCAATTTACAGAAGTAGATTTGTTCCTTATTCTTGGTTTTTACATTGTGATTATGGAAATATCCAAACATCATTCATATTAAGAGTAGAGTGAATCTGTGTGTACCTACTATTCACTTCATTGTGATGAGCTCATGACCAATATGATTTCCTCTCAACTGCCAACTACTCCTCTCATCCCTCTCTCCATGTCTTGTCATTTCATCTATAAACATTTTTATATTTATCTCTAAAAGACAAACATCTTTTTTTTTTAATATATATATTTTTTATTGATTTTTCAGAGAGGAAGGAAGAGGGAAAGAGAGGTAGAAACATCAATGATGAGAATCATTGATCTGCTGCCTCCTGCACGCCCCCTACTGGGGACTGAGCATGCAATC
This sequence comes from Pipistrellus hanaki, assembly GCF_964339955.1. Classification (NCBI taxonomy): domain Eukaryota; kingdom Metazoa; phylum Chordata; class Mammalia; order Chiroptera; family Vespertilionidae; genus Pipistrellus; species Pipistrellus hanaki. Next base: position 49,894,511 of record NC_140513.1, on the reverse strand, counting down.
CAGGCATGTGCTCTTGACTGAAATTGAACTTGGGACCCTTCAGTCCACAGGCATATTCTCCACTGAGCCAAACCAGCTAGGACTAAAAAAATAAATATCCTCTTCAAATCATCACAATACAGATTAATCCCCTTAATGCCAATATTTACTCAGTATTTACATTTCTATATTGTTTTCTAATAATCTTTTTTTGCTTTCTTTCCTGGAACTTCTATTCTATTGTAATAAAGCACATACATAATTTTAAATTTTCAAGTAGCCACAAAAGTGGGTAAAATTAATTTTGGGGGGTGAAATTAATTTTAATACTGTGTTATTTAACCCCAATGTCTATAATATTATCTGAAGACCATAGAAGTGTATTAATTAAATGCTAAAAGTATTGATTACATAAAATAAATATTTATTAAAACCAGTGAATTATCAGTACAAAACATTAATTAATATAATACTAATTCAATATAAATGGATACAAAATTATTAAATATTTTACATTATTTTTTTATCATTCCAAGTTTTCAAAGCAAATGCTTAGTTTACAAATATAGCCTATAACAATGTGGGGTAGCCCGAGTTCAAATTGTATCATCAACAGGGCAGCTCCAAAGTTCGTGTTTTACAAAGTAATAAAACCGATGGTTTTATATTTTTCTGAAGTCTTCCTTCTCTATATCCTACCATTTTATTTTTTTAATTAATTTTTCCCCTTTTTGACATTATCATCTCTGTAACACTTAGTTTGAATTCTGTTTCTAACCGTTGTTCAGAGTGAAGAAGTTATCCTGGGAGGGTCCGCCAGGCTGTTAGTTTTAGGAAGTTTTTGGGTCCAGAGTCAGACTAGCATCAGAATTTATCAAAGTCCTCTTGCTGCAGCCTGCAAATTGGAGCCTCTATCATATTCATTTTGATTCAGGAAAGAAAAAAACACCACCAAATTATGTCACTTCTACCATCCTCCAACAATCCTTTTGAAAATATGTTCACTTATTTATATAGAAATGTTTTATTAATTTAGGTGTCTGGGTGGTTTTAAGCTGAATTTTGTGTACCCGTTTGTTGACTTGCTTGCACTTATTAGGTATCACACCAAGGCCATCACACATCTTGGTTTTTAGGAGTGTGCTCTAGCAATGGAGATTTGTCATTGAAATAAACTTTGCTAAGTAGTATAATATGCACTGCTATTTAATATAATGTAGTTTGGAAACTACATTAAGAGAAAAATGAAACAGGAACATGAGTTCTTTAGAATAAGTAACTCACTAATCACTGTAACTTTAGCTCTATTAGTATGTGGAAAGGTGAATAACTTTTTAATCTGATAAATATTGTTAATTACCTCTGGCAATATAATAAAAATTGAGTAGCCTCCCTGCCACCTCTCCTGCCTCTGTCACAGAAGCACCCAAAAGATCCATTGAGCCAACTTTAGATATTTCATTTTGCTTTGATATTAGCATCTGGTAGAGCTAGTAGCATTCCATGCAGGTGATAAAATTGCACTGGAGATTAAACAGATGTTCACATATATTTTATTCTGTAGCTGCTTTCTTTATTCTCTTCCTACTAATGAGAGCACATGCAACATATTGTATTCAAATGAGATCCTTTCATGCAAGTATTCAAATAAATTGGAGAGGAAAAAAACCCCACCAAGTTATTTAACTCTACAAATTAGCAGGAAATGTCGAAGTTCACATTTAAAAATTGTTTCTAGCATAAAAGCAATAATTTAGAGCATCCAGCAGATGGTGTCTATCACAGGGTCTTCCTTCTCTGGCCATGGACCTACTCCCTTTGTACTATGTAAGCATCCTAGGAAGCTGGTTTGGTTTTATCCTCAACCAAAGTCAGCCTCAGACTCTTCACAAAACTCTGCTCCTACTTCTGCTCTTCTCTTCCTTTTACTCTCATCTCTCCAGAATTGCCAGAGCCTTATTCATCCTGCTCTGGGATGCCGCCCTAGTTGCTCTTCCTTAGTTCCTCAACATTTCCACTAGGACAGGTTCCCTTGCCTCTGAATCACCTTGTAGGTATATATGCATGTGAAGAGGAGCTCCTCTTAGCTTCCAGGCCATTGAGAATGTAAGGCCTTTGATATGCACAAGGCTAAGGCTTTGAGATTTTGCTCCTTTCAACTGATGCATTTGAGTATGAGGTGCTATGATAGGTGATGGAGGTAATTTTTAAGTTAAATCTTATACACGAGATCAAGTTTTTTATTTTATTATTATTTTTTGGATGAATCCCTTTTATTTAGAAACTCTGCACCTCTTTGTTCCGATTAGAAGCCACATAGCCTTTCTTCAGCTTATAAAAAAAATGCCACCTAAAATATAGTTGTATTTTTAAAATAAATAAATAAATTGCCAGCTAGCGGAGACACAGGGGGCTGGTATACCAGTCTCATCATGATCCAATGCTGCTTCTACCATTGGTATCCTTATGCTCCCTCTTGCCAAAGCTGCCAATTTCTAAATTTCAGCATTTAAGGTATGTATTATACATTTCATTGTTTCCTGGTATTTAGTGGTATTTGAAGATATAATACCTGCCATCAGTCCTTTGAGATAACTACTAAGACTTATTCTTTTTACAATGATTATGTTTTTTGAGAGTTTTTTTTTTTCTGAATCCTGAAGATATGGCTGCTACTGAAAACATGATATAGTAATGGGTTTAAGTTCCATTGTTCTTTTCTATAGGATCAACTGTAGAATGTTCTTGCACATATGTGTATTCCTTGCTGCTCAGTAAGAGATTTCACAGTGGAAGGCAGGCCCCTCTCTTTGCTGGGACTTATATGGCTGTGCAGCTTTCCAGAGGCTTCTATGTGTATGCCAAGACATCAATTCCAGCCATCCTTGGGCTCACGGGGTTTGAGCATTTTCTCATTGCAGCTGTTGTAGCAGTTTCCTATGGGTGCTCAAAGACGTGCTCCGAAGTTCCAATCATCTGGAGCCAGCCGCCTGTGCCATGTCTGGGCAGCCCTGTGAGGTAAAGAGGCCACACTTGCCCCCAACTCACCTCCAAAGCCATCCCTTTGGCCACACAACTTGCACTTGCTGTGGGGCCCAATGTCCCTACAGTCTGTCCCACCACCTGTGCATGCCCAGGTTTTTCAAGGTCAAGTTTCTTTAGCTAGGACAACTTTTTAGCACTTTTCGGCATCATTATATTTAATAGTGGAGTGTAGGCAGTCAGCTGCCTCCTTTTTTCTCTCCCTTAACTTTGGACTCAGAAGTTTCCTTGCTGTTTCTTGTGCAGGATTGGAGCTTGAAAAGTTAGTTCTGTTTTTTGTCTTCCAGCGAACTATTCCAGATTCTTTAAACAGGCACGAGTTTGCAGAATATTCAGCCTTGGGGGAAAAAGTATTCACACGCACAGGGTACTGCTCCAGTGGAATTTCTGGTATTTTACAGTTTATAGTGTAAATGCTTTCTGTCTCCACGTACCTCTAGAAGACGTAGTCATTTTAAAAGTTCGATTTGCTCGTGTGGACCGAGAGGTTCTGTGAAAAGAATTGTAAAGATGCCATTCCCTTCTTATAGGGAGTAGAGAAAGGTAGGAACTGACAGTGAGATTCCTGCTGCTGTCTCAGCTCCCAGCCATTGAGAGCAGCAGCGCAAACATAAGAAAGCGCATCTGTGGTGTTTCAGTAAGACATGGACATTTTGTTTGTTTGCTATTTGTTTTTTTAAATGCTAGTGTGGAATGGCCAGCAAAGGCTGGATGCAGTGACACGAATCTTGACACACAATCCTGAGACTGTGCGTGATCCCTACAGTGAGCAATCTCTTTCTAAATCCTCTGAGAATCAAGGTTCTAATGGTTTGACACGCAAGAAAGGAAGGTGGGAAAGTGTGTGAGTTGGGAGTTCAGTGGAACCTCTGTGAGAGGAGAAGAAGCTAGACAGAAATAAAGTGGATTTGTTTTCCTAAATCAAGGAATGTTGTTCGAAATGGTGATCAGAGTCAGTTTGACCTCTTGAGAAAGCCACCTCGCACCCCCTCTTACGCCTGCATTCAGTGTTCCTTTTGGGTGCTACCCGAGCTGGTGCAGTCCTCTGTATTACGGCACATGAGAAGCTAGGTTAATTGGTTTGTTTTTTTGTTGTTGTTGTTTTGTTTTTGTTTTTTAATATATTTTATTGATTTTGTACAGAGAGGAAGGGAGAGAGATAGAGAGTTAGAAACATCGATGAGAGAGAGTCATCGATCAGCTGCCTCTTGCACACCCCCTACTAGGGATGTGCCCGCAACCAAGGTACATGCCTTTGACCGGAATCGAACCTGGGACCTTTCAGTTCCCAAGCCGACGCTCTATCCATTGAGCCAAACCGGTTTCGGCCTGGGTTAATTGTTGTTCTCCTCTCAGCTCTCTGCTTTTTGAGGCCAGAGAGTGCATTCATTCATCATTTCAGAGCCTAATATAACTTCTTGGTATATATTTATTCAATTAAATGTATAATATAAATTAGCTGCCTATAATTATAAGCAAAGTGATTTAGAACATTATCATTTAATCTCCCCTCCCATAATTATGCAACCAATAAGATCCCATGCAAGAAGAGATTAAATGGCAATGTCCTAAGTCACCTTGCTTAGGAAATGTTTAATGGTGACGCATCAGAAACGCCATAATCCCACAACAAATGATTGTAAAGAGCAGACATAGTTTTGAAAAGGCTGCATGGAGCTCGATGATTAGAGAAACTGGGATCCGTATCATAAGGCAGTCATTTCCAGAGACAGTGATTTGGATGTGTAGAGGGGCTGTGAAGCAAGTTGCAATCATTCCAGAATGGATCTGGAACATGTGTGAGAAGAACCTAGGACACAACAGAGGATCCAGGCAGGAGTAGAATTACTTTCTCAGCAGAAAAGTGTTGAGGGCTGTCATTGGTTACTTGGTGAGGTGAAACTGGAGTCTGATATACCTCACACTACATCAGTTCTCCTTATTTGCATATACAGGCACAAGAAAGCCAGTGTGTGGTTCTCTTTAATGAGTGAGAGTTTGTTCACTCTACAAACCCTTGTGTTGCCTTGGTGAAGTGCCAGGTTAAAGAACCCCTGTGCTTGTTATAGGTAGACCTGGCTCAGGGCATGGCTGAGGTCTAGAATTCACGGTTCCCAGGATGCATAACTCCTGATTCAGTCTACTTAAAATACTGAGCCTGAAAAGGCTTCCTTCTTTGTTCTGAAGGCCCCTTGTATAGTCTGCTTCTTCCACAACTTTGATGCAATTTTTAATCTCCCCTCCCATATCCTGATAGGAATGAAGAGAAGTGAGATACATTAGAAAGGGGGAATTCTGTAGAGGTGATTGATTTAAAATTATTTTAATCATTCACAACAGCAAAAAATTAAAATGAGATAAAGTTGCTAAAACTAATACTATTTTTTAAAAAATCTTAGAGTACAAAAGCTCAGCTCTGTTTAGATTATGAGTTAAATATATTTGGGTAATTGTTAAAACATGAAATGTCTGCATAAAAATGCTATCTTTCTTTTTTAATAATTGGTATTTTTAAATCTATGTGGCTTTAAATTCAAGTAGCACAAATTTTATAATGGAAAAGAAAAGCCCTCTGCCCTACCTCATCACCACCTACTCACATTCTTTTAATTTATCCTGTCATTTATGTTCATATTTTAAAATTAGACATATCTCCTTATTCACCAATTTCTGTTTACCTTACATTATGGAAGATTAAATCTTAGCAGTCTTATATCACACATCCCCTTTTTCCTTCTTCCATTTTCCCAGTAAAAATAGACCGTAATTTGGTTAAGTCAGTACTGGATGTCTGCTTAATGTGATTATGTAAGTGAGTTTATTGCTTAGCCAGATATTGTTCTCTGATTACACTTTATTTCCTGTTAGACTTCTTTGTTCTAATAGGTATTTTCCTTCCTCTTCTGGCTCACTTAGTTTGCTGTGCTCTTATCACTTTATAATTAAGTATTCCAAAAGTCTCCAACAGAATTGTATTTTACAAATACAGTTTGCCTGGTATTTTACAAATGGCCACATATGAGGTGTTTCCTGGGTTCTCTCAGTCCTGTCCAGACCAGGGCGGATGCTCTTTGACCTCTCCTGTCAACCTTTGCTGACCCTGCTCACTTCTCCAGCCATGTTTCAATCATTTAAATAAATAAATTGAGACAATAATTCCAGTTAGTGTAGTAGGCACAATTCCTAGGTAGGGCCCCCAAGATTTCACAGCCTGGACTACCCGGAGCATGTGATTGTGACATCACTCCCATGATTGTTAATTCTTTATATGGCAGACTTGTCCTTTGAAGGCGAGACTTTATTTTTTTTATTTTTTATAAATTTTATTGATTTTTTACAGAGAGGAAGGGAGAGAGATAGAGAGCTAGAAACGTTGATGAGAGAGAAACATCAACCAGCTGCCTCCTGCACGCCCCCCAGTGGGGATGTGCCCACAACCAATGCACATGCCCTTGATCGGAATCGAACCTGGGACCTTTTAGTCTGAAGACCGACGCTCTACCACTGAGCCAAACCGGCTTCTGCTGAAGGCGAGACTTTAAAAGCAAAGAACTTTCTCCAGTTGCTGCGAGAAGAGGAAGGCAGAGGAAAGAGCAGATTCTAAGCACAGGATATGATAGGCCTCTGTTGGCTTGAAGATGGGGGCGAGGGGAGTTAAATAATAAGGAATAAAGGTGTTGTCTAGGAACCAAAAAGGGACCCCATCTAACTGTGAGCAGCCAGGAAATGGGACTCTCAGACCTATCACCCAAGAGAGTGGGATATTCCCCGGGTTCCAGATGAAAGCCCAGCAGGTCAGCTCCTTGGCTTTAGGCCTTCTGGACCCTGAACAGAGAACTTAGTCAAGCCCACCTGAGCTTAAGCCTGATTTAGAGAATTATGAAATAATAAAGTTTATTATGATTTCTTATGTTGCAGTAGAAAACTAACATTGTTTTAAGTACTTCATTGGATAACCAAAAAACTAAGAGCATAACTGCTCAGCATTAGAAAGGAAATTATTAGGACTTATTCATTTTATTAGAATTAGAATGTACTAACACAGGGTAGGGCAAACATAGGTTTAGAGATGTGAGAACATAAAACAGAGTTTATTCTTGTATTATTATTTACTAATTTTTATTTTCCATACAACAATAAACCTACTTTTGCCCCACCCTGAATATATACAACACATGGATGAATTTTGGAAACATTTTTGATCCAAAGAAGCCAAAATTAAAAGAAGTTATAGTCTATGATCACGTGTATATAAGTTCAAACAGGCAAAACTAATTTAGGCTGATAGAAATCAAGAAATGCTGCCCCTGAGGCCAGTATGGGAGAGTCAGGATTGGCAAGAAAGGGTTGTGAGAGATCTTTCTGGGGTGATGAAAATATTTGATGTCTTGCTTTGCTAGTGGTTTCTGGATGTATCTAATGTGAAAACTCATAGAAGGAATACTTACCATGCACGTGTTTCTATATCATTAATATATTTCAGTGAAAATGAATTAAAATGTAAAGTGAGTGAATTCCTCGGTCATCATCCAAGGTTGAAGTGATCACTGGCACCTCTGAATTGCAGGCAGCATGCGAAGGGTTCCTCCGACAGTGAAGCAGGAGCTGTGTTGTGACATTTCACCTGCTGTTTTGAACATCTGTGATTGGTCTAGCCATTCAGTTTTAAATGTTTATTTTCTCCCACTTCCCAATACCAATGAATTTATGAGCTCTTTGATGTCAGGGTTATCACAGTGCCTATCAGAATGCCTTCCCTAAAATAAGCATTCAGTAAATAATTGGTAATTTGGTTAGTTTATACAGAAAAACAAGGGTAAATATATGATAGAATAAGGAAGGAAAATAATACCAAATAATAAATTGCATATCTAACTTAATTTTTAATAAGTTATAACCTTATCTGTTATTCAAATATTCAGCTATTTTTTAGAGCTCCGGTATTTAAATACCATGTTCATAATGTAATGATTACATTTGTAATCATTAAGTGACTTCCTGGATCTTGTCTCTTAATTCAGTTAGACTCTTGTCTCATCTTCACAAAATAGCTCCCTTTTGAGATAACCAATGTAGTCTTTGTTTTCTTCCATAGCAATAACTCAACTTGTCTAACCAGCTTCTTCTCCTACCATTGCTATGAAGTAATTAGAAATTGTGATTGCCTTTCCTCCTTGAAGCACAATCTTTTCTTAATTAGATAGTAAGCCTTCTGCAGAATTATTAACTTTTGTTAATGACAATGTGCTATCAAGGATTAGATATATATGATATTTTTGTTTAATAAAGACTTCCAATTAAATAATTTAAACAGCTGTAATAAAGGAGTGATCCATGAAATGTATCTATAAATACATTACTACATTTGAAATACAAGATAATAAAAATAGAGCTTAGCCATAGAACAGTATAAATTCATGGAACTACAAGAAGTATTAGTAATAATTGGCTATATTAAGCATCAGGGCTCTGTTCCATTTTCCAGTCCACCAATCTATTCAATCTACTTTTAATTAAAACTCACTGCCTCCTGTAATCTTAAACTAATCTTTGAAAATTGAAGACCTGAAAAAAAAAAAAAACACAGAAAAGAAAGTGGTTTCTGTTGACAGATGATAGAGCATAATTGCTGGACTTTTGGGGTTTTCACCTGCTAGTTTCGGAAATCCGGGTTACCCTCGGGGGGCTCTCTAATATTTTGTTTCATCCCCCAATGCGGGGCTGTGTCTCTCCATAGTGGTGTCTGTAATTTAGCTTTGGCTTTATTATTTTCCCTGTCTCAGACAGATGTAACTGCAAAATAAGTAGATGGCCAAATAATATAAATACTGATCATTGGGACGCCTTACAAACTAATGGTTGATGCTTGAGCCATCAAAAGACCTAGATTCTAAATGCCTGTTAGGTCATTGTTCTTAAAAATAAACCACAGTTTGCTGACTCATTATCTTACTTCCTGGGTCAGTCTAGATGCCAGTACTCTGTATACATGACCTATCATTTGCTTCCACAGTATGTAATTACCTGGAGGTATGTATCTGTGCTCATGTCCTGTAAGAGGGAGAATGAATGTAATATAAGATTAGCACTTTTAATAATGTAAGTTTCTATAAGCCCCATAGACAGAATAATGTGACAGATTTCTTAAACATGGTGACTTCTGGTTTTCCCATAAGATAATCTTGAGGATTCAATACAACATATGTACTTAAAAAAAATAATAATAATAATTTTCATTAGAGTTCCAATTTACATACACAGTAATCATTCTGATGAGTTTTAACAGTCTTTGTATTTGTCGATGTAAAATTCCCTGAGGACCCCAATTCCATGTTATGAACCTTCAAAAGACTTGAATTCCAAGTGTCTGCCACTGTCATAACTGTTCTAAACTCCTGGGGTAAAGATGAACACAGATATCCTTAAGAATAAGGTGTTGTGGGGTAGCTGAAAGCATAATTTTTGTATTAAAAAATTCTATAAGAATTGAAGATTTAAAAAAAAGAAAAGCAACATGTTTCGTGCTAGAGCTAACAGTGATGGGCAAGGTTACGTTTTCCCAGGCAGTGCTCACTCCCCTCCTTCGGGGTCCTGTGGCGGGAAAGGACAGAGGGCCTGGGACACTATGCTTTTGAAAGAAGGAAGAAGCCACGTGAGAGGGTGCTTTGATTCCTCTTTCCCTTTCATTGTACATTTATTCATTCAACCACTATATTTGACCACTGACTTCTGGGCTCAGTGCTAAGTGCTGGGAATATAATGTCACTTTCATGGTCCTTATTGTTTAGTATGAAGGAAGGACATGATGATTGAGCATTTAATATTTTTCAGGAACTCTTAAATAATTTCCTGTATTATATTGTTTTAATCCTCCCCTCCTCCATAATCATGTGGAGGTAGAGGCTATTGTTAACGTACTCAAATAAAATTACTTTAGAAGAAATTAAAGAGTTCTATATAGAAATCTCTATACTAGGCCACAGTGGGTAAGGAAAATATTAAATTCTGCCCTAGCTGGTTTGGCTCAGTGGATAGAGCATCCGCCCATGGATCCAAGGGTCCCAGGTTTGATTCCAGTCAAGGGCACTTACCTCTGTTACAGGCTTCTCCTGGGCCCTGGACCCTGATCTGGGCACATGCAGGAGGCAACCAATCAATGTGTTTCTCTCACATCAATATTTCTCTCTGTGTCTTCCACTCTCTTGGTGGGAGGAGGGTGGATTGAGGAAAAATATCCTCAAGAGAGGATTAATAAAAACAAACAAAATTTTTTTTTGACTAGATGTCATAAAGCTCAGTGAAAAGGGAAGCAGATAGAGGAATTCCTGGTCAGAAGCCTACAGACAGGTCCTGTTCTTTCTCAGTGTGGAATTTATCGCCCTCAGACCTGAGAGCCACCATGACTGCCTAGCTGGGCCATGACAGCTGGGGATGGTAGGAGCATTTGGAGGTACAGAGGACCTAGGATTCTAATCCTTTTCCCATAGAAAATTATTATATATCAGTCATTCATTTCTGTGGGGATGGTGCACTTCTGATGTATTATGTGTTTAATTGACCTATTAAGGAGAACATTCCTGACATACATGGGGGGAGTAAAGCATGTTACCTCCAGAGTATTATCTTCTCTGTAAGAAACAAATCAAACAAAATCATTGTACATTTAATGAGATTAGTCAACTGTAAATACAACTCACAAAGTATGTGAGTCTTGAGTAGCCAGGGTCACTGAACAGGATTGAACAAGAATGGCTCTATTAACATATACAAGTTGCAAGCTGTTGAAATGTCTTTTATTCTGCCTTAAAAAAAAGGGAGAGGGAAAAAGAAAAAAACATGTAAAACAAAAGGAAGAATAGAGGAAGGAAGAAAGAATGAGTGACAATGGAAGGAAACTTGCCAGTGTGGAAATTAGAAAAGAGGGAGAAAAAAAATAGTAAGGCCCATAGATTGTGAGTCACCAGCAGTAACTAGGTGATAGAAAGTTCTGTCTCTTCTATATTATACTTTGTCCTCTCCATACGGTAAATTAATTCTAATAGTGGCTATGGATTCATCAGCTTAATAAAGTGTGGTAGCCTTCATCTTTATGTTCAGCCAACTTCCCACCTTGGTTCTGTTTCCACTGTCTTATGAACCTTAGTTTATCCTGATTTCGTTTGCTGAATTAAATTGTGACTCGTAGGATTATTGTGAGTGATAATTACATTTCTCATTGTAACTTAAGTTTATTCTTTGTGAGTTTGGTAGTTTACTGTCCCTGAGTAGTAACCAACATTGTGTTACTACTGAGCCAACAGGCTAGGGCCAGACTCCAGACTGTGATGATCTGATCAGTGTCCTGCTCCCAGGTGCCCGATCTATTAGCTTCATAGAATTTGATTACAGTCCATATATTTGCATCACAGCTTATTATTATGATTGTAGGTATTGACATCATAAACATGAAAGGTTAGCATTAACTAAGAGTCCACTGTCTGAGATACATTTTATTGCATTTTGTCTATTTTCTTAATTGTTATTCATAGCATCTTTTAAAATTAGTGCCATAATCTTCAAAGAGTGGTCTTCTAAGCTAGGATGTTGTTTTCATCAACCAAGTTTCAGGATCCATATGGAGCCACAGGGGCAGAAGAGATGCCTGCGTTGGTAATCTGACCAGCAAAATGGCCCTATCAATGTGTTGATAGATGTCACTTCTAGATTTCTCTCACACCAAAAAGGCCAGAATTATTTCCTTCTTCAAAGAAGAGAGGAATAAATCCCAGAATATTAGAGTGCTAAACTGAACTTGCTTATGTATAAAAATCTAATTATTGATAGAGCTGTTTTGTTTTTTTCCCCAGGTGTGCTTATTTCCTCTGAGATGTGTTTACTTTCTAACTTTTGGTAGACAGGATATTAGTTTTGTATATAGCTAACTAATTAGCTAACTAGATAAGCCTGAACTCCTAAACCATTAAGCATAGTGAAGTCTGCCTGTGGGAAATTTGGATATCTGAGTTTGGTTGTAAATTCTGAAAATACCACCTACAGCTTAAATATTTGCACATGTAGAAAGTGAATCATGACTGTGGGAAAGTTTTCCCTCCATGTACTTCTTGGATTATATCAACTTAACATGAAAACTCTTCTGGTTTCCTCATACCCTCATCCATCCACACCCTGGGATAACTTGCAGTTCTTCTTCTACAAATAAAGGAATGGAGTGTCTGAGAGCATACATTGGGAGTTGGGCTGCCCCCAGAGAAGAGAAGAGAGGTTGGAAGAAAAGAAGACAGAGAAGACAATCCTGATTAACTAAACAGTATAACCCAAACAGGATTATGGAGAGACTGAGGCAGATTCCTATAAGTAATTAAAGAGTAATGTTTAAGAGTTGGAAAAGTAGACTCCATATAAATGACTATCGATGTGCCAAATAAACCTGATGCAAAAGCAATCTAGAATGGCAGGTCTCTGCCAAATCAGGGGTTTGACGTTCTTGTAAACCACAAAAATATCTCACTATAATGAAGGGAATGGAAACAACAGTCCCTGTGCCAGCTTCCACACTTTTTCTACTTCACACTCAGGGTTCTCTTGACTAAAAAGCTACAGCCTACCTGAAACACAGAAGTCTATTGGAGTTAGGTATTTAAAGAGTCCAGCTGAATCAGCAGGTCAGTGAATGGGCTCTGAGTAAGAGGAGAGGTGCAGACATTTTCTCATAGCCAATAACCACTTGAGTTCCTCATTAGAACCTGCCATTGGTATCCACTTACTGTCTTCCAAGGTTCTCTACGTGAGCACAATCCTATTGGATAAGAGAGCAATTCCTAATAAAAATGTGAACTGCCCTACATATAGGAAATTGATGATGCAAAATTAGAATCTCCTGTAAGATAGAAATAATTGCAAATGTCTTTTTCTCTAAGCCTTACGTTGTGAATATAAAAGAATTATGGATTTCTTTTGACTGGATCCTTAAGCAATATCCAAACAAAGTTAGGCAACATTAAACATTTTGTTAAATTATTAGAAACCCTGTGTTTGGCAAGGCTAAATATTTGAACGTGCTCTACATAGTAGGGACTTGTTTGATCCACTCAAGATGAGTTAGAAAATATGATAAATAAGCCTTTTGTTTTTGGAGTGTGTCCTATTTATAATAAATCAACCAAATATATTCATATGCAGAGCCTTATAAGGCTCTCAGAGATGTAAGTAGCTAAGGATAAACATCATACACTACATTTCCAATCCCTAGGACATTGAAAACATGCACCCACAGAAGTAAAAAGCAATGACTTAAGGGAAAGTCATTTCCTTGTGCTTTCACCTTGATTAAAGTAAATTTTTATTTTATGTGAAAATGCTTAGATCTGGCAATGTCACCTTAAAATTATATCAAAAAGTTATAAATGAACCAGCATCAAAGAGGAAAACATTATGCAGGAAACTCAATTTGTCTCTTCCTACACGATAAGTATCCCAGATCATGACTATAGACCTACTAGTATTAATGTTGAAACACACTGAAGAAATAACAATCCATTTTTCTGAAGAAATTTATGATGAAAAATACTGGAAATCTTACAGATACAAATTAAATTTACTTAGTAGTGGCATCTAAGGTGAAAGTATTGAATAGTTATTAAAATGTGTTATTTTCTGAGCTTTTTTATGAAAAATGAAGCCAATAACACAGGAGTTTGTTCTGAAAGTTTAATGCTCATATTAAAAAATGAATGTAAAAATGTTGATATTCAGTTTTTAGCATTGCTTCTAGTTGCATTTTTGTCTTATGAGGTCCTATGCAAATCATATCAATAATGTAATGATTTCAAATTGATAACTTTCCTTAAAATGTGCATTCTATTTTATTCTGAATTGAAGTTTCACCCAACTTCTAGAACAAGCAAAATAATACATTCACTCTATAAGCACTTATTGAATATCTACTATGTATTTAGCGGTGTGCTAGGTGTTGGGGATAACATAAATCCACAGTTTGAGGGAGTAGACAGTCAGTCATATAAGCAAGTACAATTGATGAGGTGGGTTCTAAACTGTGTAAAGTATAGATCTAAGTGAGCAATACTGTCACCCAGAATCTCCCCTAAGTTTCAGTAGCCCTATCATCCCTTACTGGCACTGCAAGGAAATCTAACTACTAAAAAGTTTGCATTATCAAAAGAAATCTAAGAAATAAAGAACCCCTTCTTTCCATCATGTGGCAACTGAAGATCCAAATAATTATGAAATGCTCCATCTTCTCTGAGTTACTAGTAAGTCTCACTCATTCTTTCATGTCTCTTTCTTATCATTATTCTTTCTGTTTTTATAAACATTGATCCAGAGAACTAGTTAAGACGATCCAAGACAGCAGTATATCTGAGGTCTCATTCTCTCCCTGGCAACATTATTTGGGGATTAGGGGTGGTAGTGATACAGAGTAAAGACAGAAAGTGAGACTGATCCTTTGTTACAAGTCAAGATGTTAAGCCTTTGTCATCACTGAAGTCCACATGTCAAAATAAGATCACCCTTACTCCCTTATCATTTGTGTATTTGTTCAGCCATCTTACTTGCAGTAAGCCTCTGATGCAGCTACTTCTACTTTTTTTTATTGAGTAAGAAGAGTCAGCTTTGGAGAGTGAGGAGATGCCTGAGAGTGATGGAGGGTAAAGGAGACATGTGAAATAGCTGACCAAGTAGATATGAAAAGTCATTCTCAGAGATGATTGAGATTGGTGGTCATAAAATTTAACCATTCATAATTCAGTCCCTCTATATTTGCTCTGGTATTCTTTGCCCATACTTAGCACCCTTCACCCTCATCCCCAGCTTTATCATTCTTCAGTTCCTAATTCACATGAGAAAGGTAGGAACATTTGGGAAGCCAACTTTCTCATGAGCTCATAATAGGTGCTAATATCTTATAGAAGTTAGTCTGTAGCTTCAAGTCACTTTCACTTTTGGAATATGCTGCTTCTGTTAAATACAAGTAATAGTTCCTCTGTGCCATCTTATAATTTATGGATTTATAATCCTCTAGTATTCACTTACTGTATCCCAGGCCGATGTTAGGGCTCAGTGATAAACGCAACAGGCACATGAAGAAATAAGATGATAAAATGTGACATATGGCACAGATGTGCAGTGCTGTGGAAGCACCTTTGTATGACTGAGAGACTTCCAAGTTTATATTACATTTAAGTCTTGAAAGTTGAGTTGATGATACTTCAGTTGAGCCTTAAAGGAGGAATAGGATGCTATCAGTGAAGAAGTATCAATATAAACAAAAATATGAAAAGCAAATATCATATTCAAATGAAAGCAAATAAATTCAGTATAATTGGATACTTGAGTAAGATAAGGCAAAAACAGGGAGTAAAAGATTATTCTATAAATATAGGTTGAAAATTGAATGTATTAGAATTGTGACAGTTATATATACAAAGTGCAAAAAAGTAGGTTTACAGTTCGGATGGAAAATAATACAAGAATAAACTCTATTTGTAAACCTTCTTTTGCCCCATACCCTGAAGTGTATTATAAGTATTATATATTCCTTACACACACGTATATTTATATAACAGATAAATCTACCAATAAATTTAAAGAGATAAACTCTTTAAATGTTTAGGAAATATTTAAACATTTTAAGAAAGATACATTCCAGTGTAAATTTTGCATTTTGGAAGATATATTGACATTGCATAAGATGGATTAAAAGGAAAATCAACAACAAGAGATAATCAAAAGAAAGATATCCCAATATAATTGTGAGGATAAAAGATACTGAATTTTTTTAATGTAAGTCATTATTATTAGAGGTTAATATTCTTGATTTTATTCAATTGCCAATGCTTTTTAAATAATGTTTTCAAAGGTAAAGATTAAACATGAGTTTGATTACTATTGGTACACAAGAGTCTGCGGCTACTCCCCTATTTAGTCCTGTTCTCCATAAGTTACTTCTTAGACTATTCAAAGTATTCCTGAGAATGCTGACAGTTCTAACTTTCAAAAGTCCATGAAGAAATCAGAACAGAAAGACTGTTGAAATATATATATATATATATGCAAAGGCTAGATGGGTAGAGATATAAATTATAATAGTTGTATTAGGGTAAAAGGGCTGAAATTTAAATCTCACTTCTGTTTTCCAAATGTTACTCTCTTAGCCTCAGTTTCCTTATATGTTGAAGGAAGCTACCAATAGCACATCCCTCAGAGTGAAGTGTTGTCTGAGAAATAATTTAGTATTATTTTAAAAGCACTTAAAATAAATACAATACTAAAAGCTCTTAAAAATGTCTTGGCTGGTGTTGCTCAGAGGTTGAGCATTTGACTCATGAACCAGGAAGTCATGGTTTGATTTCTGGTCAGGGCACATGCCTGGGTTGTAGGCTCAATCTCCAGTAGGGGATGTGCAGGAGGCAGCCAGTCATTGATTCTCTCTCATCATTGATGTTTCTATCTTTCCCTCTCCCTTCCTCTCTGAAATCAATTAAAATATATGTTTTAAAAAAGTAAAAAAACAAACAAAAAACAAAACAAAAAAACACACAAAACTACTCTTTACCACCAATCAAAACAAGATATTATAGGTTTATACACATTGGAAATTTACATTTGGAAAGATTCCTCTTATCATCTGGTGTACAATTTTACAAGGAGCAACCTAAAATTGAAAGAGGAAATATACTTTCCCAAGGTCACATAGAGAGCATCTGGCACATTTGAACATAACATATTTTTCAATTACTTGAGGGGAAGTAAGCTTTCCCAGCCTATAAACAGCTTCTTTACCCTCAAACACTTGAAATTCCAGGTTTTTATAAGAACACACAGAGGAAAAAAGAAAAGAACCACAGATGGGTAAAAGAAGTCTAAAATACATTCAAATCTATCCAACTGTTTTCCATATATTAATTAATATTCTAACTGAAAGAGAAATTAGAGAAAAGAGAACATTTATTTGAGCATTAATTTTATTTATTGTCAACATCAAATATGAGTATAAGTGGTTTAGCCACAATACAATTATTAAACGAGTATGAAGGAAAGAAAGCCCTAAAATATTTATGAGTGGTGAGAGTAAAGGGTCAGTGTTCTAGAGTTTCAGAGATGATAAAAATAATGTTTCCTAGAGTAATTGTAGAAGGTATCATGGACACATAATACCTTGCTCAGGCTTAAAGAGTTATGTCAAAATGGGCCTAGAGAGTTGGAACAGGCATGTCAGGTGAGAAAAATGATTAGAGGGGAAACAGCATGTTGTGAAAGCAGAGATAATATTTATCATTCACCAAGAAGCTAACCCATGACCATTAATTGAGTCTTGTGTTCCTTTTACTTTTTCAGATTAAAAGCAGCAGAGACATACCAGACAATTTCCTGTAATAAACTTTGTTTTCCTTTAAGCAAATTGCTTGGCTCTAGAATTCCTCTGGTGTCATGGTTTTCTCTGGAGACATTTCTGTTACCTTTGTCTTTGTTTTCTCTCCACCCATTCCCATCCTGAAAGGTGGGTGGCAGCATAGAGATGAACACATTTGTCCTTGGCCTTGAGGTGTTCACAGTTTCCTGAGAAGGAAGGAGGAAGAAAACCCACTATGATACATTCTGTAACAGAAGACAGAGTAGTGTCCTGTGGAATCATCAAGAGAGGCCCATTGTTCAGTCTGAGTTCAGGAGGGTTCATGGCTTGAGAAGTATCTTTCAGGAGGAGATATGTATGACCCAAGTCTTAAATATGGGCCAGCAGGTCAAGGTTTGTCAGAGTGCAGGCAGAGGAAACATTATGGACAACAGCATGCATGACACATGTGCATTGAGGAACTATAGCAATCTGTTATTTGTAGATCATCAAGTGAAAGATGAGGAAGACATGTAGCAACCAGGTAATAGTTGCGTTTGTGTGACCTGCAATGCATTTGTGCTTGTCTCACAGGCAATGTGTTGCCATTGGAAGATTTTAAGCAGTGGAGAATTTCATTTAGGAGGATTATACTTTTGGCTGGGGGAGGATGAGTATGAGCAAGGAGAAGGTGAAAAACTGAGTAATGTAAAACATACTACTATATATTTCTTAATTATATAGAGTTCATAATACTTTCCCTCGCATGTGTAGACAAATCCTAGAATCATCTCTCAGTGTTATATTGCACAAGGCAAGATGTTAATATATATAATCGGAGAAGCTAGCTAGCAGCAGTCAAGCTAGAGATATGGGGCTTCAAGAAACTCTCTTTCCTCTTGACTGCTGAGTGATGTGCTCCAGAGTGAACCAGATGTTTTTCAGTGTTGGGCTTAGGGTATCAGATCCTTTGTATATCACAATATTCCCATTTCTGCAGAAAGCTAGTCAGTGCCCTCCACATTACTGAAGAGGATAGGCTTTCTGTATAACAGTGCAAAATGCACAATTTAGTTTCATTTGTATGAAGTAGAATTTATGATCACAGAATAGAAAACTCAGTAATACACCCTAGCTGGTTTGGCTCAATGGATTGAGTGTCAGCCTGGGGAATGACAGATCCCAGGTTTGATTCCAGTCAAGCGCATGTACCTAGGTTGTAGGTTCAATCCCTGGCCCTGGTTGGGGCAAATGTGGAGGCAACCAATCCATGTGACTCTGACATTAACGTTTTTCTCTATCTCTTCCCCTTCCACTTTCTCTAAAAAAGCAATGGAAAAATGTCCTCGAGTGAGGATAAACTAAAACGCGCGCGCGCGCACACACACACACACACACACACACACACACACACACACACAGCCTTAGCAAGACAACATAGATGTTAATGCCAAAGTCTTGTCATAGTCTGCAATTGATAACATACAAATATTATGAGACCTTCCCAGGAAAATTTTATAAAAATCCCCTTTTAGACTTGCTTAATTGAATGGTAGCATTTTAGAGGATAAAAAAAGTAACTATAATAGGCAAATGCTGATGAAAAGTCATTAGCAAATCTGTGAAGGGTTTGTGAAACCTCTGATTGCTGCAGCTTTATTTCTTACCTTATTTGGCACAATTTTCTAGGTGACTGAACTTGTTTGGTTTGCAGATTAGGGAGATAAAAGGTTAGGACTTTCATTAAAATAGCTCCAAAGTAAGTTTGCAAATACAGACAGACAGACTACTAAATCTTATTATTCATGTTAAAAATATAACTCAATGCAGTTATTTTGGTATATTCTGGTCCTGATATAATAGATGTTAGGATAATGCAGCCAAAGTAAACTTGATAATTAGAAAAAAAAGAGTGGTAATGGAATTTTTTTTGACTTGAATTATTCTGGTTGTTTATTTTCTTAGGATGAATTTACTGGATAACTTTGGAACATTCCATTTAACTTTGCTTTTCACTGACAACTCACTATAGGCTTTCAAATATCACTGTAAAAGATGAAGAGAAGGATCATCTAACTGCTAGTTCAGACAGACATACGGAGGGAGGGCAGTCAGAATCCTGATTCAAGATACAGATTTTGATTCCTCTAAACAGGATCCTAATGCACATTCCTTGTGGTTGCATGTTAGAAAGTTCTTTTTCCTTTTTGTATATTTTTCAAAGAGAAAGCTGAAACTATTCTATGAGAGGATGTCTACTTTGCCAACAATTCCTATTCCACAGGGAAAGGGTGGGCTGACATTGTGTGAAACTCCCAGTTCAGCTCTGGTCTCATTTCCATCTTGAACTCAAAGAGCCCCTTCCTGCCTGCAGCTGACTGCGAGAGGCTTTGCAAAACATCACATTAAAGGGCCAGAGGGGGGATTTGCATAAATGGGGTCAGTCAACTCATTATAAGCAGTGTTCCACTCCAGTTCATAAGACTCAGTAAAGTTGATTTGTTATTTTATCTTTGGTAAACAAAATCATTTTTATTTAACAATGTTATATATTTATTTTAAATAGCTAATACATATACATGGTAAAAAATAATCCAAACTGTAAACACAGCACAAAACACACAAAGGGGCTTAATTGTGGTGAATAGCTCTCAATGTGTACATGTTTCAAATCAAGTTGTATACCTTTAATATATATAATTTTTCATTGTCACTTACACCTCAATAAAGTGTCAGAGTGACACCAGACTTAGTCTACAGAGAGAGAAAAAGGCCAGATCAATAGTACTTGCCTTGTTTTTGTTTTGAGTTTTTTTTTTAAAACCAAATATTTACTAAGACCACAAAGGAGGCAAAATCTAATTATCTGAGCCACTTTTAGTAGAATCATCCATCTTTCTCTCTCAGCTTCACTGCACAAAGGAATACTTTCCTCTGAGGTCTGTACTTATCCTGTGAATCTTACACATCAAAAGTCATAAATGAATCAGGATATTTTAGAACATTTACTTTTAATCCTTTGGTCTCTTTTTTTGTTGTTGACATTTTCATATTTAAAATAATTAAACTACATTTATATAAATTTTGTGTATTAATATATATTTACATTTATAATTCTTTTTAGCACAGGTCTGAAATATAATAGATGATCAACTAATTAATTGATTAGTGAGACAAGAAACATTTGAAGCAATTGTCACTATAAAAAAAACTAAATCACCTACTTTCTTAGAATCTTACAAATAATTTCCTTAATTTTTTCAGTGTGTATCTGATCTACATATATATTTCTGAAAAAATATAAATATATTTCAGTGCTTATTAAGCTTTACAAAAAGGGATGCTTCTTTCTTGAAATCTTGAATGCCTACAGGGTCTCCAGGAGAATAGTATTCAAAGCAAACATATTACTAAAAAAAAAAAACTTCAGTATTATTTTTTTAGCATTCTCAGTTTTTATTGGGGACTTGATCTTAATCTTTTATACTTGCATTGTTTAGATAAGCACACATGTTTTGCTTGGAGTAGATTTATTTTGGGTTGGGTCATAGAATGGGTGGGGTATAAAATATTCATAGAGAAGGAAATAAGTGATGATATTACAATAAAAAATAAAAGTGCCAAAGTTTTTAATATTCACAGATGTGTGGCCATCTCAGTAGAAATGATCCCCGAAGTTTTATCAGAAGCTTTTATTATGCACTTTTTTCCTCTGTATTTTCACATTCAGGGGGAGTGAGAGGGGGAGAAGGTGCAAAAATCCCTTGAATTATGTGTTTCTTTTTGGCTGTGGAAACTTAACATGAAATATTATCAGCAGGCGGCCAAATCCCACAAAGCTATTACCTTTCAAGACTCATCTCAGGGTGGTACTGCTTCTGGAGGAATTTCTCCATGTGTAGTTACCATTTTTCAGATTATATGCAACTTTTATCATGTTGTTTCAATAAAAACAAGATGATCGCCAAAACCAGTTTGGCTCAGTGGATAGAGCGTCGCTCTGGGTTCGATTCCGGTCAAGGGCATGTACGTTGGTTGCGGGCACATCCCAAGTAGGGGGTGTGCAGGAGACAGCTGATCTATGTTTCTAACTCTCTATCTCTCTCCCTTCCTCTCTGTGGAAAATCAATAAGATATATTTAAAAACAAAAAACAAAAAAACAACAACAAGATGATCATATTAGTGTTGTAAAAAAAAAACAAAAACAACGTCAGATACAGAAAACTCAACCATAATCCTTGCAGATACAGTCTCCAGTGGGGCCTAACACCAAGTCCTGGGCCACACCAGCAGGGAAGAGAGCAGTGGCACTTAAGATGGTTTTGTTTGAGTCAAATGATCAGGCCTCGCCTGTTTTATCTTAAACTTGTGGAGACGGTTTATGTTTCTGATGAGGGCAGCCAAACAATGCCTTGGTAACCCAAGCCGGTTTATCCTCCGGCTGTGGGGTGTGTTACGTTATACTTTACCTTTCAACCCCAGGGGATGATCTAAGTTATTAGGTGTTATGTGCTTCCCTGACCTGAGGTCCATTTTTCTCATCAGCATTGGAAACCTCAACTTAGAAATGTGTCTTCCATCTAGTGTTTGGAGGAGGTGTTTGTGGTAGGAATTGAGTAGTTACCTAAGATACTGACATTTTCCCTCTGCAGTTTTCCCTTTTGTGTGTGTGTGTTTGTTTTTGTTTTATCCTAATTAATTAATGGTATCACTACTGTTGAGCTCATCATCTTCCTTTTCAAACTTGTTATCCCTTCTTTAATCTGTATCTTAGTTGGTGGCACCAATTTGTATTAGTTTTCCAAACTACTAAACTGGGGGTCACTGATTCTTCCCATTCACAGGAGAGTCGATCCCCTTCGTTTGTTTCCATTGTCTTATTTAATATAAAATTATTAGAAGAGAATTAAATCCTCTTTGACAGAAAAGAGGTTTCATATAACCAAGCTTATAAACAGTAGAAAAAAGTAAAACAAAAAGGAAATAAGCTTTGAAAATCTTCCCAAACATTTATCTAATAAACTATAAAGTTACAGAAATTTCATATTTTCCAAGGTGATGAAAAAAGAATAATTTAGAATAATGAATTATAATTTGATTTATTTTCTGATCTTTTGATTTATAGTGTATTTTTCTCATCTCTAAAAACAATTTCTGCATTATTATAATGATAGCACATATGTTAGAGGAATATTCAAAAGAGAAATCAGAAATAATTTCTCAAAAATATATTTTTTACAGAATACAGAAACCAAAGAAGGTACTTACTTTTGCCTTTAATGTGATGTAAAAGAATGCACACAACTAAAAAGTAAATTACATTGAGTTTCCTGGTACCAAAAGGATGATAGAATAAGGATAGTATTATAGATGTCCCCCATTTCCCCCCTTGAACCCTCTTCTGCCCAGCCCCCTCCTCCCCAAACCTTCAACACCTTACTGTCTGTATCCATGGACTAAGCACGTAAGTATATAAATATTTGGTTTATCTCACTTATTTGTGGAATCTGATGAACAAAATGAATTGACCAACAAAATATGACCTGAAGCATGGTGGCATGGTAACAGATTGACATATCTTGGTGTGCGGGGGGGAGGGAGGGGGTAAGGAGGGGAGGGAAGAGAGAAGCAGATCATTTTTCAAAAGCTATCCACTTAGATCTTTTTTATATAATTTATCACAATGGACAAGCCTCAGAGAATTAAGAAAGACTCTCCTAAATTCTTTGCAGTCATGGAATATGAAACCCCTTATCTGAGACCACCTCTCTCCCAGGCTACCTCCCCTTCCCTGGAACATGTACTGAAGTATTCCTCCCTTAAGGAACTTGAGGAACTGTTGATTCCTCCAGAACTCTGATACTGGTCTTAGCTGTTTGCAATTTTCCAGAGCTTAAGAAGCATTTTTAGCTATGAATGCTTTTAGAAATCACATTAATTCCCATAAGAAACTAAAGCATCATTAACTAAATTAATGAACTTGTATGCCAAAATAACAAGATCATGGCATAAAACTGATAGATATATTATTAAGAGCTTAATATAAATATCTGACTATGAAATAAGATACCTTTAACTATAGGATTTATATCTTTAGAATTCAGGACTATTTTAAAAAGCCTAAAATGACTTTTTAACTATGGCAGGGTAAATTCACATAAATATCTATAATCAGAAATGTGGGATATGTTCGCTACAAAAATAAAAATAAAATAAAAATAAAAATTATAGGAAGCAATGTGAAAAATCTTAACTTTTCCACTTCTGATTTCCACACTCCCTTTATATAGCTCTAGTTGTGGTTAAGCTTATGCAATTGTTGTATTCCCTTAGCATTTAACCTGTTAGATTTTTTTTTTCCTTTTACACTGAGCCCTTTGGGTGGTGTGGCACACACGTCTTTGAGGTTTTATCCTATACCTGAACCTGTGATAAGCAAAGAAAAACATACTCCTTTCTTTAGCAGGTCTGTAAAGATTAGGCACTTCCTATCTGGATTAGCAGTTAGAGCCACGATTACCTTGAAAGAGGTCATTCTATGCAGAAATACGAAATGTGCATGTTGACCAGCCTCTTCTCTCTATGCCTCCCAAATTTCTATAACTGGATTCTTTAGAACAGGGAGTTTCTCTTTCATGCAGGTGAATGGTACACAAACATACAGGCTGCAAAAGAAAATAGCGGGGGTAGAGTTCACAATAGCTAGATGAGTAAGCAGGGTCACAGAGGCTGGGAATACAGGCAGTCCTCATGGGCTTCATATTTCTGCTGACTCGAGTCTAAGGAAAACAAAGGATCAGGTGTGAGTAACCAAACACAGTGTTCTCTGGGGGTCTGTGTGTGTGTGTTTAATATAAGCTAACCATATTATGAGAGACCTTTTCTGGTATTGCATTCATTCAATAAAGATAACAATTATAAAATTTATAAAAAAGAATAATTTGGCTGAGTTCCATTTGTTGTCATTCATTTAACCCAACCTCAGTGGTATATACAGAAATAAGCAAGGGGCTAAAAATGTTGTTGAGGGAAATGGCACAATTAACTTATCTATACTAATAAAAGGGTAATATGCAAATTGATCACGATGCCTCTCACAGGAACAACTGAACAGCAGGCTGCATGGGGTGACCAGGCCAGCAGGGGTGACGACCAAATGACTGACCAGCAGGCTGTGTGGGGCAACCAGGCCAGTATGGGGGTTAGTGAGGGATAACCAGACAACTGAACAGCAGGTTATATGGGGTGACCGGGCCAGCAGAGGGGGGCCGAGAGGGGCATCCAGGCTGGTAATGGGGGGCAGTTGGGGGCGACCAGCCGGCAGGGGGAGGGCAGTTAGGGGTGATCTGGTAGGCAGGCAGGCAAGTGAGCAGTTAGGAGTCAGCAGTCCCGATTATGAGAGGGCAGTCAGACATCCAAGGGGTCCAGGATCACAGAGGGTACAGGCTGGGCTGAGGGGACCCCCTCCCCACCATGCATGAATTTTGTGCACTGGGCCTCTAGTAGAATATAAAGTAAAATGTGACAAATATTGTAAGATAGTAACAAGTGCTGTGAGATACACAAAAAGTGGCCCAAGTTAATTCTGCTGGAGATCAGATACATTGCCTAAGACTTTACAAATGGGTAGTTTTCACATGCATTGATCTTAACAACAGATATACTATGAGCAGCATCTTTGGTTGTTGCTTTTAGTTCTCACATTTAATCGAGATTGTAGAGAAGATGGGACTAATTCTGACTTAAGTCTATGTGTTTCCATTAAATTATTTAATTTGGACCTTAAAGTCTTTCACAATTTGACTACTTGCCACTTGGTTTTTATCACTCTTTATTTATGTCCTATACTTCAGAGCTTCTGAATGTTTTTACAAAGTCCCTAATTAGACAGGCTTTTTCATACTTTTTCACCTTTGTACCCACCGCTTCTCTGCCTAGAAGGCCCTTCTCTTACTTATGAGTATATGTATATCGTTTCTTATGGCTCAGTTGGTTGGAGCACATCTTCCATTAAGTCTTAAGAAGACCCACATCTTCCTTTAAGTCTTTCAGTCGTGATGTTACCTGCTATGAATTCCTGGCGAACTTGTATCATAAAGTTCTGAAAATCGGCCTTTTCAGTTAATTTTAAGTATTAACTAACCTTTAACATTTGGGAAATTTTAATAGAATTGTCCTTTACAAATGCATAAATATGTTTATGCAGCAAGTATTTGTCGTGTCTTCTATGCTCCAAACCCTGTCAAAGGCTTCCTATTTTGCTGTCTTGCTGATGTCACTAAGCTTCTTTGCTCCTCTGGGTTCAGAGGGAACCTTGAACTTTGAAATCATTTTGTCTGAATCTGAATCCTACTTGTGGTCTGTAAACAGGTGACTTGACATCCCTGAGTTTCAGTGCGTGCTTTGTAAAATGGAGATAACGAATCACTTCTAGAACGGCTGTGAGGAAAATCCCTGGCAGAGAAACAGTCCTTTCTTAATCCTCCTCCCCAAACGAATGTTGAGAAGGAGAAAGGTCAAATCATTAATGAATAACTAACTCTGAGGGCAGTCAAAGCGTGGTTTTCATATATGGTCTTATATGTCTTTCTGTGTATTTACATTTACCTACAGTGACTACAAGTGTTTAATTTCTTCTGTGATATTTAGGTTCTCTCTTTGATTTGAAACTTTTATTCTGATTTTATAAAACCCATGTACTGAATCCTCACATTTACATACTTTTTTTTTTTATGAAAATGTATTCAATCCTGTTCTGATACCACTGAAAAGAAATTTTTTTCATAACCAAGAGGTAAAGTCATCTTCACAGTAAAGGGCGATAGCTTTTTGTTTGTACAGTAAGTCTGATGAGGACCATGGCAGTATTATTTTTAGCAGTAAATTACCAAGGCTCATCAATATCAGCATTTTACTGAGTGATCATATCAGAGGCTGTTGGGAACAGGGCACATTAGAAAGGACATTGATTTTGGCCCCAGAACTTAGAGTTTATTGGAACTATACCTCTGGCTGCCACAAAATAATTAACCCTACTTACTTTTCTCTCCCTGATAGTACTTACGATAGGTTATGCATATTTTGATATTCATAAAACCCTCATAAGATAATTGCTCTACAAAACCAGTTTTCTGCTAGGCAGGGCCTTTGTCCTGGTGGGTTTAGCTCTCACATAGTAATTGTTCTTTGTCCCCTAATGTGTCTGGGCCTTTCTAGTGTACAAAGCTTTCCTTTATCTCCTTGCTCCTTGCTATGAACCCGTAGGGAACTCAGGCCTCCTGCTGACCCCATTTTCGAAGTGAAGAAATATGACTTCACAATCATTCATAATGAAAAGTAGTAGGAATGCAATCTAGTTATTTTATTGCCACAGATTTCAAACCTAGTGCCTTTACTAGTGTCCATACTGCCTCCCCGACCCTTTACATGCCCATAACTGCCATGTTAATAATTATCACCCTTACCAAACCAGTCTGGCAGACCAAATCGCAAAGGCCTGACCCATGTTCTTCCTGCTTGTATAGCTAGCCCTTACACTGTGTAGTCTAGTACATTTTCTGATTACTCCAAACCCAACGACACTGGCAGCGGGGCAGCGGCAATGGGAAGTAAAGAAGGAGTATTGTAACCATATCTGGGATTTGTATAAAAATACTCAGTATATTAATTCATCTGTACCCCTTTTTTCAAAGACTATTTTTGGGGTTCAGATTAGTTTGGTTTCATGAGAGCAGGCCTTGAGAGGGTATAATATTATTCCTGCTTAAACTCAACCTGTTATTGCTCCCAATGGAACAGAGGTGGTAACATGCCCAGAACTGGGAAACCCCCCAGGCTGTGAAAGAGCTAGAAGTTTCCCAGGTCTCTGGTATTGACCACGATAGAAGGGAGTCTGGTGCAGAAGGGTTCTAATGAATCACTAACTCAGAGAGTAGTCAAAATGTGATTTTCATATGTCTTATATTTCTTTCTGTATATTTAAAGTTTCCTACAATGACTATGCATTTTTAAGTTCTGTGACACTTAGGTTCCTTCTTTGATTTGAAACTTTTATCCCTGCTTTTCCCTGCCATTCTTGGCCATTCTGATGCCTGATGAAAAATGGAACAAAATACTCTGAAGTTCTAAGAATGCTCCTCAAACACCTTTCTGTCAGTTTCCCCCAATTTAAAATTTTTGGAATATTCCTATGATGGTAGTAGAGTAACTTAATCCCAAAGGCTTTATTGTTATTTTATATTAAAAAACAGAAGTTATGGATTGTACTTAATATGGAATATAGATTCAGAGTTAAAACTCTGAAAATTGAAGTAGGATTGTTATCAATATACAATTATTAAATCAAATTATTAAATCAAATACAATTATTAAATCAAAAAGTAACATTTCACATTTGTTAAACATAAACTTGTTTTTTATTATGCTAGGTCCTTAACATACAGATTTTAATCCACACAACTACTATTTTCTGTTTATATTAATAATATTTTTTAAATGAACAACGTTTTCTTAAAAAAAAATGTGTCTCAAATAGGAATGGGCATTATGACGAAGCACTTAAGCATACAGTATCTCATTTTCTCTGGTAATGTAGATCATATTCCATTGGCCAGAACCTAGTCCCAGGGTCCCAAAAAACTGTGAGGAGATAGGGAAATGTATGTGGTCTGTGTGCCATGAGGAAAAGGAAACAGGATTTGTGGATATCATGTCATTGTGACTGCCACAGTGTTGTTCTACATGCTAAAGAAATTAATAATTTTAGTATTTGAGAATATAGAAAAAAAGACAAAAAAATTCTCCTTACTCATTTTTTAAAGCTAGCATACCAAAACTAACAAGGAAAGTAAGAAAAAGTTAAGCTAAGCTCATTAATTAAAATAAGTGCAAAATACTTAAAATTTTACCAAACTGAATCCAGCAATGTAAAGCCAGGGTAATAATACATCATGATCAACTTGTATTTTTCCTAAAAATACAAAGTTTGTTTAACATTAGGAGACAAACATGAACAGATTGAATGTAAAAAGTATATAAAATAGTATCTTAATATAAGCCCCTTAAAGCCTTTCATACACAATTCAACTTTCATTCATACACAAACATGGCATCTAATAAGTAGCCCAAACCTTTCCCTTTAGGTTCTGAAAAAAGACAACTATGCCTTATATCACTCTTTAATTCAATATTGTACTAGAGGTCTGAGCTAGTTCTGGAAGACAAGGAAAATAAATACTAGTAAAAGTATTTTATGAAAGAAGAAACAAAGCTGTCATTAATTGGAGATGACATACAGAATAGCTAAAAAAAATAACATATCAAAGGAAAAAATTGTTAGAAATAAGAGTTTAGCAAGTGTATATAAATCAATGTACAGGTATAATGTAGTGTTTTAATATAGTAGCAATAAAAAATTAAATGAATATTTAAAAATGAATAATTTTCCTTAGTATAAAAACTTAAGGTAACTAGAAATAAATCTAACAAAGTATGTCCAAATTCTGGTTAGAAAGACTTGAAGAACTTTATTGAAATAATTTTTTAAAGAGAGACAAGTATAACATTCATAACATGAAAGACTCAATTTTTGAATGTGTCATTTTTTCCTTTTAATTGTTCTATAGAGCCAAAGTATTTAACATTTTTATTCTTTCAATGGAATTTGGAAAATGAATGAAAAATTTAGATGAAATTACTAAGGTCCCAAACCATCAAGATACTCTTAAAGAGCAAGTTATGTGAACTGGCCCTACCAGATGTGAATACTTAATAGCTTTAATAATTAGGACAATATGTAATGGTACAGAGATATAAAAATTGTCAAATGATAAGAAATCCTTTTTTACAGTTGCATAGTATTGCATTGTGTAAATGCAACATAGCTTTTTTTAGCACCTCATCTTCTGATGGGCACTTGGTGTGTATTATGTTAAGTGAAATAAGCCAGAGAAACACAAGTATCACATGATCTAATTTATATGTGGAATCTAATGAAATGAACAAAATAAACTGTAAAGAACAAAATTGATTGAGAGGCATGGAAGCATGCACCAGACTGATGAATCTCAGAGGGAAGGGGGACTGGGAAGAGATTAACCAAAGAACTTGTATGCATATATGCATAACCCATGGACACAGACTTGGGGAGGACCTAAGAGCGGGGTGGAGGGGGACATTGGGTGAAAAAAAAAGGATATCTGTGACACTTTCAAAAATAAAGATACATTTTTAAGAAGAATAACAATGGAAGCTTTTCTGGTAAATAAATGACCAATTCAACTTAAAAAAAATTGTCAAATGAACAGAAAATTGAACCCAGTAAAAATTAAATGCTTAAAAACATTTGGAGTTTCACAGAGAAGGTTTTGTAAATCAGTGGAGAGACCTAGACTTTTTAGTTAATGGGACTGGGACAGTTGGTTACACATATAGAAAAAAAAAAAAAAAGAAATTGGATCACTACCTTCTAAAAAATTCATTCCAGGTGACTTGCAATTATAAACTTGAAAAGCGAATTATAAAAATACAGGGATGGGCAAAAGTAGGTTAATAATAATAATAAATAATACACTAATAAATACATAATAATGCAAGATTAAACTGTTTCACATATTCACAACTGCAAACCTACTTTTGCCCATTCCTTCATTAGAAGTCAGTTAATATAGGAGCGTATTTTTATATCTTCAGGATTTCTTAACACAGAGAGACTATAAATTATAAAGGAAAGACCAATACATTTAACTACATTAAAATTAAGAACTTCTCTTCACCAAAAGATACTATGAAGACACTGAAAATAGAAGTTCAGAGTGTGAGAGATTATTGCAACCACATATAATTGACAGAGTGAATTATTGAAACAGAAGAAAGGACACACATAAAGGGATGAGAGACAGTCAGCCCTGTAGATTCCAGGGTAGAAAACCAGGCAAAAGGCAGAGTCAGGCACTTTATAAAAGGGAAAGCACTAATGGCCAGTAAACTAAGGAAAAGGTGTGCCATACTGTTAGTAATGGGGTGAGGGGAGGAGATGCAAATTAAGGTGGATTTAGCATAGGACAGTTCACCCATAGAACTGGCAAAATTTAAATTTCTAAAGGCTGGGATCAGGTAAGGTGGGGCTGGTGGTTTAGAAGAGTATTTAAGTATTCTGACAGTAAGGTAATCCACTGAAGAGGTAAAAGCTAGAATGTAATCCCATTAAAGTTCTGAAAAGATTCCTCTGAGTGCTACATGGATCCTGGAAAAGAAAATGATTGACTATATCAAATATTGTTGAGGATGCTGGAGTAAGGAGAATTCTTATCCTTTGCAGTGGTCAGTTGATAAAACTAATTTGAAAAATAATTTGACTTTTTCTAGCATATTTGAAGGTGTATATTTCCTATGATACTGGAATTCCATTCTTGATTTCTACTATAGAGAAATTCTTACATTTACCCGAAAACGTACACAAACATTTTCAGAGCAACTCTTACATAACATTCCTAAATGGAAACAACCCAAATGTTCATCTATTATAAATTGGTATATACATGCATGATCATAATGTGCTATAAGCAAAATGAACAAATTACAACAGATACCAAATGTAGAAGAACATCCTGTCAACATAATATTCAGTGAAAGAAGTAGGTATAGAATATATGCAATGTGATTTCATTTTATCGAAGTTCCAAGACTGGTAAAGGTAAAACAATGTATTGTTTAAATATGCATGCATAGAAGGAAAGAAAGGAAATAGTTATCACAGAGAGGATTATGATTAGATCTGGGGAAGGAAGGAAACTTCACTGGGCGGGGCAAACAAGAGGCTTCCAACAGTGTTCTATTAGTTAACCTCTGTGATCATTCCAAGGGTGACTGTTTTATTTTCATTCTTTAAATTATATGTTCTTATATAAGCTTCTTTGTCCATGATATATTTTATAAGAAAAAAAAGGGGCTTTATAGATCTATTTTTATTTTTTTTATGGAGTGTACCCAATACTTTCTTTCTTATTGTCTGAAACGTTTTTTCAAAAAGATTCTGTTAAGATCTCGTATTGTTCTCATTGAAATTTTAAAAACTATAAACCATATAATGAAAAATGTAAAAATGGCCAATATCTGAGTTGTGAGTTATGTATATTTTATACAAAATAATCAATATAAATCCATACAGATATTTCTATTATAGTTTTGAGATTATTTTGTGCCAGAATAGAATGGCTTTTGTTTTAGAATACTTTTCTATTGATATTATTCACATGAATATACTCCACAAGGATCTAAAAATTAAATAAACATTTATCTTCAAATTACATAATTATAGCAGTTAAAATAATATCTACTACTACCCTGGAAGTGATTAAAGTTTTAACTTGATTTGATATTCATAAATTTATTATTTAAATGTCAGATAGTGAATGATAATAAAACAAACCAAACACTACTTCCATCTACACAAAACATTATTGTGTACAAATCACTCTTATGAGGTGGTAACAAATAACATTTATTGAGGAGCATACATGATATTGTTTTAAGTCTCACAAGCAGCATGGAAAGCATAGATGATGATGATGATGATGATGATGATGATGATGATGTTGTTTCAGTATGGAAACATTATGTTCCAGTATTATCATTTGGGGGGAAATCAAGACTGAAATAAATTAAATAACTTCCTATCTCAGACAGAGAAAGACAAATACTGAATGATGTCCCTTACATTTATGTGTGGGATCTAAAAAAGGCAAAGCAGAGAAACATAGTATAGTATAGTAGTGGTTACCAGGGGCAGGGTGGGTGGGTGGGTAGAGGAAATAGGAGACATTGGTCAAAGGTTAACAATCCAGCTTTAAGATGAACACATTTGGGGATATAATGTATAGCATGTTGATTATAATTAGTAATACTGTGTCATATTCTTGAATGTTGCTAAGAGAGTATTAGATCTTTATGTTCTCACCACAGCAAGGAAATGCTAACTATTCACAGGATGGGGATGGTAGAATAAAGCTGTGAGAAAAAGAAAAGTAACTTTCCTAAGGTACTTAAGAACCAGGTAGGACTTGTACTTTGAGGTAATTTCAAATTCTTAGGCTGTCTCAATCCAGAGGGCTCCCCGCCCCCCGCCCACACACAAACTTTTATTCTCATTACTCCAGGAGCTGCAACCTATTATTTGGGAGCTACCAAAGACTGGTTTTGTTTAATTTTTTCTTTGTCTGGTAGAGTGTTTATGCTCCCGACCCTTCATGGGTAAGACCCCATAGGTGGGCTCATCCCCCACCTAATGTAGTCACCAAAAACATTTTTTAACGCATGAAATGCTGCTGTGAGTGCACTTGCTCATCCCAGTCCTACAGAGCCCATCCTCCTCTCACCTTGACAGTCACTTTTCAGTGGCCTCCCAAACTCCCAAACTCAAATGTTTGGATCTTCCTCTCCTTCACCACCTACATTCTCTCAACAACGGATCTTTATAATTATTCTCTAAGGTAGGTTATAAAAAACAAACCACATTTCACAGGTGGGGAAACCAGTTCTCAGTGATGTTATGATTGCCCAGAGTGTTGAAATGGATTCATTTCTAAATGCAAAGTTATTCAAAATGTAGGGGAGTTCAATCAGAAAATGAAATCTGACACCCCCCCCCCCCCCCCCGCCTCCCTGCTTCTAGAGTTAATCTGTCAGATTTCTCTCTCCGCTGGGGAGGAAAGACATAAATGAACTTCACTGCTGTCACAGGCATCCTGGTTCGGCTTTCATCTTAATTAGTGGCTCCTTTGCCCTCTTTGGAAAAAGAAACTTAACACCGTCCCAGAGGAAGGCATTTTTCCTCCCTAGGTTTCCTGATGGGAATTCCATGCCCCTAATGTTTCCGTCATCGGAGGGTGTGACAATTCTAAAGCACGTGTGTGCTCCCGCTACTCCAAGAAACAAAGAAAATTAACTTTTTTTTTAGTTTATTGAAAATGATGACTTCATTACTATTAGATTTTTTTTTTTTAAACCTCTGATAGTGGAAACAAAGCATTTCTCTGTCTGTGAAAGAATAGAATTCCTTCCAGTGTGTGTGTGAGGTTGGGGATGGGAGGAGGGCTTGGGTGGGAAGGGGGAAAAGGTAGAGTTGAGGAAAGTGATGGAAAAAGAGCAAATTACTGGCATTCCACTAATCCACTGGAAAGGGGCCTAGCATGATTTTTGCTGAAACACAGATACTCTCTCTTCCGTCGACCTGTCGATCCTGACTGCAGCTTTCGTGCTTTAAGGAAGGCACAAAAGCATCCAGCGCGGCACAGAGCTCTACCGAGCTGCACAAGCATAAGGCTTGTCTGTGCTTGGGAAACTGAGAAGAGCAGCCCTGGGTTCGCATGATCAAAGAACTGTTCTATCAGCCTGAGAACATGCAGGGAAAGAGCACTGATAGGTCCTTTTCCCAGGGGACTCATCTGAAAACACTTGGCAAACTTACAAAGAAACTGGAAATGGCCTATGAAGGCAAACATGCTAAGCAGGTGCTCCTGAGTGTTTTAATATTAACAGCGTCTTGGGGAGGATAGCCAAATGGCTGGGACTCAAGCTGATTTATCTGCAGTTGATTCTGATGAGCCAGGTACTGGATTTCAGTGACTTAGAGGGGCGAATACAGATTTACAGGCTGCCGAAACCCAATATTTCCTTAAAGGGGATGACATTTTTGTGCAATTTGATTAACACAACTTTTAGAAGTTCATCATGGTATGGTAATAATTTCCATCAAGGCAACGTGCCAACTTTAGTGATTATCGAAGCGTTTTTGCTTCCTTGAATTTTCCCAAAGAAACTCTTAGGGAAAAGAGATGAGATTTTTTTAAAAGTGTGTCGAGGCACCATCATGTATAAAGAAGAAAGGAATTGTTTGAGTCGCTGCGGTCTTAGCAGCATGCATTCATGGTGAGCTGGCTGATGCAGGAAAACCTTGGAAGGCACACTGTAGTGGGCTTCCCCTCCCGACTTCTCAAAGTACCCCTTGTCCTAAAGTTGGTGGGCACCCCATTAGTTCTGATAGTAATATTTTTATTAAATTAAATACATTGTATTAACTTGTGGGTTTTCAAAACATCCACACGTGTTCCAATTTTGGAGTTTGACTTTATCCAGTTGTGTATGTGTTTATGTCTGGGGTCTCTCTGTTCTGATCCATTAGTGTATCTGATTATACCTGTAGTCCTAATTTCTATATTTCCTCCCACTTCTCCAAACTTTCTCACATCCCTGGTTTCAGCATTCTTCCAAATTAAGTGAAGGTTATCTTGTTACATTCTATGAAAAATTCTACTGAGATGTTGGTTGGTATTGCTTTACATTTATAGGTTGAGTAAATTAATAGATTAATAGAATCATTAATATTGCATATTTTCCCCTCACTTTTCTAGTTGTTTTTTTTTTTTTTTTTTTGCCTGCTTTAGTAAATTAAAGACGTTTTGTACACATAGACATTACACCCATTAGCTATGTTCCCAAGTAGTTTGTAATTTTCGAGGGAATTTTATATAAAACATGTATTTAATTTTGATTGGTTCTTGAGGAAAACTCAATATATCTATACCAGAGGCCTGATGCATGAAATTCGTGCAAGAGAAGGACTTCCTTCCCTGGGCTGCTAGCACTGGCTTCCCATTGGCCCCAGGACCCAGGCTTCCCTTATGCACCTGGGACCTGGGCTTCCCCCACTTTGTCCTGAAGGATGTCTGGAAGGCAGAAGGACATCTGGAAGGACGTCAGTCTAATTAACTAATTACATTTTTATTTATATGTCTATGTCTATATAGACATAGACATAGACATAGACATATACAACACACTAAATGCTGTCATTGACTAAATGAATATTTTGGATTGTCTATGTGATCTATCATATCATCTGCAAATGAAGACAAATGGGTTTTTTCTTTCAATTTTTTAACCTCTTCATACTTTGAAAAATATATATTTTATTGATTTTTTTTACAGAGAGGAAGAGAGAGGGATAGAGAGAGATATCAACGAGAGAGAATCATTGATCAGCTGCTTCCTGCACACCTCCTACTAGGGATGTGCCCACAACCAAGGTACATGCCCTTGACCAGAATCAAACTCGGGACCTTTCAGTCCAGAAGCCAATGCTCTATCCACTGAGCCAAACCAGTTAGGGCAAGTTTTGCTTTTCTTATTCCGTGTAGGGTCATTACACGATAAACAGAAGTGAGAATTCTTATTTTGACCCTGGCTTCACAGCAAGTGATACTCTCATTTTACAATTAAGAGTATCAGTAGAGGTTCTTAAAATATGGTCAGTGTCCTAGGTAAGCAAGATCATATCATCTGGGAACTTGTCAGAAATTCAAACTCTTTAGTCCCACTGCAGACCTACTGAATCAGAAACTCCAAGGAAAAGGAGGTGTTCCCAGAAATCTGTGTTTTAATATGCCCCTATATTTCCTATAGGCTGCCAATAGGAAATGAAGGTGTATCAGGTGATTCCCATACACACTAAAGTTTGAGAACCACTCCTCTGCTGTACGTATTTTTGTATATTTTCCATTAGGCTAAAAAATGTCCTGTATTGAAATATAACTGAGTTTTTCTCATGTATACATGATTCATTTTATGAATACTTTTTTCTGAATTCAGTAAGACTGAGTGGTGTTTTGTTTTTAATCCATCAATATGATGGATTATATGATGAATTAAAAATATGTACTTATTGGACAATCTTTACTTATTCATGATGTACTTTGGTGGTTGCATTAATTGTATTTTAAGTTATTATGCAACCAGGACTGCTTCCTGAATCTCTACAGTTGTAACCAAGTTTCTATTTCAGCATCCTATTTGTTCTCTTAGGATATATCCCAGGTTGGAGATATTTTATTTGTTTGTTTGTCTTGGGTCTGTTTTACTATTAGCTTTTATTGCTTTACAAGAGCTGTTAGCACTTCTGACATAACCATCTTTGTCTGATCGTCCAGTATCAACACAGAGCCGCATACACAGCT
Source organism: Pipistrellus hanaki (assembly GCF_964339955.1). Lineage (NCBI taxonomy): Eukaryota > Metazoa > Chordata > Mammalia > Chiroptera > Vespertilionidae > Pipistrellus > Pipistrellus hanaki. The sequence goes on along the minus strand of NC_140513.1, from coordinate 49,858,129 downwards.
AGTCCTCAGTATGTAGCAGAGCTGGAGGAATAAACCCTAATGACTTATGGTATGGGACAGGCCACCTACACCTCAGGCTGGGCTCCCTTTTGGTTCATAGCAGCCTCTGCCTCCTGCCCTCCTCCTTCTGCGGACTGTACTTCCCCAGAGCCAGAACTGGGCTTAGTTTCTGTATTTTCAGTGCATATATTTCTTGATGAACCACTGAAGTCCTTGTAAAAATATTCTGAAATCACGTGTGGTGAAAAGTGGTGGCATGGGAGGTGGTAACCCTGCCTTCTGACACAGACTGGCTGGATGGCTTTGGGCAAAGGTCCTCCCTCTTAGCCTCACTGAGCACCGTGTCCTCCTGTGTGCTGTGGGAGAGTAATTCCTATCTTGTGGGATATGCTTAGGTACACGCAGATTCAGTGAGGAATTAATACCCAATATTCCTTGAATACTTACTTAGTACCAGGATTGTGTTTATAATATCAGGTATATATAGACTCACTCAATGAGATCATGTGAATGTTGTACCTGGGTCAATGTCTGGCACCAAATAAATGGTAAATAAAAGTAGATTTAAAAAATTTTCAATGAGCCAAAACCGATTTGGCTCAGTGGTAGAGCATCGGTCTGTGGACTGAAAGGTCCCAGGTTCGATTCCGGTCAAGGGCATGTACATTGGTTGTGGGCACATCCCCAGTAGGGGGTGTGCAAGAGGCAGCTGGTCGATGTTTCTCTCTCATCGACATTTCTAGTCTCTATCTCTCTACCTTCCTCTCTGTAAAAAATCAATAAAAATATATTAAAATTTTTTTTCAATGAGAAAATAGGCAGCATATAGGAAATGAAGGTGTATTCAGCAATTTAAAAATGGATTTAAGATCATTTAAAAATGGATAAGACACAGTTCTTGCTGTTAGGAGCTCCTGGTTTATCTGGTATTACGTGTATGGACTTCACCAAACAAATGATAAAAGATATTCTACTTTTTAAATAGATCCTACTGGTATTTGCAATTTATTATACGTGAAAGCAAAGAAAGCCTATTAACAGAATAAGTATTTTAAATTATACCATGTTCACTTAGAAATAGAAGATTGAACAGTTAAACAGTAAATTACCACTTAGTTGATTATAAAGTCTGAAAGCTTGAACAATTTAAGTAGATTTCCAATCCCTTTTCATTGCAAGGACTGAAGTTACTCTTTCAGAAAAGGGACTCCAAGGGTGGGGCAGTCCTTTGGTGAAGACAATGGGGTCATAGAAAAGAAAGGGGGGCAAGTCCTGGGTCACTCATCAAGTGTTAGGCCTTGAAGTTCTGTCCAAGTCAAACCCAGCAAAGTTACTTAAAGATCTATATACCATATATAAAAGGCTTAGTGACTGACCATCTCCGACTGGCCAACCAACTAACCAGCTGATACATATGACACGTGCTGGCAATTTAAAAATAAACGTTGACTTGAGCATACATGATACATATACAGCTCTCACCAGTCACATGTGATACCAGAAAATATATGGAAAAGCATGTCTTTATAATGTTTTAATACATTATGTTAGAGGTCGTGGTGGTCCTATTTTACCCACAGCATCTACAGGAATTGCTGCAAATTTACTTCTCGGTGGAAGAATCTTTCATTACCAATACAAATTACCAGTTCATTAAATGAAACTTCAATTTCTAGACTCAATATAAAGATTGAAAGTTGCTAAAACCATTAAAATGGCCAACTTTTCATTATTGATGGTTGCACCATTGCATCCAGCCATGCTATAAACACCATACATAGATTACTAAGAGAAATTATGAATCTGAATGTTGCATTTGGTGGGGAAGTTCTCCCTCTCCAAGGGGATTTTCGGCAATGTCTCAGTGTTGTGTCGCATGCTGTGTGATCAGTCATAGTACAAAGGAGTTTAAAGTATTATGTTTGGGAATGATTCAGACAGTTGTCTCTGAAAACAAATATGAGATGAGAGGATTCTGCTTATAGCAAATGGTTAGTAAAACTTGGAGATAGCAAACTTGATAGCAGTTTTCATTTAGGAATGGATATTATTGAAATCCCCCATGAAAATGATTTGTAACGGATCTATTATTGAGTCTACCTGTAACATGATTTCTTCTCAGTGAAATAGCTTCTCCTCTTTTCCATGACTTCGGTGACCAGGAATTCTGGGCTTCTTCAAATTTCAAATGTGTTGTCCATGGCTTTCCTGATTAGCCTCTTCTTATTCTCCCAAATATTGTCAATTTTTTTCATTGGGCAATAGATGCATGGCACCATACCTCTGTGAGATATTTGTGGTAGGTTTTCCGTAAGAGGTAATCAACAAAAAGTCTTTAGCCACCAAATAAAAACTGCCACTTTCAACTACGCCTTCAGAAACAAACTGCTTCTCTTTGGTAGACTGACTTTTTCCTTTGTATTCGCTTGGTTTTGACTTACACTTGTTTCTGTGAAATTGGATCCATCACAGGGACTATGCTCTTGGACCACATTCTCTTGCAGAAAGCTGCTGACATTCCCCCCCACCCCCAGACCTTTTTTTTCTTCTTCAAGTTTTGAAGGCAACATATGTTCATTGTGAGAACTTTAGAAACTATGAAATATAAAATGAATGAATAACCATTTGTAATCTTGCTTTCCAGAAATAACACTTGTTAGCATTCTGTTTAATACCGTGTTTCCCCGAAAATAGACATCCTCCGAAAATAAGACCTAGCACATGGAAAGATAAGACATCCCCTGAAAATAAGACCTAGCGCAACTTTGGGAGAAAAAATTAATATAAGACACTGTCTTATTTTCAGGGAAACAGGGTAGCTTACCGTTAATTCTATTTTCTAGACAACAGTTTTACAAAGCTAGAGTCATTCTGATACACAATCTTGTTGTTGCCACATAACTTTATATCATTGTTATTTTTCTCTTGTTTCTTAAGCTGGTTTCCCAGAAATCAGAGCCTGGAGCTTTACTTTGGAGTATAATCTGGGAAGCAGGGCAGGGAGAAACAAAGGGAGTAAAGAAGGGTGAGGGAAAGCTAATACAAAGATGTAATGATACCCGGCAGTGGTTGAGGGTTGACCTCTGAAACAGGAGGTCATGGTTCAATTCCAGGTTAGGGCACTTGCCTAGGTTGCAGGCTCAATCCCCAGTGCAGGGTGTGCACCCTGCAGCTTGTATCTATTGCATATTCCTCTTCCTCTGAGTGCCAGGCAAAATTAGCAGACTTTTTAGTCTCAAAATACATGGGTTTGAGCACCAGTATAATAAATGTTTCCTTCAAAAACCAAAGAATGCTTTGTCTATATCTTCTCGGTAAGGTGTAAGGTACAACCACATACCTTACCTTAAAGGTCCCAGGCCGCTGGGCCCAGAAGAACCTCACTAATATGGCAGACCCTGAGGATTCATGGATCTTATTTCTCGTCATCTGACATGCATCTCTTTTAATAGGACATTAGCATATTTGCTGCTTCCTGCTCACCAAGTCAAATTAGTAGACTGTCATCAAATCAGTGAACCAGTTTGATGTTCACTCACATGTCAACAATGATCAAAGACCTGTAGATTATAATATAATTGGGAACAGGAGTAATACAGTTTTGGGGAGAGACCTTAAAAGTGTACTGCTATCCCCACAATATGCAGCCAAAATGATTGCTCCCTTTTATAACTGAGTATTCCAGCTACAAAATCTTGGCCTAACAGTCTTTTTTCTAGGACCGTTTTAAATGTTTTATCTGATTTCTCCAGAGAGCAGAGCTTGAGACAAAAGCTATGTACTACTATTTCAGTAGGGAATGCAATTCCTGAGAACAGGAATGAGGAAAAAGAGAAGTAAAGCAGGTATGACCAATAGAAAATTTTCAGCTGAGTCTCATGCAAACATTCTCCAAGAGGTTTATAAACTATATCATAGAATCACAGGTTAAGGAGGCAGACATATTTATCCACTAGCTACTTTTTCCCCTAGGTCAGTGGTCAGCAAACTCATTAGTCAACAGAGCCAAATATCAATGGTACAATGATTGAAATTTTTTTTGAGAGCCAAAAACCAACTTCTGCTCATGGGCCACGAGGTTTCAACTGCACTGTATGTGCGTGCAGCACGTGGTATTTTGTGGAAGAGCCACATTCAAAGGGCCAAAGAGCTGCATGTGGCTCATGAGCCGCAGTTTGCTGACCACTGCCCTAGGTCTTTTGCCCTACAGCAGGGGTGGAGAACATCTGGCCCATGAGCCATATAAGGCCTGCAAAATCGTTTGGTCTGGCTCTGCCAAGGCATTAGGGGTGAGTTAACTAAATGTTTGACCAAATATACAGGCTGATTTTTAAGTTGATAATTGTGTGTGGTCCCCAAATCATGTTATAAATATTCAAATGGCCCTTAGCAGAAAAAAAGGTTCCCCACCCCAGCCCTTACAAAATACCAACTGCCTCATGTGTGGGTATGAGCCATGCTTCTGTCCACAGGGAGGCCTTGGGGTGGAAGGCAAGAGGCTGTTTTGTTTGACTTGAAACAGACTGTGTCCATTTGAGCTCATGTGAATCAGAATTTAGGCAAAGCCAGTCCCGGCAGCAGAGCCAGCATAGGAAAAAAGAAGGTGCATAGGTGAATAGGGTCTGAAGTATGACATGAAGTAATTCGATTCATGGTGCTACTAAAGACTAAAACATTAGCTTTTATGACGGTATAATGTATAATGTTCCATTTCATTGTTTCCCTGATATGCCCTGACCTATTGAAACATTCTCATTGCTAGACAGGCTGTTTCCCTTCTATTATATTAATATCAGCCTCAGGAATCAAGCCTCATGAATGCCTTATGCATACTTCCTTCGTACTGAACCCTGACTTAACTCTGGGGATTTTAGCACCTGGTACCCTTCTAATTGTGATCCTGGTCCATGGCTAAAGCAGAAAAATTCAAACTCAATTCAAACTAGGATTTTATTTTCCCAAATGGTGTCATTATCTCATAGGAGGCCAATGAAGGGCTGCTTCTTTCCAGAGGATGCTTTATGTGGAGGTCATTTGTTCTATCAATATTTGAGATCTTAACTGTGTATCAAGTGCTGTGTTAGAAGCTGGGGATACAAAAATAAATGAGACATGACCCTCCATCACAAAGAACACTTTTACTTTTCTTGTTAATTCTTATCTGAGGATATTTTCCATTGATTTTTCGAGAGAGTGGAAGGGAGGGACACATAGAGAGAAACATTAGACTCATCAATTAGTTGCCTCTTGTACGAACCCCAGCTGGGGCCAGGGATCACCCTGACTGGTGCCAGAAATCAAGCCTGCAACTTAGGCACATGCCCTTGACTGGAATTGAACCCAGGACCACTGAGCCAAACTGACTAAGGCCACTAAGAACCTCTCACCACTGAGCCAAACTAGCTAAGGCCACTAAGAACTCTTAATCTAGAAACCAGTTGTTATAAATACCAATAGTCGTTGAGAACACATTTCTCAACATTTTCCATTTGTATAATAACTTTCCATATGAGAAAAATAAAACCAACTGCGGCAGGAATATAGAAGGATTCTCGTTCTAAAAAATTCAGGTTAGGTAGGAAGTTAATAGTTTTTGTGGCAGACTATGTTTTAGAGTTTGGGAAGGTTGGATGCATTGTGACCTCCCTGCAGTGATGATAACCTCACAGAAGGAAGATAAAATGTTATCCTCCAAGCCTCTCATTTCCCCATCATTTCCCTGGGAACTGAGGCTCCTTGCAGGCCTCCTGCGTGTTGTCCTGAGGGAGGTTGTTGGGGTGGGGCCAGTTAGCTCCCTCCTGCGGGACATTGTCCCTGACGTGAAGCTGAAAGTCCCGGGAGCTGGAAAGTCAGGATGTGTCCCTCGGTGGGTACAGGGAGAGACTTTTGGGGTGAAAGGTGTGGCTAACATCTTTGGGGTGAAAGATGTTAGCCACATTTAACATCTGTTAAATAAATATCCTCATTTAAGTTTGCAAGACTGCCAAAGCTCATATGGAACACCACTCATTTTATGATTTAGCACCTCGCTGCTGTCTGGCACAATGTAAATACTGGTTATGATTATCAAAGTAACACATGAGCTCTCTAGCGAATAATTTTCATAAAGTTCATAATCTGTATTCCAAAATCCGGACAGCAGTCTCATAGCAATCACTGGAGTCTGTGTGTTTAGAAAATCACACATTTTTATTCTACTTCCTTCCCTGAAGTGGTTAAAGCCATAACATTTTTTAAAAATATTTTTTATTGATTTTTTTTACAGAGAAGAAGAGAGAGGGATAGAGAGTTAGAAACATCGATGAGAGAGAATCACCGATCAGCTGCCTCCTGCACACCTCCCACCGGGGATGTACCCGCAACCAACGTACATGCCCTTGACCGGAATCGAACCCGGGACCTTTCAGTCCGCAGGCCGACGCTCTATCCACTGAGCCAAACCGGTTTCGGCTAAAGCCATAACATTTGTAAAATGGGACAGAGTAAAGGGAGACCCAGCCAAGTTGACAATGGTTATGGGACTTCTCAAAAAAATAATGCAAGATTCTCACTTCTTTTTTCCCCCTCTTCCTCCTCCCTCCCTCCTCTTTTATTCTCTTTTTAAAGTATTATAGCATTGTGATCCCCCGCCCCCAAACACATACACACACTTTGGTAACATTTCAGATATCTCTGACTCTCACTTTGGTTGTATTCCCGTTCATTCCCTGTCTCCTAAATGGTGTTATAAGAAAAAGAATACTTTGCTGAGAAATGTCTTGTAATTTTGGAATCATAGCAAAGGAGATAATTTTCTTAAAACTTACCTTGTTATGCACATAATGATTTAGTCTCATCAAAATATTTGCTTTGTTAAATATGCTCCAATATTTGCAAGCAACACATACAAAACCATCCTTTTTTTAAATTGTTGGTTAATCCTCACGGCGGGGATATTTTCCCATTGATTTTAGAGAGAGTGGAAGGAAGGGGAAGAGACAGGGAGAGAGAAACTTTGAAGTGAGAGGTTCATGCCTGCACCCAAAGGTACAGAAATTGAACCCAGGACACTTCTTCAGTCCATAGGCCGATGCTCTATCCACTGAGCCAAACCAGCAAGGGCCCAAACCATCCTTTCTTAGTAGAAGTACTTTGCTTGCTGATGACATGCCTTCATTCTGGATCTTCTGCCTCTGAGCTATCCATAGGTTTTATAAAAAGTCAGAAAAAAAGGCTGAGGATAATCTTTTTTAATTTCCATTTTCTGTAGTATGTGCCTTGTTAGAATCTCTTGCCACTGATTAAATTTATCTCTGACTTTGTTCTCTGTAAGTCTTAGTTTTCCTTTACTGCCCAAACACCATCTTCTCTCTTTGGTCTCCCAGAAATCTCTGACGTTTCGCATCAGGTAACCCGGGACTGACGGGACTGTGTGTTCTCTCTCCAGGGTGCTTTGTGAGGCTGAAAAGGCCTGTGTTTCTTTCTCAAACAGTGGCACCTGTCCAACCGCATGTCCAGTTTGTCAGGAAGGCCTACGGAAGCCCTTCACTATCTTGACTTAGTGACATAATTTGCCTGACGGGGAAATGGCTTCTTAACAAGAGGAATGAATTACACATTGTTTTCGCCTGTTGCTCACACAGCTTCTTCCTTGTAGCACACCCTCCTCCTGTTCGCCTCACATTGTCTACCTGCTTGGTGAGCCCGCGTATGAGAACGGAGGCTGCAGCCTCGTAGATGCCAACGTTACCTGAGGGAACTGAATCCCAGAGCACATCAGAAAGCCTTTTGTGTTTTCTCTCAGGGAAAATTACTACAAAATCCATCTGTTTAACTCATAGGCTTCTTCTCAAGCTCTCAGCCTGAATTCAAGTTTAGGTCAAGGGTAGTGCTGACAGTGAAGATTTGTATTTGAAGAGACAAAAAGGCTAGTTTGGGACTAGACAGCATAGAATGGGCATATTTCATTCATCTTCACTCCTGTCTAAAGGGGTTCATTTCCAGCATCTAGGTTTGTTTTGATTCCTTGTGATATCCAGCATTTAATATGTGAAAAGACACGGCAACCTCCTTCCCTCTCTTGCAAGTGGAAATAGAGACCAAAAATAGGACATTGAATTGTGTGAGTGTTTGGAACTTCAATTTAAAAACTCAGGAGTGCCGTGGCCAGCGTGGCTCAGCACGGTCCTCCCGGACACCTAAAGGTCATGGTTTAATTCCGGTCCGGATATATCCTAGGTTGCAGGTTTAGTCCAGGCTTTGGTCGGGATGTGATGTGTGCCAGAGGCAGTTGATTAATGTCTGTCTGTCTGTCTGTCTGTCTGTCTCTCTCTCTCTCTCTCTCTCTCTCTCTCTCTCTCTCTTTCTTCTTCTTCTTCTTCTTCTTCTTCTTCTTCTTCTTCTTCTTCTTCTTCTTCTTCTTCTTCTTCTTCCTCTTCCTCCTTCTCCTCCTCCTCCTCTTCCTTCTCCTCCTCTTCCCCCTTCCCCCACTTCTCTCTAAAAGTCAATGAATGTATCTTTGGGTGAAGATTAAAACAAGCATACCAAGTAAACCTCGGGAGCATGGGGCATCCATGTTCTCCTATGTGCGCACTCTAAAGCAGAGAAAGCCAGTCCGCACAGAGAGATGCACATTAACAGTGAAAGCTGAGAGAAGTTCATGAGGTCCTGGTGTCTTTCCTGTCCTCTGAGGACGGCCTGACTTCCTTTTTCCCCCCTTTTTCCTTTTCTCTGCTTGAGCGAGCTTGAGTGACTGCCAGTTATCTGCAGTCAAAGAATCTTAACAAATACATAAGCAAATACAGGTAGATATTTTTTTTATATTCCCATTTAGACATTGAAATTGATTTACAGTTTTTGCATGGAAAACAGCCAGAAGGAAAACATTATTAGTGAATAATAAGCAGCACACATGAATCAGTAATTTTCTGGAGAGCTGACAAATCTCTCATATTGCGCCCTGGTTCATGCAGCAGTCAAGGAAGGAGAGCACAGAGACAGCAAAATCCTGGGGTTTCTGAGGAGGGCACGTCAATGGCAGCTTCCCTGGGAGTAACTCAGGGTCAGTTAGGATGGAACAAATATTTACATAGAAGAAAATTCGGTAATGCAATGTTAGCATAATCATTATTTGTAAAAACGTGACATTTGTATCACCACAAATCACAGTCTCCGGAGGGGTACTTTATAACCAAAGCTATTTTAATGGCTTTGTACCACTCTCTTTTATGATTTTTTTTGGGGAGGAAATATTATGTAAACTAAATATCTGAAAACAAAACACTCTTCATTCTTTTTTTAAATCAAGAAATTATTTATTTATCTAAAATATAAACACCCAAAAATGTCTTCTTCCTTTTATATTTATTTATTTATTTTTTGTGCGGTGATGGGGTTGTGAAGGCTCTTTATTCTTAAGGGAAAGGAAAATGTTGTGTATGAATCATCACTAACAAATAGCACAGCACAGGGCATTAGAAACTACTCTTAGGTTCTTCTCACTTCTGTCCAAGGAGTTAAGCTGCAATGGCATATTTCAAAAATAAGTTTAGGCAAGTATCGTGTTTCCCCGAAAATAAGACATCCTCCGAAAATAAAACCTAGTGCATGGGAAAAAAGATAAGACATCCCCTGAAAATAAGACCTAGCGCAACTTTGGGAGAAAAAAATTAATATAAGACATTGTCTTATTTTTGGGAAAACAAGGTATGATTACATTTTCCTGAAAAATGAAAATAGAATTATTTTGTATTTAAAAAATTAAACTTAGCCCTGGCCAGTTTGGCTCAGTAGATAGAACGTCGGCCTGGGACTGAAGGGTCCCAGGTTCGTTTCTGGTCAAGGGCACATGCCTGGGTTGCAAGCTCAATCCCCAATTGGGAGTGTGCAGGAGGCAGCCAATCTATGATTCTCTCTCATCATTGATGTTTCTATCTCTCCCTTTCCCTTCCTCTCTGAAATCAATAAAAATATATATATTTAAAAATTACACTTAATAACTGCAACATATATTTATTCAGTTTTTCCATCACTTGTAGGAGTAGTGATATTAACATTTTAGATAAAAACAGCGAATATGTGATCACATTAATTCTGCACACATGTAGCAGTTGACTCTCATGCCTGTCATTATTTGTTGAAAACATTGGGCATAGAAATGCAAACAAATCATTGAATTTGTCCGCACCTCCTCCAACCAAGCTCTCTGAGGAGGAGGAGGCACTAGGCTCAGATTAACTGTAGAGCAGACCTAGAGGTCAAGGGTGGTCCGGGAGAGTTGCTGGACTAACCAAAGGCAAACTATACTGAGCAAATTCCCAGTGGGGTCAAGGTGTGGCCACCGGGCAGAGAAGGAGGAGGGTGTATAGAGGAGGGAGTCTGGATTATGCAGTCGCAATCTGTAAAGCTTTCTCTGGAACAGGAACTAAGGAAACAAGGGTATGCAGGGACTAAAGCAGAACTTTCATTTCAGAGACCAGGATGCATTGGAGTTGGTGGCTTTATACCTCCGTGATGGTGGGCAGTGGATCTATTAAGCTCCTCTCAGTCCTGGAAGGCGGAAATGGTCAACATGGCTCCAGCCCTGCCTGTTCTACGCCCCAGGGTGTAGGGATGACATGACTTCTTTCAGGTGGGTCACAGGAAAAGCAAAAGAATAGCCCAGGCCTGTCTGATTGTTACTATCCAAGTCAGATAAAATACCGTTACCTTACTCCCAGTGCCCTAACTAGCTTGCTCAGAGGCTTCTTTTCCCTGTACTGTTTCCATTTAATTTCCCCTTACCAAACTGTTCTATTTCATTATCCTAAATCTTTCTTTTTGTGCATGCAATTTTATGTCTTTGGAATTACCTTCTATCGTATATTTTATTAATTTTATGTATTCTTCAAGTCTTAGTTCAATTTCTATTTTCTGCTAAACCTCTAGAGTTGGGAAAACATGAGTTATTCTGACTTACTTAAAAAAAAAAAAAAACAACTTATTATTGTGAAGTATATCATTTTGGGTATGAAAATACAGAAAACAGTTAATATAAAAAGCATCATCTATGTAACCACCACCAAGAAAAAGAAACAGGACACTGTTAACATCCTAGAAGCCCTGAATGAAATTTAACACCTTGTCTTTGCTTCTTTGTTCTTCTTTGGAGTTCATCGCTGTCTTGACCTTGTAATAATCATGTCCTTTTACTGTACTTACTTACTTGGACTTTTACTGCCTATGCAGACCTCTCTAAGTAACATTGTTGTTTAGCTTTACATAATTACATCTTACTATAATATATAGATTTTGTACCTTTGCTCAATATTATATTAATAAGTTTCATCTCTTTTATTGTTTGTAGCTACAGTTCATTTACATTTTATATAGTATTACCTTGTCTAAATATCCCACAATTTATTTTCATTGTACTATTTATGAACATTTGAACTTTTTCCAGTTTAGGGCTATTATGCATGTTCTGATGTAGGTATCCTGGTGCACATATGGATGATTTCTTTAACTATTGAACTATGCATTTTTATTTAAATGTATGAGCTTATATTTGTTCCACACTTAAAAATGCTATTGTAACTAATTTCAATTATAATATATTCTAGCTTATATTTATAGTTCATGTACCTAATTGTTACTCTATTTTTTGATATTCAAATTTCTATTATAATATCACTGTAATCAATACCTTTAAGAATATATTCTCTCCCTAAACTAGGTTATTTCTTTAAAAATCATTTATTAGAATTCTCAGGTAAAGGGCTATGAATATTCTTGACTTAAAAAAGACAAATGACTTGCAAAGTTTGTTTATATATACATATTGACTGCTTGTTTTCACTAGAAAATTGTGTCTTGAAAGGGCAACCCAACATATTAGTTTAATTTAGGATTGAATGATCTTTATATTATAACCATATACCCATGTATTCTCTTTTATAAGCCAGGAGAGAAATCATCCTTTATTCTTCTTCTTCGTTGTTAGGGGCTGCCTAATTCTCTACCTCTGATCAAAACTTTGGCAGATTGTCCTCAGTATTTTATTATAGTCAGCTTTTTTATGGAAGGTAAGAGCATTAAATTGATTATAAAAGGTAGTTATTAATAATTTAATCATCTGGAGGAGAAAGAAATAGGTTAGAAAAAATATGTATGGAGACTGTCCTTTAAACAATTAAATATACTTTATTTCACTATTTCCAAACCAAAATTTTTGCTAATAATTATTGTACACACACACACACACACACAATTATACACAATTATACAATACATAAAGAGGACAATTTTAAAAAAAAATTAACGTTAAAGTGAAGTCTTTTTTGTCCTTTTTACCAGCTGATTACATTCTTCCCAAACCATTTGCCTGTCTCCAGTTCACATAGCAGGTTTCTCAGGTTGACCGTGACTGTACTTCTTGTTTACTTCCCTCAGTGATTGGAACCAATGGTTAGAGCTACGAAGAAATAAAAGATGATGAATGGCACTGCTTGTTCTGCAAAATTAAACAATTGCAAGTAACATGTGTCTATGCAATTGTGATATTTGTGGAAAGGAGCAGTGAGACCATGATTATAAAACAAAGTGCCAAGTTTACTCCTAATAAGGCAAACTGGGTGAGTTCAATAGTTTGCGTCTAAGTGTTCTGTAGGATTCACACAGGGAAGAGTACATTTATCTTTTGTTTGTGCCTCCCAATTAAAATTTGGCCTACTTTCTGTATCAGCCTGTAACTCTATCTTATGTATGTGTGTCTCTGTATGTGTAACTCAACACTTTATAGTAATCCTAGAAACCTGGTGCACAAAATTCATGCTTGGGTAGGGTCCCTAAGCCTGGCCTGAGATAAGGTCCAATCGTGGCCGTCTGACTGCTGGCTGGGGCCTTTCTTTCCTGGCTGCTAGCTACCAGCCTGGGCCTTCCTTTATTCTGTGCCACCTGCTGGTGGTCATAGCAGTGATCGAACTCCTGGTCTCCTGGTTGAACTCCTGAGGGGACACTTATTATATTAGCCTTTTATATATATATATATATATATATATATACACTAAAAGCCCAGCACACAGAATTGTGTGTGAGCTGTGAGCTGCTGCTGCATGCTTCCCTGCCCCTCCCTGCCCTAGTGCCAGGAGCCAGGCGCCACCCTATCCTGTTGCTGGGAGCCGCAGCTCATGAGCTGGAGGTAAGGGGAGAGACTGAGAGGTGGTTAATCGTGCACCTCATGGTGACTGGTCCAGCAGTAATTCTGATCGTGATGCTTATGGCCTCTAGCCTTTTATTATATAGGGTAGATGAGTTTAAATTTCATCTTTTTTTAAAATTGGAAATGGTGCTTTTTGTGTATTTTGACCACAATATGATGCATAATACCTTCTTAGACTCACAAGTTAATATCAAAAACACGAGTTCCACATTTTTAGCTTTAGTCTTCTTGAAAGGGATTCTTTCTGATGAATGAGATGCTGAATCTTATATTTCTGATGAATCAGATGCTGGAGATCTTTCCTTCTCAGACAACTAGAATCAGCTGCTTATTGTGTAGGGGCCATTGGAGTTCCTGAGAGGTAAAGGGTCGATAGAGCTGTGGATGCTATTTCTAGGTTGTAAAAGCAGGAGTTACTGTCTTGACACTAATCTCATCCCAGTAGAGGCTGTGAATGATTTGTTTGATTTTCTCTTCTTTTCTGGGCAACATCTAGATTCTCTTAGGTTTTTAACAGTTCTCTTTCATAAAATAAATGTCACCTGAGAACAAGAATTAGAGGAATTGGGGGCAGGGGAAGGAAAGAAGGCTATTACATACAGACCTGGGCAAAAGTAGGTTTATAGTTGTGAGCCCATGAGACATAGTTTATTCTTGGATTATTATTTGTTAAGTATTGAATTGTTTATTTGTATTAAAAGTGTAAACTTGTATTTGCCTACCTCTGTGAATTTAAAGCTACTTGGTTGGTAAGAAAATACACCAGAGTCACTGTTAAATATGGATTAACTCTTTGATTAGTCAAGTACTATCTTTAATGTTTGCCATAAATTGTTAGCAGTAGCATTTTTGGTTAATGATTGCTTAATCCTCCTCTCATTGCCTAAAACAATCTTGAAATTATGTGGAGAATGAGGCTTTAAAATTGTTATACTATTTCCATATGTTAATTCTTAATGGTCATAGACCCCCCATTTCATAAGCTTGTCCTAGACAAACTCTTCAGCCTCATTTCCTACCACTTGTACCTCAGGATGGTACTTACCTAAGCATATTGAATGCCTCCCATATTACTAAAATTGGCATATTATCCTGCTCAATTTCATTGACATGCCCTATCGCCCATTCCTGATCATGCAAGGATAAATACCTTATCACTCTTTTGTAATCATGTAAGAATCATTTCTGGGGTTATTCCCTTCCCCCAGATGTTATCTCGAATAGTTTTAACTATCTTGTTAATGTCATCCTACAAGTCCTATGCTTGCTGATAAAATAGCACATATGATATAATGGTCACAGTATGCTTGGTCATCTGTCTTTTCTCCTCTTGCTCAACTACTATGCTGTATTAAAGAGTGGCTGGCATTTCAGAGTAGGTGTTGAAAATTATGCAATAAATGAATGAATAAAAGTCACTAGCCACAGTTTATCAGAATCACAGTTCCAACTCCACAATTCATAATATAGGTCCAGACAGTTTAAAAATAAAGAACCAACACATTTGTTTGCCTGCTTTTAATTAAGTAAACTCTTTAAAATCCAATAACTAAATAATGTGGATTCAATTTGAGCTCTCTGGATAGCGAGTCCTAAACCTGGGCCAATTCCATCGGGTTTTAAAATTGAATGGTGCACTGTTGTTTAGGGAGATTAAAAAGCAAAGGTATGCCTAATCTTTGAAGGAAATGCTAAATCGGTTCCATTCCATTCCGATGAATCAGATTGCATAATGCATTCAATGCCAGACGTCAGGAAGCAGAGCTGAGTTTTTACTACCACTATGTCATGATGTACATAAAGGAGGTTCTCATATCTTTTTATGTGAAAACGCTGTCCATTTCCTGGAGCAGAGGAGGAAAGAGCACAGGGATACAGAATCCAAAATTCTGTGTGGGTGTTTCTCCCCCCGCCCTCCATACCTATACTTGCAACAGAAAAGAATAAAAACATAAACATCTGGCCTTCAGATCATAAAAAATAATGAGAGCTTTGTCAGCCTATGGACCCGAGGGTTCCAGGTTTGATTCTGGTTAAGGGCACATGCCCTGGATGCAGGCTCGATCCCCAGTAGGGTGCATGCAGGAGGCAGCCGATTAATGATTCTCTCTCATTATTGTTGTTTCTTTTTTTTCTCTCCCTCTCCCTTCCTCTCTGAAATCAATGAAAATATATTTTAAAATAATTAGAAAAGAGAAGTAGTTATGATGAAAGCTACTTTAGTAGCATAGCTGTAGTGAAATTTAAAAGCACACCTGTACCTTGGTAAGGCAGTGGTTTCAAACCTTTCTCTGTGTCATAAACCTCATTGAGAGTCTGAAGGAAGTCATGGTCTCTCTCCTCACAATAATGCTTCACACACAATTGTGCATCAGTTAAAAATATTCATGAATGTACTCCCATGCCAAAAATGAACCCTCTTTGAATCTTATATCAGGACTTTGGTCTAGACAACTTCTTGTAATGGTGTTGTAGAATGGGGTTGCACAAAGCCTCCCACATATAACAATGGTAAAATCTGGGCAAAATAGTAAATACAGCTATTTAAAGGCATTGGAAAGAGCCTAACAACATACAGAAGCTGAAAGAGAATATACCCTTAAGAATTGGAAACCATAAATCATATCTCAACAATAAGCAGTTTATATTACTTTTTTCTTACAAAATCTCAGGTCTAATGCATGAGTGCCTAAGACTGGGAAAACAGATTCCTGTGGAAGCCTGCAGTGGAAACTCTGTAGTTAAGATGCCAGATGACTAACTATAAACACCAACTGGTGCTTTCCAGGCAGCTGAGGCCTGCAAGAAACCAACTGTATTGAACCACAGTATCACTGAGAACTGGCTGTGGCTTTACAGATGCCTAGCTTTCAGGAAGGCGATAACTCCGACTTTCTAACTCACAAACAGCTAAGCTAAGGGGCGATGCTTCTCTTTTCAGGATACTGAAGTCACAGAATGAATATACGCCTTCTGCATATAGTTATTTAAACACTCATTTCTTTAAAATTCTAAGCCGTGAGTCAATTTGCTCCTCCTTGCTGCAGTAGCCACTAGTGGGAAGGTGAACCATATATAATTTTAATTTCCCAGATATACATGCAGTATGGCAGGATAGATTGTTGAAGGCAAGGGCTACTTTTGATGATGATGATGAACCTGGGATGCGGATGCTGAATGTGTATCAGTGATGGCGACTTCTAGCCCCGGGCGCAGGCATATTTCAGTGGTATCGTATTTTGCATGGCAGCACCATGTAAGTTACAGGACATAGAAGTCTTTGGTGTTAAACTGAACTCATATAATTCACAGCTCCGCTGTCTATTGGCTTTGTGATCTTGGTTAGATATACTTCCTCCTGATAATTTCTTCACATGTGCAATGGGGTAATGATACCTTAGTTATAAGTGCACATCAGTAATGAAATTTAAAATGTAATATACCTGATATGATTTCTAATACCAAATTAATGTTCACTAATGATACTATTACAATTATTACTATTACTTTATTTATATAGGATGGAACTTAACACTTCCTCCTATCTGCCATAGGAGAAAGTGCAGAGAGGAAGGTTAGCAGTAATGTATGTTGTAACAAGTCTGTAACTACTTACTATATGTCAATGTTTTTGATGTCCTTCAGATATTTTCTGTATTCCCACAGTCTATTCTTTAAAATTTGTTTTCTCTCAGAAGTAAACCATTTTTATATATTATTCATTTTTTAAAGCTACGTGCTAACGCTTATTTTAAGGGAAGGTTGGTAAGGGCAATGTTAATCTCACTTTTTTATTACTAGCCTTTTGTGGAATGTCTCCTTGCTTTGTGAGAAGCTGTTTGCAGCCCGCTGTTGCTATAGTAAGTCCAAAACTGCCTTGAGGAAGTCATGCTTGTAATATCTCAGTAACATTTAGTTTTAGCTTTGCAATGAGCAGTTTCTTTCTAATAAATGTCAATTTATTCATAGGCTCACTGTTGAGCATGAGAGGTGTACTTTTTCTCTTTGCTAAGAAAACATGGATTTTGAAGCCATAATTCTTGGTCTACCAAAATTTAAAGATTGACTTAGGATATATATTTCACTTTTTTTTTAAATTGAGGTATACTCATTGACATATAACATTACACTGGCTTCAGGTATACAACATAATGATTTAATATTTTTATACTCTAAGTAGTGATCACCAGAAGACTGTTTCTATTGTAAGTAAAATATATTACAAAATTTGGGGGGATTCTACAAATTTACTCCCAAATGAGCTCTAGTTGTTCTGTGAATAGCTTTTCCATTGTCATTGGGAACCCTTTCTAGTCCCTCTCTAGAAAAAGGTTAAAATATCTCAGTGTGTCACATGAAGTCATCACAGTCTGATACCAGCCCATTTTATCAACTTTATCTTCATCTAGTCTACAATATTTCCACCCACTAACCCATGTATTAACAACTCTAAAATTTGAGTGTATTATTAGTGTTATTGAGTGTATTATTATTATTATTAGTGGCACTAATATCATATCTATAACAAATGCAAACATTTGCAACATTTCCCTTTCTATATCCATTCTTCACTATTACAATGATCTTTTTATTTATTATTTTGTTCCACTATTTCTAATGCTATTCTTATACCCCTTGATATTCTTACACCCTCATTGTGGATTTAAGCCTTAAATAAGTGTGTGTGTGTGTGTGTGTGTGTGTGTGTGTGTGTGTGTGTGTGTTATGCCAAGTGAAGCTCCAAGCGACCCCAACCTTTCTTGGATTACAACAGTAGATGGATCAAATTTCTTAAAAATAATTAGAAAATAAAAACAGGGAGATTTTAGAGGTAAATTGAGATTTGGAAGTAGGAAATAGGAAATGGAGATTTTGTCAGTTTATGACCTTCAGCCTGGAAGCGGGTTGAAATGAGTTATTTATGATGTGGCTAAAAATCTAAAAGAATGTGAATGCTTTCATACCTGAAGAGGCAGAATACAGACTTTAAGGAAACCAAAGTATCTAAAACGTGAGGGAAGATTGTGGAGAGTAGGAAGTCAGAAGTGTGGTGTCCCAGTCGCTCTGGAAGGCTTTGCCCAAGTCTCCACCCAAACCAGACCCTGACCAAAATACAGCTGTGGTTAAAAGGACAACATGAGATTGGAGCAGCTCAAAGGACGAAGTTTACTTTTTTAGTCCAACCAGTCCAACCAGATTAATTATTTTCTTAAACTAACGTATTAATTCTTCAGAAAAATATAAGAGAAACTAGATTATTAGCAACATAATATTAACAAAGGCCAGGATAAAATTCAAAGAAACTAGAAAATGTGACCAACTTTGATATAGCCCAGATGTTAGAATTTTCACACTAGAATTTGAAGCAGCTATTCCTTTGGTGTTCAAAGATATAAAGGATAATAGGTTTACAGTGAATGAAAAGATAGAACATAGTAATAGAGAAATATAATATGCAATAAAGAGCAAATGGGAATTTTAGAATTGTGATTTCAGACTGCTAGAAAGGGCACCCGGAAAACCTTTACTTCATTATCTTTATTTTTCACTATTTATTATGGAAAGATTTTAAATTATATAAAAGGTAAATGCTATTTAATGGGCACCCATGTACCCATCACCAAATTTAAAAATGAAATTAATGTTAAGTAATTGTTTTGTGTATTCTC
The DNA here is from genome assembly GCF_964339955.1 of Pipistrellus hanaki. NCBI lineage: Eukaryota > Metazoa > Chordata > Mammalia > Chiroptera > Vespertilionidae > Pipistrellus > Pipistrellus hanaki. Next base: position 49,839,283 of record NC_140513.1, on the reverse strand, counting down.
TCCCTCCTATAATTTTAGTAGAGCATTTTAAACTAAACTATAGTGATCATGTCATTTTATCCATAAATACTTCAGTATGTATCTCTGATAAGAAATTTCAAAATTGTATCTATTTTTACACATTCAAGAATTATTATTAATTACTTAATATTATCTAATGTCAGTGATATATTTAAATTTTCTTTCTCCAAGAAAGCTTTTCCAGCTGGTTTGTTTCAATTAAACTATAACAAGGTCCATGTATTATATTTGGCTATTATTATTTTTTTGTTTTGTTTTGTCTCTTCTTTTGACAGTTTCCCTTTCTTCCCTTGCTTAGAGAAACTTAGTTTGGTCCCATAAAATGTACATACTCTGGTTTCGGTTGATTGCATTTTCATGTGCTATAACTTACTTTTCTACCTCTCATATGTATTCTATGGTGTGGCAGTTAATTCTACATGTTTGATTAGTGGTTCCTGCTTTTATAGATACTAAAATTTAGGTGATGTTATTCACTTCCTATTGCATACATTCATTAGGCTCAAAATGTCTGATTTCCCAAATTTTATCCATTACTTTTAAACTGGAATCTCACCAGCCTTCCTTTACATATTTTTTCTTTTCTTGATATATTTATGTTTTTATTCAAAGACTACATTTGTGGAGTCCTTTCCTAATTCTACCCATCTATTTTTAGAATAAGCAACTCTTTCCACTCTTCTGCCCTATTACTTCAAACACAATTTCCAACCTAATTTTGTGTGCCATCATCTTGAACTACTCGGCTAACTTTACATCCAGTTTCAAATACAGATGTGTTAGAGAAGCACACAAATCCTTCTTTTTAAAAAAGCATTAAAGAGCTACCTTTGTTTTTATTGAAGGATGCTGATATCACAGAAGAGGGATTCCACTACTTAAACCCCCGTAGTACCTCCTTATAGTCTGACATAGACTTCCTTTTTCTTTATCAATTAACGATCCACTCCTTCTAACTGCTTCTTCATCTCTTAGTCTTTCTCTACAATTCTCTGGTGCACTGAAATTTAACCATCCTTTTTAATGTCTTCCTTCCATCATTGTCACCAATCTGTAACCTGCATAATTCTTAAATATTTTTCCAAGTACTTGTATTTTTACCACAAAGCTAATAAAAGCCTCGCTGGGCTCACCATTTTGAAGCTACATCCATGACTTTTTTAAGAAAAAAAGAAAAAAGAAAAAAGAAAAAAAAAAAATATATATATATATACACACACACACACACACACACACACACACACACACACACACACCGAAGTGACCCTCTGAATGGTAACTATGACACACACTGACCATCAAGGGGGCAGACACTCAATTAGGGAGCTGCTGAGCTGTGGTGACTTGGCAGCTGCGGTTCTTAGGTGACACACCTGGAACCAGAGAGGAGGGAGCCTGATTCCAGGATGCTTCACCTGAGAACTTGTAGGGGATTTGATAGTTAAATGATGCTGTCCGATTTACTCCTCTGGCAGCCTGGGATCCCTTGGGGGGATGTTGGAGGGCCAGTTTTGGCCGAATCCCCACCGGCCAGGCCTAGGGATACACCCCCCCCCACCACCACCCCAGGTCACAAATCCATGCATGGGCCTCTAGTAGAAACTATTATATATAATCAGTCCTTGCTTACAAATGATACTTCTTAGACGGTTGGGAAAAAGACAAATATCTGTGTGTTTTTTTATTATTGTGATTTCTGCCACATTCATTATAGCTCTAATACTTTATCATTGTGCTTTTTAAATGTGACTGTGAACTACTTAAGATCAAATTTTGCTTTTTTTTCTTTTTAACTTTACCTCCAACACAGCTGCCACCTCAGTTAGAGCACATCATAAATGAGTCTGCTGAGTAAATGACTACTTAAAAGATTAGATTTGTTTTCATAAAAACTGTTGCTTATCTTCCCATGTTATCTCACTATTCTTCCAAACATTTAAGTGTAGATCTAAAATAGATTAGTTGAAAATTCTGTGTTTTGTCAGAAATCCCAGCTACTGTGACATTTTAATTCACATAATCACACATAGATCAGCTTCCTCCACTTTCTTCTATCTGTATGTGAGCATATTTTCTCCACAAATTCAAGGAATCCTATGCTATAGAGTTTTCAGTTCTTCTGTGATAATTCAATTCAGATTAAATTCAAGCCTTCACTGGAAACTAAAATGGCAGGTAACGTGGTAAGTTACAAGAAAAAAAACACAAAAGCTGCCTGAACTGTTGTATATAGACACTCGCAATTGAATGCAGTTTCAGTGAGAGCCTTTATACTCAATGTTTGACTATGAAACCAAGCACCAGCTACATGAGAATAATGTACAAATAATAAGGTAAATGTGCCAGTCAGAGAAGTAACAAGCATTATTACAACATCAAATTATACAAAATCAAATTATAAATGTGTTTTGAAACATTAAAAAGCTTTGGAAAATGACTAGTTAGTGGTATATTTTTCTGGTATCAATCAGAAAATGCATATTTATTAAATATTATAATGTCTTTGGCACTAAGTTAAAATTACCATTTTATTAGTATAGATTTCATTCCAAAGTATTTCAAATGGTTCATAAATAGATATCACAGCCACCAAACAATAAATAAAAAATAACTTATACAAGAGCTTCCCACCCTCACCAGGTAACTCAGTTTGTTAGAGCATCATCCTGGTGTACCACAGTTGAGGGTTTGATCCCTGGTCAGAGCACATACAGAGCCAACCAATGAATGCATAAGTAAGTGGAACAACAAATTGGTGTTTCTCTTTCTCTCCCTAAAATCAATAAAAATAAATAAGTAAATAAAAGAGTGTCCCTCTAGTGCTGCTTTCTGTGGAGTACTGCAGAACCATGTCATAAATAAAGTGGGAAGTATGTTCCCTAGCACTTGTAGGGGATTTGATAGTTAAATGATGCTGTCTGATTTACTCCTCACACAGCATTCAAAGATTATTTTCAATTTAGTGCATGAGAACACTGTTTGGCTGATGATCATATGGCTCGAAAGAGCAATCTTCAGAATGAAACTTAGAATCATTGACTATGAGTCCAAAGAACTTCTCACTATAATATAGGAACCTCACACTTACCATAAGTTAAATTTGACATTTCCCAAAACAACCTAAAATTTAATTCATGAAATCTAATCTGTAAAAATAAAATCGAATGATGTATATTAAAATGTTTTATAAACTATAGAACAATATACATTTTTATTTGTGAACTAATAATCAAAGTATCAACATGTGTCATAAAATCTAAAACTTTACACTTAAAAGAGCCTTTAATATATAATATTATACATGTATTTTTTAACCTTTTTTACCTTTAGTATAGAAAACAATCTATTTAACCATAAGGAAAATATCAATAGAGTGGGAAAAGATAAACAATGTAATCAAAAAAGAAAAGTGAATGACCAATAAGGATGAACGGATGTTCAATATCACTAAATATTAAGAAAACAGAATGAAAAAATAACAATGAAAAATAATTTTTAAACTAAATCAAAAAGTTAAAATGTGATGTAATAACCAGAATTGGTAAATGTGCTGGAAAATGGACTCTTTAAGGGACTGATTAATTGGTACATCCTACTGATAGGGTAATTTGGCAAGCCTTTTCAGTTACCTTTAATTTAAAAATGTAACTGCAGTGTTACAGTATTTCATAATACAAATGGGAAAAGCACCACAATAATACATATAATAAATTTTACACATGCACATATTTCTTGACAAAGTTGTAGTCATTCTTAACAAACAGTAAAAATCATTATAATTTTATATTTCATACAAATGTTTTATTTTACTGTGTAAACTTCATCATCATCATCATCATCATCATAATTAATAGTAGTATCAGTTCCAGTGCATGTAATACCATTTAATTAACATTTCCCTATTGGTAGATATTTAGGTTATTTCTACCTCGTTAGTTTAACTAATGTTATGGTAAATGTCTTTGCGCTAAACGGCTTTCTCATCCCTTGGAATTATTTTATGTAGTTTTGCTCTCAAATCTTTTACATTTAAATACTTTGAAGTTGCTCTAGTCAGTTTTCTCAGTGGTTAGAGCACCAACCTGCCAACATAAGGGTCATGTGTTCGATTCTGGTCAAAGGCATGTACCTTTGTTGCAGGCTCCATCCCCAGCCATAGTCAGGGCAAATGTAGGAGGCAACCAATCGCTGTGTCTCTGTCACATCAATGTTTCTCTCTCGGTCTCTATCCCTCCCTTCCACTCTCTCTAAAAATTAACCTTAGGTAAGGATTAACAAAATAACCTTAGGTAAGGATTAACAAAATAATAATAATAATAATAATAATAATAATAATAATAAATACTTTGAAATTGTAAAGAATAATATACATTTACTTAGATATCAGCAATTTATGTGTATCAATATATTTTTGAAAATTTGGAGAAGCAAAATTGACTCTTATTTTTTATTTTAATATATTTTATTGATTTTTCAGAGAGGAAAAGAGAGGGATAGAGAGTCAGAAACATTGATGAGAGAGAATCATCAATCAGCTGCCTCCTGCACACCCCCCACTGGGGATGTGCCCGCAACCAAGGAACATGCCCCCGACTGGTATCAAACCTGGGACCCTTCAGTCCATAGGCCAATGCTCTATCCACTGAGCCAAACTGATTCCGGCTTGACTCTTATTTTTGATCATCATTTAATTACTGCTAAGGTTACTTTTCCTAAGTATTTTATTTTATTTTAAATATATTTTTATTGATTTCAGAGAAGGGAGAGGGAAAAAGAAATAAAAACATCAATGATGAGAAAGAACCAGTGATCAGCTACCATAACCCGGGCATGTGCCCTTGACTGGAATCAAACCTGGAACCTCCAGTCCACAAGCTCCGATTATCCACTGAGCAAAACCAGCTAGGGTCCTATGGATTTTATTAATTGAGCTCCCCTTTTCAAAATTTTTATGTTATTTAGTATTTACTGGGGTATTGATGAATTCCTTTTCTAACTGTATTCATTTTATTACACCATTTGGTGCAATTATTTTCCTCAACCTACTTATCTCGTTCTAAATTTCAGTTTTAATTTTCACATATAAAGTTTTTCATTATTTTTATATCTTATTTTTATGCTAATATGTTTAAATTTAAATGTTTTATTTTCTAACTCTCCTATAATTATTTTCAAAGTAACACTATAATAGGTGAGATTTATTTTAGTGTTTAGTGTGAGTTGTAGACCTAAAACAGATTTTTGTCTTCAATTCCTAACATGTTATCTCAGTGTCATTGATCAAATAACATAATTTTCCTATTGTTTTCAGATGTTCCTTTTATAAATAGTAAATCCTAATCTATAATTTTACTTATTTCATTCCAGGATATTTTGTGTTATTATTGTTGTTTTTGTGTGTGGGTTTTTTTTGTTTGTTTGTTTTTTGTTGTTTTGTTTTGTTTTGTTTTGTTTTTGGTATCAGCAACACATTGTTTTATTATAGTTCTTAATTAAAAGGTTTATTATATGGTAGAGACTTTTTTCTATTAGTCTTCATTTGATGAATATGTTCTTTCATATTTTTGACCAGTTTCCTGTTAGATGAAATTAGGTCTGATTCTTTTTGTTTTGTTTCTTCTACATCAATCTATATTATCTTCTTATATAGTTCCATAAACATACATAGATTAGGAAAAATGTACATAATAACAGTTTTCCAGTTTTCCAAGTTTTATAACTTTTGGAAAGTTTTATAGTTTTTCTTTATTCAGGTTTAGGTTGAATCATTTCTCATTAAAATTATTCTTAAATATTTTTTTCTTATTGTATGTGGTATCTCCTGGCACATCTCTGAAATGACTCTGACATATAACAAAATAATACATAGATTAAAATATTGATCTACTCATTTACTTTATTAATTCCTTTATTAACTTAAACTTTTAATTTGGTAGTTTTTAATTTTCTAACCACAATTTTTTTTATAACTTCCCTTTGTTTCTTTCTTTGATATGTTTTAATTCTGGCCTCATTTTTTTGTTTTTTACCATATAGTAGAGACAATTTGAATAATGACAACATGTTGATCATACTAATACTTTTTCTTGTTGATTTTAATGGCTGTTAAATTATTTTTACTAGTATTTAATAGAGTTTAACAATAAATTCAGCTAAACTGCTTCTAGAAATACCCTTTGAACACATGAGAATAAATATTATAAATATATAACATTCTAAGCAATGAATAGCTAAACATTTATGTTTCACCCTTAAAATGCTTATACATTACATATACTCATATACACATATATTCACATCATATTATAGCAAATTATTTTTACTCTTTGCCCAAGGATGTTTATTAATTTGAGAGATATACAGGGAGGGGGGAAAGGGAGGGAAAAAGGAAGGAAGGAAGGAAGGAAGGAAGGAAGGAAGGAAGGAAGGAAGGAAGGAAGGAAAGAGGGAAGGAAGGAAGTAAAGAAGGAAAGAAAAGGAAAAAGAACCATTGATATGAGAGAGAAACATCAATCGGTTGCCTCCTGTATACACCGAACCAGCAGTTGAACTGTTACCTTTTTTTTTTTTTTTAATATATTTTATTGATTTTTTACAGAGAGGAAGGGAGAGAAATAGAGAGCTAGAAACGTCGATGATAGAGAAACATCGACTAGCTGCTTCCTGCACCCCCCCCACTGGGGATGTGCCCACAACCAATGTACATGCCCTTGACCAGAATCGAACCCAGGACCTTCCAGTCCGCAGACCAACGCTCTACCACTGAGCCAAACCAGTTTCGGCTGAACTGTTACCTTTTGGTGTTTGGGATGATGACACTCCAGCCAAATGAGCCATCTGGCCAGGGTTATAGCAAATTCTTAAGTACCAAAGCATGTGTATGGTCAATGAATATCACAGGTTAAAGGAAAGGCTGACTGCTACCTGGAGAAGATAGATATTAAAAGATAAATGGGTTTGGATGGGTAGAGAGCAGAGGGAATGGCATTCCTGATGATGGAGAAAGCAAAGCAAAGGCATGGCTATTCTATTTTCAAGGCATATTCAGAGATCGGATAGGCAGACCAGTCTTCAAGGTGAGAACAGTGCAGGTGACCCATTCCCGGCTCATTTCCCTGGCTTAACTCTCTCCTGAGCCATGCTGTTGCAGGTCTTTAGAATTGTTTGGAATAGTGGATGATTTTCCCCTCTTCCCCAGTTTGAATCCAAACCTCTTTCCTTTGTCAGACTGCACACTTTCAGCTTTGTGTTCTGATGGAGTCTCTAGTGTGGTCTTTTTCTGATGATCTCCCGGCCTCTGGACCTTGGTTGTTTAGCATGATTTGCAGCTTTGCGACATTTTTATCATGGGCTTGCTATTGACCTTTATTATCAAGAAAATATTTAGTAAGAATTTTATTATATGGTTTAATATCTTAAATTTTTATGACATTCCTAATATTTTTGCTCTTCCCATAGGGAAGGATGTCTGCTCTTACTTTGCAAAGATGATATTGGGCAGATGAAGCATATGAATGCTAAGGTAAGGAAATTCTGCAGTAGAAAGTTTTATTTGTTTATTTATTTATTGATTGATCAATGTATCCTTATCCCCAGTAGAATGTTCTTAAAGGGAGTGTGCAATAGTATAAAACTATAGAACAACTATGACTTAAAAGGACATTTTACATTAAAAAAAACCCATTATGTTTTATAGTTATTTCTTCAAAATGAATCTTATAAAATATGAAATAGGATAGACTTTCATAATTAGAAACACAAGCCTCTGCAAGAATGTGTATGTATTTGCATTACTAAAAGAAAGAATGAATCACAATATTTATTTAAATGTGAATTGTTTCATTTAAAACCAAGTAATTCCCAGGTAACAAATCACAGTGACCCCAGCGATTAGTTATCAGATTTCCCTGTAGAACTCTTAAGATACAATCCTGTGATGAAAACTATATATATATATATATATATATATATATATATATATATATATATATATAATTTCTGTTCCCAATTCCTGAGTCAAACCTTGAAACTAAATTGAACCCTTAAGGCCTTCAAAGCCTCTAGGTTCAAATATGTTCCTCATCAAACACAAGAACCTGAAATGGAAAAAGAAAGACTTTTTTACAGTGATTATTTTTATTTTTCCAAAACAGCAGTCAATGGACTAGTCTAGCTTTGCCAGTTCTTTGAAAAACTTGAGATTTTAGCATTTCTAATTAGTTGGTCCTCTTGCAGTGCAGAGATTTCAGCCATTTTCAGAGAACTGCCAGTCTTTCAGAATTTGGGGTTATTTTCATTGTGCCTCTCATTAACTCAAGTGGGAGCCCCTAGTCATCAATTAAATGAGCCTTTCACCCTAACTGCTGGCAAATATTTAAGCCTGGAACCATGCCAATGAAAATCTACAAGAATGTTAATGTTTCAAATTCTATGGGTAGAAAAATTTGGAAGAAGGTAGAGTCACGATAGATTTTTGGTAAATCATTTGGTGAACTTCTATTGAATTAAAATGATCTCTCTGATAAATGGTGTGTGTGACTGTAAATGGTATCACCAGCCATCATTTAGTCACCTTTCATTTTCTCACTGATTGATTTGACAAACCTAGTAGGAAAAGTAGGTCAGGTATGGTACATTTTTAACTGCAGTCTTACTTACATTGGCTTTGTTTTTCATTCTATAATAAACCTACCAAAGTAAATAATCATTTACCTGGTATTGTATCTGTAAGGCACCTAAAATAAGAAAGTGACACATTATATAAATATTTTTCCATTTTTTAAAACATAGAGCCAAGTGAAATTTGAAACAGCAAATTAGCAATGTTTTGGGAAGTCTGGGATGTCTAAAGAATTTTCTGTGCACCTTGGTTGGTGTCCAGAAACTAAAATTTGAGAAAACAGAATCTGAATTTAGCATCTTCTCATCATTTTAAAGGCTTAATATTACTGTAAAGCATATACTATATAGGCAAAAATGTGTATTGCTTTTTAAAAATCCCCAGATTTATTAGCTGTATAATGACAACTCTAAAGGCAAACAACTGTGTTTCATGTGTGTAATTCATTGCTGGCACTGTGTTAACAGTCATAGAAATGCAAGTTGCATATTTAGTGCCTTTTCTCACAAGAGTTTTACAACTGCCATAGGAAATAAGGATGTTAGAAGCGCAGAATATTCCGAGTTCAGGAATGGTTTATATAAACAGCTCCAAGTCAGCAAAATGTTTTCCAAAACCCTTGTCAGATTTCTGCACACAACTTATTGGCCAAAATTTTCTCTCATAGCCCATGGCTAGCTACCAGGGTGGCTACAAATGCAACAGATTAACTTCTGCAATCTCTTATAGAGGAGTTGTTTGGAAATGATTATTGGAATGGTCATACAATAGTATATGAATCTACATTATATTCCCTAGGAGGGGCCTATCAGAATTTCTTCCTCCTTAGATATAAACGAATTCCTTTACTTAATTATTTATTATAATGACAGTAACATGATTTATTAAATGTTTTCATGTGTAAGGCAGTATTCCAAGTAATTTCCAAATATTAACCCTTCAACAATTCCATGAGGCATGTTTCATTATGCCCAGAGAAAACCGAGACACTTCTCTGTTCCTGCAACTGGGAATTGGCAGAATAGAAATACTCTCAAACCAGTGCCTTTTAACACACTTCTACCACCCTTTAATTGCAGGCTAATGAATATCCATATCAGCCCTTAACTGTCCTTTTTTCCATTTTTATAATTATACTTTAAATGTAGTTTATTGTGGTGAGTGTGGTCAGATCATTTTTTGAAACATAATTTAAAAAGGCAACTTGGCTGAACTATCATATAGTACAAGTTCCCCAAAATTCCTCATTTTTCTTATGCAAAGTGATGGATTACTCTACATGTTCTCATATAGCACTTCAACACCTAACACATATAGTCTCTGAATTTTTAAAAAAATTAGATCTTTGAGGGTCCAGCAGAAGACTTACCTCAGCCCACTTTTTATGACTGACAAAATTTTCAGATTGAAAATCATCATTCATCTGTTTGCAAAGAAATCTCAATAAAAAATACAAAGACAATGCTTTGAGAGGAAGGCAAAGGGACAAGAAGCTGGAATGCATCTGGGATAAGGGAGTAAGAGATTTTTATGAGTTCTCATATATATTCCTTTGCATGAGAAGGAAAATTGCAGAGTTGATAGCTAAAAACTATATTTAATTTATAGGTGGATTTGGCTCATGTAAAAATAATGTAGTAAATTACTCTGAGAGTAACCTAAAAACATGAAGAATGCAGCGTTTCCATACATGACCTTATCATTAGTTAAATATGAAATAATGCAGGCTCTGACAATTCTTCCACTCACGTTGGACACACGGGCTCTGTGCATGATGCTAACAACTTGAAAGATGCCAGCCTTGGGCAGTGTTTGGAATCTGGCGCTCTAAGTACAGGTGGATGAGATAGGATCCCAGCACTGGCTCTGGCTTGGCTTGACCAAACCTTAGGGTTAAGCATGCTACACATTAATCCCGAGTGATGGATGAGGAGATATAAAAGAATGTGTGTTTAATGGGAGTGCTCTATTAAACATTTAAACAATGATAACTATGATTTCATGGAAATAGTGTAAAGTTGATGCACCAGTCAATAAAATCTAAATAGATACTATATCTTGCTGTGCAGGGAGTTAAAACCTTGTGACAAAAAACATTTCTGTCTACTTCCTTTCTCTCCTTCTACAAGACCTCTATAGCATTTCTATACTTCTGCTTTGGAAAACTAGATTTAAATCTTTCAGACTTAAATGATATTGGACCATACCAAAGACATATTGGCTATAACTGTATGCAGACAAATATTTTGATACATCTCAAGCTAAGAAAGACACATTGAGTCAGTGGAATGTTTTTTGTCCTATGATTTGCATGCTGTGAGAACTTTTGGAGTATGTGAAGCTTAAGTTAAAAACTTAGATCTGACCGTTATGGTTTGAATGAACTTGAGTAATTTATTTTAGATATTTACCAAGGACAAAGATAGCATGGATTTGCTACCGTAGAGGAGGTCATCAAATTCTCCCAACAGAACTGTATTTTATGTGATGCAGTTTCTGGTATTCCATGTCTGATAGAAATCAAGGAAATCAGTATTTTTGTTCACTTTTTGTACTTATACTGATTCTTTTTAATAAATTCAACTTCTTGGAACAAATAACAAATGAGTGCTATGTTAGCATGGAATCTGTTGACAAACTCTAAACCATCAATTTATTTGCCTTAATTTAAATAATTCTCTTGGAAAATGGCCCAGGATTAAAACACAATTTAATGGTGGTGACTAAGATTTATGCAGAAATGATTTTATTGTACTGTGTTTGTCTTAACAATGAAAGTGTGGATAATATAAACCTCCCTGAGGTATACTTTTGATATATTTCAAGGATATAATTTAGTGGTTTTTGCATTAATTCAATAATACCTGTTTGCACATTGGACCATGGTCCTGATTTAGCATCTATCATACTATTTTGTAATTGCCTTTCTTTATGTTTCTTTAGATTATAAGCTCCCTATGGGCAGGAAACATGTCTTTTTTACATAAATAACTAAAAATATTTTATAACAATTTTTATTTTTGGCTGTGGTTAAGGTAGCATTGAAAATAAAGAGAAAAGGAGACAGTGTTACTAGCTACAAGTGTGTTTTATTGAAACTAATAATTGTAAGTACTTCTATATATCCTTTTTTGAAAGTACAGAAAATGTACTTGAAACTTAACAGGTCTCCAAACAAATGACCATCAAATAATAAACATTTCAAGATACAGTAACTCCAAATGTGTTGTGAATCATTAAAAAAATAAACAAATGAAAATTATCTTACACAAATTGAAATACCTAGTTTTTTATTTTTATTTTATTTTTTAATATCTAGTTTTTTTAATTAAATATATTTTTATTGATTTCAGAGAGGAAGGGAGAGAGAGAGAAACATCAGTGATGAGAGAGAATCACTGATCAGCTGCATCCTGCACGCCTCCCACTGGGGACTGAACCTGCAACCTGAGCAGGTGCCCTTGACCGGAATGGAGCCCAGGACCCTTCAGTCCACAGGTTGACATTCTGTCCACTGAGCCAAACCAGCTAAGGCTAAAATAACTAGTTTTTAAGAATGGCTGCTTTCCCACTTAACCAGTGTTCTGGGAGATTGCAGGGCACACAGCTGATCTGCCTGGTAACACGGTCCAACTCGCCCTCCTCAGCATGTGCTTCTCAGGAAGATATATTTTCAGGGCTTCCTCCCAGAGTAGAGGCTGATAGTAGTGACTCTTTTGCCGCGAGGAGCCCAGGAATGTTTATATAATCCATCATGTGTATCCATGAAGTCAGAGGAGTGGGAGTTTGGTCCCACAGGAGTTTTCTTAAAACATTATTTGTAAAAGTGTGGGCAGTTGGCCAAGTCTTCATCTGGCCTCTCCTAATTTAGCTCAGAACTCCTTCTTGTTCAGGTATGTATTTTCTTGTTTGGCGGTAAAAAGCATAGAATAAAGCAGAGAAGGACACACTAAGGCACTGTATTTGTAAGGTAACACAGGGGAACATTCACTGGTTTTAAAGATTAGGATGGAGACATCTTAGGGATGTTATTACACTGCGTATCATAGTTCACTCTCTGTACCCCCATGATGCCTGCCCATTTCACATGCAAATTGTATTCCAAATTTTTCATATGTCTCAATTCAATAAAGCCTCAACTTCATTGAGTTTAAAACCTCATTTAGATTTCATCATCTCAAAAGGCCTACACTTCTTCATCTAAATCATCTAAATCAAGTATGGGTGAGGCTCCAGGTTTAATCCATTCTGAGGCAGAATTTCTTTTCATGTTCAAAACTATGAAACTCAAGAATAAAATCCAATGGTAGGACAGGCGTGGGATGCCAGTTATAGAGATCTCTATTCAAAAAGGGAGAAAGGAAGGGAAAAACGCACCAACATCCCCAAGCAACTTTAAAATGTAAATGAAGCATCAATATGTGGTTTGAAAGCCTGGGAATAATCCTTTGTGGTTTTCAGCTCTCTCATCTGGATTTCTGACTTTCCCCTCTGAGGTGGAGAATCCAACCTCTAGTCACCCTCCAGTTTTCATCAGGGGTAGCACATGTGTTTGATGCTGATTAGGTTTCCCAGCCTGGCTCCTAACTGTGGGGTTTTGGTGGGTTCTATAGCCTTTTTTCATTTTGATCTCTCCCTTCTAGTCCAACCTGGCAATGTTTCTGCTAGTATAAAATTTCAAGACCCTTTTGAGTTTCCTTCGTATGTCACAGGAACCCACCCCATTGGAAAAGAAGCTCCTCCGTGGGCCTTTCTTAGATAATCATATCTTTAATCTTGTGTTCTGCTGACTAGGTTGAGGGAACCCATGAATCACGTGCCTATTCTCCTTAAAGAGACATCTCTGAGACTGAATACTCAGACCTTCTGAGCCTTCAGAGGCTTTAGACAAAGGCCGGCCAGCCACACCCTGGGCTTTGTATCCAGAACACTTTTTCTTGAAAGTGATGCTCGTGATTTCAGTGTCTTTCTCAATCTGGACAGCCAAGACTATTCCACTTCATCAAGTCCTGCTTCCTTTTTGATTAAGTTCTTCCCTTACCTGTACATCTTTCCTCTTGCATTTTACTGAAAGAAGCCGGGAGAAACCAAGCCACATCTTTAACCACTTTGCTTGGGAATCTCCTCAGAAAAATATTCATGTTTGTTAGTTACAAGTTATGACTTTTGTAGAACCGAGGGACACAGTTCTAAACTCTCTGCTACTACGTAACACGACTTCTCTTTCTTCCAGTTCCCAATGATGTGTTTTTCATTTGTTTCTGAGCCCTTAGCAGCAGTGCCTTTACTATCCTTCCTACCAAACATCAGCTTATGAAGATTCAAGTCTCTCTAAGATATTGAAGATTTTCTCTTCTGTGTTTTTCACTGGCTCTTAATTAGCAGAGGCATTCAAGTCCATATATCTACCAATAGTCGGTTCAAAGCAATCTAGGCTTTTTCTTTCATGCTCTTCAAAATTCATTCTGTATTTGCTTCTTGTCCACATGTTTAGGTATTTGTTAAAGCAGCATCCTACTTCTAGTTCCTAAAATCTGTATGAGTTTGCCACATTAACGAATCACTACAAATTGAGTGGCTGAAAACAACCATGTTGACACTCGATTTTAGCTGAGTCAGACCCATTTTAGACTTCAGAATTCCAAAGTGGGTCTCACTCAGCTAAAATCGGATGTCAACAGGGCTCTAGGGAATGCCCATGTCTTTCCTTTTTCAGCTAATGGAAGCTTCTTGCATTTCTTGACTCGTGGCTCTTCTCTCACAGCCAAACGTATAACATGATCACACTTCTCTCCCTTACACCACTGCCTCTTTTTTGTAAGGATCCTTGCAATTATATTGGACCCCCTTGGATAATCCAGCATCATCTTCCCATCTGAAGACCCTTAATTTAGTCGCGTCTGCAAAGTTCCTTTTGCTGTGTAGTCACAGATTCCAGGAATTAGGACCTGGGCATCTTTGGGGAGGTGCAGTTGGAGCATTATTTTTCATACCAAAGAAACATATTATGCCAGTGTTTCCCAACCTTCTCTCATGATGAGAATCACCTGGTGGAGTTGTTAAAACACAGATTCCTGAATCCCAACTGAGAAGTGCTAAACTAGAATTTTTGAGAACATATAGGTAAAATTGCATACCTAACTTAGTGCTCTGTATATAACATCTGTGTTAGAGCACTAGTTAAGTATACAAAATTGCATACCTAACTTAGTGCTCTGTATATAACATCTGTGTTAGAGCACTAGTTAAGTATACAATTTTATCTATATGTTCCCAAAAATTCTAGTTTAGCACTTCTCAGTTGGGATTCAGGAATCTGTGTTTTAACAACTCCACCAGGTGATTCTCATCATGAGAGAAGGTTGGGAAACACTGTACTATGCAAATGAGGTCTTTAAAAGTGAAGTTTATGCCTCCTTTCTTTCTGTATCATCAGGATCTGGTATAGTTATTGCCTGGTACGTAGAAGGCACTCAGTAAATGTTAAGCAATTGTTTTAGTAAAAATAACTTGTATTTGGCATTTGCTACATGACAGACACTCTTCTAAGAGATACAGCAATGAACAAAACACAGTTCTCATTCTCATAGACCTTACCGCACTCTGGTGTGGGGAAGCAGAGAGTATATGCACACAATAGTCTTAAGTGATGGATGATGTGAAGAAACATCATCCAGGTAAGTGTAGAATTTGCCGGGTGTGCTATGTGAGAAGTCCTTTCAAACAAGGTGCCATTTGACTGGAGACCAAACAGAACAGAGGAATCCAGACTTATAAATATTTGGGAGAAGAATATTCATTAAGAGTGAATGGTAAATGAACAGATTCTGAAGTAGGAACATGTAGGGGTTTTGAGATTTTTAAGGAATAGAAAGGATGCCTATGAGGTTCATAATGAGAGGCGAAAGATGGACTAAGAAGAGGTCAGACAAGTGGAAAGGTGGCAGGTTTGGTAGCCTTCAGTAATCTGTGGGAAAGAGTTGGATTACACTGAGAGGGAAATGGAAGTACACTGCATAGTTGGAACACAGGCTGGAAAAAATCTGACTTGTATTTTAAAAGGTTATTCTGGTTGCTATGTTGACTATTACCTGCAGGAAGGTAAAGGTGGGAGCAAGGAGACAAGACAGGGCTATTGCAGTGGTTCTGGGGAGAAATGATCCTGACTTGGCATAGAGTGGTAACAGTGGTAATATGAATTTGTAGCTCATTCTACGTTTTATAAAAATTCTCACCTGATTATACTTCCATTGCTTTCCAAAGAGAGTGGAAGGAAAAGGGGGAGGTGAAGAGAAAGAGAAAGAGAGAAACATTACTGTGAAAGATACGCATTGATTTGTTGCCTCTTGCATGTGTCCTGACCAGACTAGGATGCAACCTGCAACTCATGTTAGAGCCTGATTGGGAATCGAACCTGAGAACCTGCATTGCGAAGGCCAGCACTCTTAACCAATGAGCAACACCAGCCAAGGCTCTGAATTTTTTTCTAAAGTAGAACACATGTGATTTGCATGAAGGATTGATTGTGGTTTGAGAGACGGCAGTTAAAAGTGACTGCAAGGATGTGGGCTGAGCATTTGTTAGTGGAAGCTTCAGGTTTTGAACTGGGGAAGACTACAGACCATAACAAATTTTCAGTTTTGGATATGTTTACATTGAGTTGCTGATCAGACATTAAGCAGAGATGCTATGTGGGCAGATGGACTTGGAGACTTGAGTTCAGAGGAGAGACTGGGGCCAGAGGTGCACTTTTTGGAATCTCGGCACCTAGGTGACATTTAAAACTGTGGAGCTGGATGAAGTCCCAGGCAAGAGAAGAGGCGCCAGCATTGAGCAGAGGTACTCTCTTGTCTGAAGGTCAGAAATCTGAGAAGAAATGAGCCCCAGGGTATGCTCACAGGCAGGCAATGGGGAAGGAGGGGACCCAAGAGAGAGTGAGGCCAAAAGAAGACAGTCATTTAAGAAAGGGGCAAGCCTGGCCTGCATACCTTAGTGGTTGAGCGTTGACCTATGAACCAGGAGGTCACTGTTCAGTTCCAGGTCAAGGCACATGCCAGGGTTGCAGGTTCCATTTCCAGTAGGGGGCGTGCAGGAAGCAGCTGGTCAATGATTCTCATCATTGATGTTTCTATCTCTCTCCCTCTCCCTTCCTCTATGAAATCAAGAAAAAATAAAATTTAAAAAAGAAAGAAAAAAAGGGGCAATCAGTCCTGGCTCTGTAGCTCGTTTGGCTGAGTATCATCCTGATTTGCCAAAGTTGCAGGTTAGATTCTTGATCAGAGCACATACAAGAATCAACCAACGAATGCACAAATAAGTGGAACAGCAAGTCAATGCCTCTCTCTCTCTCTCTCTCTCTCTCTCTCTCTCTCTCTCTCTCTCTCTTCCCTTTCTCCGTCCCCCCTTCTCTCTTCTACTCTCTATTTAAAAGCAATAAGTTAAAAACAAATAATAAAAGTGATCAAATATGTTCGACACTGCTGAGATGCCAGTAAGATGAGTACCCCAAAATAACCCCTTAGTTTGGCATCATGGACGTGATTGTGTTCTGATGAGTTGGGGATACAGATGCCTGACTGAAGTTATCCATGGAACTGCAAGGGCCTTTATAATCCACCAAACAGCAAAGACTCCTCACTGCATTTCTAAACTTTGGCAAATACTTAAAACTATGCTATGGAATTTGGGGCTGACTGGTAGTATAAATATTGGAGTTTCTTTGAAGCTGAGTCAAGACTTCTGCATTAGTCATCTAGAGTTCATTTCTTTGCAAAACTCTCAAAATGTACTAGCTTTAAGCTGTCTAAATTCCTTACCTTCAATTATCTCCCTCTCATAAGACAAACGAGTCTATAAAAACGGAGATTAATGTAACGAAGGAAAATTCCATTTTCCTGGGAGAACATGACTCAGTCCACGCAGAACAGTTTGGAAGGCACTTTTGCTTTAACATTTCTACCCCATTTCCTTATGGTGCAGACAGAGAGCGAGCATCGGATACTGCAGGTCAGGCATTAGTTATGGGGATTCCTTAGTAGAAAATGCATTTGTTCTCTTGAGACCAATGAATATGTTAGTAATTAATTAGTGTGGTATAAATTTCATAGTCCCCTCCTCTTAGTAAAACTCAATCATCAAATTGTTGGCTTAATGTAACTCCATATGTCAAAATCACTGAGTCCGTATTTGGTGTCTTTTGCAAAAAGTAGGCATAACTGTAAAGCACATAAAATACTGAAACTAATAGAGCCAAAAAAAATTATCCTTACATATGCTGCCAAAGTTTATTACAGGTTCTTTAAAATATAGCGTATTAGTGAAAACTACTCCACATACGTCTCTCATAGTATATTCCTATGCTTTTTCATTTCCTTTCTACAGAAGGGGGACTTACAGAAGGTATGGCATAGACAAAAGCAGGGGAAGCTGATTGGAAAAAGGAGGGTGTAAAAGAAATTTGCCAGATTGAAGTTATCATCTGAAACTGTGATCCAAGGAAGCAAATAATCTTTCATGTGTCTAGCATGATCTAGCCAAATGCTGGGTTTTGAGGGGATTAGAATTTGCTCTTGATGCTTCATATAATCTTGCTCTTGGCCCACCTCCCTCTTATTGGGGACATTCTCCTTGCAGTGGTGTTGACATAGGGTTACATATTTCATTACCCTCTGTTTGAAATTTATCAGTCATATTTTTAAGAATGTTTTCTCAACTAGGTCATGTGTGCTAAAAATTGCTTGATTTAACTTCAGATTAAATCCAAACAAAATAGCCAACCAACCAGCTTTCATTAAGGGAATGAAAAAGAAAACAGAAAGGGTGAAATATACAAGGAACAGTTGGCATATGGTCAACTCCCTGATTCGCCTATAGGCACAAACCTGACTCCGGACATGTGATTTCAACAAAGGGTTGGGAAGCTCAGTACTGGAAAATACTGATTGGAAGGGAAATGGTTGGTTACTTTTTTCTTTTTGTCACCGGCTTATATTTGCTTTCTCATTTGTGCTTTATTATTTAACTTCAATAGGTACAAAAGAGTCTACTGAGTATTATTGTTAGGAATAAGATATACCCAAATTCAAATCCCAGTTCTGACACTTACTAGGTTGATTTGACCCATTTACCTACCTTTGTAGGTCTTAGTTTCTCAAACATAGAAGGTAGACAGTCCCAACATTATGAAATTGTTGTGATGAGCATTATGTCAAGAAGTTTTGAAAAAGAACCAGTGTAGAATATAGACCCTAAAGATTTTAATCGTAAATTGAGTAATATATGTCCTGGAAACAAACAATACATTTGACAAGTGTGTTATAGGTACATAGTAACAAAGGACATTTTGGGGAGACCATGTCTTGAATATGGACATTTTTTGTTTAAATAGGAATACTTTTTGATTCATACTATAAAATATTTTGTGCAGAAACATGTATCATTACAAAACACAATTTGACATCTCAATAGATTAACTCACTAGGAATCATTAAGGTAAAGGAAATGTGGAGGAATAATAATATCACATCAAAATTAAGAGATTATTTATCTATCGCAGGACGAAATGATACCATATAAGTGAACAGCGATTCTGATTTGCATGAACTATATTTATCCATCAATTCATATGTATTATCTAAGTTTTCATATATCCAATTGCAATTGCAGAATGCATATAAGTGAATGTTAACAAAATCTCAAAATACAATTAAATTTAGGACCCCTTAACCCAGTGGTGGGGAACCTTTTTTCAGCCAAAGGCCATTTGGGTATTATAACATTATTCAACATATAAAGCTATCAACTTAAAAATTAGCTGTGATATTTGGTTAAACATTTAATTAACTCACCCCTGATGCCTTAACAGGCCAGACCAAATGATTTTGTGAGCCTTATATAGCCTTCGGGCCAGACATTTCTCACCATGAGGCTTAACTTCTAATCACATATCTGATCTCAATTATCTTTGAAATTTGGGAGAATCGAGTATTACCATACTACACACTCTACTGTTTCAGTTAGCATCACTGATGAGAAACCCTGACCAGTTTGGCTCAGTAGATGGAGCATCAGCCTGAGGACCATAGGCTCACAGGTTGATTCCAGTCAAGGGCAAGTACCTCTGTTGCAGGCTCCTCCCTGGCCTGGGCCCTGGTGGGGACTCAGGCAGGAGGCAACCAATCGATGTGGTTCTCTCACATTAATGTTTCCCTCTCTCTCAAAATCAATGGAAAAATATCATTCGGTGAAGATTAAAAAAAATAAAAGAATAAATGAAAAAATCACTGATGAGAAAGTGCTGATATATACTGTGAACACCAAGTTGAACTGAATAGATTTCATATAGTCTTCCAAATGATTGCTATAAAAATGCATGAATAACAATTTTGTTGATTTTTATGCTAAGAAGTTGTGGACTGGAAATAATATCTAACTTGGTCCCAAACATTTTGTTCAGTCTACTCTATAAACAGTAATAAACCTCAGTATCTTCTAGACAATGACACTTGGAATCATTTAGAAATTCAAGCAACAAAATTAGCTGTCATCAGACTTTGGTTTATTGCAAAATGTAGCAAAGTTTTTTGATGTAATCCCTGACCCCTTGCTCTGAAAACAAAAGCGAACACATAATTATTGCTCATTCTTTCCCCCTTCTTTATTTGTGCCACTGTAAAAAGAAGGGAGAGGGGAAAAAATCAT
Source organism: Pipistrellus hanaki (assembly GCF_964339955.1). Taxonomy (NCBI): domain Eukaryota; kingdom Metazoa; phylum Chordata; class Mammalia; order Chiroptera; family Vespertilionidae; genus Pipistrellus; species Pipistrellus hanaki. Next base: position 49,818,942 of record NC_140513.1, on the reverse strand, counting down.
TGTAATAAATAAAAATAGAGATGTAAGAGAGAAAAATAGATGAATCCAGATTAGAAATATTAGGAGCAACAGAAATATCATCAAGCAGTTTCAAAATATGCTTCTTTTTTTTTTTTTTTTAAAGGTTATCATGTAAAAAAAAAAAAAAATCACACCAAAAATATAGCAGCAGAGAAGAGAGATAAATACAAGTTAATTGCACACGAATCCCATGCAAAAAACCTGGGTCCTTAGCCAAAGCAGTAGTATTCAGAATCCAATTTGGGAGGCTTGTGCAGCGCCTGCGAGTCCTCTATGACGGAGCTGTCACTGAACTGGTCCAAGTCCGACGGGGTGTGATGGCCTGGGACATCATCCGCCAAAGTGTCCAGATAGCTCCCCACAGAGATGCCGTCCAGCCCGTCGCTGCCGTCGTGCAGGCTGTTGTAGCTTCCGTGGAGGGAGGTGCTCTGGCTCTCCAGTAAGCTGCACAGGCTGCCGCTGAGGCTACTGCCTCGGCTGGTAATGGTGGCTTTCTCTTCAATCATCCACTTGATGGACTCAATGCTCTCATTGATGACAAGCAGCTGGCGCATGAGCCTGGCGTCCGTGGCTCTGAGATTAACCTGCAGAGAAGGGGGAGAGAGGAGAGACCTTCCAGTTAGTCTATGTTCTCGAAAGACCCAGCATTCATTCGGATTCTGTCTTCTTCAGCCCATCATTTTAGATTCGTAGGCTAAATTCACTCGATCTCAGGATGTTTTGGAAAACTGCTGACCAAGGGCGGGGATCCTAATCAAGGAACTCGCTTCCTGCCAGACACATCAGGCCCCAAAAGAGACAGTACAACTCCCAATGCACCCCTGACCCTGACCAAGAGGCCTGGAAATTTCATACTGAATAATATCAGGTTCTCAGCTTAAAAAAGTATGCTCTCTTTGGCCAGATGAATAGCTTATCCGAGTTCACTTGAGAATTTGTGTGTGGATGCTAAGAGGTGGGGAGAGGAGAAATGTGTAGAAATTAGGAATTATCCATAATCATTGTTACAGCTTCTATTTTTTTGAGTGACAGCATGCCAGGCATTATTATAGAAGCTCAACCCTTGTTGTAGTAATTCTATACCACAGGCATATTATTTTATCCCCATTTTACAGAAGAAGAAACAGAAAAGATTTGAGGTCTGTTCTCTTTATGATTTATGAACATATATAGTACTCAATAACGCCTTGTTTCTAAGAGGAACCAAACTGCTCTAATATTTCTTGAATCCAAAAGGGTACCATCATACTAGGCTGACACACTTGGCAAGATGCAGTGTACAGATAGTTTCTGTAGATTTATTTTGCTTCAAGTATATCAGGGGCAGCCCCAATCAGAATTGGGGTATGGAATTCTGAGAAGGTTCTAAAATTAAGAAGGTTCTAAGTGCCTTCTAGGTGTGTGTTTCTTCTGATAGTTCTAAGGAGAAATCTGCCTTTAAAGCCACAAGAGATACTTTCTTTGTGGGTCTTACACTTTAAAGGGACATTTGCCAACATCAGTATGTGGTGGTTCTGGGGAAGGTGGGAAAGGGGAGGCCTCAGGAACTCCATCATTTCCTTTGTTCTTGGAGTTGGAGAGATGTGGCTCCTATGAAGGCTGTGGTGCCTGGCCTGGGAGGCAGGGACACGTTTGGCCACCAGGGGTCCTAGTCACATTTTTTATGGTTTGAAATGGATTCCTTCCACCCCCCCCCCCCCCCCCCCCCCCAGTTGGAATCTTTTAACCCAAGAGTCTGGGCTTTGCTAATTCTCTTTAACATCCATGGCTAATTCAAATTGATAGGTTTCTAGAATTATCAAAGGCACTCAGTCACAAGTGACTCAAGCCATCAGGGAGAAAGGAGCCTATTGTCTTCAAATATATGCATTCATTTTTGTAAAAAAATATTTCCTGGTTAAGAGTTAATCCATAACTGGAGGCAAACTTTGCATTTAGTGAATGTGCTGAACAAACATTAGGGGGGATGGAATTCCTACCAGGGACTTCAAAGATCTAAGATTACAGGGCAAAATATATATGTATAAATAGAAAAAGCACAAAGTACAGTTTAAAAATCTTTCTTTTTGATAAGATATTCAATAAAGTGATTGGGTGATTTCCTTATCTCTTCCAAGAAAGCACTGAGAACAAATTCTGTGGAAGGTAACCAGTGAAAATCTTTCCACTGAAGTGCTCACAAACAGAAGGATGTACACTTAGTAGGTCTAAGAGGAGAATTGTGTAGAAATTAAGGAATCATTATATCATCACATATTAGCTTTTCTATTTGTGGTGTCATCTCATTGACCTTGCAGTGACCTGTTGGTGAAGGAATGTTCCAGTTCACTCATACACCCCCATGAGCCATTAAGATACTGCAATATGACAAATATTTATAAATCAGCAACAATTTGCCTAAGTCCACTGTGGAGCTGAGAAAGTCGGGATGAGCCAAAGTCTTGCAAACGTCTCCAGTCAGGCAACCGTAGCTGATAAAACACGCTGTGTCCGTTGCTGGTGCAATATGAAGGAGAGCATGTCCCGAGGGCTCCCCAAATGAGCACAGATGCATCTGTTCGCATGCCCACCCTGTCCCACTCTGCTCTGGGTGTGTCCCCGCTATTCCTCTCACTTGAAATACTTTTGCTCTCTTCCTCCCTCAATCCAATTCTTCCTCCAAGTCCCACTTCTTCCCTCAACCCTAAATTGCTACTCCCAGCCTCCTCTGTAGTCCTATCTAATAAAAGAGTAATATGCATATTGACCATCACTCCAACACACAATATGGCTGCCCCATGTGGTCAAAATCCTGCCCCCATGTGGACACAAGATGGCCAGCAGAGGAGGGTAGTTGGGAGGGACCAGGCCTGCAAGGGAGGGCAGTTGTGGGTGATCAGGCAAGCAAGGGAGGGCAGTTGGGAGGGACCAGTCCTGCAAGGGAGGGCAGTTGTGGGTGATCAACCTTGCAGGGAAGGGCAGTTAGGGGTGACCAGGCTGGGAGAGGAGGGAAGTTGGGGCAAACAGGCTGGCAGGGGAGTGGTTAAGGGGTGATCAGGCTGACAGGCAGAAGCAGTTAGGGGTAATCAGGAAGGCAGGCAGGCAAGCAGTTGGGCAGCAGTCCTGGATTGTGAGAGAGATGTCCCAGTTGGAGAGGGTGCAGGCTGGGCTGAGGGACACTACTACCCCCTACCCCCCTGCATGAATTTCATGCACAGGGCCTTTAGTTAGTTTATATCTCACAGTTTAGCTTAATTTTGTATAGTCTTACATTGCTACCTATTATTGTGCCTTTGAGCTGTTTCTTTGACTAAATTTAAAGTGCCTTTAAGAAAGAAGCCATCTCTTCTATTTCTTCCATTTCTTTAGGTATGTCATAAGCAATGATTTTTTTTTCCCTTTTACAAATAGTCGTAATTTGTGGGACCTCAAAACATAATAATTCACATTCCCAGGAAACTTTGTCACTCAAGGGTTAAAACACACTTAGGATAATATTTCAGCATTTTTTGCCTGAGCCACACAGTGGCTGCATCAAATACAATTTTTAAAAAAATTCATTGCACAATATGAATAAGAGGGGAGTCGACTATGAAGTAACAAAAGCTTCCTTTGACCGTGACATGATTTATTTAAATAAAAAAATTCTTTTCTTCTGAAAGCAAACATTCACAGGCCATTGAACCACAGTTGGGGAAAGAAGCTGACGAAAGCGGGTCAGTTGGAACGCGTTGATCTGGCTGATAATGATTACAGACCGACTGTGTCTCCCTCTCTGTCCTTGGTGAGAGAGTAAACAGCTTCCCACTGTGGGAGCCCGGGGCCGGCCGGTTCACACGCTGCCCATCCATTTCCTGGAGCTGCAGGCTGCGGGCTTCACACTCACTGCTTTCTCCAGGAGCGAGGCGTGGCTGGGCCACTGCCCATGAACCTTGGAAGAATGAGCAATCCACCACAGAATAAAGCACACTGTCACCTCAGTCTGCGGCGGCTGCTGCCCCACCTTTCTCACTATTATTCATGTTGGTCCTTATGAAGTCTGACCATTGATGAAGAAGAGAGAAGACAGAAGGGGAGAGAGAGAGAGAAAGAGAGTGAGAGAGGGAGAGAGAGAGAGAGAGGAGAGAGAGAGAGAGAGAGAGAGAGAGAGAGGGAGAGAGAGAGAGAGAAAGAGAGAGAGAGAGAGAGAGAGAGAGAGAGAGAGAGAGAGAGAGAGAGACACTGAGAAACTGACTGACTGGCTATGTTGGCAGGAGGCCATGCAGTTCTTTCACTTGAGGTCTTATTAGGTCCCGTAACCTCACTCTGAAAATGGCTAGAGGTGAGAGGCCCTCCTTATGATCTGAATCTGTGTCCCCGCTCTTTGGAGAGGGGATGTGATACACAGCCCCCAGACCACCTTTCTGGTTTTCCTGCTCCCTCCATAACATTCCTCACTGGTTGAAATCATTCTGCTTCTTAACTTGTCTGCTTAGTTCCTGTCTCCCCCATGGGCATGCGAGTGCCACAGAGTGCACAGGATCTGATGTGTCCTCTTCACTGCGCTGTGCTCAAGACGTACAAGAGTGCTGGGCACATAGTAGGCGCTCAGTTAGTGTCATTCAGGGGCTGAATGAGTTGGTCAGATTGGACCATCAGGAGCGCCCCGCCCCTCCCTTGAGCTCTGCTGTGGGCCCGTGACATGTTTGTTTCTAGAAGAAAATACTTTTTTTTTTTTTTTTTTTTTTTTTTTTAATTTAAGTAAATGATGTCATGGTCAGAGGCAGCTTCTGGAAAGGGCATTTCAGTATTGACACGTTCCCAGCGTGCCACCCCACGCCTCTTCATTCACAGGCCTGGGACGCTGGGGAACGGCACAAGGTCATCCCTATCTTCAGCGGGCAGATTGCGAGCTGGTATCTCCGAAAGGAAGTGGACGCCAAGGTGTGAATCACACGCCAAACATGACTGTGTTTGTTCGGAGGTAATAATGGGTACGAGCACGCCACAGGTGTTCTGCAAACACTTGCTGAAATGAGTTAAACAAAGGGAGCAAACACACACAGAGGACATTTACAAAAAAAAAGTTTGCACGAATTGATCCAGCAGAGTGGATGTCCTTTCCTCTCTCCCGCCCTGGCCCTTAGTTGCTGCACTTTAAACAAGGTGAATGCTGACATTTCAGTCCTTTTTTAAGCAGGAGGTGAGCTGGCTCTGTGGTAGAACTTGGAAGGAAGGATCTTGAAAGAACAAATATTCTTAATAATAGACTTTTCCAGATCTGTGTTTTCTCTCACTTTGATACTGAAAGAATACAAAGGTTACCAATTGGCTCAGTGGGATCCCAGAGAGATGAGATGCGGTCAAATTTTCAGTGAAAGAGGGAGATGACAAACTGGTCCGCTTCTTTTGTGGCGGTAAATGAGGAACCTGCCCCTGCCTCTGCCGACCTACATGACCTTTGGGCAAAGTGGCCTGGCACAGAGGCCTGAAAGCCACATCCTGGGTGTCCCCTGAGCGGCAGTGAGCCAAGGACTCAGGGGATGTGGTAAAACAGACTGTGAACAAAGACTGATTTCTGCCCAGGAAAGGAGATTTCATTCAGCGGGGGGACTCAGCTGTCACTTGTGTCTGCTTCTGGCATTAAGATGTTATTTGATAAGAAGATTCTGTGGGACAGATCATCTCAGATTCTCCTCCACCCTGCCGTTGTCTCCTATTCTTTGCCATTTCTGTGGCCGTTTGCTCACTAAACTGTTTCTGCTCTGAGAAAATTCTGCAAGTTATAGAGGAGACAAGTCACACCGCTTTTGCCGCTCAGGAACTCCAGCAAAAGGCTTAGCTGGCAAACACCCATGGCTAAAGCCGGAAGTGTGAGCTCCGTGTGAATGCAGTGATAGAAATTTTAGCTCTGACCATTTGGGTTGAAATAAAAATCAGATTGTGTTCTGCTCCAAGATAAACATGCATATCCTCTTTAACATGCCTGTATCTTGACTGCATGTGCACTTGAACTGCAGAACTGTGTCTTCCCGATAAGGACATTACTCTATCTTGTCAGACTACAGCACCATGTTCTTCTATATCTCTCCAAGCTCTCTCTCACTGTGTCTCCCCTTTTATTTATGAGAATGGATTCATCAGATAAAAGCGAGCCATCTCGTAGTTATGCATTCCTACTGTAAAAGCCACAGTATCCATGACCTAAATCCCAGACGTCCAGCAGGCTGTCATAGGCATTAGAAGGGAGAAAGACTACTTTCCAAGCAAGTCCATAATAACGAACAAGCGGAAAGAAAGCCAGGTTAGATTTGCTTTTTAACAAGATGCTCTAATCCCGGTTTCACATTGGAGGAAACCAGTCGACATTGTTTTCAAGATTTGTCGTTGGCGGAAGCTCTCTTTTCTAGCCAGATCCATTTCTAAATATACAAAAATAATCAAAAGCATCTGTATGTACTAAACGAAAGAGCTGTTTCAAATATGCTTGGAATATTGTTTTTCCAGCAGCTTATCCAGTCTATCTGCATGTTCACTTTGCCTAACCTTCTTGCGTCCAAATTTGCTCCCTCTCCAAATTCACCACATCCTCAATTTGAAGATCACAGATTTTCTGCCTGCCCACAGTAACATTTACAGAAGTTTTATTAATAGTTTATTTGTAAAGCACTCCTCTAACTCTTCTCTCAGAGGATGTTGTGAGTGCCGCCTAGAAGACAGTGTGCATTGCCACCCACAGCCTCTGCTTTGGAATGAACGCTTCAGGGGAGAAGCCATCCACCAGTCCCTGTGGTTCCACCGGAGTTCTCCTCTGCTTTCCCAGTCAGTTAAAAACGGACAATAACATTGGCTTCTAATTGGGCAATAGAGGATTCCATTTTTATATCAAGTCAGCTCTGCCTCCTTCCATTTGTGTTGTTTCTTTGGGGAACTGAACAATAACTAAAACAGTTCACTCTTTTCCCAAGACCTTATAGAAGAGTTATTTCCCCAAAGACTAAATTATATACATAAAAACACCATCAGCAGCACAGTTGACTGATGGATGTTGTTTTGATAAAATCAAAAGCTGCATCTGGTTTATGTGAAAGGGGCGCATGTGATTCCCCCCTCCCTACCCCCACCCCTCAGTTTTAAACATAAATTCCAGGCACCCGGCCTGCTCCTGAGATCTGCACAGTTTCTGCTGGTTGGATAGGAGTTCATAGTCTTGTTCCCTCAGGTTTTTGGTCCAGCAGATACTTAGATGCCTGTGAAGTCGATTCCTCTTCCATAACCTAATATAGTGACATTGGTTTCCTGAGCACTTTCAATACATACCTGCAGAGTGTAGTCACCTGGGCTGAAATTCTTTGGAATGATGTAGCAGAAACACAGACTCCCCACATTTGTACCATGTGCATTTTTTTAATATGGAGGTTAAAATGGCATTTTTACATGGAAGACTAGGTTATGTCAAGTGCTCCTCTGTAAACGAAGCAGCTGTGCTTACAGTGGGAGGGAAGGCAGGATGCAGGGTGGTGAGCTGGTAGATGCTTAACTGGCCCCCTGGAAAACCACACACACACACACACACACACACTAGAAATTGTACCAGTATAAAAGATGTGTAGCACACACTTTACAAATAACAGTAAAATATATAGAGCCTTTTATTGTGAATTTCATGTAACTAATTGAATCTGAGAGAATGCTTTTGTTCATTTTTGCTAAACTGAACCTGTGGTTGTAGTTCAACCACAATTCAACATATGAACTGCTCCTAATCCACGAACTCTTTTCTCAACAATTCTGTCATTAAATTTCATACGTGATCTACTGTTTAACTTTTTATCATGCCAGCACCAATTATATGTGCTAAGCCGAAACCTGTTTCAGCTGCAGCATTTAGCCATGTGCCTCGGCACTAGTTATGTCTGCACCTTGCTGGTTGGTCAGTGGTGTGAGCAACTTTGCTAAATTGGATAATGGGTTCTGAATATGTGAAGAACAGTTCCCTGTCTGCGTGTGCTGTTGATAATGGGATAGCTAAAGACTCGGCCCCCTTTTCAGTCTAATCTGCAGTATTCACATTTTCCCTATCCTTGCTTTATGACCACAAAATCAAGGTCAAGTTCTAATTTATAGTGACTTCCAGTTTCCATGCTGTCAATACTCCTCACACGGTCAGTTTCAGTCTACCAATGTGATATCACTAAGCATAGGGTTGGTAAGAGATTCTCAGCAGTGCAGCATTAGATAGTATTTTACCCAATAGAAACAATACATGTTTTAAACAGCCTCATAAAATAACTAATAGTAAAATGCAGTAAATAATTACCAAGTGAAGTGTTTTGAGCACTTATTACCTTACTTTTCATATAACTTATTCATTTTTAGGTTTATATAAGTACACACTTCAAGGCATAAGAGTGACTGTGACTAAAAACTAGTTTATAAAACTGAACATTTAACACACAGGCCAGTAGGAATTAGCCCTAGTATTCTACTGAAGGTGCAGAATAAAAGCTTAACCTAATCTACTACATTTTTTGATAAGTAGGTCTGAGGCTTTCATTTCTCCCTTAAGGCATTTATTTTCCTATAAAGGATTAAAAGGCCAATGTAACTTTATCTTTTCCATAACTAGGATTTGAGGAAAATGTAAAACGTTTACACCAAACTTATTAGTGTTTGTTTTTTTTTAAATATATGTTTTTATTGATTTGAGAGAGAGAGGAAGGGAGAGGGAGAGATAGAAACATCAATGAGAGAGAAACATCAACATTGATTGGCTACTTCCTGAGCACCCCTTCCTGGGGATCGAGCCCACAACCTGGGCATGTGCCCTGATGGGAATCAAACTGGTGACCACTTTGGTGCATAGGTTGATGCTCAACCAGTGAGCCACACAGGCCAGGCAAAAGTTATTAGTATTTTTTTATGGAAAAATTTCAAATATTGAATATAGATTATTCATTTAAGCATCACTGAGATATAAAATGTACTTGGTAAAGGCATAATACATCTGAAACTCACTTAAGCATTTGTGCTTTGATATTATAATTTTTGCTGGATATATTTCTGATATAATATGCCACACACTTCTCTAGGTAAACAGAACCATGCAGAATCAAGTATAAACTGAGTATTTCTAGTGCATATTCAGCAGTGCCCTTAAGGGTGTTGAAGAAATAACATCGAGTCCCTTTTTTACATGATTCCAGGCATCCTTCCCACCCAAATATGTAATCTTCTCTTTCGGTACATTTTTTTCTTTTGTGCTTTCTTGATTTTAAGATTAGATCTGTTTGTCAGACCTTATGTTCCCCTTTTCTTCCTCATTCTCTTAATTCTATTTCTAATCTGCTATCTGCAGCCATAGATTTTTCCTATGTGTTGAGTAGGTGGGTACTGGGCTGCAAGGAAGACTTACCTTTGCCCTCATTAGGAAGTAGTATTAACTGAGTAAAATTAGGGAGGAGATATTCTCTATAACAGGATAAGGTGCGTGGGGCTTGCTCTCTAGAACAGCTCTTCTCAACCTTTAATGCACATACCTGTGGAATCTTGTTCAAATTCAGATTCTCTTCACTGCTCTGTCATCCTGCATTTCTAACAAGTTCCAGGCTGATGCCCGCAGAGATAGCAACCTCTGAAATAACTGCCAAGAACCCGTCTTCCCTGGTGTATCTACATCTTTGCATAGTTCCCTGCCCTTGTTTGTGAATTGGCCTATGAGCTTGTTTCTGAGGAACAGAATATGGTGAAATGGTGGGATGTCACTCCTGAGAAAAGGTAACAAAAAGACTGTGGTTTCTGTCTGGGGCATATTACTTGCTCTAATGAGAGCCATCTGCCAGGCCATGGGCCGTTCTCCTGTGAGATTTACATGATAAGGAACTACTATTACTGGACAACAGATAAGCGAGAAGCTAGGCTGCCAGCTGCTACAGGCTGTGTGAGTACTTTTGGAAGCAGGTCCTCCCTGAATCCAGCCTTAAGGTGACTGCAGCCCAAACTGATGTGGCGATTGCAGACTTGGAGCTAAGAAACTCTGAGCCAGAGGCACCCAGTGAATCTGTGCCCAAACTCTAACTCACCGAAGCTCTGATATAATGTTTGCTGTTTATCTGGCCGAGTTTTAGAGTTACACAGCATGAATAAGGAATACACCAATGCTTTTGGTAAATGGACCACACTTTGAGTAGCAAGTGCCTAGAGATCTTTTTACATGTGGGTAATTTTCGGTAATGGCTGATGGACCACTCTGCTGATGGAATGATACTCTGCTGATACATTGTTTTATAGTTTGAAAAAAGTAAAGCATAGAGTAAATAAGTATTTAGTGATGAAGACAAAAAATGTTCATTGAGTAGTCATTGGCATCTCCCATGGGCTAACCTTTCTTTTTCCTAAGAAAGGGTGGTTTATATACCCAAAGGAGAAATGACAGATTCAGATATGGCACAGATTGTGGAGTTATTAGACTGAACATTTACAATAGTTATGCTAATATGCTAAGGGATCTAATAAATATTGGGCAATATGCAAGAACAGGTGGATAAAAAATGCAGAAAGATGGAAATTCAAAGAAAGAATCAAAAAATGCTATAAGTAAAAAAACACTGTAATGTAAATGAATATTTCAGTAGGCTGGACACAACCAAAAGAGAGAATGAATGGCCTTGGAAATATGTAAATAATTTGAATGTCTCTTCGAGGGCCTTCGAGGTCCAGCAAACCATTATTTTAATTATCCATGGGATTACCCTATGTAACCTGCTATTTACTATTAATTTGGCCCAGATTTTTCAAATTAGAACTTGGCTTATAGATTTGTGTCTGGATGACATGAAAATGACTTTTGTCTAGCTAAAAAATAATCTCAAAGGTTATGGTTTTACTATCCTGCTGGACATTAAACATTTGCTCAGAGAAACTCTAACTTAAAATGATTTCATATGTCTTTTTCAGAAAATATATCAACCTTTCCTCTAATTCTTTTCTGAACGAACTATATATCGTCACCAGAAAGAAATCTCACAGTATGATCTGATCACAAAACTCCTAACTGGGCAGGTCATGATTGCTAGTTGTATGCCTTGGGCATACAAATTCTTTAGTAAAAGGTTTATCTTTGCCTTAAGCAAGCCCTGCACATTTTTTTAGTGCATCTAGGGTTAACCACACCTTTGGAATAAACATAACCACCCTTAAGAGAGCACATAATCTTGTTAACTACCCGTTAATCTAATCCCCACCTTACTTGAAGAAAGTAATCTTCCTTGTTAATTTCAAAACTGCCATTCCCTGGAGCTCTTGAGATTTTGCTTCTCAGCAATTGTCATTTTTTGCTCATATAAACTCTAATATAAAATTCTCTACATGTTTGGACGTTTCTCATGTCCACACCATCTTGCTGGTTCTCTCATTAAATGAGCTAAGAAAATCTGTGACATGTGCTCCCTCTGGGTTTGTATGAGAGTCATGTTTTCATACTTTTGAACATTGTACTTTGCTTACCTGCTAGGAATAGTTAAATAGAGTTGCCCACAAAGAGACTTCTGGAGTGACTCATCTTTCTACAGCAACAGGACTTGACCTTTTCTGACTCTCAGTTTTCTTCTGGTCTGGTTCTTTCTGTTCTGGTTTGTTTAGCTGCTGTTGTATCAGATTCTTGACCAACAGTTGGTCTATATTGTTTGTCTATTGGTGTGCTCAAATCCACGCAGAAAATATTCTATTTCCACAGATTAGGAGAACAAGCATTTGAAAATGTGTGTTCTGTATTTTCTAGTGCCCTGAGCCTGAGGTGGTAGAATTGAAGTTTCAAGTCCTGTTGATGGTCTAGCATTTAATTAGTCGGAAAAAACAAACAAACAAAAAAAAAACACCTTTTACTGCTCATGATTAGAAAATGAAATATTTTTCTTCTTCTAGAGTACATTAATGAATTAAATTAGTCTCTTAAGAAAAAGAATTTTCTAATTATAGAGGCTAACAAATACTTGGAAAAATGTAATATTACCAGAATTTCAAGAAAAAATAAGAACTCTAATACACTGAATGTACTGACCTATTAAAGGAGAAACAACTACAAAACTTCCTTACAGACAATACTAATTCAGAAGCATTTTTGTAGAAGAATCAAAGTGAATCTTTTTTTTTTTAAAGGTACCTGTCAGCATTGTATTCTTTTTTTTTTTTAATATATTTTATTGATTTTGTACAGAGAGGAAGGGAGAGAGATAGAGAGTTAGAAATATCGATGTGAGAGAGTCATCCATCGATTAGCTGCCTCTTGCACACCCTGCACTGGGGATGTGCCCGCAACCAAGGTACATGCCCTTGACCGGAATCAAACCCAGGACCTTTCAGTCCCCAAGCCGACGCTCTATCCACTGAGCCAAACGGATCTCGGCCAAAGTGAATCTTTAGAGATGAACTATTTTAGGTTATAAATAGCTAACTGTCTTTTTCTTGATTTCTTCAGTATGGTGAATAAATATAATTTAATTTAATTTTTTGAGATTTGAATTTATTATCTAATAAGGAGACTAGTTAATTTTAACTTCCTAAATTTATTATACTGGTTTACTGAAAAGTTAATGTAACCTTCATATATTATGTAAGATTAAGAAAACAATGCAATTATGTATTCTAAAATATATGTAGTTATAATTCTTAGTCTTTTTAATTCAACTGTAATAATTTTCTGTACTGTATCAGGTTAAATATAATTTGCAAGATATTTATTAATTTAGAACTTGAATAATACCAGGTTAATAAACAAAAACATATGGGAAATCTGTATAATTTCTAAGGAGGATAGATTATTGAAACACTGGTCACCAAGTGTTATTGATATCTTTTCAGGATATTTTCCCATTGATTTTTAAAGAGCGTGAGGGAAGGAGAGAAACATAGGGAGAAATATAGATATGAGAGAGACACACCAATTGGTTGCCTCCCACACCCTACCAGGGACTGAGATCAAGCCTGCAAATGAGGTATATGCCCTTGATTGGAACTGAACTATTGTAGGAACCCTTCAGTCCTTGGGTGGAGGCTCTCTATCCACTGACTCAAACTGACTTGGGCTTATATCTTTGCTTTTAATTTAAAGTAATAAAGTGACTATATCTTTGGGTCATTGCCATCTACAAAGGTGTGAAAAAATACATTTTGGTTGTGGAAGTCTTATAATGTAATATGTAAGCTTTGCTGGTCAGCTAAAATGCTAATATGTATATGACAGACTTATTATTCTACAGTTTCTCTCTGAAAGATTAGTAAATTGGATTAAAAAATGATAGCTTAGTTGTGTAGTTGAGACTACACTGGGAATAATCATGGCAAAGAACTGTAACAAAAATATGGTTTTGTATATCAAAGAGGAGAGTTTTTTGTTAATTAAAATTGTTCATTTTCAAAAATATTTTTATTGATTTCAGAGAGGGACAGAGAAATAGCAACATCGATGATGGGAGAGACTCATTGATCCACTGTCTCCTGCACATCCCCCATAACCTCAAACTGAACCATGACCTCCTGGCTAATAGGTGGATGCTCAACCACTGACCCATGCAGCCAGGCAAATTGTTCAGAATGTGAAAAAACATAGTGAAAGACAGAACTTGACTTGATATTGAAAACTGAATAAAAAAAAACACTCATAAAATCTGTTTGCCTTGACTTATAATATCTACAAAGAGTAATTCTGCAAGTAATAAAATATATAAAAATGGTAAAATTTGCTCAGTTTAGATGGACTTACAGGGAGAAGTTGTCAATAAATGTATAAATGCAAAGCTAGAACTATTTTTCTTTTCTTTGTCCTCTGTTGGGGTGAAAAATTGGTTTAGAAGAATTTAGTTTGCTCTTATGGAGATATAGTACAAAGTTATTTCCTGTTATCTGCTCAGATAGCAGAGATTCCTTATCTAACCTGAAAGTTTCAGTGCTTGGTCCTGGCTTTAAAAAAGAGAAAGAGAAAGAGAGAAAGAGGAAGAGAGAGAGGGAAAGAGAGAGGGAGAGAGAGAGAAAAAAGGAGGTTACTTAAAATTATGTTGTAAACTTACTCCAAACTTATAGCCATTCCTTGTTTTCAGACACATCTGAGAGTGTTTTAATCAAATAATTAAATCTACTCAAATAAAACTTAAGCCCTTTTAATTTTGCCTTCCAAAGAAAAAACCCTAAATTCAAGTTGAAAATCATTTAAGATGTCTTTTACCCCCAAACTATTTTTTGAGGTCTCTGCAAGGCCCTTGGCACGTGCCTTGGATGACTGGTAGGTAGCAGTCTTAGTAAATAATTGGGCATGCCTGTCCTCCAATAAACATTTTTAGAAAAACAGGCAAGCTGGAGTTAGACATTCTGTTGCTGTGGCTTCCCAGTGTTGCAGGTATAAAAAGAGGTACTTCCGCCGAAACCAGTTTGGCTCAGTGGATAGAGCGTCGGCCTATGGACTGAAAGGTCCCAGGTTGGATTCTGGTCAAGGGCATGTACCTTGGTTGCCGGCACATCCCCAGTGGGGAGTGTGCAAGAGGCAGATGATCTATGATTCTCTCTCATTGATGTTTCTAACTCTCTATCCCTCTCTCTTCCTCTCTGTAAAAAAATCAATAAAATTATTTTTAAAAAAAAAAGGGGGGGGGGGGTACTTCCTAGTGAATTTATTAACCCAATGAACTGTCCTCTCCTCCTCTATTCCTTCCTTTCCCCATCTTTTCGATCCTGATGGTCGACCTCACTAAAGAATTAAATAAATAGCCGGGACCGGTTTGGCTCAATGGATAGAGCGTCGGCTTGGGGACTGAAGGGTCCCGGGTTCAATTCCGGTCAAGGGCATGTACCTTGGTTGCGGGCATATCCCCAGTGAGGGTGTGCAAGAGGCAGCTGATCGATGACTCTCTCTCATCGATGTTTCAAACTCTCTATCTCTTTCCCTTCCTCTCTGTATAAAATCAATAAAATATATTTTGTTTAAAAAAGAATTAAATAAATATTTAGTATGTATGTGAGTTGTTTGTATGAGTCACGTTTTTGACTGTTGTTGTTTTGAAAGAGGTGGCACAAAGGCATTTGGGCCCCGAACAGCACAGATAACGCAGGTGATATAAAGAAACCTGAAAGTGTTGCAACAAAAGTTTCTGTTAAGTATCTGTCCTTAGTTCTTTTTTTTTTAACCTTTAACTACTTCTTATCTTCTATTTATTAGGGGAAAAAATTTACCTGTATTGCATCAGAGAGCATTCAATACCTTAAATTTTAATATTTCCAATAAGAATAAACTGTCTTCTCAGTGTGAACCGAGGTGAATTCTATGAGGAAAGAATGGATTTGTTACTTCCAGTGGATTTAGCTCTCTGATTATCTGTGATTCAGCACATTCCAAGTACTGTGATGACTCAGTGTTCATAATCTTCCTGAGCTGTCCACGTTTTATTTTCCACAAATAGCTTAATGATATCTCTGGCACTTGCAGATTGTCAAGGACTAAATTTATGTGCTACTCTCTTTAGTCTTTTAAAATGAAAGTGTTTAAACTATTCCTTTGCATAATACCATTTAAAAATGATCGATTTATTTGAAATAAAATGTATTACAGACATTAAAATAGCATTGCCTAACATATTACATTCATTTTTTTTTTCCAATTTAGTATTCTCCTGAATTTTCACTCTAATTAATGTAAATTATTTTATCTGGATATGTGAGAGTTTGCTCTCCTTTGCATGTGATGTAATTTGTCATGTTTATATCTATACAGATCCATTTCCAGAAGAGATGATAATCAAATAAATTTAAAACAGAGGTGATGGCTGATTTGTTACTTACACCAATCATGCCTGTGACCCAACTACCAATTGGTGATGTAATTTA
The DNA here is from genome assembly GCF_964339955.1 of Pipistrellus hanaki. Classification (NCBI taxonomy): domain Eukaryota; kingdom Metazoa; phylum Chordata; class Mammalia; order Chiroptera; family Vespertilionidae; genus Pipistrellus; species Pipistrellus hanaki. The sequence goes on along the minus strand of NC_140513.1, from coordinate 49,803,093 downwards.
GTGAGACTGGCAAGGAAAATAAAATTTTGGTTCTAGTCTTGGTTCCATTACTAACAACCAGTGACTTGTAACAAGTTACTCAACCTAATCTTCCTAAGCCTGTTTTTCTGTCTGTTAGATGAGAATACTGGAGATCATCTTTAAAATTCCTTCCAGCCCTAAAATGTCTCAATTCCTGGGTATAGCACATTAACAGTGTATGGTCAGCATACAATTTGCACAAAAAAAGAGATTTATCTATGTGTCTAATGGAGCATAGTTAAAATGATCTTAGCATTTGATTCTGAGAGATGACTACATTAGAAAAAAATTACATATGAACAAGGGAATTTCCAAGATAGAGAAATTTTAAAGATATGGGAGAAACAAGCACATAGGTAACAACTGAATATAAAGATAAATGACAAAAATGTGGTAAGCATGAACTAACTCCTCTAGTGCAGTGGGTCTATCCTATCCATTAATCCTAGTTTCTTTCATGTGTTTTTTGTTTTGTTTGTGTGTGTGTGTGTGTGTGTGTGTGTTTAATATGTTTGCATTTATTTCAAAGAGAGGGAGAGAGGAATTGAAACATCAATGATGAGAGAGAATCAGTAATTGGCTGCCTCCTGTACACCCCCTACTAGGGATTGTGACCTGACTTGGAATCAAACTGTGACCTCCTGCTTCATAGGTTGATGTTCAGCCATTGGGCCACACCAGCCAGGACATCAATCTTAGCTTCTAACTAGGATTATAGTACATGGCAAATCAGTAAACATATGTTGAGTGAAGAAATGGATGAGAGAGGGAAAAACAGGTATATATGTACATGGTAATGTAGCAGAGGATGAGCATCGGTTAATGTTCTTTGGGAAAAGAATATATGGCAATTGAATAATTTTGAAAAATGGATCTAGATAGAGAGAGGTGGGTAGGGGTGGCCTATACTAAGAAAGACCTAATTATTTGAAGCTGCAATGAGGAAAATAAGTGAAGGCCTAAAGAGGTAAAAGTTCAATATTTACATACATACATACATACATACATACATACATACAGTAAAAGTTCATTTTGTGCTCAGGAAGTGGCAAGCCAGGAGTACCTAGAAGACTGAGGATCTAGAATGTGGTGGGAAGGTAATCTGGAGGCATGCCCTGTCTGAAGTGTTGAACAAAATTCACTCCGCAATGATGTGATGGTCCATCCCAAGTTGTCTTCAACAGAAGCTCACTATCAGAGTCCTACCTCACTGCTGTGATCTGGGTTACTGACTTGGAGCTGACTTCTAAAAAGCATAAAGGGGTTTCATTAGGATCTCAGACCTGTTAGGGCAAACATTCACTAATTGCAACAAAAAATTATATTACAGAAAAAATAACTTGACTGTCTAAGGAAGCTAGACAAGGACTGCAGCTTAGATTGACATGGGGCCATTGCTTTCTGGGACAGATGCTACCTCTTCCAAGAATAATTTTGCTAAACTGTGAGTAAACAATTATTTCATTCTCCAGAATCCAAAGTGGTAGATTCAGTCTTGGAGAGAATCTGCTGAGAATTCAGAGTCCATCTGTGTATGTGAAGCAAGACTATTTTCCATCAGAAGCAAAGATGGGGTGAAGTGCTTTTCAAGTATCTGACATAGAAAGGCAGAGGGCTTGACTCCAAATTCTTATTCTGATCTCCCATTTCCTGCTCGTAAACCCCATCTCATTGTTCTTAAAATTCTCATGACAAATATGTTCTTCCTCTTGGGTTTTGACTTGCTCTCCCAATTTAGGGACATACTTAAGTTTCTCTGAAGGTCTGTGTATTTTTCCTGTTTTGTTTTTTTAATGGACACAAAAGAAGTTTGTTCTTGCCTTTCAAATGCAATTACATTAACTATTTCTCACCTAATTGCTAAACACACTTTGTTTTATTTGAATCCATTTAAAAATTTTCTTAAACATTCCTTTGTAAGCTGTATTCTAATAGCAGTTTAATGAAGATAATGCAGTAAAAAAAATTCTTAAAATGATGGATGATTAGAGAATCCCATGTTTCCCTTTAAGAGGGAACAAAAAAATGGTCTGGTACTCCATGCTAAGGAACAGGATACATATTACTAAGAAATACTTCTAGGTACTCCTAATTCACTTCATGAGCAAGTTTTGGAACAGCTTTTGCCGTCTCTAATATACTTAACTACCATTAAAATAATATCCCGATGCTACTTCAGAGAGCTGCAGCTACATCCATAGCTTGTGATGATTATTTATAATTATAACAATTAGTAATAGATGGTTTTGAATGAAAGGTGCTATGTGGAATTGCAATATGATTATTATAATAATGAGATCACTTTCTCAGCTTATACAACTCGTAAGGAAAATATTTTTGTAACAACAATAAGAAGTACATAATTATCATTATGTAAAACTCTAAATATTTTTAGTTGCGTTTATACCCTAGGTATCACAATTCGCTTTATGCCTAGTCAAAATTAAATTTTATTTTCTGTTTGAGCTTGTCAAGAGAAACTACCATTCAGACACTATTTTTTTTTTTTTTTGTGGGTTGTTTTTTTCATTGTGAAAATTACAAAGATATAAGAGTCAGATGATCTTAACAGAGTCTTGATCATACATTGATTATGCCACTCTAATCACAATATAATTTAATATTATGTTTTCTATCATAATATAATTTATTATAATCATATAGAAATAGTTTACCTAAGTGCTTTCTGTAAAATCAAATAAAACAATATATATATGTGTATATATACACACACACACACACACACACATATTGTTTTGTTTGTTTTCTTTTTGACTCAGTATGTTTGGACATTCTTTGCTATATTCTTATGGAGGCTAAAATAAAAACAGTGTAGAAAAATGGTATCCCAGACAGACTGGTACTCTAGACAAAAATATGGGTTTGGATATTTAAAACCAGAAATATCATACAATTCTTTCCCTAAGTAGCTTCTTAGATTTTAATATTTTCTCTACATCAATTTTCTAATCTATTTTGTGGTCTGATCAGTGTGGTATTCACCTTTAATATTCTATCAACTTTCTCTTGACAATTTAGGATTGGTTAAAAATGAATCATCTTTTAAAAAAACAACAACAAATGCAATTCTAGCTCTAACAGGTTTAGATAGAATGTTGGCCTGTGGACTGATGGGTTTGAGGTTCGATTCCAGTCAATGCCTGCGTTTCGGGCTCAATCTCCACGGGGTGTGCAGAAGACAGCTGATAGAAGATTCTTATCTTATGTTTCTATCTCTCTCCCCTCTGAAATCAATTTAAAAAAAACATTAAAAAATAAAGATACAATTCTATAACTTGGATTAAACAGGCACTGGCTTGCATAAGTATTCATTAACTCTAGGGGCAAAAGTAGATTTACAGTTGCTCATAAAGGAAATAAATAATACTTAATAAGTAATGAACTCATGTACTCACACCTGTAAACCTGTTTTTGCCCACTCAATATGATACCACTTTGATTTAATTTACTTTGATGTAATCTCAACATATTTTACAATCAAGAGTCACTCCTCACATTTTGCTGTTAAAGAAATAGAGCTATGCCCAAGTAACCATAAGTAGATGAATAGATAGAAAAGCAGTGTTATATTTGCACAATGGACTACTCATAAAAAAAGAAGGAATTCTTACATCATTGATGGACCTGGAGAGTATTATGCTAAGTGAAAACAAGCCAGTTAGAGAAGGACAAATACCATAAGATTTCATTCACCTGTAATTTAGTGAACAAAATAAACCAGGGGTCCTCAAACTTTTTAAAGTGGGGGCCAGATCACGGTCCCTCAGAGAGCTGGAGGGCCGGACTATATGAACTACTAATTCCTACTGTAACACCTTGGCTGCGCTCACTGCCCAAAAAACCTGGCGGGCAGGATCAGACTCCCCTGGGGGCTGCATGTGGCCCGCGGGCCGTAGTTTGAAGACCCCTGAAATAAACTAACAAACAAAATAGAAATAGACTCATTGATACAGAGAACAGACTGACAGTTTTCAGAGGGGAGGGAGGTTGTGGGGCTGGGTGACATATGTGAAGGGATTAAGCAAAGAGGAAAAACTTTGTAGATACAGACACTAATATGGTTATTACCTGGAGGAATGGGTGGAGGGAGATAAAAGAATAGATATAGGAAGGAGAAATAATGATGGAAGAAGACACAATACAACATACAGATGATGTATTATAGAATTGTACACCTGAAACTTACATCATTTCATTAACCAATGTCACCCCGATAAATTAAATGAAAAGTTTAAAAAATGGAGTTATGGAGATACTACAACTATCTAAAAGTCGTACACCTATTCAAAAAATGTAGCTGGGAATACATTGTCATTTCTATTCTTATCCTCTTGTATTTCCTTCTATCTGAAAATCACTGCTGCCAGATTAAATGGTTTGCAGTAACAGTAAAAATTAGCATAAATTCAATGTTAATTTATCACTTGTATCTTTGAAGGATCACAAATGAGGATGATAAAAGCAGATGCCTGGCATATGGCAGCAGATGGGTCACACCACATTTCAAAAGAACTAGTGGGAACAGGGTGGTTCCCTTTTCTCAGTTCTTACCACATAAGGTGGAAAGTATGGGGAGGAAAACAAGGCAATGCACACTTAATTGGGTCCTAATTTTCTTATAACTGTTAAATGTCCTATTAAAACATAGGGCTAGTAGTTTGCTAGTATTTTCATGTCACAGCCATGTAGAAAAATCTATCTAGAATGAGTAAAGGTAGATATATAGGTGGGAATCTACTATACCCACTGACGAGCTATGGCAGCCGATGGCAAGAATTATTGGAGCAGATGGCACATGAGGGATGCATCAGGACAGGTCCAGACACCCAGATTCATAACAATACCAAGTGTTTCACTCTCTTTGCTCAGGTGATGACTTCTCCTACATTGAAAATTTCATCTATGAAACATTTAAAATTTTATGTTATAATTACACATGCTTTTTATTATAAATCAAACATAAGAATTCTGCTTATGATAAAACTTTGACTCAGTACCCATAAAACATTATATAAATATCCTACGATGGAATGCTTACCCAGTCAACTAGCCCCTAAATAACTATTCATTTTTAAGGAATATTCCATTTTTCACTTGGAATTCTTTCCATAAATACAATTCATAAACTCAGATGATAAAAAAGAAAACCAAGTATTTATATTCATACACATTATACTAAATAATAGCTGGATTTTACTGGATATAACTACTTGCCATGTAATTAGCAAAGATGGTGCCAGATCATGTTTTCTCTTAGGTATGAATTACCTAAATAAGGCTCTATTTGGGTTGATTTAATCTCTCTTTATTAAAGAAAATATATGACTCCTACTCAAATAAAATCCTTAAAGAATTTTCTGAAATTAAAACTTAAAAGTTTATTCTAAATTATAATACAGAAAAGAAGACAAAGTTACAGCAATAAAAGCTCAAACTTTACCTAGAATTCAACGTTATTTTCTACTAATTAAAATCTTGGTGGATACAGCTTAAGCAGTATTGTATTTGGGTGTCTACATTAGTAAAAGTAATGGGACAGCCATTTTTTCTTTCCCTACTATCTGTCTTTTGATTCAGAAATGTAACTTCTGCCTAGCTGGTGTGGCTCAGGGGTTGAGCGTCAACTCCGGAACCAAGAGGTCACTGGTTCGATTCCAGGTCAGGGCACATGCCCAAGTTGCTGACTTGATCCCCAGTAAGGGTGCATGCAGCAAGCACTCAATCGATGATGTTCCTCTCTCATTGATGTTTCTGTCTCTCTCTTCCTCTCTCTCTAAAAATCAATAAAAACATATTTAAAAAAAGAAAGAAAGAAAGGAAGGAAGGAAGGAAGGAAGGAAGGAAGGAAGGAAGGAAGGAAGGAAGGAAAGAAGGAAGGAAGGAAGGAAGGAAGGAAGAAAAAGAAAGAAAGAAAACTTCGCAATCACCTAAAACTTGGCATTGGTCTCTCCTAACACTATGTGTGCTGCTTTTATAAGTTAATCAGTGTGGTTGCTATTGTCAATTTTTGGTAATAACAATAATGTCTTTCTAGGCTGTTTTGCAATGATCAGAATTCACTGCACAGGAAGTAGGTAAAGGACACCTGGAGGTGGTGTATGAATTCTAGGAAATAATCATAGTTCTCACAGGTAAAGGCCCCGGGATTGATGGCAGATATAGGAAGAGTCCTGGTAACAATGCATTTTAGCAATAGTGGGGGCATTTGCTCTTTTAATTATTGTGTATGTAATCTCACATAGAAAATTTTAACTAATCCAGGTTAACTTCCATAGTGACAGCAAAGAATTCCAACAACATTAATAATAGCATAGACAGTAATAACTAGCCTTTAATAAAGCACTAGTTCCAGGCACTATAACAAGTACTTCATATACTTTTAATCACCTAATTTTCATAAAAACTTAACAGTATATTTTATTAAATTGCAACTCAGAGAGAATCTGTACTTTGCTAGTGTCATACAACTATGGCATGATGGAGCCAGGACTCAAGACTTACATCTACCTGTCTCAGAATGCCATGGCCAACATGCTCCTTTCCTTATGCAAGAGCCCAGAAAACAGCATTCATGAACCCCTTAACAAAAATCTACTAGAACATTCAGTTTGCAAAATAATAATAATAATAATAATAATAATAATTAGAAAATCATGTTGCAAAAGGAATGACATTTATTCCCTCAGCTTAGGAATTGTTAAGGAAATAACCTGAACTGTGTTATCATCAGAAATATAAGAAACAAGTTAAATATCCACTATCAGAGAAATGCACAAAAAAATGGAGTCTCACTCAAGCAATAGCAATTAGGTTAAGAAAATCACATCGGAAAAGGTTTATGATACAATGCCAAGCAAAAATATGGGCTCTACAAAAGAGAAATATATAAGGTATATATCTTAATTTCAACACTGCAAAGGAAAATTACAGAAGAAAAATATTTGAATATAATAAGACAAAAATTATATAATAATGGCCTTGAGTAATCATTATTTTTGTCTTCCACTTAAACTTATGTAGTTTCTAAAATAACTATCAGGCATGTATGTTGCATTTTAATGAGAAAAACCTTAATAACAAGATAAATCACATAATCATAAACATGGAAATTTATATAAATAGCTGATCATTCAATGACAGTTGAATGATTAAAACATTACATTATTAAGTTTTTTTGTTTAGAAAATATCAACATTCTAATAAAGGCAATTTACATTAATTTATCATGTAATTATAAAACCTATGGAATTGTGGAATTCCAGGAAGAGAACGAACATTTTGGAATATTTATATCTTGTACAAGTATAACCTTCTCTCTTTCCTGTTCCAAAAATAATTTTGTCATTTTTTATTTTATTGCATACTTTCATTCCTTAGTAATCAACAGTACGCTTTCTTGTTTATGAGTATTTCAAAAGTACAGCATACTTTAAGGATCCCATAATAAAAAACACATGGAACTGTTTAGTTCTCAAGGAGAAAATCTCAAGAAAAAAATTGAGTCAGTATGTAAAAATATAACACAGTTTTTATTATGCAACTTCCCTCAAATAACAACTACAATTGGTCCTTATTGCCTACCCAACCATATTCAAGCTTCTTAGCTGAGAATTCTCTATTAACTGTGATCATTTTACCTTTCCTATCTCAGCACACTAATTTCCACATAGCCTTCTCACCTACCTCAATCATTCCCGATAGAGATTCCTAAGTAACAAGTGCTTATTACCCCCAAATTTGCCTAGGCTAATTTTCCCTCTACCTATGGTAACCACTCTACCTAACCAGTTCTTTGTAGGACACTTTCTAGACAGCTTTACTAATTCACTTCTCCAGTACTGAGCTCTTATACTCTGCTAAATGTATAGAGATGAAATATATCGGACATGGCTTTAGCTGTACAAGAACTTACATTCTGGAGAGGGATATAAAAAGTAAAAAAAAAATGAGAAAAAATATACAGTGCAATGTTACCCGTGCTATGACTTGGAGGATGAAAAGTCAGAGCTGACTGGATGAGGTGTGAGGGACAGCACTGGGAAAGGAAGAAATATCCAGGCAAAAAAGAACAACCCATACAAATGTCAAGAAATAAGAGTATACATGGCACATCTGAGGAGCTTAGGTGGGGCTGGCGTTGTACATGAAGATGTAAATGACCAGGTCTTAGGCACAGTATTGAATGGTTATGATAGATATAATTTGCTTGATATAAAAATTATATGTTATTACAGATCATGGGCCTTTGGAATTAGACCAGAATTTTTTTAATACCATGGTGGTTAAATATTGCTATTGTTTTACTAATAACCTCATTGGTTTGCAAGTAATCTGAAATCCATGTCTTCAACTGTATTTCTTCTGGGGCCTATACTGGAGTGGGATGTGGTTTGTGCTTAAAAATATGTGTTGCACTCACTTGATTACTGTTAGAGTAACATTTCTAGAAGCAGAGGTGGTGAACCGTGCCCGGGGTGGATATTTACATAGCTAAATGGTGTGCAACTGAGAGTTTCCATCTGTCTTTAAGGCCCAGCAGGGGGTAAGGATTTGGAAATATGTATATTTCCTATAGATATGCATCATTAGTGTTTAATTGGAGCAACCAAAGTTTTTGGCTGAGTCAAAGCAATTTCATGTGTAAAGTCAAGAGATGGCAAACAGATTCTTGTTAGACATTTCCAAGTATGTGAATCCTGTAATATGTACTTACTTGTTCTCAGAAGAGTTGGAGAGTATGAGTAGCACTAAAAGCTGCTTACAAAAAGACACTGCCTTATTTTCATGGAGAGGATAGCTTTTTCAAGTGATTTGATACTGTTGTCACAAAATTAACTCAATGATGTAAAAAAAGAAAAAGTAAAAGTGCATTACTCCTTGAAGAATTTTGGGTGAAATCCAAATAGAATCAGTTTGTTTTAAGACTGACAGAAAACAAAAATAACCCAACCCTAAATGTTATGAAACTGCTGAGCATCCCCAGTAATGATGTCTGGACTTCTGGAATTAAAGTGCAAATGCAAATTCTTTCCTCTATTTATATTGGCCACTCCATGACACGCAAAACAACCAATTTGGAAAAGTAGAAAATCCTGGCCTTGTCTTTATCTACTGTAAATCACTCCCTATCTCAACTTCCAACTCAGTAATGTGAGCATTTGATAGTGCTCCTATGAGACTTACTAGTTAGTGGTTTTAAATAAAACAGTGTTACAGAGTCTAACAATAATCATTTCAATCTACTTACTTATCAATGCCAATAAGATAAGATGGTTATGCTATGATTATTTAAAAGGCTCCAATACAGAAAGTGGCATCCATTTATGAGTTCATCCTTGCTATTTATTTTCTGAATGCTAATGGTCATATTCAGAGCTCATTTCATTATTAATTAAATAAAAAATGTGCGAGTGGTTCCATTTTGTGCTGGCAATATGCTTCCAAGCATGTTGATTTTCCATGTCTGCTGCCAAGTAAAGCTATGGTTCACGAAGAAGATTACTTTCTATCATGGCTGAAAAGAAGCACTGCTTGAGGAAGCTTTTTCACTGCCTTGTTAGATGCTCTTTAAAGTTATAGTATTCATCATTATAATAATATAATAATTATAATAAGTTTATAGTGTACATCAATGTAGTACGTGATCACCATTAAGATCCTCTCAAAATTCCTGACCTCATCACGTGTGAATACACATAGAAGCACAAGCAGTCAGTTGCTTCACTACATATGTTTTCCGTGTTCTATAAAATTAGTCTTTTAATTCCACTTATAAATGTAAATTTTAACATGGTTGGAAAGGAGAGTAATAAAAAATTACTGCCACTGAATAACCAAATACATCCAAAAAATACTTAGCATCACATAAAGAATGTTAATCAGTTTAAATGTACTTCAAGGTATAGATCAAGATCATGGACAACACATATGTTTGCTAATAAAAAAAACAACTCGATTAGGTGATAAACTGAAGATATCATACCAATAATACGAACACCTAAGACAATAGTTTTATTTTACATTAAGTGTACTGATGTAGACAGACAGTACAGATTTCATTTTCCTGGGGTGCAAGATTACCTTAAAGCAGAATACATGTTTATAGACATGAAATTTACAAAATTTACATAATTTCCAAGGCTACTACTGAAGGTTGGCATTGGAAAAAATGTAACTGACAAGAGTCGGGGGACATTTTATGATCCATTCTTGAGTATTTAAGTTTGGTCCCTGTTAAAGCAATGCATAGTCTGCATTCATCATGAAATCCAAAATTTACCAAAAAAATCTTTGTCAAGTTCTAGTTCATTTTTTCCCCACTGACCAAACCATATGTAAAGAAGACCATAAATCTCTTAGTTATCCTGACTTTCTTCTCACATACTCATTCTGACGTTCCCAAACTAATTTTTAAGAACTCCCAAGTAAGGGATAATTGGAACAATACTACATCAAAGACAAACACAAATTTAAAAATAGAGTAATAAACTCAAAGTTAAGAAGTGGAATATGAAAATTAAAATTATATTTCATTTCATCGGAGTTGGCAGGGCCATGGTTCCGGGAAAACTATGAACACAGCCAGATTAAAGAAAAAACAAGTGGGTGTTTTTCAAGAGTTAATTCAACATAAGGATATTACTATTAGATGCAACCCTCAAAAGGAGTTTAGCACATGATGACAGTGATAGTATAGCTTAAGTCATTACCTCTTTGATCAAGTAACTATAGTATTAGGCAGAAGACTATTATGAATAGTCCCATTTATTGGGCAAATACAGTATTCTAGCAAATATAACTACAGACATTCCATTGAAACATAGGTAGCAAGTGTTTTATATTCATTGTTGAAGCGTTATAACATCATTAATTCTAGGATTGAGGAAAGAAGATAGCCTATGTGAAAATGCTTTGTAAACTACAATGTATAGTGCAAAATAATGACTCATAGGAGACATCTTTTCTTAGACAAAAATGCTGAAACATTATATCCTTTTCCTGTGGCCTTTTCTCTCACTTAACAAAACTGGCTCTTCAAATCCTTGTTCCCATACAGTTCAAATACTAGAAGGCAATAGTGTTGTTACTATATCCAGCATTCAAATGTATTTACTGGATACCCAGCTGCTACTTCATATATTTTCATACGGAACATAAGCTCTGGCTGAAAAGATGATTTTGTGAGAATAGAATTTCTGGCATTAAGTCAACAGGAAGTTGAAGCATACTAGGGGTATTTTCCAATTGCCCCTACTATGCTTCAGGTAGACCTGTTATATTGTCTAACTGAATACTGGTCTGATGGATGTGAGGTAGCCACTTCTAGCATTCTTTCAAAGATATTCTTAGGGAAGGTCTGAACTCAGCAGTAAAGGATGGAGGTCATTCATTATGACTGCGATTCTGCAAGAGTGAGGAAGGACATTTCTGCCCCGTAACTGTTCTTGTTTATGAGAAATACTCACTGAAGTATTTAGAAGTAATAGCATGTCTGCCATGTTTTTCTTCCATTTGGAGAGTGTGTTTATGAAAGCTGAGGGCAACAAAACAAGACTTAGGGTAGAAGCAGAGGGAGAGAGCCTGGCTCCCTAGAAACATGATAGGAAAGAAGTGAGTGAGCTGTGGCAGGGCTGCTGTCAGCTCACTGAAAAGTCAGAGAAAAGGGGGCCTTGAAACCAGGTTCATGGGTGAAGCCTGAGATGAGCTGCTGTTGCCCATTCCTCCCCTGGTTATAAGTCTCCTGGGACCCGTAAGAGTTCAGGAGAGAAAAGTCAAGATGCATGCCTCCAGGGAAGAAAGGCGTAGGTGCTCCAGGGATGGCTCCCCTGTCTGCCACTTTTTAAGGTGAAAAAAAATTAAGGAAGTTTGTGTGTGTGTGTGTGTGTGTGTGTGTGTGTGTGTGAGAGAGAGAGAGAGAGAGAGAGAGAGAGAGAGAGAGAGAGAGAGAGAGGGAGGGAGGGAGGGAGAGGGAGAGGGAGAGGGAGAGGAGGAAGAGGAGGGAGAATAGGGAGGAGAGAGAATGAGGTCAATGTAAATTGTTAACAGGTGGGAGAATCTGGATGAGGGGTATATAGTGATTTTGGGTACTATTTTTGTAGCTTCTATGTAAGATCTAACATTATGTTAAAATAAAAGGGTTTTAAAAATGCCTGCCACATATCTGGAATTCCTCCTGTGGAGTGGATAACATACGTAAGAAAGAGGCAGATTAAAAGCAGCAAAAGCCCATTAGTGCAGCTTTAGGAAGGTGGTAAAAGAATGCCGCTGGGAAAACCAGGGTTTAAAAAGCTCACATAGGGACAAACCAGTCCAGAAGGAAGCCCGGACTGTTGCTGGTTTAGTAGCAATACTGGAATATTTGATGGCTTTTTTTTTTTTCCCCCCATCTTTTGAGACTAACTCCAAATTAAAAACAGAAAAATGGGTTGATTCCTTGGAACTCCTTTCCATTTTGAATCTTATAATGAGCACTCAGGACACGGAGCTTTTTTCTTCCTGTCCATCCAGCTTACCCATCAGGACGTTGATAATGTGATGCTCACTGAAGTTTGCTTACCTGCCTCAGACATGTAAGATACAGCGTGCCCAGGTCACATTGTACTCCTAAGTCCCCGAGGCCCGCCCAAGAAGAGTCAGATAATTAATGCCCTGATGACTGATGCTACCCAGGTACTAAACTAGGCTGCCAAAATAAGTGATCACTTATTGGTGGGCTGATCAGAGAAGAACCCTTTCATTTCTATGGTATGGCAGTGCCCCTGAGACTGACAGTATCTCGGGATAGAGTAGATCGTGCAACCAGGAAGAAATTCTGCTGTATTGCTTCAAAAAAGGCAGGAAAGTTCTTTTTCTTTCTTTTTTTTTTTTTAAAGTAATGAAATGTGAAAATTGAACTGGTGTTTCTCTGGGCAGGATGATTCCCGGTCCTTGTCCAGGTGGATTCAAAGAATGAAGCCACGGACAAAAGGTGGTATAGGAAAAGGTGGGAATTTATTGAGAAACAAGCGCAGACTCCTATATGGGGAAGGGGAGAGAAAGACCCACTAAGTCCCTCTTCCTAAGGTTTACAAAGGCTGCAGTTCTTTGTGTCCTGATACCCCCTCCTATTGGTCACTATAGCAGCTCCAAAGCTCAAACCTCATGTGAGGTTCCCCTCCTCTCCTCCCTTATTGTTTTTCTATTCCCTGTGGTCTTCTTCTTCCCTCTCTGAATGAGCGGCTTCCTTTCCTTTATTCTGTAAATGTACACCTTCTGCAGCTCTCAGCTCCCTTATTCTAAGGAAATGTATACCTTCTGGCAGCTCCCTTATTCTGTGGATGTATACCTTCTGCAGCTCCCAGCTTTACAGCCCTGTGGTTCTCCCCATAGAGCCCCTTATTCCTGAAACTTCCTAAGCCTGCCTATTTTATCCCTAAAAACCCCTTTCAGTAAAGTAGAACGATAACAAATACTCAAAAGATGTTTTAATATTTCTTCAACCAACAACCTAAATTGCAGGTGACTGGGTTTGCCTGGTGGGAGGCAGGGGAGGGACTGGTTCTATGTTCCAATCAAAAAGGAAATGTTGCTAAAGCATTCCAAACACAACACTTAGAAGCAGGACTAAGGTGTACTTCAATTTAGTTGTTCAGTGCTCAATCCCTCAATAATGGCTGGGCATTATGGAAATACTAGAGGCCCAGAGCACAAAATTCATGCACTGGGGGAGTGGAGTACCTCAGCCCAGCCTGCACCCTCTTGCAGTCCAGGACCCCTTGCTCCTTACCACATGTGCACTCACTGCTCTTTACCACTCGGCTCGCTGCTCCTTAGTGCTGTGGCTAAGTGCTGCTGCGGAGGCAGGAGAGACTCCTGCTATTGCTGCTGCACTCGCCAGCCATGAGCCCAGCTTCTGGCTGAGTGGCGCTCCCTCTGAGGGAGTGGACTGACCACCAGGGGTCAGCTCCTCTATTGAGCATCTGCCCCCTGGTGGTCAGTGCACATCATAACGACCAGTCTTTCTGGTCATTCCTCCATAAGGGTCACTTAGGCTTTTATTATATAGGTAAGCATTGATTAGTCATAGCCTCTGCCCTCAAGGTGATAATAGCAAGGGAGAAAAAGATAGTAATATTAATCACACATTGAAATATATAGCCTAAAACTTGCAAAACAGGAAAGTGACAAATGAAATTATGTACATAGAATTTTCTCAGACTTTTGCTCCATGGAAACATTTAGTCCTAGAGATAAATAAATGCATTTATAAACGTATTTAGTAAATGTGCTTTTACTGCAGAAATATTCTTTTCCGTGAACAATATTTAGTCTACCATTAAATCATTAAGTTTTATAGTGTGACTAAAATCACTGAACTCAGTCTTTAAATTAAGTGATACTTGGTAGTTCCTCGTGTATTATTTCTTTGCAACACAATTTTATTATCACCTTTTAAAATGATAGAAGACTAGAAAGTGGTTTGAGATTCTTATGCTTTTCTGCACTTTGAACAGAAAATTTTCTCTCTAAAAATGTATATAAACATCTATCCAAGTCCTAATATGTTCCACTCATGTGAAGAGACTGTAGAATGTGTGTAAATATTTCTGAGAGTAGCAGTCAACTTCATCACCTTTCTTTGGTGAACTTGCCCATGTTTAGCATCAGCCACTGTGACTAAAATCCTGAGGGTCCGTCAGTTTTTAATGCACCTTATTCTACAGAGAGGACGTTCCTAAGTTGCAGTGGCCAATTCTTACTTGGGCACTAAGCATTCCAGGTGTTACTTCTGTGCAAGGGCGCTCAGTGACAAACTTAGCAACTCAGACTTAGTACGTGAAGGACAAGAAGCTATTTCGCATGTAGTCGCACTCTCTTCTTCTTTGAAATGGAATAAAGGGAAGAAAGAGAAAAATGAGTAGTAGAAACAATTCTAATCTCATCTTTTCTTACAAGCACCAAAGAGTTAAGCTATTAATCCGATGGGAAGGACAGAAAAACTAATGCTTAATAATCTCTTTCTGTTTAGCAGGCTGAATCCCAGCTATTTTATATATTAAACTCACTATGAGCTTAAAGGCATTTAGCTGATAATTCACTTCATTTCAACTCTACCTTATTCTGAAGCACACATTATATAATTTTTAATTTTTAAAATTTTATCTGTCATTTTTTTTTCTTAACAAAATACAAAATATACTCAGTGTAGAACAAGCATATCAAACTCAAAGGATAACATGAGCCAAATAAAGGTTTAAGTTTATTTGGGCCGCAAAAAAAAAAAAAAAAAAAGCTTCAATTTTCATAGCAATGTAGGTTTATTTCAATAGGGACATACTGAATACAAAGGGCTCAAATAAATGAGTAATCGGTCATGAGTATTTGTTGTGAACTGTATGTGGCCTGCGTGTTGCAAGTTTGACATGGTTGGTGTAGAGGAAATGGATGAAACAAGAGCTCAATAGAAAAACAAAACAAAAAAAATATATATATTACCCATAAACTCTACCATCCAATGATACTACTGTAAATACTATAGGATATTTTTATTTCCAACCTTTTCTCCTAAGCATAGTATATCCAAAACTGTTTCCCTGTTCATAAATAATTTTATAATATAATTTAAATAGTTAAATTTCTATCATATGCACATAAATAACCTACCCACCATTACTGGTCTCTGAGATTACTTTTATTTTTCATTCTTGAATAATACCAAAATTACAGACTATATTTATGTGTGCATATTCATTATTTTCTTAGGGTAAGTAAATTGCTATATTTGTCCTAAGTATTCCTGGCACCAGAATTGCTATGTCAAAGGATATTTTTTTTCTTTTTTTAAATACAGTGTCAAGTGTACCTCTAATGGTACCCTGAACATACACACTACTAGCTGCAGTGAAGAGAGTACCTGTTTCTCTCCACTCATGCCAAGACATGGCTTTGCCATTCTTTTCTCATTTGGCAAGAAAATCCTTTGTTTTACATATATACACAGAAACCCAGGAGGAACTCATGGGGTTTTTATTGTGTTTTACACTGGAGAGCTTTCATCTTAGATTATAAATCCATGGCTTGTAGACACACATGCTAGAGCATTTTCCCCATAGAGAATGACTATGAGTTTGTTTTTTAATGAACAACTGGAATTGCCAATTAACAATTATAATGAATAGAAGTATCTGAACATGGAGTGTTCTGTCTTGTGAGCTGGGGAGTACCCATCACTGAAGAAGTTGAAGAAAAAAAATTATCAGCTGATTGGCATGCCAGAAGGAAATCGGTCTGGATGACCTCTATAGTTTCTTTCTACCTTAAGGTCTTTGATGCTTTTTTCTTTGTTGTTGTTATTATTATTATTTGTAGAGAAGCAAGCAAGAATTTATTGACCACCAAAAAAATATACATAGGACAGTAAAACAAAGAAGGGCAAGGAAGAAGCAACAGGAGAGCCGAGGCTGGGCTGCCTTGACTCACCAGGAAGGCAGAGAGAAAGGACGGGGAGTAGGGTTCAGGGGGTTAGTTAACCTGGGAGGAGCTGCCTCTGCCCATTGCTCCCCTGGTTGCAAGTCTCAGAGTTCCTTGGAGTTTAGGAGATGCACACCTGTGGGGAAAGGAGAAGGGGAAGGAATGGCCTGGGTGTGCTCCATGGAGGGAGAGCAGCCTGGGACCTAGCTGCCCCTGTCCACTCCCCTGGCTGTGAGTCTCATGGGGTCCCTTAGAGGTTAGGATATATAGTTATGTGGGAAAGAGAGGGGGGAGGGAATGGCTAGAGAGAGAGCACCCTATGATGTTCTTTTCTATTTCTAGAGATTATTGACTCTGTATTTTCACTTCATTACAATATTTTTATAGTGATTGTCTCTGACTGCTGTACTTTGTCAGTAATCTATCCAAAGTGGCAGCACTGTAAGTTATGCTTTGGAGCAATATATATCTATAATCAATACCAGAGTGTTTGCTGAATCTAGAAAACTAGCTGCAACACGAGCTCCTGAGAGTTTCAATTTGAAAAGTATGCATGCACGTATAGTCACAAAAATATATGTATAATTATAGCTAAAGTATGTAAGAAACCAAAGGTATGCTTTCATGTGTTCAGAAAATTTCTAGGAGGGTACATAAAATACTATTCTTAGTAGTTGTCT
The DNA here is from genome assembly GCF_964339955.1 of Pipistrellus hanaki. Lineage (NCBI taxonomy): Eukaryota > Metazoa > Chordata > Mammalia > Chiroptera > Vespertilionidae > Pipistrellus > Pipistrellus hanaki. Next base: position 49,785,922 of record NC_140513.1, on the reverse strand, counting down.
CTAAGGAGGGGAAATTGGGTAAAGGGATGTGGGGACCTTTTATTTTCCACTTTAGATCATTTATATGGTTAGCATGTTTCAATGAATGCATGTTAGAATTTATTCATTATAATTTAAGATTTTATGAAAGAGAAAATTTGGAAACAAAATAAACTTCACTCCAATAAAAAGCCAATAGGAGCTATTTATCATGAAATTGTCAGTAAAGGAACTACTGGTATCTGAATTGAACAGCCTTACTGCCTAACTGCCTAACCAAGTTGGACTTAAACACAAACTTGTGATAAAGTGAGTTGTGAGGAGGGACTTTTCTTCTCAATACATGGAAAGTTGGAGACTTAAGTCCTAAGTTACCATACAGAGAGAAAATTCCATAATTTTAATTACAAACAGATAATTCTGACCATTTTTTTTAGCTTGCATAAAAAGAATCCATGGTATCCATCAAATCTTTTTTAAACCTTAAAAATTATTCAAGAAAAACTGATGCTGATAGTAGAGGGGGGCATGCATGTGAATGTGATGTGCCCCCTAGAACTTAGAACTGAGGAATTATCCCCTGAAAATCTGAAATTAATCATAAGGCATCAGAGGTCAGGATTAAACTATTGCCCCTAAAGACAGTCCAGTGTGCCCGACTCCTGACTGATGGAATTCACATTTTGAAGACTAAGAAGTGTTAGTTAGAATATAGGCTTCACTGCCATGGGCATGCTGCCTGAGCCAACCAAGGCAGCTTTTTAATTAGTAACTGGTTGAGCTTGATATGAGAAGTGACAAAATAGGATAAAAATTAACTAGATAAACATTTCTTAAGTTCTATCAGAAATCTGTTTGCATTACCTAACACCCCACAGTGCCTACCTCAAAAGTGGGTGTGGGGTAAGAATATAACAACATATAGATGAAAACTTTTCACAGTACTACCTGACATAATGTAGTCATCCAATGCAAGTCAGATGACATAATAAAGTAAGGAAAATGAAATCTATAACACCAAAATTATGTGAGGGTGAACATATACTATCCAGTATACATGCAGGCAAAGACATAGAGAAAGGCCTGAGAGGATTCATGCCAAGCTTCCACGGCAGTTTCCTTTGGGGTATACAGTAATATGGGGGAGCTAAAGTATTGAGGATAAGTGAAGGGAGACTTTAATTTTCCTTTTTCAGTATATCTATATTTCTGGAAGTTTTATAATGAAAGAGCCTATCTTTAACTTTAAAAAAGGAAACAATAATGTGTTTGAAGAAATACCAAAGGATCCATCGGTAGATGTGAGATGAAATTACTGTAAAAATGTGCATGCACAATAAATGAGCACACTTCCTGGTACTCAGATATAGTATGATTTGCGAGTAATTTGGAACCACCATGTTCTTGTTTGAATAAATGGCTGAGAAACCACTTCTAGTGACTTAGTCAAGTTACTTAACCTCTGTAAGCCAGTTTCCTTATCTATGATATAAAATGCACATATGCATATATGTGTAACCCATGGACACAGACTAGTGCAGTAAAGGCCTGGGGTGGAGGGTGTCAGTGGGGAAGGAAGAGGTACTCTGAAGCATGAAATGTAATACCACATGAATGAATGAAAGGTCTCATTATAAGTAACCAAATAATAGTCTCCAGGTCCTTAGACTACCTAAGATACTGTAAGTAGGCTCATTAACCTGGGGAAAGACTGCCCATCTCTAATACTCTGAGTAATAAAGATAAATTTTTTAAAGAGACTCGTTGGGCTGGTAGCTCCATTTTTTTCCTATGACAGATAAACTGGTGAAAAAAGTACATGTTGGTATAGCCATTTTAACATACATAGAAATTTGATAATAAATAGACATAATAATAAAAATAGCTACATATAAACATCCATGTCTTTAGTTATTCCTCCTGGGAAAGCTTATGGAAAAGAAGCATATGGTTTAAACTATTTAATATTTTGAAATTCTGAAAGAAAAGCAGATATGTACATTTAATCCTAGGTGTCAACAAAAGCAAAGAGGTACTCTGAAGCATGAAATGTAATACCACATTCATGGTTAAAAGCTCAGATCCTGGGGGGAGAAGGGAGTCTAGAAGAGGTCAATGTGAAAAGAGAGGGTACAGTTTTAGTACTTTCAACAATAAAGGTAAATTAAAAAAAAAAAAGCTCAGATACTGACTACAACCTAGCTCATCTCCTTACTATCTTGGTAATCTTAAGCATCAACAATAAACCTCAATACTTTACAAGATAACTGTGAAAATTATGTTTAGTTATGATAACTATAAGATTTCAATGAGATGATACATATAACATGTTTAACATAGTATGTGGCACATAGAAAGATCTCATTATATGGTGATGGAAGACCTGACTTGGGGTGGTGAATGCAATTCAATATGTAGATGATGTATTATAGAATTGTACACCCGGAACCTATACAATTTTATTAACCAATGTCACCCAAATAAATTCACAATAATTGAGTTGAATGAATGAATGAAAGGTCTCATTATAAGGAACTAAATAATAGTTTCCAGTTCCTTAGACTACCTAAGATACTGTAATTAGGTTCATTAACCTAAGCTACTATACTCTGCTTGCACTCCAGCTGGGGAAAGACTGCCCATATTTCTTTTTTGCTTTTATATAGAAAGGTGGTCCCTATGGAAGATCTAACGTCATGGGTGACGCTACGACAGTTTGGCAGAAGAGGTGCCTAAGCTTTCGCCTGTCACAAAGCCGCGGTGCCCATCTAGGGCTACTTGTCTAAAGTCAACAGAACAGCCATGTAATTGACATAAAACCTGTTAACTGCCATCATTCTCAATGTTTTTGAATGCCTGTGCAATAACTGGTTTTCTTATTTCATTGAGTTAATATAGTGCCTTGGTAGAGATGCCTTTATCCCTATGTGAGAAAGAAATCGTATTATAACTTGCTCAGTGCCACATACCAGCGAGTGCGAGAGCAAAGGCTAGAATGAGGGACCATGGAAGATGAGCTAAAGTCTGCAGGGATAGAGTGCTGGGCCCAGCCAGCCTGCTGGGCCCTGTTGGTTTATATCCTGTCTTCTAGACGTGACTGGAGTCCTAGCTTGTCTGATTCCAAAGCCGGTGAAGGCTCCAGCAAACCAGAGGTCCACCACATGAGTAATGAATAAACAGCCTTTACAGAAGAACAACAAAAACATGTCCTTTAGAGAAATAGAAACACATTCTCAGGGATCCCAGAGACTCCAGACATTAATCCCAGTTTCATAAGTAGTATCTTAAAAGCTAAAGTCTTGGTGTGTGAAAAAGTCTTTCAATTGTTTCTCACCACTACAAAGTGGAAGGTAAAAAGGTATTTTGATGCAATCACCCAAGTGAACATAACCAGTTTTAAAACTGGCGTAAAATGTGGTCTTTCGAGATCAGGGCAGTATGGTTGTGTAACTTGAATAAAAATGGGAGGCAATTCTTTTTTTGTCAGAATATGTTCCTCATGAGTGTACCGATCATTCAACATACATTCCTAGGGACAGGGCGGGGCTCATCCGGTTTTTGGAAATGTCACTGTTTTCAAGTTATGTATAAATCCTCAGCGTTCTGTCTGTGTAACATTACTATCTTTGCCTGCACTGCCATTAATTTTGAGCCACTGTGTTAGGAAACATGTTTCAATGAGATTTGTTTACTAGAGTAAGGAAGTTTAATAATACTCCATGTACAATATGACGGAAGAAACTACTGTTAGGAATCAGATTTCCTGATCTCCTTTATGTCTTTATCCCTAATATTAATCAAGCCTATAATTTACATAGTTATTAGGACTTTTAATTCCTTGCACAAGGCACATTTGCTGTGAGAAATCTCCTCAGCTTTATCTGTTCGTCTCAACATTTCTGTCTAATCTCCGTCATGGTATCACATGCCTGCTGATGTATTTGTTTGTAATCTTTCTCTGGCCAAATTATATTTCCATTTTATCTTTTCATCTCTCTTGTGAACTCATCAAGGAAGTTGCATTCTACTTTCAGCTTCTCAATTATATATCAAAGGGCTTTCCTTAAGTTTTTGTCCAACTGAAAAAAATAACTAAATTTTAGCACCAATGATATAAATCTTGTTGTCTACTTAAGTTGAAGTATAGCTGATGCAAGTGTGAACTTCATGTAGTAAAATTCTTTTTGAGGGTATATAAGATAACTTTTCTTTCTTTTTCAATAAAAAATATTTTATTGATTTTACAGAGAGGAAGGGAGAGAGATAGTTAGAAACATTGATGAGAGAGAAACAGATCAGCTGCCTCCTGCACGTCCCCTACTGGGGATGTGCCCACAATCAAGGGACATGCCCTTGACCAGAATTAAACATAGGACCCTTCAGTCTGCAGGCCGAGGCTCTATCCACTGAGCCAAACAGTTAAACAGGGCAATAATTTTTCTTTTTACTACAAAATAAGCCATTTAACACAGGGAACACACATGAAAAAGATCAGTAGGAGAAACATTTTTTTTTTTTTTACTATTTTATATTATTATTTTACATTTATCTTTATTGTTTAAAGTATTACAGGTATCCCCTTTATTTTTTTGTTTTTCCCATTGATCCCCTCTATCCTGTACCTGCCCCTCCCAGGTCTTCACCACAAGATTTTTCTGTGTCCAAGGGCCTTGCATATGTTCATGTGAGTTTCCTGCTAATCACACCCCAACCTCCCACCCCGCCTTCCCTCTGAAAGATAACATTTTGATTTATGTTCCAATATTACTTGATATGTTTGTGTCAACTACTGTATTTGCCTAGAAAACTTTATTAAAGCAAGAGCTGATGAATTGGATGAGGTATTTAAATGCTTTAATAGTAGAAAAAAAATAACTAACTTAAGATTGGTTTTTACCTCACTACTACATAGCTGCTATGCAAATAATTGGCAAAAATATGGAAATCAGGACACACTATTTTCAAATTAGTTTTTATAGTGGCACTTCAGTAACCATCCCAACATAATAAAGGGTTGTCTAAAATCCAAAATATGGCATCAACAGTAATACGTACTTCTTTACAAACTCTACTTTGATTTTGTAAACAGTAATTATGTAGAAAGGCAAATGTGGGAAGGTGTATTAGACTCCTTCTAATTCCAGGTTCTAGTTCTTTAGTAATTGCTTTTATAATCTCCTGCATTTCAAATTACTTCCAGAGTAAATTGATGTAGATAATTTTCACTCTCAAGCTAGATGTATGATATGGATGCATTGAAGTAGAACTAAAACTCTTTACGCGTATTGTAAAAGTGCAATATAAAATTAATCACTAAGAAATAAAATGCAGGTTCTGACAGACATTATAATTATTGGAAAAGATTTGGATATTCTGAGATATTCTAGAACTTAGAGTAATACTATTTGATAAGTAATGCTTAAATTCCCACTCTTAAGAAAATTTTGCAAAAGGAATCTTTATGCACTGAAAGAAGTATAATATATAATACTCATAACAGTGTATTGAGTATTATATATTACCTATATAATACTCAATACACTCCCTCTTAAAAAAAGGAGTCTTTGCATAGAGAGTAGGAAGAAAATTTCAAATATAACAGACCTTGGATGACTGACTTTTTAAGGTAGGCATTTTGTTCTATATTCCCAATGACTTGAGGCAGACCTGGTACATAGTAGGCACTCAATAAATATTTGTTGGTTGTTGAATGAACCCCTGTCTGAACCCCAGACATGCATCCTGAGGAATTCTTTTGATTGGTCTCTTAGTACTTTAGGGGATGATAAGATATCACAGATTTATAAAACTATATTTTGAAGGGAAATTATTGGGATACAAGACCAGAATGGTCATAAAAACACAGTACATGGATTCAGATGATATAAGTTAAGTTTCTGTCCACTAGTTAGCTGTGTGACCTTAGCCTGCTTTCTCAACCTTCTCTTAGCCACAGTGGTCACATTTGTAAACTATGAAAGAAAAGAATTCCTTTCCCAGTATGGTCTTAGACACAAATGATATGACAGATATTAAAACACTCTGTGAACTGAAAAGTAGTCACCAAATATTATTGGACATAATTTGTATAAGAGGTCTGAAATATATTTCCAATTTTATTATACATCTCTTATGTGAAGCTCTTTTTTATTGTATTGTCAAATTTCCTCATCTTTAAATTAAAAATAAAAATACTTTATACATTGGGAAAAGTTGCTCCCTCCCCCAAACATCCTGATATTTCTGAAAAAAATTTTTTGCAATATTTTCCTTCCCACCTCTCTATTATGTATGGTGCTATTTATGTTCTTAATAAGAGTTTCAACATTAAGAAAATTGATCACAGAAACAGATTCTCCCCCCTTCTTCAACCTTTTTCAACTTTCTTCTATTACAATGCATTTCACAGGCCTCTATGAGCATGGATTATAACATTAACTAATAAGAGTTAAAGAAATGATTCATAAAAAAAGCATAAAAGGAGATGAGAGAGACAATGATAAAGTCATATGCATGGAAAGAATCTTCCCTACAAGGCTAGACTGTATCGTGTCCATGGTATACACATCCATTCAAATAGGAAAAGAAGGAGGCTAATTCCTGGAAGTCTCTAGAATGGAGTGTGCATGACGAAGGTATTTCTTAGGAAGGAGTTATGAAGGCAAGATCAAAGCCTGATAATTCTAGACTATCCAGAAGAAAAATCTGTGAACAACTCAAAATAATGAGCATAAACTATGGGGTCGAAGTTTAACTCAATGCTCATGGTAGAGGATAGACAAAGACATACAAATCATGATTAAGAGATTGTAGCTCAAATTTCTTTACATGGAGATCCTAGGGAAGATAGGAAGAACTGCATCTGTTCGGTGTTTTTAAGAAAACTGCCAAGTCTACATGAAAACAAATCTGTTGCTTTTGCAACTATGCTAAAGCTGAGCAACCAAAGAGTTATGTAAAATGGGGGGAAACTCTCTCATTGGCCAGGGAATATACCTGTTGTCAGTCCCTTCTCTCTCACGTCTCATGGCCAGTGTTATCATGTGCTCAGTGGAGACCTTTATTAGAGCACAAAATTGAGCGCAAGTCATCTGTTCTGGCATGAATTCTCCTAAGCGCATAGATGCTTTACATAGAAATATAATGGATAGTCAATTTAGCAATGTGCCTCTGCTGTTACTGTTTCTGCTTGCTTTTTAAAGTTTATTTCTTAATATACCATAATCATTATATGTAGCAAGATCTGGTTTAGGGAAACTGATTTTTATTAACTCTATGACATTTTCATTAAGAGAAACAGATATATCTAGAAAGTGTTGAAGAGGAACAGAATCATGACCTCTATATATACCACTTTGGAATTTAGATTATTTTGAGCTGAAGACAATCAAGACCCAGCAGGCTGGAGAAAAAATGTTACTTCTCCCTTAACTACCTAAAAGAATTTAGATAGGGGGCCTGGTTCAGAAAGAGAGCTATTACCAGAGATAACTTTTATCTGAACAACCCGTCTGTAAGCCAGCAAACATCTAATTTCCAAACATCTGCTCTTCTTCTTGGCCTGAGAATACCTTTCTCCCCTTTGAAGCGCTAGGGCCCTATCCCATTACTTTTCTCAGAGAGGCAAATAAGCCTCAACCGCCGAACTTGACCTTGTGTCTCACATTTTATTGGGGTTACCGTACATGTGAAATTAAATTTGTTTTTCTCTTGTTAATCTGTCTTATGTCAGGGTACTTGTTAGACCAGCCAAAGAACCGAGAAGAATAAGAGGAAATTTTCCTCCTTAATAGTGTCTTTAGTTGTTAATAACCAGATGTGAATGTTGGGGTTTTTTTTGTTGTTTGTTTTTTTCCCTATAGAGTTACAGAACACATTTGACTTGATATACTAAAAATAATAAATGGGAAATGAGTACAAGAAATTGGAGAGCCTTAAAATAGAGAGGTCTCCTTGACTTTTTCATTTTGCATTTTCAGCAGCCAGTAAATTACCAGGTATAATAAATGCTTAGTAAATATTTGTTGAATAACGAATATGTATAACCTCTTTAAATATATATATATATATATATATATATATATATATATATATATATCTTCAGGTGAGAAATATATATGTGTGTATATATATACACATATATATTTCTCACCTGAAGATATGTTTATTTTATTATATTTATTTATTTTTAAATATCTATTATATTCATTTCAGAGAGGAAGGGAGAGGTAGAGAGAGAGATAGAAACATCAGTGATGACAATCATTGATTGGCTGCCTCCTGCACACCTCCTACTGGGGATTGAGCCTGCAACCAGGGCATGTGCCCTTGACTTGAATCCAACCAGGGACTCCTTAGTCCACAGGTTGATGCTCTATCCACTGAGCCAAACTAGCTAGGACTGATTTCATTTATTTTTTAAAGAGAGAGGGAAGGACAGAGAAAGAGAGAGGAGAACCTGGATCAGTTGCCTTCCAAATGGGCCCCCACTGGGGATCAAACCCGAAACCTAGGTATGTGCCCTGACAGGGAATTGAACCCACAACCTCTTGGTGTACCTGAGGATATTCCAACCAACTGAGGCATGGGGCTAAGGCTATAGCTATATATTTTTAAACCTCTGGGCATTCCATGTAGGGAGAAAATGAATACTTGAGACATACAAGATACAGAATGGCTTTAAAGAACTTGAGAGAGGTTTTTAGAGTGTTTCCTGGTGCCTACATGTGGTGAAAATTCTGAATATGGGACATATATTGAAGACTGGCTTTTTGTGCTCATAGGATTGCCAATATTACTTTAGGCTGTGGAATTCATTCCCTCCAGAGTGTTTCAACTGCAAAAAGAGGAGGGAAACACCTCTGGTGACTTCTTTTTTAATGCAAAGCTCCAGCAGATAGCATCATTTACGTAGAAAATCCTTCCAACCATCCCTTGAGAAGCCCCCCCCCCCCACTTCAACTTTACTTCTCCCCAACCTGGTAGAAAATGCTGTTGATTTTCCTCAAAATATTCGGGAAGGAATCCTTTCCTCCAATCACTTCATTGTACAAATTAGCTGAGGCCACGTAGAAGTGACTTGCACAAGAGCTTCTGGCAAGTGCCTTTATCTAAATCCACCCGGAATAAGGAGTGTTCCCGTCCCAGTACTCCTTCCCCTCCCTTTCTCAGGCTAACTGTAGCATTTGCAAACAGCAGGGAACACAACTGCAGATTGAGGGTGGAGGGGGCAGGGTAGGAAGTGGTGATTAGCAGATCCCTGGGCCTGGAGATCACCTGCTCTCTCGGATCAAAACAGCGTAACAGGCTCTTCATGAGAACATCCAGGGCAGGACGAGTGGGCCATTGTTTTTGAGAGCCAGCTGTGCAGAAGCCGCTCAGCAGTGGCCTTGGAGCGGCAGCTGCACGGAGGGGCGGAGGCCGCGGAGGTGGGAGAGGAGGGAGCCAGCGAGGCGGGCCGGCTGCGGGGACCCCGCGGCGCCACCTCTCGGCAAACCCGGAAGTGTTTCTCTAATAAAAGTGCAACGGCCTGAGCCACCTCATTGAACCTAAAGTGTGAATGGCTCGGAGCAGGCCCCAGATGCTGCTGTCGTGACTGCAAACCCTGGGGGCACTGGTGCCCGGGAGAGACTGCGCTCCGGCCGCTAAAGGGTCAGAGCCAGGGAGCACCAGGTCCTCGCGATCGGGAAGCACACAGGACGGAGCAGGCTCTGCTCTCTGGGCGAACCGTGAACCGAGCAAAGTCCGGGGTAAACAAGCCTTGCAGCGGCTGTCTCCAGACCTGCACCCCCTGTGTGCTCCTCTCCCCCTCGTTTCCCACGCATCAGAGCCCACCCCTGCAGCCCCGGCCACCCTCTCTCCCAGGCCCTATCTTCCCATCTCCGATCTCCCCATTTTTGGGGGGAGGTTCGGGGAGGCCCCCCTGCCCACAGCCGGCGTGCCCACACTCACCATCTCTTGCCTGAGGAGGTGCAGCTTGGTCTCCAGCCTCTCCAAGGTGCTGGAGTGGCTGCGTCTTCCCGGGGAGCCCGAGGTTGGGGAGGACGAGGAGGAGGACGACAGGGAGGGCGGGAGGCTGCAGCAGCTGCTGCTGCTGCTACAGCCGCCTCCGCCGCTCCCCCCGCAGGGGTCCCCGGTCCTCTCCGGGGGAGCCGGCTCCTCCCCGCGCAGCGAGCGCACCAGGCTCTCGGGCACTTTGCGCCCCAGCTTCAGCTCGATGTCCCTGAGGTCCGGCACCGCGGCGTCTTCCATGGCTTTTCAGGAGCGGGGATGACAGCAGGGAAAGGCTGCGGCTGCGAGGTGGCAGCGGCTTCTCAGCGGGGCCCTGAGGTCAGAGGCCCCTCCAGCCGCCGGGGTGTCTGTCTGTCTGTCTGTCTGTCTATCCGCGGCGGGTCCAGAGCTCCATCAGCCCCATAGCCACCGCCTGCGCGTGTTCACCCCGCAGGCTGCACAGGGCGCGGGGTCCCAGCCGCAGTCCCAGGTCTGGTCGCCGTCACTCCCCCGGCTCTTACCGAGGTTCGAGAGCCCCATCCATCCTCTCCCCTGCCGGCCCCGCCGCTGCGAAGTTGAGTTTAATTGATATTGCAGAGCCCGGGGAGAAGGCAAGGGCTACAGACAGGGAGGAAATAGAGGGAAACGAAGCCCCAGCTCCAGCTTTCTTGGGGGGAAATCACGTTATAAAACTGTCCATCACGTCCCCGCGCCCTTCACCGGCTGCCCATCTGGTCCCGCGCGACCCAAAATAATGATGTGGCCATCCTCCAGCAGCGTCGTTTCATTTTCCAGCCATAAATCCCCCAGCTTTCAGAGGATCCTCAGAAAATCGTCTCTGGTCAGCGAGAGAGGAGGGCGGGCGGGTGCAGGGGCGCAGGCAAGGAGGTGGTCCGCAGGAGTTTAAGGGCTTCCTGGGTCCGGCAGAAATAGCCTCCTGGCCATTTAGGCTGTTGGATCCAAGTCATTGTGCTCCTGCGAGCCTCAGAAACTTTAAACTGCGCTGGCAGGTGGACCAAGCCAGGGCCAGCCCCTGCACCCCTGTACCGTATATCCTAGGCGAGAGGAGCAGCACGTTTCCGCGCCCCTGCTGCCCAGGGGTAGTTTCAGCGCCCTGTTTTCGTTGGGAGTTCCTAATAGGAGTATTAGATTTCAGTTTTCCCTGGCGGGATTGCCTGGCACCTACAACCTTTACAACAGTTAGGGAATATTGGAGGCAGAATATTAAGACTTGAAAGGTTGTGTCATACCCCACCCCACCCCATCTTCCCAAGGCAAAAAAAAAAAAAAAAAAAAAAAAGTAACTTTAAAAGCCTTTCCTAATAGTTTTATACGAATAAAAAGTAGCCAAGTGAGAATGCACAATCAAATTAATGGGCTTAGCTAATGTAACAGTATGTCACTACAGGCAGAAGTGAAGAAATAAATAGCCAGAATAATGCATATGGTTACTGAAGATAGCTATGAATTTTAAAAGGGGGGAGTTGCTGAGATGCTTTTATGTTAATTACGGAGGGAAAATATTGAGCATAGCTAGTCAAAAAGTCGTCTTTGATAATTTATCTATATTTTCAACTATTTAAGAGCATGCAATCTGTTAATCTGAGATACTTTTACCAAGGAAGTTATTATGGATTATAGGTGTGATTCAAAATGGAATTTATGTTAATATCTTCAAGTGGATGATACCATTTTCAATGCAGTAAAGTCTAATTTTGGAATATTTTGAAATATGGCCCTCCTGTTTCTGGGACAAATAAGTATTTGTGGTATTGGTCCTTCCAACCTCCATTCCCAGAGACATCACTCGGGTTTTGTCAACGCCTGTAAGTTCATAGGCAGACATTTCTGAGAGTTTGTTTCTAGACTCCTCTAGAAAGTCTAGGGATAAAAACAAAAACAAGAAACAAAAAAACAGGGCTTCTGAATGACATATTTCATGTCAGGGAGAAAGTTGCTGAAGTTCTCTTGTCAGCATGTCAAATATTTGTGTTATTACTCACTCTTAAAAAAAAGTAGAGAATAGTTGTAAATTAGGTGCCCTTTTTAAAGCTGGAACAACCATTTATGGAATCAAAGGAGAACAAGACTAAATCTCAACTCACTGATAAAGCTACATGCTTTGTACTAAATTTGGAAAACCACATGCCCATTGCGTAAGAATTGCACTGTGACATGTAATTATGGAAGGCTTGCATCTCAGTCAGGAACAGGTTTTTTGAAAATGATAAAACCCTTACAAAGTTTACAATGGAGTTGGCTGAGAAGAGTAGCTTACAAATACAATATCTACCTTGAACTTGGTCAGTTTAAAAAGTTTATTGTCAAATTAACATCAATATAATCTACAAAAAAGGAACACTTCCTTTGCTGTGAGTCACAGACAATAAAATTAGTATTTGATACTGGTGAAAACTCAAAAATAGAAAAAAAAAATGTTTGCCTGTTAAAGGTCAGCAGAGAAAATTCCTCTGAAATTAAAAATATGACCCATATTGAAAGTAATACTTTGTGCCAGTACAATATAAAACAAATGTTAAGACTTACATTTTCTCAATTTAATGCTTTATGATATTTAAAATAGAGACATTTTGCCCTAGCTGATTTGGCTCAGTGGTTAGAGCATCAACCTGTGGACTCAAGCGTTCCAGGTTCAATTCCAGTCAAAGGCACATGCCCAGGTTGCAGGTTCGATCCCCAGTAGGGGGCATGCAGGAGGTAGCCGATCAATGATTCTCTTTCATTTCTAACACTTCTATTATAGAAAAAGGGCAAATAGCAATGATGAGAGAGAATCTACCTACTCCAGGACTTCTGTGAGGATCAAATGAGATGAGGCACGTGAAAATGCTTCACAAACATTTGGTTAAACTGTAAAATGTTTGCACCTGGCTATAAAATAAATCGGGTTCCTGAGCTGAAGAAACTCCAAGGGGGCTAGTTGCTAGGGAGAGGAAGCCAGGCATTGCTGAATGACATCATTACCCAGCACCCACAGTGACCATTTTTGGGCTGGGCTGGGCTGTGGACTGCATTTTGTGCCATGGGTTCTGGCAGGGTTTGCTGCGATTTGGTGGGGTGTCACTCTGGGGTGGTGGCGGGGCCTATGTCCCACTTGGGGGAAGCTGAGTGTTGGTTTTTCAGCGCCAGGTTCCTGGTGCAATTTATTTTTAAATGGCCAGTGCACGTCATGGCAGCTCCTGCGTTGAGCATCTGCCCTAAGGTAGTCAGTGTGCATCATAGCTACCGGTCAGAGGGAAGGAAGGACTCTTAGCCTTTTATATATTAGATGAGTCAGTATTAACAGCACTTCCTTCCTGATTCAGCCTTTCTTGTCCATCTCTAATCATTTCTTATTTCCTTAATTAAGAACACCTGCCAGCAACAACCTAAACTCAGGGTGTTTCTCCAAGGCTGATATGTTGAAAAATAAATTTATGAAAGTAGTTATTGTTTTTGTGTTTGTAGTACATTTTTTGGACCTAGACTACCTTATATATGCTTCCTTTTCTAACTGCCTTAAATATGAACTAGAATTGCCTTTGTTTTCTATTTAGACTAAGGAATCTAAGCATGGGTATTAAACTATGGGGAACTTTAAGCAACGGAATTTCTTCCCCAGTTGAATTGTGTTTCCAGAGAAGGAAAGGAAGCCTCTTATTTATCATTTCAAAACACACACACAACACAACAAAACCCAATGTCTAATTTAATAGGAACGTGGTTGAACTCAGATGACAGGTTTTAAAAGAATGTCTCATTCCTCCCAAAACAGTGATATGGTGTATGCTTCACACATTCCACGCTTAGAACATTTTCTGGTATTAGACTTATAGCAATTGTAGACTCAGTAAAGATGGTATGGTGTGAGCAATGCCACTCCTTACTCTGCTGGCATTGTGGTTAAAAGAAAAAAGACCTTCCACCTTCTCCCAGGCACTGATTCAAGGTTTTCAGCATTCCCAGATCTTGCTGGCACCAAGTTCAAGGACTAGGGCAGATTCTCTAACCTGAGACTCCATTCCCCACAGTGCAGAATAATATCAAGCAGCTTACTGCCTCAAATTACTCTTAAGAATTTCAAGAAGTATCTACTTAAAGGGTATCAGCTTCTTTGGATCTTTGTTTTAAATGCGTAGGGATACTGTTTCTATAAATATTTTTGTTTAGCTGATGATGTGCTTAACAAGGAAAATGTCATACAAAACTAAAGAACGTTGCCCTAGTTGGTTTGGCTCAGTGGACAGAGTGTTGGCCTGCAGACATGTTACGGACTCAATCCTCAGTAGGGGTGTGCAAGAGACAGTCAATCAAAGATTCTCCCTCATCATTGATGTTTCCATCTCTCTTTCTCTTTTCCTTTCTGAAATCAATAGAAATATATTAAAACAAACAAACAAACAAACAAACAAAACAATAACAACAATAAAAAAGCCTTAAAGAATGTTGATCGTTTCCATACATAGTAGACATATATTTGCTAAAGCTGCAAAGATTTTATTCTGTCTATTTATAGGGTGATTTCACTCACCTATTTTGTAGTTGGGTTTCTTTTACAGCATAAAATCATCTAGTTTATTACCAATCTGAGCTACTTATGCATGTTTATGATATCTATCTATCTATCTATCTATCTATCAATCTATCTATTGTCTATAATCTGAAATGCTTCTCCCTAAGAAGCACAGATCCTTTAAATAGTACTCTGATTAGAATCTAATTAATATTTATAATCAGAGCTAAACACTTCCCTGAGAGATTTAGTAGACAATACTAAAAGTAGGTCACCAACATCTAAGTCAGCCTTATCCCCTCTTCTCAATCCCTGTCAAATCGCTCTGCCTTCATTATGTGTAAAGAGTCTTTTATTTGCTTTTACTTGTTTGGCTGAGCTCTGAATTCCTTCTGAAATGTGCATAGCCAGGGCCCAGGAAAGAGACCTCATCAGTGAAGCTAACCTGGATCTCTTCCTTCATAGACATCCCATTTTGGCTTATAAAATAGACAGCAGGTTGTATTTCAGTGGCATGCTGATAAATGTTTATAACTATCTCTCTGAAAATATATAAAGAACTGATTTGTAGCTTTTGACAATTTTCATGGCGTAACTATTCCACTGTGGCTGATTTCAAGCTATGGAGGCAGCCTTGAATGCTTATGTAAAGCCACAGGGAAGAAATAGATAACGGGCTTTTTCCTAATTGGGAAAAAGGTATTAAAGATGACAGGCTAGTTTACCCCTTTAGTCATAATCACCTATTGTTAGATAATAACAACTATCAGCTTCTTATTAAAGTATGCTTTTTTTATAAGCTAGAAACCTTTGATCACAGAAATAATCTTCTCCTGTAATCCAGTGGCATAATTATGGACATAATTTATAGAATTCACCTTTGATATCTTTTAGCAAACACCTTGATGATTTCTAAAATCAAATATGAGGTGGGTCTAACAATAGATAGTGTAAATATGAAAACAAACATAAAGGGCCTAAAGAAATCTCCTATTTCCATGTCCTAGCTTAGAGACATTCTTTTGGATTTGATTTGAAAAAGACTTCACAGATTTTATGTGAAGTGTTTGATTTTATACAGCATGGAGGCTAAGCATGTTGGTCTAGAACTCCAGTGGGGGCAGAGAAAAGGAGGATGACCACGCACAGGGAGGACAGTGCCTGAGAAATTCAGAGAGACCTGTGATGTTCCACAGAAGGTTTTGACCTGTAGATGTGGCACATGCTGTAGAATTCCCATGGAGGTCCTGGCTTCATTTTCAATGCCCATTTCTGGCAGTGTCTTATGAATAGCTCAGTTCTTCTCCATTGTTCAGGCTTCTAGCTTCTCATTACCAGAGTGTTATAGTTGTGTAAGGCAAGGCAGAAATGTTTTTCAGTAGTCTCAAAAAGAAGAGAATAAGGACTACACATTTATATGCATTTTTTTTTAAAAAAAATTTATGAACATCACAGAGATTCTATGTGAAGACACACATGCGTAAGTTAGCATTATTTGGGAGTTAAAACTCAGCAAGTCCCCATATTAGAATTTCAGATGGTAGTCTTATGAGTTAAGAGCATTACTCTTCAGTTGAAAATTAGCCTTCTTAAGCTATTAACTAGCCTTGCTGGATGCATGGAGAGGGGAAGGGGAAAGGGATAAAGAGAGGAGGGAAAGAGAGAGAATATGGATGTCATTTTTCTTCCAGAAGTAGGTATGAGTCAATGTGAATACTTTTGTGACCATAATGAGATATTTTTGAGTCTATGTACCTTATATAAAAGATAAATACTGTAATTATGTCTTTAAAATATTAAGGCAGGTAGTTACTGGTTATTATATTCATTTGATGCATCAGCAAGAACATTTTTTAAGTAGAAAAACACTTTTAAACCAGAGCAGCTCTACTCACAGATTTTGTATCATTTAATCCACATAACAACACAGAAAAACAGTGATAGTAACCGCTCTCATAAGATTACTGTGAAGCCCCAAAAGATGAAACTATTTGCCCAGGGTTCACTGGCATCAAGTGGGAAAGCTGGGATTTGCCTCAAGTTTTATTTTACTCCCCAGCTCATCTTGTTTTCATTACTTACAGATGGGCATGAGCCCTCTTTCAGAATTTTTAAGGGTGTCTACTGCTGAACATTAAAAATATATGTATTTTTTAGAGAGAGAGAAGAAGGGAGAAAGATAGATAGAAACATCAATAGCTTATGTCCTGCAGAAACCGGTTTGGCTCAGTGGATAGAACATCAGCCTGTGGACTGAAAGGTCCCGGGTTCGATTCCGGTCAAGGGCATGTACCTGGGTTTCGGGCACATCCCCAGTAGGAGGTGTGCAGGAGACAGCTGATTGATGATTCTATCTCGTCGATGTTTCTAACTCTCTATCCCTCTCTCTTCCTCTCTGTAAAAAATCAATAAAATATATATTTTTAAAAATTGGTTATGTCCTGCATGCCCCCGAGCCTGAAACCTGGGCATGTGCCTTAACCGGGAATCAAACTGGTGAAATCGGTTCGTGGGTTGATGCTCAACCACTGAGTCACACCAGCTGGGCCAAACTTATATTTTTAAGAAGCCAATATCAAGTTAATGCTTCTGATGTTTAGGGGGAATTCATATTCTAAGTGAGGTAGAGATAAAAATTAAAATGGATTTTAAAAATAAGCGCATTTATGGAAGGTTTATATGTAATGACTCATTAAGGGATATTAGGATATTCTACGAAGCTGTTCCCATGTTCCACCTCTGATTTCATATGAATCATCCTTTCCTCCTCTAGCACAGGGCCAGGACTTGAGACTGAATGTGGCAGTTAGTGGACCCCAGATCTGAATAGGTGTGGGGGCTAACTCTTTGGTTTACAAGGGGATGGCCCTAAGGGAAATGAAAGAGTTGGAGGAGCAAAGGGTGCTGCATAAGAGCTTGTGTAATATCTTGGCTGAGCAGAGGGTTTTATGACCTTTTGACCAGGGACACTTCCCTTGCCAGCCTGATGTGGCAAATGCCATGGGCATGGCAAAGTCACAGGGGTGGGGGAACACACGGCACCCTGCCATTTCAGAAAATCAAAGGCAGGGAGAGTGTAATTGCTTACCCATGTGTTGTAGCTGATTTTGTGGTAGCTGACCCTCAATTCCATAGTAACCTTTGGCTTATTATCCTAGGGTATACTTTGGTAGTTCAAACACGTGGATGTTTGTTTTAAGAACATTGCTGAAGTCATTTATACTTCACTATGTTCTACCAGAACCACTTCATATTTTGATTGTGAGTCAGACTGTGCTGGTTCTTAGGGGCCAATTAAAGAGATGTGATTGTAAATATTGGAGGTGCCATAGCACAAGATATGGCCTCAGAAAGGAGACGGGAAGAGGGAGGGAGGAAGGAAGTGAGGAAAGAAAAGGGTGAGGGGAGAGAGAGCAAGTGTGGGAGAAAAGGGGAGAGCTTTCCTGACAGGTGAAAACCCAACAGTTTCACACAGACAGGTCTGGTCACTCTTGCTATAATAGCAACCAATCTCATGTGACAGCTATGTAAAAATTTGGGCCAGAAACACCTCTCATCCTCATTTTCTCTCTCAGTTCTGGTTTGGTTTTTTTTTTGTTGTTTTTTTTTGTTTGTTTGTTTTTTCCCCTAGAGATGATTTAGGGTGAATAATGGGATTCTGAAAAGACAAATTTTGATTACTTGTAAGAAGGTTGTTACAATTTCTTTGCAAGAAAAGAAAAAACGAAAACAAACAGAAAGCAAAGTATTTACTTATTTATTTACTTTCTTTTTTCTAAATATTTTATTGATTTTTTTACAGAGAGGAAGGGAGAGAGATAGAGAGTTAGAAACGTCGATGAGAGAGAAACACCGACCAGCTGCCTCTTGCACACCCCTACCAGTGATGTGCCCGCAACCAATGTACATGCCTGACCGGAATGGAGCCTGGGACCTTTCAGTCTGCAGACCAATGCTCTACCACTGAGCCAAACCGGTTTCGGCTATTTATTTACTTTCTTACAACTTACCTAAAATTTAAAAATACATGAGTTGTGATTATATCCTAGGTAAATTAAATATATTCTTGGGATGCATGTAAACTTTATTTAGAGGACCAATGCTCACATTTTAAAATCAGGCATACCATTAGACTCAGCAATTTCTTTTCTAGAAATGTATCTCTAAGAAGACGATCTGCAATATGTAGAGATTTATTTATAAATCTGTTCAATACAAATCCCAAAGAAAAACAACCAAGCAAGCAAAAGCAGCTATATAAATGTCTGGTCATAAGCAATTAGGTAAATAAATTATGTATAGTGTATAGTCCCAGCTTGGACAACTCTGCAACCAATGATAGAAATACTTAACAGTACTTTACTTAACAGTAAAATGAGAAAAATTGCCAGTATGTTGTTAAATCTTTAAAAAACTAAAAAAAAAAAAAAATGCTCATGTCCACATGTTCAAATACACAAACACACACACACACACACACACACAAACACACACATATGTACGCATATTCATACACATATACATGGAGTTATAAAATAGTCACCTAAATTCATATCAAATATGTATGCATAGTTATCAAATAATCAAGAAGTTTTAGCACTTTCTATTTTATTATTACATGTTTATGAATGCCTTTTATAACAGCTGGGTTTTTTAACCTTAAAAAAAGAAATTAATTGGGATATTTTAAGGGGAATTCTGGGTGTTTAAATAAATGCAAATGTCATTTAATAACTTAATATGTTAGTTTTCTAAGTAGCCTTTGCTAATATAACTATTAAAACCCTAATGCAATGGAGTGCCAATACTATCATTGATCGCTGGCTACCTCATGGCAAATTTGTGTTCTACTTTTCCCATGATGAAGTGGGCTGCCTACTCTGGGTCTGACTGGAATAACTCCTTCAAGTAGGAAGCAGAGGATAACTCTAAAAATTGGCCAGGATTATTGCCTGATGCAACATAGAATAATATAGTCAAAAGCAGGCTACATGTGACATAAAATAATGAGTTCTCTCTATATTTAATAAACTAGAGCCCCAGTGCATGAAATCCTCCATGTGTAGCATCCCTAGGCCTAGCCTGCGATCAGAGCCATGTCTGCTGCTCCGTGATATTGCTCACCGCTGCCCTGCAACCCTCTGTGACACTGATGCTGCCCTGCAAGTCCAGTCCTCAGTCCTGCTCCACTGCCACCCAGCCCAGTTCCCATGGTTCCCCATTGGCCATTCAGTGATGGGCCAGAAAGGTGGTCAATACATCTCATAGCAACTAGTCAGTTGGTCATTCTGGTAGTGATGCCTGGCCTTTTATTATTATAGATGATCTAGCAAAATTATATTTCCCACAGCACTGCTACTGAACTTTATTAAAAACACACACACACACACACACACACACACAAAACAATACCTTTCAATTTAAAATATATTAGCTAGAAATTCAATCCATGAATGTTCAGGAACTCTTTAGTCTCGTTTGAGTTAATGCTATGTTGGGTAGCAAATAATTGCAAAGGAGGGATTGAGATACAAGATAATATTATAAAAAAAGGATCAAGCCAAAACTGTGAGTCCTTGGGTCAGTACATCTGGGTGTGTGGGAGGTAGTGAGGGTTGAGATGTGATGAGTCATCAAACATAACACAGATACCACACAATTTTCCCTCTGGCCAACCCTGAATGTTCATGTCTTACACATTAAAAGTTTGCAAAGGTCTCTGGTCACTCAACGTGTAAATCTCAATCTGTATGAAGATATTCTCAGCTCATGAGAAAATTGCATTAAGTCCTAACTCAATGAACTGTCATCATTCATTCATATTTATTTTCTAAGCATAATGTGAGTAAATTAAATTATTTTTGGTTCCTGTGTGAGAACTGTAGTAAACTATAATAAATGGACTACAGAGTGTATTCATTTCTGTAACATGTCATCAACTTCAGATTCCTTAGGCATTTGTGTTAGAGATTCATTGAAAGAATGGTTTAGCTGACATATAACCTGGCATTACCTCATTGTAAATTGTGTCTGAATAGGGATTATAAAGAAATATTTTCTAGTTTGCTGGAATGTGGCCTCTGTTTTATAGAACATAAGTTTCCTGGTGTAATATAATATCTTTACTTTGTATTATATACCATTCCTAATTATAAAGTGGACTTTGTTTAAAATAATGTATAAAGGGCAAACCGTATTTGACTAAGAAGACTTGCAATGCACATTATTTAAACAAGTGTTTTTATATAGCTATATAAATATGAAAAAAGAAAGCATAGGAAAGAATGAGATGAAGTCATATTTCGCCCTATTAGTCAATTCTCATATGGCCAACACCCAGGCCCTTTCCTACCCTATCCTCTGCTTCCCAATTAAGCTTTCCAGTGAGTTTTCCATTAACATTTGTTTCCAGTTTCATTCAGAATTGTATTTTATTTTATCCTGCTTCTATTTAAATAACAAAGAAATTATATATGAAAATTTCAAATTGTAAGTGTTAATTTTAAGAATCCTTTCCTGGTTCTCTTTCACCACTGTTCTCTCAAAATTTTCTGTCACTTTCTCCCACATTTTTATCATATTTTCTCCTTCTTTACCTGTCCTTGCTGCTGTCTTGTCTCTATCTTTCCTCCTCTTCCTTACCTTTCCCTCCCCACCTCCCCATTTTCTTTTTCCGTTCTTATATTTAAAGAGAAATTAGTGGTGTCCTCATGCTGATTAAAGTGTATTTCATACTGTTTCCTTTTAAATAATGTTAGCTAGCATTTATTGAGTACTTACTTTCTACAATTACAGAAGGTAGATCCTCTTATTGTACCCATAACACAATTTGTGGGCTTAGCTCAATTCAGTAGTTTTCCTATGGCCACCACAGCTAGGAGCTGTGTTTTATTCCAAGATGAACACTTTTCTCTCTGATTCCAGGGTCCATGCATTTAATCATTGTTGAGTGCTTTCTCCCTTTTTTATAAAAAATTCCCTGTGATCAGGCCACTTCCTTCTCCTTGGTTCTTGGTTCTAGCTCCTTGTAGATCTGTTATAACTCAGAAAGCCGTATGTCCTTGTAGGCCAGCCTCATTTTTCCCCTCTTCTACCTGTTAGCTGTTCTCTGTTAGCTGAAGCTTATAGAACAGGTAGGTTACATGATTAGGGGGCGTCTTGTTCTTATTTTGTAGTTAGGAAAATAGAGGGAATAGGTTGATAGAAGAAAGCTCAGCCTATCCTAGGGTTTCTGTTTCTCTCTACCCCCCCCCCCCCCCCGAAAATAAATTCTGTGTTCTCTGTAGTTTTGTTATCTTTCATTCCTTTGAAAGTGAATATGGGAGAGCAACATTGTGTAAGAACCTAGAAAGAGGAGAAAAACTACCTTTTTATGGATCTGGAAAAAATATATACCTTTGCCCCTGGTCTCTGATTTATAACTTACGAAAAGATTTGACAGTTGTTATTTGACAATAACAGTTCTAACAATCACCGTCTTATATTATGCACACAGTGTGATAATTATAGCAGGAATTTGTGTGCCCTTTTAATATTTTAGGAAACATAAATGCCCAGATACATCAGTTGAGTTAATAAAAATAAAAATTTAACATCCACCCCTAGCTGGTTTGGCTCAGTGGATAGAGTGTTGGCCTGTGGACTGAAGGGTCCTGGGTTTGATTCTGGTCAAGGGCACATGCCCAGGTTGTGGGCTTGGTCTCCAGTAGAGAGCATGCAAGAGGCAGTCAATCAATGATTTTCTCTCATCATTGATGTTTCTATCTCTCTCCCTTTCTCTCTGAAATTGATAAAAATATATTTTTAAAAAATTGAACATCCAAGTACCTTTTTTTATGTTCTGCACAGAACTAGAGGCTTTGCTTATTCTATCATTAATGATCTGTTCTTTCAGCCTAGCTGGGTGTGGCTCAGTGGTTGAACATCAACCCAGGAACCAAGAGGTTACTGGTTAGATTCCTGGTCAGGGTAAAGGCCCAGGTTGTGTGCTTAATCCCCAGTAGGGAGCACACAGGATTCAGCCAATGGATGATTCTCTCTCATCATTGATGTTTCTATCTCTTTCTCCCTCTCCCTTCCACACTGAAATCAATAACAATATATATTTAAAAATAATAATTATTCTTTCTACTACCTCATGATATGTAAAATCATCATGTACAAAATTAAATTGTCATTTTCCTTAAGTCAACTACTTTCTGTACTTCCTTATTTTAATTTATGGCACCACAATTTATGAGCTCAATCTCTCTCACACATTTAGGAGTTTGGGATATTTACTGTGTCTCTATCCCTTTTAAACTTATAGTCGATTAATTATTAAACTCCACTGACTTAAAAAAAAAAAAAAAAGAAAAGATTTTCTGTCTGGTAATCAGGCTCATCACCTCATGATTACATGATCACAATTGGATCAAAACTGATTTCCCTTCTTTACTGTTTTCTTTTTCCTCCACCTTGCATAAGGCTGTTTCTAAGAAGTTTTCCTAAAAATGCTTTTCATATAAGGCCTAACCAATGGACACAGACAACAGGGGGGTGAGGGCATAAGAGAGGATTAGGGGTAATGGGGGGGATAAGAACACAAATGAAATTACTTAATCAATAAAGAAATTTTAAAAATAAAATAGATACAAAGAAAAAAAATAAAATACAGATATTTAATTAAAAGAATACTTTTCTTCCTCTTAAGATCTGTAATAGCTCCATTACCTCTGTCCTGAGTTCTAAATTATTCTGATCTCCACAGCATGAAAAATATCTTACCTATTGTGCAGATGTGCCGAGCCATCATAAAGAAAATTTCTCATTGCAGTTAGAATAGCTTCCACATAGTTTCACCCACACAGAGGCTCCCACACTGCCAGCTTTAACCATCTGCCTTTGCTGATAATGTCCTTCTTGTCTAGAATTCCTGACTTTTTTTTCATAGTTGAGTCCATTCTTCAAACCCAGATTCATTCCCCCCTCTTTTCAATGTCGTCCTTCCAACTTTCCTTCCTTAGTCAAACATTGCCGTTTCTGCTGTGTCAGGCATCATGCTAGGACAAAAACAAGGAATAAGCATGAAAAAGACCAATGCTTGTGCTTAAGGAGCTCAGACTCACAGTAACCATTGTGCCTGCAACATAAAAACCTCATATAAATATTGCCTCTATGGTTGTTCCATTATGTGAATTCATATTCCACTAATATGAATTAGTGGAATTCATAGCCATAGTTTGCCGACCACTGCCCTAGAGCATCTAAAACTGACCTGGACAATAAAGTATGTAAATTAAGTAGCCTATTTGCCTCCACTCAGAAGAGAAGACATGCTTTCAGAATTTGGGTCAAAGAATATATTTCTCTCTATTTAAGGCTGGAAGAGTGTTTCAGTGGATTGTTAGTTGATTGGGTATGAACATCAAACTATACTGGTAATGATATTGTAAATTTAAGTTTATCACTATCAACTTATTCTTTTTACAACTCACTCAGGTTGCACAATTTTGATTTTATACTTTGGAAAACTATTATATGAATGGTGTAAATAATCTATCAAATAACATTAAAAGACTCTTGAATGTGACCTGAGATCTAAATACTCACATTTTTCCATTTTCCATTTTGATTCTTTGGTGATGTCTCTGAGAGAAGAAAAAAAAAACACGATAGCACATAAAACCTACACCCTCCTCTGAAATGAGGAATCCTGCGGTAATTAATTTAAAAGAACACTAGCACTGCCCCATTACTTCAGTTTGCCCATAGTCTATAGGAACATGAGAAGACCACCTAGGTTTTTTGTGAGTGAGGTTAATGAAGTGGCTCAGCCCTGAGCTTCACTTACTGGCTCTGGCCTTATTTCCACAGGCTTAGAAGCACACAGAATAAGGAAACTTCTTTAATTGGCCAAGACACACATTTTGAGGCGTGCAGAGCTGCTAACAGGATATAAGGTAGCAGAGCAAATACTTAAAATTAAAGGCAGCTGCCAGAGCTTCCCAGAAATCGTGGCATTGACTCTGTTGTCATAGTAATCCAGACATTGTTTGTGTTTTGTTTGATTTCAGTCACACGAAACACCATCTACTGTACTGTGGGTTTCCGTGTGTGTGTGTGTGTGTGTGTGTGTGTGTGTGTGTGTGTGTGTGTGTGTGTGAGAGAGAGAGAGAGAGAGAGAGAGAGAGAGAGAGAGAGAGAGAAAGAGAGAGAGAGAGAGAGATGACAGTGCAGTAAGTATTGTATTTCTACTATTTTTTGAGACATTGCATCAGAGTGGTTCTGTCCCATTTCACCACCATAGAACAGGGAAGTTGAACAAAGGGAGATTAAACATGAAGATTTTATACCATTATGTTTTGTTCATACTTTTTTTTTTCAGGTCATGCATGTATAGAGTACATGAGAGGTCAAATTGGGGATATTGAAAGGAAAATATTGTATTAAAAATGGGTATATGGGTATGATTTCTTTTTTTCTTTACTTGCTAGTTATTGCTATAAATCCCTGCTTTTCATACTATTGGGAATTTTATCTAATATTCATTTATTTGCCAAAATACTTACTGAGTGCTCACTTAAATAGGAATAAGTAGACCACTGGCATCGAGGCATCTTTGCATAGAAAATGATTGTTGCTTTCTGAAAAAATGTATGATAAAGGAGAAGTATCTATATTGAGTATCCTATTTGCCTCTACTCAGAAGAGAAGACATGCAGGGAGGTTATTTGCTTCCAGAATTGGGGTCAAAGAATATAATTCTCTCTATTTAGGGCTGGAAGAGTGTTTAAGAAGATGTTTATTTAATCTTTAATGTGGAATAAATCTGAACTAGCTTACAAAAGCACAAATAAAAGTCAAACATAGTCTTCTCCTAGATTTCTGTATACATGGCACACATGCAATTTTTAAGGACTTTGATTTTAATAACATTTCTGCCATGAGGCTATTCCCTACTCTATTACTGCTGCCTTTTGATTACTTGCTAAGGGCCATGAGTTTACATAATTTATCTCAAATAGTCTTCAAATAACTGTTATGTTCCCATTCAACAAACAAGGACAACATACTCCGGAGAGATAAAATAATTTGCTCAAGGTTATCTAGAATCAACACAATTCTGTCTTACTTCAAAACCACCTCAAATATCACACCAACATTTCTCCCAATTTTCTGCTTTGTGGGGGTAGATCATTATAGGTTAAAGGATAAGGCTGGTTATATATATTTGCTTACATGTTTTCTTTTTCTGATTATGTTCATGTAGTACCTTGGATACAATTTACTCTATGCTATATTACTCCACAGAATATAAAATCAAACCAAACCATGAAAAAATTGTACATAGGTATGTGTGTATAAGGAGGAGGGAGGGAGAGTGCCAGAGATACAAAATTTCCCCCAAATTATCCTCTGCCAATCCTTGTGATAGAAATGAAGAAAAAGCAATGAAGTTTTAAAAATTGGTTTTTTGAAACAAAGAAGTTTGGAGTAAATGCAGGGTTTAATGCCTAATTCTGTGTAAGGAATTCGAATGGATCTACCATGAATGGATGGATCTACCATGTATTCCTAACAGGAGCAGGAAAAACAATTCACCATAGCATGCCAGCACTTGTTTCCATAAGCAGTAGCATTTGTGCATTTTAGGGAAGAAATGGCGTGCTACGGTGTTGTTCACAAACTGGAGGATTTGCAAAAGTACTGTCTCCCTTCTAATGGACAGACTCTGCTAGAATGCTTCCCACAATGCAGTGTGTATACAGGATCGCAGTGGTAATGGGCACTATGGGAAGTGAAGTGTCCAGTAGTCTCATCAATTAGAAGGAAGTTTTGCCAAAAATGTTCTTTCTGCAGAGCCACTCAGAGCCTTTCATATGGTCAAATACATTTTAAGTTTCCAAGAGGAAAAATAATTTATAGCTTTTCTTAAATTTATATAGCCATATGTCCCCTTTTCTTAGAAATCGTTGGGAGTCTTTTTCCACATAAAACACTTTGTGGTATATTTTCCACAGTTTAAGTTAAAATGCATAGCACTTAGGCAACCCCCTTTTTGGGACCCATCTCACATGCCAAGCGCTTTGTTACTTTTGCCATAATAAATGTCACTTCTCTTTTGCTTAAAAAATAAAAATACATGACATCATATATAATAGGTATTTTGTTAGTGACACTGTCTATACACCGTGAAGACTATTAATGTGATTGAAGAACAAGAAGTGTTTTTCAAATCCTTGCAGATCATTATACTATTACTACACATAGCTTGTGATGATTTTTTATACATTCTGTTTGATTAGGTAAATCAGAGATGCATTTTAAGAAAATATAATGAATTTCTTTCATTTATCCACCTAATTTTGTAAGCATTATTAACAAGATGTAAGAATATTAACAAGATGTACACATTATCTTTCTCACACAGTAATACATGACACCCCAACACCCTATAGTCCAACAATACAAAATACTCATCTCACTTTCAATCCTTTACATTAGCTGAAGATTTTTTTTTCTTTCTTAATTTTAGGGGTGCCTCTGCCTCATACTAGGTCCTCTTTGCAAGTATCAGCATGCTAGGAAATCCAGAATTAAGATAAAGGAATAACTTGTCTTGACAAGGCTGTTTAAAATGTGAATGTTCCCTGAAGGAGTATGACTTGAACAATTCCTTATGATTTCATTTATCCTAACAATTTCCCCTTTTATACAAGAGAGCAGGCAGGTCTGGGGCTTGTGGCCAGTTAAATAGCTAGAGCTAAGTGCTGAGTGAACAGAAAAAGGAACTGCAGGTAGAGGCAGAGTACAGCAGGCAACTGAAGACAAATCTCCCACTTACACCCTTTGATTTAGGACCTGTTCTGGTATTCAGATGGTGGCTTCTTCAGCTATAAGGCTCACAAATAGTCGCTGTTTGCTTTTTGAGAAAAGGTGAGCAGCTATCCAGTTGGGTGTTGAAGTATTTTTCTCTCAATGAACTTGATTTGAGAAAGCAATTTTAAGACAAAGTCAGACAATGGTCAGAGGAAGTAGATAATAGAGAGATAATAATCACTGGGCCAGGAGAAAAATGTCAATTTGATCTGGTGGACATGCCTATAATGAGAAAAGGGAGCTAACTGTGGTAACATTTAATATGTACCTAAGAGGCAGTTGGAGTAGAATTGAGTGGAAGACCATGAAGCATGGCTATAAAAGTTTGAGTGACTAACAGCTAAATAGAACTGAGGTAGATGGAAGAACAAGGATGGTTAGTTTGATATCTTGCTTGTGAGGTAGGAATAAAATTTAAAAAAAAAAGCAAAAAACTTGGTAGTAATGACAAAAGTGATTTTGAAAGGATAGTCTATAATTTGGTCCTAACTTGGAAAGAGAAGTCTGAAAATAGGTCAAGTCCCAGAAACACAGAATCAGGAATTTTCAGTGCATCCAGAAGAGAAAACAAAAGCCTATAACTTGTCAAAAGCCATGTGGGCTGTTGCATCCAGGGAAACAAAGTCTCCTTGTCTAAGCTTCTGCTTCCATTCTGTGTTGCCTCTGATAGAAGGTGTTTAAGACTTTTTGATTCACTGGTGACATGAAATTGATGATTCTTTAAGAGAACACTCATCCAAAAAAGGAGCAGGAGGAGGAAAAGGAGAAATATGCAATTTAAAAACCAATGGAAAGACAGGATAGGGGGATGAAGAGGAGGGGGAGAAAGAGGAGGAAGAGGAGAGAAGAAAAGGAAAAAAGAGAAAAGTAAAATTGGTATCTGGGTATCTGAATATTTTTACAAAATTAGTCTAAAATTTCAACAGATTCAAAGCTTTGAAGCTTATCAGTAACTCTTGTAGTCTTTCAAAAAACCAAACACCAGAGGCTAATTCAGCCATGTGGAGTGTCTAGTAGGGCAGGGAAACTCGAGCTTTGACCCTGTAGCCAGAAGACCAGAGAGGAGGACCTCGGAGTGTTGAAGAGAGCTGGAGAGATTGGATGGAGGAGATGGCCTGAGAAAATGATGCCATAAAATGCCTATGAGCTCTTTGTTTTGCCCCTGAGCCAGAGGTAGAACTGATCTTAATAGCATAGCAGATGCTTTGAGAATTGAACTATGAGATAGACTACAGCCCAGGTTCCATCTAGCCACTGGGCCGTGAGCACACAGAAAAGGTGTAAGTGATATGGTGAAGGCTTTGGATAGTGAACTGATATGAACTACAATCCTCAGAAGATGAATCAAAATATACAGAGAACCTAAACATTCTACTGAAGGAGCTATAACGAATCCATTGGATTTTAGCTGGTCATATGTGTCAAAAGTAAAAGGATGAAGAAAGATTCAGTTCAAAAGCCAAACTGAAGAAGGGTAGAAGACATATATTCCTATTAGACAAAATGGGCTTCAGAGCAAGAAAAACTGCCAAGAATTAAGAGGGACATCACACAATGATAAAAGGGTCAGTTCACCAAGAAGACCTAATGATTCTGAATGTTTATGGTCTTAAAAAATAGCAACTTCAAAATACATGAAGCAAAATCTGATAGAACTGAAATAAGAAATAGACAAATTCACAATGTGGCTTGGAGACTTCAGTACTTCTCTCTTAGTATTTAAACAAGTCGGAGGAATGGTGGCTTGAGAAAACACCATGGCCTCTCCCCCTGAAATTTCAACAAGTTAAGCAACTATAATTCAACAGAGACATCCCTGCTCAATATAGACACATGCCTGAGAGACCTGCAGTGAGACAGCTAAAAGTGGGCAACGGGAGAGAAGGAGGGAGGAAAGTGGAGATGGCCCACAGGGCAGCCCTGCAGCCAGGAGCTCCCAGCTGGGCCGGAGAGGGGAGGAAGCCAGCAGCAGCAGGCACTTGCTTTGCCCGGGAGGAACAGAGCTGCTGGGGGACAGCTCAGCAGGGCTAGCGGTGAGAGAGTGAACAGTGTCTGAGTCAGCCTTTGCCTGACAGAGCCCAGGGTTCTGCCATGCGGCTAGGCTCTCCACTGCCAGGCATCAGTCGTGTTTCAGACAAAGAAATGGTACCACAGAGCCCTGCCGCCGCTTGGTTGATTGATTAGGTTTGCCAAACACTGTGGTCCACATTTTCTCCCTAACAGAATATTATGCATTCTGTTCTGTAAGCTCAGAAGTGGCCACTAGTAATGTAGGTGGCATTCCCAGGTAGGAGCTGCACGAGTCAGGGTATGGTTTGCCATGCGTCTTGTCTTTTCCGTTCATCTCAGTGATGGGCAGTAATCCAAGCACAGGCTTCTCCCCACCCCCGGGTCCAGGGTGATGGCAATGTAAAATAGGGCTGAGGCTGGTGTATGGTGAGTCTTCAATGTGAGACCACTGTGGTTTTCAAGGCCACTGTTACTGCAGCAAACCCAGCCTGTCCTCGCTGATCCTGACACACAGCTAGTACATAGCAGATCTGGGATTTCATCTACATATTAATATGCTTTCTTTTCAGAATCTGGAATAGCACGCTAGAAGAAACTTAGTTTGAAAAACAGTAGGTTATGCATAATAGACTTTTTGGAGGTGTACCTCAAATGTCCCACTACAAACATGATTCCAATTTCCATTATATAAGAACATTTTAGAATATACACTATGTAAAATTGCAAATGTTTATTCTTTCATGGGAGTTGTTTTCCTCCATTTCATGATATAAGAAAATGATTAAAGTTTCTAAATTGAATGATCCAGATATGAAAATTTGTAAATAAAAATATAAATATAATTATGGGTAAAAGAAATTTGAAGTTTGAATTACATCAGAAAATTCAAATTCTTGTGGGTTTTGTGTGTGTGTGCACATGCTTGCGTGCCTGCATGTTTGGAGTATATACTACTAGTCACTTTCATTTTTTATTAATTTTATTGTTTTTAAATTTTTATTGTTAATATTTCATTTTTTAAAATATATATTTTATTGATTTTGTACAGAGAGGAAGGGAGAGAGAGATGGAGAGTTAGAAACATCGATGAGGGAGAATCATCAATCAGCTGCCTCTTGCACACCCCCTACTGGGGATATGCCCACAACCAAGGTACATGCCCTTGACCAGAATCGAACCTGGGACCCTTCAGTCCCCAAGCCGACGCTCTATCCATTGAGCCAAACCGGTCTCGGCTGTTGTTAATATTTCAGATGTCTCTCATTTTTTCGCTTTTGCCCACTTCCACCCAACTCTGGCCCCGCCTAGGTCTTCCCCATGCTATTGTTTTTGTCCATGGTTTATGCATATATGCATATATGTTCCTTGGTTAATCTCTTCCTGCCCAAGGCCCCCCTCCCCCAGGTCTGTTATTCTGCTCCCTGCTTGCATACCTCTGGCCCTATTTTGTTTATCAATTTGTTTTGTTCTTATGATTCCACTTATAAGTGATATCATGTAATAGTTGTCTTTTTCTAACTGGCTTACTTCGCTTAAAATAAAGAAAATTCAAATTCTTTTGTCCAATAAATGTTCATTGTTTTAACTTAGTGAGTGGAAAGAAAGATAGGTGAGATTTATGCTTTCCAGAAGCTCATGTTAAGGATACTGTGTGTGAGGAGGAGAGACAAATATAGGATGAATGATTAGTGTAATATGGATATGTGATGTAATACATTTATGACCAATGTACCATGGAGCACCTAGGAGGGAATATTTAACATTTATGAGGAGGTTGAGAAGAGCTTCCTCTGATATGAATAGGAAAATAAATAATTATAGGCTAGTCAATACAATAGAGTTCCTCAGATGTCAAGATGAGGGCATTAATGGCAAAGATAATACCACAGGCAGATCCCTGGAAGTGAGAAAAGTCTAGACTTTTCTGGGAACAAGTATTTCAGAATTGTGAAGGCAGGGTGTCTGCCTGTAAGGGAGTGGAAGGAGATGAGCTGCAGACCACAGCTAGTGAGCAGCACTGAAGAAGTGAATCATTTCCCCGGATCTCTGAATCATCAGGCTGAGTAGACTTGTCTTATTCTGTGTAATAGCAACCTTTGTCTATTAGAGGGAAATGACAACATCAGCCAGACTCAACTGGACTGTTGTGACTGGCTTTTTCTGGGGAGGATGAGGCAGGTTTTATATTATTGACACAGTGTAAACAGTGCTTGTTTTACATTTTAAAAGATAAGCATATAAAATTTGCTATTTTAAGGAAGTACAATGCAAGGTAATCATTCTGTGTAATGGGAAGGTAATTGCTTGGGGAAAGAAAAGTCTTTTTATCAAATGGTACCAAATAGTGATATTAAGAGGAAAGAACCTTAATATTTGTCTTACTCTATAACCAAATATAAATAAAAAAATAAATTATATACTTATGACCCTATAGCTAAAACTATAGAGCTTTTTGAGGAATACATGGAGGGGTCTTTTTTATTAAGTGGTAAACAAAGTTACTTGTGTCATAGAAAGCAATAACCATAAAAGGGGAAAAAATGAAGTTAGGCTTCATTGAAATTTAACACTTCTGATCATTAGCAGCTATTAGGAAAATAAATAATTATAGGCTAGTCAAAATATTTGCAAGATATGTATCTAACAAAGGACTGGCTTTGAAGATGTATAAAGAACGCATACAACTCAGTAATAAAAACACAACTATCCAGTTATCAAATAGGCAAAATATTTAGACAAATACTTCATTTAAAAATTGCAGGAAGGGGAATAAACACAACAAAAATTATCAACATCATTAGTCATCATTCTAAAGTCAAACTAAGACCACAACAAAATATCATGATACACTCACTGAGGTGTCTAGAATTTTAAAAATGGATAAAACAAATGTTGCTAAGATTGTGAAGCAAATGGAGCTCTATGGTTGGAATGTAAAATGGTACAACTAATTTCAGAAAAGTTCTGGAAGTTACTTGTAAATCTAAAAATGCACCTACATTATAACTTTGCAATTTTAATATTGGGTATTTACCCAAGATAATAAAATATATGTCCACAAAAAGTTTATAGTAGTTTTTAAAACTACTATAAACTTTAATTTTTAAAAGTTTATAGTAGTTTTATTCAGAATAGCAGAAACTGGAATAGTTTAGGTATCTTTCAATAGGAGAGTGGGTAAACAAACATGTTATAGCCATACATTTAAATACTACTCATCAATAAAAAGGAATAAAATACCAATATACATATCATATAAATATATTTCAAAACATGTTGAGTCAAATAAACAGACACAAAAGAGTATATGCTGTATGAATTTATTTCTATTAAGTTCTAGACTGAAAATAAATCGAACAGTAGTTGCTTCTGGTGAGGTGTAAATAAAGATTGAATGGGAAGGAGTTTGGGAAATTTTTCTGGGATGATGGTAATCTTTATTTTGACAGGTTTGGGTTACACTGATATATAGATTTGTCAAAATTCAGTGAACATACACTTAAGAATTATGTATTACATATATAATTTTTATCAAAAGAAAAAGCTAACCATATTTATTTAATGTCATGCATGTTGAAGTACATATGGTGGGAAGTGTGCTATTCATAATTTACTTTGAAATGCATCAAAAATTAAGGTGAATTAATGGATGGATAGAAAGATGGATCTATAGTCTACACCGGCCATACCACCCTGAACGCGCCCTATCTCGTCTGATCTTGGAAGCTAAGCAGGGTCGGGCCTGGTTAGTACTTGGATGGGAGAAAGATGGATCTATGGAAAGATACAATATAAAGTACCTTTTCTAAAATGTTACTGATAGAATCTAGGTGTGGGTATATAGGTGTTCATTATAATTTTTTTCAATTTGTCTTGTGTATATTACAAATTTTTATAATAATAGGGAAAATGTTAATGTCTCTCATTTTTCTAGCATATGCTAGGTTTAGACCACATGTGTCAAACACAAGGCCCGCGGGCCAAATCCAGCCCGCCAGGCCTTGCAATGTGGCCCGCACCGCGCTGTCATCACTGCACTCCGCTGTCAGTTTATGACATTGTCAGTTTATGACTGTTCAGTAAACCATTCGGCCCACGATTTAGGCTGGATTTTAGATTTTGGCCCCTCCTCTGATTGAGTTCGACACCCCTAGTTTAGACTAATAATTTAGTCTCACACTTTTTTTAGGCAAACAATATCCACTCACTTTCCCTTCCTTCCATTAAAGCAGAAGTGAGCTCACAGGGCGGGTAGATATTGTCATGACTAGTTAATAAGCAGCTTCCCACCACTCCCTGTTGCAGCACACTGTTTCAGAACTCAATGCTAACAGTAACCAAAACAAAGTCCCCATTGAAACATAGGCCATAAAGCGAAAGGACAAGAATCAAGTCAGTATCGACAGTTAAGGTTGAAGGTCTGCTAATAAACTATGGGAAGAGGGTTTGCTCTAAAAGGCTTACATGTCCAGGATAATATTGTAATCTTACAGATCTATTAGGATGCCTTTAACCTGAAAATATATATATATATATATATATATATATATATATATATATATATATATACACTCAGTTAAATTCTCCTAGTGTTTCCTGCTCATCCTCTTTTATCCCAAGTAATAAGTTTCATGAGCAATTTATTAGAAAACAGTCTAGTATAATTCATGTATTTTCTTCAACTCCACCAATTTCCTCATTCACAATTTTCCACATCTCAAAAGGATTATCAATCACCCAGTAGTAAAAAGAAGTAGAAAAGAGGAGTAATTTCTGGTTGCCCAGTTTTTCTTATCCCAAGTATTCATCCCATCATCAGGCCTTGTTAATTCCAAATACTCTCACATTCTTCCACTTCCTTCTATCTTGACTTTCTTTGCCTTTGTTGCAGACCATCATCATCTTTTACTTGGACTTTTGCATGAATCTCTTTAGTTGTCTTTTCATGTTCTCTCTCCCCATTTCCCTCCATTAACCTATGTAGCAGAAGTGATTTTTTTTTCTCAAAATGTAGCTGCATTATGTCACTACCTTGCTTAAAAGTTTTCATTTTTCCTCCACTGAGTCTTAATCGACACGCTGTAATTAACTGTAAGAATCTGCTTTATACCCTTATCTAATCTCTCTAAAGTCATGCCATCTGCTTGTCCCACTGCAAGCACAGCCTGCTCCTCTTTGAAAGCACAGCCTGTCTTCCAAATGGTCTTCCCCAGTTCTGTGTGTCTAGTTCTTTCTGTTCTTTGATTTCAGCATACAGAATCACCTCCTCCGAAAAACTTCCCTGACCATTATGTTTAAGAAGTTCCCAACTTTTGATATCTTGTTTAGGTTAAGAAGATCTAGCTTTTATTTCAGGATGCTCAAGTTTATCTGTTCATATTCTATTTTGGTAGTTGCCCAAATATTTTTGGAATTATTTTTGGAGTTACTGCAAGGGATCCAAGAAGCTTTATATAAACTTGGAATTACTTTGACATGAATCAGTTCTATTTTATGTCAATGGGTACTATTTTTCAGGGTTTTGCAGATGCTTCTATGATTAATAAAATAAAAATTTAAGTGTATTTCTGAATGTCTATTAAAATTTAATATTGTTTTTAATCAATCTATAACCAAAGTTAAAAAATAAGTATACATAGGGTTTTCTTTAACAAAAGAGCTCTCAATCCATAAAAAGTTCTGAACCATTGTTCCATATTACTACAAATAAATTATAATTAAATTAATTTAATCATATGATGTAATTTGACTTTTTTCCAAAGTTGGATAACATTTTCTATAGTTAGTACAAGAATATTACAAGTTAAATCCTTGAGATACTTCAGTTTAATCCTTTATATTATAGAATAGGTTAGAGACTTAAAATATTTATCCCCAGCCCAGCTGGTATGGCTCAGTGGTTGAGCATGGACCTATGAATCAGGAGGTCAAGATTCAATTCTGGGTCAGGGCACATGCCCTGGTTGCGGACTTGATCCCCAGTGGGAGGTGTGCAAGAGGCAGCTGATCAATGATTCTCTCTCATCATTGATGTTTCTATTGATATTTCATTCTTCCTCTCCCTTTCTCTCTGATTTCAAAAAAATATATATTTAAAATATTTATCCACTTACACAAATAATAAAAGAATAGAATTAACACAGATGGTGTCTTGTCTTGTAGTCCAGTGTTTCTTCCATCTCCCTCAGCTTCCTTTTGACACAGTGCTGCTTCAGATTTGGGGCCAGACAGCAGATTCCTTAGCCAAGTGTCAAACGAGTTGTCCAGCCCATTCATTATCTTTCTCATTCACTCCTGCTCCCTCTCTAATTTATTTGGGCTACAATCTCACTGTATCTAGTGTTTATTTTTTACTGGTTGTTAAATATTTAACCAGCTGCATGTTAACATGAAAATGACCACACAAGAAAAATGGTTGCTAAGTGAAGGTAATTTAACTCCCTACAAATAATCAAGTAATTATACAGAGAGCTATAAAGCATGCACAGAATCCTTTACCACCACTAAGGCATCCTTTCTACTCACATTTTTCTCATGCCTCCTAGAGCAGCATGAAACCAATTCCTTGGTGCCAATGGCAACAAGTTTAAAAGCTGACTTGTAGCAAAGCTTGGTTCCCAGGTGTTCCTATTGGCCATACTGTTACACAACTGATTTAATGATACGTTTGGACATTAAATGCTTCCATGGATTGGTTTTGCTGCAAATTGAAGTCAGTTTTAAATAGGAGCATAAAAGTCCTAAAACTCCAATAGAGTATTAGTATTCAAAATGCTAGATTTAAGTCTGTGAAGACATGGTTTCTATTGAGTTAATTTCTAAATCCACAGAAGGAAATATAAACCCTTTTCATTTAAATTTCTTTTAAGACCAAGTTACTCTCCTAAGGACCACTAGACATCACATTTAGAGAATTATGGTATCTCTGAATTGTAATATTCTACTTTTTTTATCTCTTGTTCTCAAGTGAACACTTAAGAGATTTATTTCAGAACCTTGGCCAAATGTAGGCTCTGGACACCACGCTGAGACTGTGATTCAGTAGATATTGGGTTGAATCAGTACTTGATATTTTCGGCAAGCTCGCTCAACTGATTTTGAAGCAGGTGCTCATGGACCACACTGGGAAGAAACTTGGCAAGCCCAGCCACGATCCACGTGGCAAACTGTCCCCCTCCACGCATGTATAAGGCCAGGGTGGCCAGGGACAGGGCAGTCACCTGGGAGAAGCTCAGCTTCCCAACAAGTCGGGGGTGGTTACAGCAATTATCCATGTGTTCGCAATAATTTTAAAAAAGGCCAAGGCCAGTCTTGAAGTAAAAGTGTTCTTGTCTTTCTTCATAGGTTTTGTGGGAAGATGAACCACAAAGCTAATTTGCCTGACAAGAAGATAATATTGTCCCAAGTTTGGTTCATGATATTCCTCATTCAGCTCATCCCTAAAAATGAGGTACAGCTATACTTCATTTTTTTTCAATGAAATGAATAGTTCAAGAGTATTTTTAAACATTCTTTTTAAAGAGTCTTATTAAAAATAGAGGATACTTGTGAAGTGATCTTATTCTATTGGTAAGAGCTGAAATATACCCCACTAAGGAGATCTAAAGATCAGTGCAGATGTTGCTGCTTAATTATGCTTAATCACATGGTTAATATTTCTAAAAGATCTTTGAGGGAAAGAAAATCTAGATTCATTTAAATATTAACTCATTCATGGAGAGGAATGTACTTTATCCCAATAAGAATAACAATAACAGCAGCACCAATTCTAAAAAGTTATCAGAATAAATAAATTATCACACTAATAATCAGAAAGAATCATCAAACTGATTCACTCTGGGCACAGTTTTCTTCAAAACCCGGTCAGGCTTAATGGCTTACAATGAACTCAAGTGAAGAGGCTCTGTGTCTCCAGACTTAGAAGTTTCTGTTACCCTAAATGACCACCCATTTTCTGTATTGGTACCATTGTGTAATGGCTCTAAGTAGGATGTTAGAACTTTATTTTACTAATGCTGAACAGAAGAAGGAGACTCGATTGGGTAGTGGATTTTTGGCCTAACTTTGAGGCTGAGAAAGATGCAATACTTGTGTTTCATGACAAAGTTAATTCCATAATGAGTTGAGTCATTCTTATACTCAGGGAAATAATTTAGTATATTAATGTATAGATTTTTCTTAAATTTAAACCTTCATAAGTTTTTTGAAACCTTTAATGTCTGCCACCACATACCCAGTGTGAGGTTGCAACTGAGGGGAACCAAATTTTGCCAAATATGCTTTTTGGGGTTTTAATTTCAAGCTGGTATTAAGAAATAAAAGATTCAGAAAGAGCCTTACAGATACACACACCCTTACCTGCCTCAAGGATTTCAGATAAAAACTTGCTGAAAGGAAGAGAACATCACTTTAGCATCATGATATAAACTAATATGCCAGGGAGAAATCTAGCACAGCCTGTTTGTGAATTTCATTCTGTGTCCCATTGTCTGTGGGTGGCCCAGCAAGAATTTATTTACCACTTCGTTCTGTTTGTTCTTTCTCCTTTACCTGTAAATTGCCTACTTTCTTTTTGAAATCCCAGATCCCTCTTTCCCCACCCCACCCTGTCTCCTTTGTCCATAATGGCATGTAATTCTCAACTGCCCAATGTGTCTTTGGGGCTCATATTCTTATGGCAGGCCCATATGTACATGGTAATAAGTTTTGGACATTTTCTTCTGTTAATCTGGCTGCTGTTAATTGGATTATTAGCCAAGTTTGAAGAACTTAGAAGGTGGGAGGATGGTTATTTTTGTGTCTTATTTAGAATAAGACAATATGTTTTTTATTTTAAGCATGTGTAAATGTTCTGTGGAGTATTCCTAAAATACCCATGACTTTCAGGCACTCTGCCACCTGAATGAGTAAAGCCACTGGTGTGCTGATTTAAGCTGTAATTGTAAGAATGTGCCTGAATCATAACACAGTGCCTTTACATGGACTTGTTGGGGGTTGCGGTCACTGTTGGGCCATTCACCTGGCAGGAGTGGTTTACTCAAATGGGAAATAGATGTGAGATGGAGAGCGCTAGTGGATGTTAATGGGGGAATCACCTATTCTCAGTCTTTAACCTTGGAAGTGTCAAGATGTCTAGATGGGCACTCCTTAGGACGTGTCCAATTTCATCCCCTTAATGGGGAGTCTGGGAGGTCAGATCAGCTCCTTCGAGTCTAAGCTCTGGGACTGCACAGAGCTTGTCTCTACACTTGGGACTGCAGATGTGCTTACTTCAGGTCAAGTTCAACCTCAGAATTAGACCACCTACTGCAGGGGCAGGGAACGTTTTTTTCTGCCAAGGGCCATGTGGATATTTATAACATCATTTGCGGGCCATACAAAATTATCAACCTAAAAATTAGCCTGCTATATTTGGTCATACATTTAATTAACTCACCCCTAATGCCTTGGCAGGGCCAGACCAAATGATTTCTGGGGCCTGTATGGCCTGTGGGCGGGAAGTTCCCCACCCCTGATCTACTGTAAGGTTACCACAGATCCAGAGTTGCCTCTCAACCCCAAACATACATAGAGAAATTTGAATTATATCATTTAATTCAGCAAAATAACTATAGACAGAAAAAGTTATTTTTTTCAAATGCATTCATTTAATACAGCACCAAAACCATCAGACCATTTATACATAATTTCTGATTATTCTTATATTGACGGACTAAAAAAATGATTCACTATGGTGCTTATAGGGTTTTTCTTTAAACATGGTTTATTTATTAAAAAGTTAAATAGCAATAAAATGAAATGGCACAGGGAAAGATGTGATTAAATATTTAAAGAACTGGTGATTAAATATGAATGTTTAGGAATATGACCAAAATATTGGAGCAATTAAATTGTGAATAATCTTCTATTTTTCCATCCTTGTTTTATTGTCTTTGATGCCTAAAGGTATTATACATAAAATATCTCAAATTACCTTTAGAGCAGATGGAATTGGGAGGGTCGAACAATGGTCTTTGTCCCATTGCCCATACTTAGTGCTATTGAATGTGCATGTGCTTTTGCTTATAGCATTATATCCTGTTGCTCCCTTCCTCCTATGCCAAATGCTGCTGCTCTTCAAATTAAAATTGGTTCTCAATAACCAGCTTCAGGAAATCCCCCAAAAGTATTTTTGTAACTTCCTGCATGCTGAGTGCAGTCTTCCTTAGGATATCTTGAGAAAGGAAGAGTCTTCAGTGCTGTTTATCCTGTCTTGACCCAAATAGGTTTGCTGCTCGTTGTCTAATAAAATGACCTCATGAAAGCATCATAATATAAACTGTGATTAAACATGAAGCTAGTAATAGGCACTCAGCCATTTTATTTACACAATAACTTTGAGCTTTCCATGTATACCCACATATGTCTATTTGTAAACTGACAAGACATACTCTATTTTTTTAAAGGACACTCTCAAAGGTGCTCAGAGTAGAAGAGCCAAATCAGTGTTATTTTTTTTTTTAAAGAAGATAATTTTTTTAAATCTATCTTTATATTGATTTCAGAGAGGAAAGGTGAGGGGGAGAGAGAGAGAAACATCAATGATGACAGAGAATCATTGATTGACTGCCTCCTGCACACCCCCTACTGGGGATTGAGCCCTCAACCTGGGTATGTGCCCTCGATTGGAATCAAAACCAGGACGCTTCAGTCCACAGGCCAACACTGAGCCAAACCAGCTGGGGCCAAATCAATGTTATTTTAATGTCAAAACTACTGCAGTGATACACATGCCGAAGTTTGGCCCAAGGGTCTAGGAAAATGAACTTCTCTGTGATACATGAGGCTACAATCCTTCCATTTGGCTTTCACCATAGCACAGGGAGGGGAATGTAAACTCACTGTGTTCGTGATGGTGGTTAGGCCATTCTACTCTCAGCCTGCTTGTAACTTGTTGAACATAAGAAGAATTGCAGGTGTCTTTCACATGAGAGCAGGTTGTTAAAGGAGCTGGGCAGAGAGTAAATGAGGGTGCTAGCAGCAGGCTGTGTGTGAGTGTATGTATTGTTTTAAGGATCCCTGGGAAGGAAAAAAAGATTGTACATTGAATATGTTCCTGGCATTTGGCTGGATGTATTATCTTAATTACCTCACCGATACTGTAAGGGCTATATTTTTATTTATTACTCAAGTTTATGGGTTAAGAAAACGAGACTCAAAAAGGGAATGAACTCCCCTAAGGTCACACAGCCAAGCACCTGATATTTTTACCTTGCTCGGTCAGGGCGGGTCGTTCAGTCTTGGGAAACAGATGGTGCAGGTATGGAGGCCTGAAAAAATGTGGCATTGTTTAGGATACACTAAATAATTCAGTATGCTTGATTGAAAATATAAATGAAAAGTTACAGGCTCCGTGGAAGGAAGGGTAGACATGGGTTAGCTCCAGATGACTTCTCACCAATGGAAAATGAAGGATTCGGCTCCGGTTTCCCTTAAACCCCATGAATATTCAGGAAGAGCAGGCCCCAGACAGGCCAGCATGCAGCCAGTTGGTAAATCTCACTGTTTCTTCTGCTTCCCCTGTGTAGCCTGTGGTACTCTATTGACACTATCCTACTCTGAATTTTTTTTACTTCTTGTCTGGAGAATTAGAATAGCTTTCTACCTGTCTCTTTCAGCAGCTTCATTTATTTTCAGTTCTTCCTAAATAATACTGCATATTTAAAAATATATATATTCAAAAGACATATATGATATCAGAAAGAATATATATTGATATAGCAATTCTGGTTGGCCATTTGGCTTTATATAAAAAACAAAACAAATCCAAACACTGGCCTATTTTAACCTATTGATAAATTTCCTACCTCACAGATAATCCTTCACAAAAGCGTATATGAGACACAAGAGGACATTCGCTGAGGCACTAAAAGAGGTGATTTCTGTTCTTCTAGATGTTGCTATCATTCTCTCTCCACACACCCCCCCCCCCCCCCCCCCCCTACCAGCCAAAGGATTAAGCAGACCTTTTGAGAAAAGCAGGGCCAAAGGATCTCAGGGAAATGGAGCCTTAGTTCTGATTGAACTCTAGCTGACCCATTCTCCACCTCTGGATTTTAACCAGATATGTGAGCCTTAATGATCCATATGAGCCTTAATATTGTTTAAGCAGTTTATATTGAATCTTCTCTTTTGGTTGAATCCATCAAAATTTGTACTTTATAGAGGGAAAACGGAAAACACCCTAACCACCAAAAGAGAGCTGGTTTCATCAAAATTGCAAATACAATGAAATAGTAAGTAGAAATTAAAGATGAAGCTAGGAGAAAATATAATAACACCATTCTGTATTCAAAATAATTTTGTGTGTAAATGATTTTAAAAAGCAGCGTATAGCCAAAACCGGTTTGGCTCAGTGGATAGAGCGTCGGCCTTCCGACTGAAAGGTCCCGGGTTCGATTCCGTTAAGGGCATGTACCTTGATTGCGGGCATATCCCCGATGGGGGGTGTGCAAGAGG
The DNA here is from genome assembly GCF_964339955.1 of Pipistrellus hanaki. Taxonomy (NCBI): domain Eukaryota; kingdom Metazoa; phylum Chordata; class Mammalia; order Chiroptera; family Vespertilionidae; genus Pipistrellus; species Pipistrellus hanaki. The sequence goes on along the minus strand of NC_140513.1, from coordinate 49,744,071 downwards.
CAGCTGATTGATGATTCTCTCTCATCAATGTTTCTAACTCTCTATCCCTCTCTCTTCCTCTCTGTAAAAAATCAATAACATATATATTTTTTTTAAAAAGCAGCGTATATATTGTAACTAATTTTGCCTTTTTGTGGGGAGGAAGATACTTTTCTCTACACCAAGGTCCTTTCTGCTAGTCTAATAATAAAATAGACATGAGATAGATTAACGGGAGAAAATAACCAAATTTAATTATATACATGTGTATGGGAACACGGCATACATGAGGGAGTCAGAGACCCCAATGTCCGTGAGACGTTCAAAGACAGAAAGGAAAGTAGTGAGGTCTCCCTGACATTGTGAGCTGAGGAGGAGGTAGGGAACCCCAAGGCTTCAGAAGGTAATTGCAGGGAGAGTGCGTGCTCAGTAATCAGGAGATTTTCCCTGCCATATTGATAAGTTGTCTCTGATAATCTCTTACTATGGGCAAGGCCCCTCATTAAAATTCTTCTGGACAGTTAAGATGAACAAAAGTTTTTCTTGAGCCCCAGGGTCTAGGTTGTCTTTAGTTAAAAAATAATCCACATACCACTAAGGTTCATCTTGGGTGGCTTTTCTGAATCGCCTCTGGACATTCCTCATTCCAAAAGTGGGATTGGTAGATTGTTTTATATCACAATCTTGAGAAAGTTTAGCTCAGTTGAGTTTCATTTTAGGAGGCAGTGTTGCTGGTGGACTCTCAAAGCTAAGCCTATGGTACAAGCAATCAGGCATTTAATAAGAGGCATCACTATGGGAACAGAAGAAAAAGGTTAATGATTGGAGCGGACTATTATCTCGGTTTCTGGGTTCTGAAGGCAGGCAGTCAGGAACATGACTAGATGTCAGTCTTGAAGCATCTTCAGATGGAAGGTAGGCAGTGACAGTCTGATAGACTCCCCTGGTCTGCAATCTGCAACTTGAATGTATCTGGTGATCTTTCTTTCTTTTCACTTTTTTATTGAATTTATTAGAGTGACACTGGTTAATAAAATGGTATAGGTTTCAGGAGTACATTTCTATAATGAAACATTTGTCTATGGCATTGTGTGTTCAATATCCCAAGTCAAGCCTCCTATAATCTTTTTGCTACAGGCATGGAGACTGGAGATTGTCCATGTAAGAGCTGTGGTGGTGATTTCTCTGAAGTTTATATCAAGTGGTCCACCTTTTTGCTATATGACCATGGGAAAAGGGCAGTTTTAGTTTTCAATAATTCTAAGACAAAGGATGAGGGGAAAATTGGAAATATTACCTTGGAGAGTCTTGGGCAGATATCGGAGGAAACTAGAAGTAAAAAAACAACAACTCAACAGGCAATGAACAGTACTAGAATCTTTGACCCACAAAGGTGTATTATAGTTTCTTTTGCGAATCTTTCTCTCTAAGATAAACCTTTTTTAAAAAAAAATAGCCATTAAGACTTGATTTACTTACAAAATAAGTCTGATTTTAATAAACTTGGGTATGTTTCTTTGAATATGTCGCACAAGAATAATAGTTAACCATATTGGCTGGTGTAAATCTGCTTTGCTAGATTTTTCATTAGAAATCTTCAGATTAAACTTAAAAGGCTTCTCCAGGCCAAAAAATCCAATGCAAGTACTTGATATCAGAAGTTGCCTGCAATTCCTACAGATTTGGGTGAGTTCCTCTCTGCACGAGGCTCCCCCAAATATGTTGAGGTTTCTGCACCTGCCAGGGAGTGATCTTGTTTATTCAGCTGGTAAGACTGCTGGGGAATCTGTAAGCAAGTTAACAGGTATATATTTGCAATGGTTTTATTGGCTTCCATAAGTCAATCTTAATTCCTTAAAGCTATCTGGTCACTTCTGAGTCTATGACATTCCAGCCAAAGTCTTGATAAAAAACATTTCCAATTGTGTCCTATGAGGAGGAAAACAGATTTTTATTTAAATTATGTAAATAACCATATTGCCATAAAAATAAGAATACTAAAAAAGTCCCAATTCAGGAGGGAAAAGATAGGGAGAAAAAGATAAATGTTTTCACTTCTGCTTATCAAGCATAATTTACAAATATTCTAAGTCCTAACTAGCTTAAGGGAAAATAAGCAAACAAGAAGAATAAGCAATGCTATAAACAAAAAGTCATACAAATTTTAATCACCCCATCAGAACATTTAGTCCTGTGTAATTAAAACTTGTTCTGCTTGAATCCAGTTTTCAATTTTTTTCTCTCAATTTTGCCTAAGGATTCAGGGTGATAAAGACAGTAACAATTCCAAGAAGTTTCAAAGGTTCTTTGTCAAGACTTGTATGATTTGTTCAGTGAAGTGGGTGCTTTGATCACTAGAGATTGTGGAAGTTATACCCTCAGAAGTGTTAAAATTTTTTTTTTTTTTTTGGCCATCAGCTTTGCAGGAAGGGAAGTATCAACCACACAGAAAACATGTACCACAATAATATATTGATAACTCTTTCTAAATGGAGGTTGAATGAAGTCCAGTTTAAATGTACTAGGGTAGATGAAAGAATCCCAAAAAATAAAGAATGTGTTTTTGGGGGGGAGCTGGAGCAACCAAATAGCCATCTTGGCTTTCCCATAGCTCTGTTTGTTTGAATTACATCTATTGTTTACCCACACAATATAATCCTAGACCAGTGGTCAGCAAACTCATTAGTCAAACAGAGCCAAATATCAATAGTACAACGATTGAAATTTCTTTTGAGAGCCAAATTTTTTAAACTTAAACTTCTTCTAACACCACTTCTTCAAAATAGACTCGATGGGATGGGGGATTGGAATGGGGGGTTGAGGACAAATATGTGATACTTAAATCAATAAAGAAATTAATTTAAAAAAATAGACTCATCCAGGCTGTGGTATTTTGTGGAAGAGCCACACTCAAGGGGCCAAAGAGCCACATGTGGCTCTCAAGCCACAGTTTGCCGACCATGGCCCTAGACATTTATTATCACTTATTTTTCATGCTTCCTGAGCAACTTAACATACTACATAAACCTGATTAACTCAAAATTCCTAGGAGAAGAAACAAATCTTTTGAGGTGTTCCAGGGGTCCTTAAGTTGTCCCTAGGTCAAGAGTCTATTTGTAATTTGAATTTTGCAAAGTTTGTCGCAGTACTGGTATATCAAGAGCTTTGGACATTGAACTAAATAAGATAATACATCATTATGAAAGAATTCTAATCATCAATTTAACCGAAGTGACAATAAATTATTTCAAAAATACAGAAAATCACATGATTCTTAGCAAAACTTAGTTCTTACTATTGAGGATATTTAGTTTTTTTAATTAAGGACACAATTAAGATAATTCTTACTAGTAGCAGACCAACAGTCCAAGAAAACTTTGTTCTTTGAGCATAGAAAGAACAAAATTCTAATTTTGTATTAGCTTATATTTGATATTAGAATTCACTTTCTTGATTACACTTATTTCAATCTTTGAATTCAACTTGATAACATAAAATTTCTCAAGACTTATTTTTCATAAATTTTCAGTATTCCTTTTATATTGTTTCTTATCCATTCAGAAATAATTAGGACAAAATTCATTTCCCTTAACAGAAACATGTCTCCATGTCTCATACTTGTTTTTTGAGCCAAAACATACTCTATTTTCACATATAGAAAATTGTCTATTCTCTATTGTCATTAATTTTTATGGTTTTAATTATGTAAAATAGAATGCTTTAAACTTCTTAATTTCTAGTTAAGACTAAGAAGTAAGCATTTGTGAACTGTCTGTTACACCAGTATTTTTCAGAGTGATACGTGTATGAACACATTTCATGATTTCTAGATATATATTTCCTCACAGCACAATGTTTTTCAATGTGGCACAAGGTATGTTTATTAATAGACCCAAATATATTAAGTTCCTCTATAACAAGAAGCAAAAGTAGATACATCTATGTTCAGTAATTAATGTTTAATTATTTTATCTTATTTAGACATGAGCTAAATAGTCAATGACTACCTGTCATGTAGTTTAACTAGCAAAACTTTAAAGTTTCAAGTTACCAAAGAAATTTCAGGAACCATCTTTAAGTAAATGAACAATATAATTATTGCTAAAGAGTTTACCTAAAAAAGAAACTTTTTATCCTACTTATCTTTATTTAATTTACTTGCTCTTTACAATTATGTTTACACTACTCTTAGAATTTCATCATACTGAGTTATTTTTCTTGCTGGCAATTTTGCAAGAGACAACATGAACTTTCTTGGCTAATAAGCCCACCTAGAATAAAAGTATTATATGCAATGTTGGTGATTTTGTAGACAGACCTATTTAACCAAACCCAACTCAAACAAGCTTTAAGATCAAATATTTTCCCAGGTGATGTGGTTCTAAAAAGCACTTGGGTTAGTTTCTGTTATATTTTTGGGAATTGGCCATATAAGTGCTTGTTTGTTTAAGCCAATTTGATAGAGCTCTTTTATAAATTAACAATGTCTTCTAAAGGTAGAAAATACCACACAACACATATGAACATACAGTCAGTCACAAACAGAGACCTCCTAGCCTTCATTTGAAAAATTCCAACTTTTACAATCTTATCAATACTAACATTTTGATATTCTTTTCATCTACTTTTAGCCCAAGACAATATTCTCTCTGGTCATAAAAGTGAAACTCAGTTTTGGAAGCACAGTTCATGAATTCTCATAGCAGGGAGTCCTGAAAATTTCTGATCATTTACCCACTCTTGAGTAAAAACACTTAGGATCCCCTGGACAGCCAAGGGGTCCTGGTAGTGCTGTATTAAAACCCTTGTTTTAACCCCATCAGTGTTCATTTTATTTACATCAACTTTTTAAAGGAGCCATCTAATGATTTCCATTCTGCCGGAACAAGTCCTGCCTGTAACTCTCCTCTCTATTTGCTCTTTGTTTCACTCTCATCACTATTTAAAAATAGGTATCGCATTCTGGTTATTTGATTTGGAAATCCCCGTTTTATGAGGGCACTTTTAAATGACCTAATCTAATTGGAACGTTTCTCATAATCGCCTTGTACTTGTAGGCTATAATTTCCTTGGGATCTGGCAGCGGTGTGATTGGACCCTCACTGTGTGTGAGTGGAATGTATGTAGCCCACGTTTCTGTCTGGCTTGCATTTCAGAGCCGCCAACAAGCCCAGTCCTTGGGGCATACCATTTTTAAGTATTTTGTGTTTTTTTATTTTTTTTTATTTTTTTGTAATATTTACTATTATTTTTTTCCTTAAGTACAGGGCCATTGTATTTCCAATGGCCTCATCTTTACAATGTCTGCACATGACTGAAGGCAAATAGGAATTGGTCTGAGTGGACTTGGATTTTTGTTTTAATTTCTGTCCTTCCATCTAATGAAGGGAATCTTAGTGACTAGCCATTATAAGAATATGAAAGGCATAAACATATTTTTTTTTCTTTTCAATTTAGAAGTTTTTCCAATATGTCATCTTGCCTTGATGAGTAGGGACTCAAGCCTAATAAGCCTTTTATGGCTTAAACTCGGAAGCAAGAATGCAACCAGAGAAAGCAAGGGCATTTGCTGCATAGACAGGAGGATGCATAGCTCTCATCTCTCCCAAATTGTGAGGTGCCTCCAGCCACAAACCTGCTAGCTTGAGACATCAGGCAGGCACTACTGGAATGAGATTTTTCCTGGATTAACAAGCAATGAGGGTTGAGATAACGAAGGACCATTATGGGCTGGGGCTGCTGATGACCAGGTACCTTTGAGAGTTGTGTGACTGGACCTATAAACCTTTTATAACAACCCAGTCTTGGAACCCTAGTCTATGTGAGATGCATCCACACACGTGCACCTTCCAGATGGTGGGGACCCGAGACAATATTCTTTCTGGTCATAAAGGTGAAACTTTCAGGACATATAATTAGGTAAAAGGGCACCACCGGACAGGGAGAGCAGAGAATAAAGCAGAATTTACAAAACCCATGGTTATTCATACCAAATAACCAAGGGTCATTCAGCCCAAGAAACTAGTTTCACAAGTATTTTCTCCTGATACACCAAATTTAGAAAAGAAAAAAGGACTCTCACCACTTTGCTTTCCCAAAACTTTGTCGGTAGAGATCTGGGTGTTTGACTTGGCAAACATTCTTACCTTTGCTGGCGTGCCGCCCACTATGGGGCGGAAGAAACTTTCCTCTACCTCGGGGTTCGTTCGCTTAATCTAATAATCAGAAAGACCCGTCACAGATTAGCAAGAGAAAACGGCCACATTTAATTACGTTCAGATGTATGGGAACCTCGATTACATGAGTGAGTCAGAGACCCCACATAAAGGAAAGGTTCCAAGACAGAAAGGAAAAGGTAATTGTACATGACCTTCTGAGCGTGGGATGCAGTGAGGAACCCTGGGGCTTCAGGAGTGCTTGTAAGAAGAGCACGCATCCAGTAATGATCTTTGTCATTTCGAGTGATTCCTCTGACCATGGGCCAGACCCAAATTTAAATTCTTCTAGACGGGGAAGGCGAGGGTGGGACAGACCTTTGTCTTGAGCCTCTGAGGTCTCAGTTGATCTTTGATCAAAATAATAGGCATACCACCGAGGCACATCGTGGGGTGGCTTGTTCTGAACCCCTATGCTTGCATGATCTCAATTGGCTTAGATTGGGCAGCAAGCTGCCCTTTTAAAGTGTTTGTTTCCTGAAGCATTTCATTCATTTATGTTGTCACCTGGCCCCTGTAGACATTTGACTTTCACCATAACTTGGTGGGACTTGAAGCAAGCAGGGATATTTTGGTGCTCGCTTAGTATACACTGCTTTGCGTGGTTGTTTTTTGTATGTAGATTTTTCTATCTTTTAAGCCTCTTCGAGCCAAGGCCCATGCCTTCCACATGTTTGTAAATTCGTATGCACAGTGAGCTTGTAATATATTATTTATTGAATGAACTGAACCAATGAACAAATAAATGAAACCATTGCCCCATCCTATACATTCTTTACTTGAAAGAGGGTTTAAAATATATATATGCACTTTGATTAGTCAACTGAGGAAGGCACATTAGAAAACCACATTTGTAGGCAAACAAGAAAATCATACCATGAATTACAATTGCTGAACAGGCCCCGTATCATTGTTGAATTTCAGCAAAGTGGTTGATTTTTAAAGGTGACCTATGAGATCCAGCCTCACTCTGCACTCACAAACATGGTTTGCTTACAAAGAATTTTAATTAATTCGATTTTGTCCTTTTACCAGAAGAAATACGTTTTACCACCTGTCAGACAAGACAGTGATAGGAATGCTGACAACTTCAGGATACAGCCATCACTTCTCCTAATACATTAGTTATGTCAAGCTGCAATGGTGGAAGAACCTTAGCAGTCGCCAGTTTTAACTTCCGTGTTTAATTCTGTGAAGGACTCATAGCATCTCTTATCATTGTAGATGCTTTTAAGTGGGGGGAAGGAAAAGTTGGATAGCATGCAAAATAATTTGTGGATGTGGAGAAATGTTGATAAATAATTCATTCCTAGTGATCATATTATTTGAAAATGCTCGTGGCTTTTGGAAAATAGTCTAGAATTTAAAATGTAGTCTTCAAGAGTCTTACATATTAAATTAGACTTATTACCATGTGTGGACTGAAGAGGAAGGAGGATGGAGAAGTAGGGATAAGAGCTGTAAAGTTGGGGCTGCCCTTTTAACAAGTTCCTGATTTAGAGAGTGCCTTTTCCTCTCACTGCCCATCACCGGGCAGCCTCCTGGCGATGGGAAACAGGACCTGCAGCCCCCAGCACAGGACCGTGGCATTGCTGGAGTCAGTCTTGTCTTGGTCTCAGTCTGAACTCTGGATATGTGTGATTTGGAAATACAGGTTACCAAGCTCTACCACTTGATGTCACATGGCCTCTCTGAGCTTCACTTTACCTATGAAATACGAGTAAATACCTTAACAAATAAGAAGGTCACAAGGTTGGTGGAATTGAAAATTATGGGATTAGTGCACTCCAGGCAGCCTCCCCCCCACCAAGTTTTAGAGATCTTGTGCTTCCTCCACCTTTACCTTCAAACCTGCTTAGGGGGGAAGGATCAGATAAGGTCACTGACATTTAGATGCAAATAACTGATAAGACTTCAAGAGTCACCTGCCCTTATTCTTGTTTACCAGGGGTCAGAGGTGTTAAGTCAAAAGAATGAACCTTTAATTGTGGAATTTCAGGAATTAGCTACTTACTGAGGGAGAAGCTCTTTGCTCAGGTGTTTACTTCCCCTTGCTTTTGTGGCTGAGGTAGGCGGTCAGCTTACTAGCCAATGCCCCAGTGTACACTGGTGACTAAGGAGTAAGATGAAAAAAGGGAAATTTTCTAGGTAATTATGCTTTTATTTTAAAGACACCAGGTTTCTTCTGTTTCTTCCATGGCTGCTCAATATTTAAGAAATAACTACTATCTCTTTAAGAAGGGCAGAACTCCCAAATGAAATGTTATTGCTAACAATGCCATTGTTACCAAACATTTTTTACCCAGTGGGGCAAGCACCTGCATAAGAATTCAGGCTGCGTGTGTCATGTAAATACTCAGGTTAGGAAAATGGGTTTCGCTTCCTTAAATGAAAAGAGCAAACTATACATCAAGTTCAATTTCTAAACCCCATTGAAAGATCTAACTACAATATTTTTGAATCCAGAGCCATTAGGGGGATCAACATTCTCAACTGAAATATAAGGTTTGGGCCATGTTTTAGGACTAACAGATGTAGTTTTGGACAAATAATTTGCCACACCTAGACTTCTACCACTTTTGTTCCAGTATTACCAGTAAAGTAATAGCTCATTTTATTTATTTATTTATTTTTAAATATGTATTTTATTGATTTTTTTACAGAGAGGAAGAAACATCAATGAGGGAGAATCATCAATCAGCTGCCTCTTGCACACCCCCTACTGGGGATGTGCCCGCAACCAAGGTACATGCCCTTGACCAGAATCGAACCTGGGACCTTTCAGTCCGCAGGCCGACCTCTATCCACTGAGCCAAACTGGTTTTGGCAATAATAGCTCATTTTAAATTCCCTCTAACAAGCAACGAGGCAGGGATGGCCGCAAGGTCCACTTTATGGCTGAGAAGAACGAGGCTAGGTGAGTTCTCACAAATAAAATAAGTGGTGGAAATAGATTCCATCACAGCTGTCTGTTGAAAGAAAAGCACGTTGAGTTCTTTGAACTTGCTACATTAATTAACAGAGGAGGCTTGTTGTGGCTCTACTGTTTGGCAGTCCATAGTATAAACAAACTAAAATCTAAGCCCATAAATGCCTCAAGGTTACGAAACCAAAACACTAAGGACCACCAATCACAAACAGCCAAATTATTTCCATTCTCTGCTTCTATACTTTCTTTGTTTAAGTCCCTTTCCTGGTTCCTGCTGGCATAATGCTGCTAACCATTTCTGGTTTGGTGCTCCCTGATGCCAAGTGATTTTTGCTCAAATAAACTCTTCAAATTTTTAATATGCTTCAGTTTATCTTTTAACAAACTTTAAGGTCAGTTGAAATTTATAAGTTTTCCGTTCCATCTTTCTCTAATAAGAACCATGATCACATCCTCAGTCTTTTTTTCACATTGCCTAGTGTTTTAAATGTATTATGGGTTGCATAATGTTTAATCTTTCCATCAGAATCTAAAGATAAGCATTATTAGCTGGTTTTTATACTTGGAACCATGAATCTCAGAGGGTTCAATTTGTCCCCAGCAAGGGGCTCTTTACTTACAAGTCCTCCAACTTTCCCTCCTTATTTCTCTAGTTTGGAATAACTTGGATCATCTTAACAGGGGAAATTCATGTTATCTCTACTCCTGAAAAACTTTAAGATTATCTATATAATAAAAACTCAGTGGTCGTAACAACCAAAGACCAGTCACCAGGCGGTGCACTGATGGGTCCTGCAGTGCGCGATTTCTCACACTGTGCCTTTAGTAGTACTACAAATGGAAAAGACACTAGGTTCCTTCTGTTTAGAAATATTGATTACAAACCTCCCAGTAATTTAATATTTTTTCCTACTGTGCTTTTGTAAAGATTTGCAATTTCAAAATTGACCATCTGTATTTTGCATTAGTATAACTGTGTAATCATGAGGAGGGTTCCACTTTGTACACATACACATACACACACGTGCATTTGTGTATACAAATATGATGAACACCTTCCTTGCAAGGTTTCCTAATTTTTTTTTTTTTGTGGTCTCTATTTAAAATGAAATAGTGCCCCCTGGTGGAGGTTAGATATGAAAGCAGCTCCTTTAGGTTTACTCAGTTTTGTGCAAATTGGTAATTATCTATTTCCTTCAACACTGTGCGAGGTGACCTTCAGGCTCTCTGGTCACTAAAATCAGTAAGATGTAGTTTCTGTCCTTAAATCCAGCAGTGTCATGAGACTTCCAATGTGGGAATGGCCAAGGATATGCCTTAGGCCAGTTGCCCAGCAGATGTCTTCAGCCCAGAGGAGTGTTACACATTAGCTTGGCTTTCCAGGGAGGCTACCTCCCTACAAGTCAGGTGCGGAAATGGTGGACTAGGGGTAACATCATGAACAATAGCACAGAAGTAAGAAAAATCATTGTGCTTTTTGTTGTTTTGTTGTTTTCAGAAAAGCAAGCAGTTTGTAGTCCTGTAACTTATAATTTGGGAAGAAGAGACAGAAGGTGAGCTGGCAAAGCTACCCTGGAATGGTCACAGAGCGGGATATGCCATGCTAAAGAGATTGTGCTTTATTGACTTTAAGTGGAGAGGAACATAGTTAAGATTTAGTGGATCAGTGTTGGCACAGAGGGGGATGGATTTGAGATGGGGAAGGGGAGTGTGTTGATCAGCTTCAGGTCCTATGAAGAAGGAGGGGCAGGGCTGAGGGAAGTTACAAGGAAGCCAGGTGGTATTGGACTCACATTTGCAAAGGGATGTTTGAAATCCTCTCCAAATGAGACTATGCATCCAGACTTAGGTAAACATTGTCAAGTTTGAAAGAAGACAATATCAAACAATTTTAACCTGTTCCTACATTAGTATTTCTTGTAACAAAGTTTGGATTTATGTCATAATTTTCTCATGAATAGTACAGTGGTACTTATATTGAAATCATTATTTAACCTAAATATTTAACATATACTTTATAACTGATTTAGATTTTGTCTTATACTTGTTAATTCTAAAATAGTAATTAATAGTAAAATTAATTCTAAATAGTAATTAATAGTAAAATTAATTCTAAATAGTAATTAATAGTAAAATTAATTCTAAATAGTAATTAATAGTAAAATTAATTCTAAAATAGTAATTAATTCTCCCAAAATGAAAAAATCTGAGACTTTTCTTAAGTTCTAGAAAAATCCAGCAGGGCAGTGATTATAAAAAAAAAAAAAAAAGGAAAGAGAATTGGAAATTATTTTGGAGGGCAAATGAGCAGAGGTGGTGTGGATGTAATTAAAGATGGGTTAGCCACTGGGCAGATGAAGGAGAACGGAGGAAACCAAATAATCCCCCAGGTTCCTGCCTCAGTGACTCAGGGGTGGTGGTGGCACTTTAACTGAGGCACAACATAAAGGAGGATGAGCATTTTTATGGAGGAGAAAGAAATTGTTCCATTTGGGATATGTAGAATTTAAAGTTCTTGAGGGCAAGTCAAATGAATTTGTCTGGCCCACAGTTAAATATGTGAAGCCGAAGCTCACAGAGAGATGCGGGGGTTATCAGCACAGAGGGGTGTAATGAAAACCACTGCAATGGTTGAGAAAACCTGAAGGGAGTGCCTAGTCTTCAAAGACCAATGGACTGAGAGGGCCCCCCTGTGACTCTTCCTGTGTTGGAGAGCTATTGTTATACGGGCCAGCCGGTGGGTTCCTCATCCTTCTTGGGAAAACTGTGACACACAAAGCTATTGTGACTACATGAATGTTTGAAGAAAAGGAAAACTACAATTAAGATTAAGGGGAAGAATCTGAAAATGTATGCTAAATGGTTAAACTAACATGTTTATCATAAAAGTAGTTTGAATTGAAACATAGCAGAAAACAAGGATTCTTTGTGGATAGGAGGGAAAATAATTGGAGAACAGGAAATTTCATGGGAGATTTATGAAGACGTGGCAGAATGCCTCTGTCAGTTTTACAGTCTTGATTTAGTATCTCCTATCATTGCCAGGAGAGAGGCTAAACATAAACTTTTCATGACAGTTTAATGAAGAAAAATGAAGAATTTGGAACTAGCTTCATTTTTTTTTTTTTTTTTTCGCTATTGCTAATAACTGAGCCAATTTCTCAAAATGGGCACACAGAGAAAGTATTTGTGGTGGGCTGAAAAATGGCCCCCACAGATACCCAGGTCCTAATCCTTGGAACTTGGGAATGTTACCTTATATGACAAAATGGACTTTGCAGTCCTGATGAAGTTAAAGATCATGAGATGGAGAGATTATCATAGATTATCTGGGTTGGCCCTAAATGCAATCACAAGTATTCTACAAGGAAGGCAGGGGGGGACTCGAGGAACAGAAGAGAAGAAGGCCATATGACCTGGCAAAATTAGAGTCACAACCTGCTGACTTCAGAGATGGAGAAAGTGGCCAGGATCCAAGGAATGCAAGGAATGGAGCTCCATCGGGGCTAGAAAAGGCCAGGAGAAGGCATCTCCCCAGAGCCTCCTGAGGAAGCACAGTCCGCCTACACTGTGAGTCCAGCCCAGGGGAACCGGTTTTGGACAGCTGTCTCCAGAGCTGTAGGAGAATAAATTTGTGTTTTTTTTAAGCCATCAAGTTCATGGTAGTTTGTTACAGTGACAAGTAGGAAACCAAAAACAGTACTTTAAACTTATAAAATAATTGCTCTAGATATCTCCCAAAATATTCTTTAAAAAATGAAGAAAAGTCCTTAGCACATACTGAAAAAATAATTTAAACAATTTAAATTTAAGTGCAAAATAAAGCCTCAAAAAAAAAAAAAGTATACACAGTTCTAATTTTATTTTCTGGAGAAATTTGATAAATGAACTTTAACCTTCTACTATGAGAGTGACACAGATCAGGAGAGTTGGCCATAGACCATGGTAGCAAATGTAGTACACTAACATTTGATGCTCAGGATAAGCTGATGGAATTGATAAATGAGTAACTATATATTCATTTATTTAGTAGGCAGGGTCACTTCCATCATGAAGTTTAGTTTGTGGGGTTTTGTTTGTTTTTGAATGTCTGTCTCTTGACTAGGTAGGAACTACTTTATATTTTGCTATAATTCTGTGAGGTCATTAGAACCACGTTTCTGAATTTTCCAGTCTTACAGATCAGTAACCCAGGTTATCTAGTCTGCTCCATAATTCCTCCCTCTTCAGCTGGCAGAGTAATTGCGGTGCTGTGAAGACATACAGTGTTCTGAGTGTTCAGAGGATAGAGGTTGTGCTGGCCCTGTTATGTGAGTTCTTACAGGGATTAGAAAGATCTCAACATCTTCCTTCGTCTTTCTTGACTGCTCTGTTGTCTGCCTGATCCAGAGCTCCAACCTCTTGGGGGCACTAAAAATCATGCCAGCAGTCAGAGAGACACATACATATATATGTACACGAACTCTTTATATGTTGTGCAGTGTAAAAGTTGGACTGAAGATTTTCTGAAAACAGAGTTATTTATACTTCCAAGGATCTAGAGTAACAACAAATTTCTATGCCTTAGAAATATTTTCTACCTAAAAGGAAATACCAGAGCATTTGCTTAGAGAGCTAACACATGATTAATGAAATAGATGAGTGTATTTGAGTATTCATTGCTTTGCTTTTTCAATTTCCTGGGGGTTTGATATGTTTCAAAATAAAATGTGGGGGAAAATTAAGATGAGGGGAGGTAATGAATTTCTGAAATGCATTAAATCCATAAATATAGAAGTGTCACTATTACATATCTCGTCTGATAATTAAAGGCACCTAGATGATATATAGACTACTGAGGAATCTTCATTTGAAGAGAAGAGAAAAAATTCTCTATGGCTGAAGGAATGGGGATGCCAGTATTTTAAGAGTATATAGGTTGTGATACATATCAACTAAACACTCATTCAAATCTTTGTATATTGTTGCATTACCTTTTAAATTCTGTTAGTCTAATTAAACAGATGTACATCGTGAATGATAAAGATATAAGTCCATGCCAATGGGCATATTGGATTGAGGCCACTTATTGTAATGGATATCAATAATGATTGAAGATAACATTTAAAAAATATTAATGACTCTATAGAGGAGAAGATAAATTATGATATCCAACAATGAATGATAAGGCCTTACAATGCGAAAAAAAAAGTTATGGAAAGCAAAGTGTGCTTGCAGAAATACATCATAGTCACCTTTTGTTCTTTCTACAATAGTACAAAATTCATGCAGTCATCTGCAAATGAAGATTCACAGTTGCAATTTAGCTCAGTTTTCAAGAGAAAAAAAAATCTTCCTGATGTATTAATAGTATGGACTGGCAATAAACATATTTATTGTGGTTTTTTTTTTTTTTTTTTTTTTTTTCTCCCTCTCCATGAATGCTAAGATTTAAAAGTCCTGGGACTATACTGACATCTAGAGGAAATTGTCTTAAACATCACTTATTTTCGTTGGTTTTCACAGCCTGGGGTAGATGAATTTCCCATCCTTGGGGCTTATTTATAATTCTTTATTTTTTCCTTCATTTATAAGAAAACTTTGAATTTAGTTTCTATATAAGTCTCACAATGAAATGTATAGCCTAATGCAGAGAAAAGAGAAGGGTACATTAAGAAATTTCATCCATTAATAAAATAAAAATTCATATCAAGATTAAACTATTTCCTTGTCCTTTAGTAAGAATACATTGTTGCGGATTCCATAGTTGCTTTGTGAATTTATTCATTGGAATATAACTTCAGAATTTTGAATAGAATTTTTTAAATTTTATTTTTTTATTGTTGACAGTATTACAGATGTCACGCATTTCCCCACCACAAAATTTGTTTTTGTGTTTTTCAAGTGAGTATTATGCAGTATATTTGAAAGAATAGAGTTTGTAATGGAACAAAATTATAATACTATAAATGTATGCCTAATAGTTTAAGACTCATTGTTGTACATCTACCCATGCTTTAAGAATTTATTTGTGTACTTTGAATATAAATTGGAGAATCAGTTAATGAAATGGATTTCCTCTTAATTTGGAAAACTAGATATACATAGTCTGATTCTACCTTACATAGATGTTCTTTAAGAATTTAAACAGAAACATCACATTCACCAAACAGAGCCCATTACACACATTGAGAGGAGTTTTAACCTTTTCATGGTAAGGGGGCATACATGCAGCCTGAGTCTTGGAGAGAGAGAGATCTACTTTGAGATCGCCACACAGAGCTGTTAAAGCACAAAAGAGGCAGACGGTGCAGCCACAAATGAGGCTTCTGACAGGAAACCTTGCCAAGCCCAGGAGCTCCCATGGCTATTTGCATAAGTGCCAACAGAGTTCCTCAGCCGGTCTGGTCCTGCACCCCAGACGCGAGAAAGCAGATGAGGCAGCAGATGACCGTTTACACTGCCAGGGTGTGCGAACCAGCGAACATCCCTCACATTACTCACTAAGTAATGAGGAGGGGCCTCAGAGATGTTCCACAATTCAGACGGGCCTGCCAGTTGGCCCCTGGGCTTCATTCCGTGTGATCCATCCACAGCAGAGACACTCGGGAGGCCATGCAAATGCATCAGCAGACAGCACGGAGGTCCCAGCAGCAGCAGGCGAGGTACTGCCTATGCAACAGGGCGTGATGACAGATAATTAGCTGTGACATGCCCCTCGATGGCAGTGGGATGAGCACGTTCTGTTGGAAACCAGTGTGCAACATGGCATCGTGAACCACAAGATTTAACGTTGGAGCATAAATTCCTTTTTGCCAAACTATTTATTTTTAAGAAGGAGGTTGTTAGAAAGAGTTAAATTTTCACACGATTCTAGGAATAAAAGTTAAATGTATTAAGCACTTACTATATTCTGGGCATTGGGGGATATACTTGCCACAGTTATTTTTAATGTTCTAAAATTTCCTGTAAGAATGCCTTTATTTCACGGATAAGAAAACTGAAGTTTAAAGTAGTGATGCAATTCTCTCAATGAGACAATGCCAGCAATAAGAGAGACCTGAAGCCAGCCCAGGGCAGTTTGATTGCCAAGTTGACCTTATAATGCTGCTTCTTTCTCATAAACAGATGTTGATTTATTTATTTATTTATTTGGGAAATTTGATAGATAGTCCTTCAACCTTTCCCCCTACTTTTTGGGTTTATTGGCTTTACTAAATTTGAGTTAAGTAAGTTTCTCTTATGTTTTTGATATTTTATGTCATATTAATTCATTTATGTTTCAAAGTATTAGAGTAGTTATTTTTAAAAATTACACTAAAAAACTGTATTGGAACAATCAGAGCAATTTAATATGGACTATATATTAGGAAATGATATTGTATCCATATTAAATTTCTTGAAAGTGACAATTGTATTGTGGTTATGTAAGAAAATAGCATTTTCCTCAGGAGGCCCATGAAAATGGGGACACAAGATCATGATACCTCCTACTTAATTTCAATCTTGTTAAGGAGAAACCTTAATATGTCCATAAGTTTATGGGAAATAGAGTGACAAAGGAAATGTGCTAACTATTGACAAATGGTAAATTTAGGTGCATTGTATGTGGGAAACCATTATATTCTTGAAACTATTCTATAAATTGGATTATTTTCAAAGTAATACTAATTGTTACTGTTTTAGCCTTCTGTTAGGCCAGTTTTTCTTTGAAAGTGGTAGGTGTACATTTACAAAGTTAACCATGACTTTTGTTACTTGTAGTCTCAGTGGCTGAATGGAGCTGATTCCCATAGCTGGCTGGCCCCTTCGCCAATGTCACAAATGATCAGTGTCTTTGGTACCGGCATCATCTATATTGTATGTGAAACCATTTGGGTGATGTGTCACTCATTCTGCCTTTTGTGGCCCGGGGGGAGAAGGGGGCTGATGATAAGTGATGCTGATGAAGGAGGACGATGCTTACAAGAGAGTTCTAGTCACTATGGAAATACATTTTTGTTATTATTATTTGGTTGGGAATTGAAGCCATGGGAAGATTACTAATCTCACAAGGTATTTTTTCCACCAAAATTAAAAAAAAAAAAAAAAAGAAATTCATCTCTTCTTCTTGCAAAGATAATATGAACATTTTAAAACCAGATGAGGAATAGCAGATGTCTTCACTGTTCATTTCAGGAAGCATTTGATGCTCAGAATCAACATTTTGAAATATGTTCAAAGCTGCCATCTTGTGGTAATATTCTATTCAACTTTTAGCAGATGTATTGATACAAGCCTCCCTAAATCTGAAGACTAGAAGGAAAGAACATTGCAGAAATGCATTTTAGGACATAACCGAAGCCTGTTTTTTGAAACCTACAAAAAAAAGAATGCAAGAGTGCATTTCCATGTATAGTCTACTTAATCGATTAGTAATTGATCTTACTCATTTTACTAACAGTTTCTGTTCAAAATCCATAACAGATTTTATTCATTGTCTTTTCTTCCCCTCTTTTCAAAATTAAAAGTCTAATAATTCCTATTTTTGTTAAAATTTTTTTTTTATTTCAGAGAGGAAGGGAGAGGAAAAGAGAGATAGTAACAACAGTGATGAGAGAGAATCATTGACCAGCTGCCTCTTGCATGCCCTACACTGGATCGCACAACATGGGCATGTGCCCTTATTGGGAATCCAACCATAAACTCCTGGTTCTTAGGTAGACAACTCAACCACTGAGCCATGTTGGCCGGGCTAAAGGTTCCTGTTTTATAGCAGAAAACTTTAAGAATAAACTTCTGCTTAGTGATCTACATTCTGAAATTAATCATTCTTTACTGAGATTTTCGGAAGAAGAGTCGCTCTCTTCTTTAAAACTTCCTTCCTCAAAGCCACGGTTCATGAATAACTGTAGGGATCCTCTGCCCCACTCCTCTCCACACACGAATCATACTTCCAGATACAGTAATTTTCAGCTCTTCAAGTTGATTCTAATGTTGCCTCTTTATTTCTAAATTGTATATTTCAACTTCTATTTCTTATCTTCAAAAATCAGAAGTAGCATCTTTTAACGTTCTTTTAGTGGATGATGAGGACTTAGCTTTTATCATAGCCCCTTTTATCAACTTTTCCAGCAGTTTACCTATCCTTCCAGGTTTCAACTTAATTTTCCCTTCTTCAGCTAATCTTCTCTAGTCACCCATCTAAATTAGATACCTTCTGCCATATTTAAGGGGAGCATGCTGTGTTTCTTTCATACCACTGTAATTATCGCATATCTTGATGGCTTGTTCATTTGTTGTGGTAGTCTTCAAGTTAATCCCAAATTAATTCTTTTCTATTCCTTACTATTATATTTTGATTTTATTCAGATTAGTATAGAGGGCCCCCTGGGAATACACATGGATGACCTTTAAATTAATGTCAGCTGAACTGGAGATGTAGGCAGAGTCACGCCCTGGGAACATGTTTCCCCAAAATGTGGGAGACTTATCAGTACTGATTTCTTATCTTTATCCATGTGCTTGTAATGAGGAACGAATAGGATCTTGACTTACCCAGGTCTTTATATGCTAATTCCCAGGAATGAGGGAATTAATAGGACCTGGACACACCCAAAACTTCTCTGACCTTAAACCCCGCTTTGGAAATAAATAAATGCTGCTGTTTTCTCTGGTGAGAGGGACTGTCTCTCCATCAGAGTGACAGCCCCCTACCTGGGTCCCAGCTTGAATCTATTTCTGTGTCTTGGTCTCTTTTTTCCCCTTTAATTTCTTAATCCCTAGCTCCTCCACTCAGGAACCTGTCGTTTTCCGTGTGGGTCGTGGAAAACAGAGAAACAGCCCCCTAGAGATTAGTATCCAGCAACGACAACAACAACAACAAACAACTCTTCAGTTTTTAATATTCATTTGCCATGTGATAAATTTCTAATGAGATACAGGCAGAATTCTTCGGAGGATATGTATTTCTGAATAAAAGGAAATTTTCTGCCCAGTGTAGATATAACTCTTAACATCCCTGACAGCATAAATAAGAGGAGTGGTGCTGGAGAAAAGGTAGAAGGAGACTGAGTCCTCGAAGGCATCATTGTGCTGCCATACATACCTTGGACCCTCTCCCTTTCAAACTGTCTCGTTTTTGAGAAAATAATGCATCTCCAGTAATCAATTTTGGTATTTTCATTCACTCTCTTTTGCTATGAAGCTCTGTGTGGCCAGGAGCACTATGAAACTTGTTCATCCTTGTAGCATTGCATCAGGTATTCTTTTTTTTTTTTTTTTTTAATATATTTTATTGATTTTGTACAGAGAGGAAGGGAGAGGGATAGAGAGCTAGAAACATCAATGAGAGAGAAACATCGATCAGCTGCCTCTTGCACACACACCCCCCCCCCCCCCCCCCCCCGCCTTACTGGGGATATGCCTGCAACCAAGGTACATGCCCTTGACCAGAATCGAACCCGGGTCCCTTCAGTCCCCAAGCCGACGCTCTATCCATTGAGCCAAACCGGTTTCAGGTGCATCAGGTATTCTTAACCTCAGCATTATTGACATTTAGGTTGGATAATTTATTTTTATTTTTATTTTTATGAGAGGTGGGCTGTTTAGTCCATTGTAAGATCTTTAGCAGCAACTCTGGTCTCTGCCCAGTAGATGCCAGTAGCAACCCCACCTTCAAGATTCTCCTGGAGATAAATTGTCCTCCAATTGAGGATCATGACCTTTGTCGCTGGGGTTCAGTGCTCAGGATACACGGGTCAATAGATGTTGACTATATTAACAAAGTTATTAATTAGTTGAATGTGAGGACTGGAAGGGATGGTAGAAGTCAAGGTGACTTTCAAGTTTCTCTCTTGGGCTAGTAATTGTAACATTGTATCATTTAAAAGATGAGGCACATTCCAGTTTATCAGTGTTCCCCTTAAACTGTGGCCTTAGCATTGAATGAATGCTCCACCTGTGAGTCAAACTCTACAAATTTTTGTTTCTGTATTAATGAAAATCATTATATTAGCTACTGCATAGTTCTCCCCATCCCCTTATTTGATTGCTTAGCATCTTCCCTCATTATTGGTGTCATTGAACTATTGGCTTATATTGAACTTGAAATCCACTAAAATCTCCTGGCTGTTTTGTAAAGAATCCTGCTAATTCTTGCTTTCCTTTTCCTTTTAATTTTGCAGTTGTGATTTGGATGGGGCCAGTTTCTGACTTTTTTTTTTCTTTTAAACTTAATCTATTTCATATCAGGTTCTGTGGGTTTTTTTTTTTTTTTTTTTTTTTTTGTGTGTGTGTGTGTTTTGTTGTTGTTAATATATTTAATTTTTTTTAATTTCACATTAGATCTGTCAGCTGGATTTCTCATTGATTGGTTGGTTAATAAAAGCTTTGACTTGTAAATGGCAAAGACCAAATACTTGATATTATTGGATATTCAAGGAGTTATCTCTGAACAAATATCTCATAACTAAATATTGGAACACTTATTTTAATAACCCAAAGCTGCTTCTTCCCTGCATTAAATTTTAAAGATCATGTGGAGCTGTAAATGAGCACTATCTCGGAAATCTGTTTCTAGGAATGAAGACAGAATATGACTTCAGAGGACAGTACAGGCAGGTGTGGTGAGGCATTTTTACTCCTCTGTTAGACTATAAGCTTAGCTCAGTTGGTGGCACTGGCATGCAGTGGGTGCTTATGCAATAGGAAAGAATGGGTTTATGTGGTGTGGAATGTGCTTTCCAATGAACACTTAATATTAACAATTTTATTTACTATCTAAATATATAAATGGCTAATGTGCAAAGTGCCCCCTCTGGAGTTTGGGAGACAGGGAGTTTGGTCACCCGCTATGATGTGTGCTGACCACCAGGGGACAGTGCAGAAAGAAGAGAGGCTCCTGCTGGCAGCCAGAAGGCCCCAATCGGCCCTGATAACCAGCCAGGCCAAGGACCCTACCTGTACACAAATTTCATGCACTGGGTCTTTAGTGTTTTATAAGAGAACTGGAAGACTGAGAACAGTGGGAAATACCCAAGATCACAAGTGAGTATTATTTGCAATGAATAACATAGAATATTATAGTAAGAGTAATGGTCACCTGATCAAGATCATACAGAACTATAAAATAAATAGAAAAAAAAAGCCTCGAATGAAAGAAAAATAAAGCAACACATTTATGGATAAATTATCAAAACTATATTTATAAGATAATAGGTAAAGCTTTCTCTTATACTTAGAATTTATTAGAATTTCTGATTATGTTTTCAGACCGGTCATCTTTCTCTCGTGACTTATTCAGTATTAACTAGTCTCTTCATCTCTACTCTTACCATTTACCAACATTATTTGCAAATATCACCACCAGCATCATTTTTATTAAACACACTTTAATCATGACTCTCCCCTATTCCCTCTTACCTATAGAACAAATTCTAAATTTCTTAGGATTGCATATAAGGTACTTATTTTATTCCTAATTTCAGTTTCTTCTCTTCTCTGTAAAAACTGTGCTCTAAGCACACTGACCTACTTTATATTTTTAAATGTTTCATGCTTTTTTTAACTTCTCTGACTTTGCTAATGCTGTCACTCTTGCATGGAAAGCCCTTCTCAAACCTTGTATTTGGTAAATCCATTGGCATTCTTTGAGGCCCAAGTCATACGTGACCTTTTCTATTTTACATTTCTGACCATTTTGAAGAAGTTAGAGTCCCATTTATAATTCCACATATATTACTTTAACTAATAAATGTGGCTTCCTTTATATCTGTTGGTCAGTGTCAATGAATGGAAATATATTTATATCTTAATACTGTCGAAATGCTTACTTATGTATTTTAATCAGGAATTTTTTATCAATCATGATTTTTCTTTATGATTTTTAAACAAAGCAAAAGCAGCTTATTTACATTGTCATACAAGTGACCTTTAAAACATGCCAAAAATCTAGACACTTTCTGCTTCAACACCACAGAGCAGGTGCAACCTACTGTTTAAAATAAAAAGGAAAGTGTTGTGACTCTTCCCAGCTCTGGAAAGTGATTTCTGGAGCTTTAATTTCAACATGTGCAGGCATAGGAAGAAAGGAACAGAGTGAAAGGAAATACAGCTAGCAACTCAATCAATTATTGTTCAGCCAGGGCTTCTGTAATACTATTGTGTAAGACAATTGGTCTTTTATAGTTAGACCATGGATTGATTAGGATTCGGGATTTTTTCATATTCTTCAGCATAGTGTCGATACTGGTCAGTGAGGAGAGGCTGACTGGCTTCATCCATCTTGTTTCTGGCACGGATCAGACAAGAAGCGCCCACAAAAATGACTGCAACCAGCAATAAAGCAGCAACCACTGCTATGGTAATAATCTCAGAAATTTGAAAACTCCGACCTATTTGAAGAATAAAACAAGAACAAAAAAACAAAAAAAATAAATAAATCTGCTAATAGTTGCCATCAAAAAATGGATTCTAAATTTAGGCACTTTACTAAAATCCTCATACTTAATTTTTATTGGCTACACTGTCTAGAATAACATTTGTCATCTTGGAGGTACTTTCTAATTTCTCATAATGAGTAGATTCCATTAGGGTAGTTATTTTAATTCTAAACATGAGGAAATAATGTCACTTGCCCAAGGTCATTTGATTAGTAGATAATAGAATTGGTTTTGGAGTACAGGTGTTTCAGAATCCAAACCCTGTGCTCTTCTGCAGTATCCTGCTGCCTTCCTTGAAAAATAAATTAAAATTTATTTTTAAAATATATTTTATTGATTTATTTTTTTATTTTTTTATTTTTTACAGAGAGGAAGGTAGAAGGAGAGTTAGAAACACTGATTCAGTTGCCTCCTGCACACTCCCTACTGAGGATGTGCCCGCAATCAAGGTACATGCCTCAACCAGAATCGAACCTGGGACCTTTCGGTCCACAGGCTGATGCTCTATCACTAAGCCAAACTGGTCAGGGCTAAATTTAAATGTAAACAAGAAAGTTTTGCATTTCAAAATCTCAGGACAGCTTGGAGTACCTCATGCTGTTAAAATTTTTTTGAGGATAGATAAACAGTGGCACATTATGTTGTAGAAAAATTAGGGGGCTAAGCTCAAAACTCAGTTTCTCTGCTTACTAAGCATGTGACCTTTGACAGTTACCCTCACTAAACCTGTCGTCAGTATTTGTAAAATCAGGATTATGACCCTGTCACGGAGGGGTGTAAGGGTTAAATGAGATAATGTACTATACTATAATCAGTGCAACACCAGGTCAGAGTGGGCTGGCAACAAGTGTTAAGTTCACTTGCTTTATCATCAAAGGAAAACCTAAATGAACGTTTCTAAATGCAAGTGGGAAATTTCAGCCTCAAGAATACTGTGATTGCCGAAACCGGTTTGGCTCAGTGGATAGAGCATTGGCCTGCAGCCTGAAAGGTCCCAGGTTCGATTCCAGGTCAAGGGCATGTACCTTGGTTGCGGGTACATCCCCAGTAGGGGATGTGCAAGAGGCAGCTGTTCGATGTTACACTCTCCTCGATGTTTCTAGTTACCTATCCCTCTCCCTTCCTCTCTGTAAAAAAAAAATCAATAAAAAATATTAAAAATATATAAATATAAAAAAAGAACACTGTGATTGGTTTACTTTTAAAGGTAACATAATGCTTTTGAAAATTTCCACAGTAAAAATACATTTTTAATACTCACCAGGCCATTGAACTTCATAGGTGTATCCCAGGTTGTCTGGAGCAGTAACAAACATTTCAGTGTTGGTAATTGGAGGCCAGAATGGCACCATATTGTATTGTCTATTATGTCCAATAGGGGCATTCTCCAATGGAAATGTGGATATGTCTAAAATATGCCAAAAATACCTTATTAATATTAGTATATAGTTATATTCTGAAGATGACCTGAAATATTCAAGCATAACATTAAAAACATTCTTTCATATTTTACAATGAATGAAGACATAAGTTTTACTATAGCAGAACAGGGACTTGCATAAAGCAGATTTCAAATGCCTTGCGTATAGCACTAATTAATGTATTATCCCATAGAAAAAGCAAGTTCAAAAACTGGCGTGTTTCAGTATTTTGTCATCTTTGATGCTCATTAATTGTTTTACTTTTAAATTACAGAAACAGATTTTAATAAAATTAAATTTATTTTTTCAAAAAGGTAAAGAAAAGATGGGTCTATAGTTTGCTGTAACATCATCTATGATTTAAATTTGATAGTTTCTAATGGAGGTTTCTTCTTGACTGCAAATGTTTCTATTTGGTATATTTCCTTTTTTTCTCTTTACTTTTAGAGAAATAAATATTAACTTGTTCCTCAGGTTTTACTCTGTTAACAAAAAACTCTTAAAAATTTTGAATCACCATCTTGTAATCTTACTTGCTTCCCGCTACCTCTCCTCTTTCTATAGTGGTCTTCCCTGACCCATGGTTTTATCGACCATGGTTCAGTTATCCACAGTCAACTGTGGTCTGAAAATATTGCATAGAAAATTTTATAAATAAAAAGTTATAAGTTTTAAATGGTGCGTGATGAAATCTTTACCCTCCTGCTCTGTCCTGCCCACGAAGTGCATTATCCCTTTGCCCAGCATATGCACTCAGTATATGCCACCAGCTCGTTAGTCACTTAGCAGCTTCTCAATTATCTCATCAGTGTTGTGCTATTGCAGTGCTTGTGTTCAGGCAACTGCCCCAAAGCCATTCATATAACTTATTAAAATACTAGAGGCCGGTGCATGAATTTGTGCATGGGTGAAATCTGATTGGAGCCAGGTTGGCGGGGGGGAGGGGATCCAGGAGGTTGGTCAGCAGCCCTACTCTTGATCAGGGTGAGAGTCTGGCTGGGGGAGGGGCTGCAGGCAGTTGGCCTGTGGGTCCCCCCTGATCCGAGTGTGGAGGGGCAATTCGGGGCCAGGCTAGTGGGAGAGAGGGGCTGTAAGAGGTTGGGGTGGGGGGCAATGGGGTCCCTGATTGGGCCAGTTTGCTGCCGTGGTAGACGTCGTATCGATCAGTTGTTGCAGTTGTTCTGGTGGTTCTGTTGTTTTGGTTGCTTAGCTTATATATACATATATATATATATATGTATATATATATATATATATATATATATACACACACACACACACACACACACACACACACACATATATATATATATAGTTATAATTGTTCTATATTACTGCTAGTTATTATTGTGAATCTATACTGTGTGTAATTTATAAATGAAACTTTACCATAGGTATGTACCTAAAGGAAAAAACAGTGCATGCAGTTCTAGGGTTCACTACTATCCACAGTCTCAGGCACCCACTGGAGCTCTCAGAACATTTCCCCTGCAGACAAAGGGGGACTGTTCTATTTAAATACAAGTTGCAGGTATTTATATCATTGATGAGTTTTTGTCATAAGGGTTAAAAGTACTGAAATGTCCTTTGTGGCAAAAGTTGTGGTTTGTTGTTGTTGTTGTTCTGTATGTTGGTACAATTAATTACCAGCTGGAATGTTACAAAGCCAGAGTTGCAAGTGGGCTTGGGCTCTACATGGGTGGAAATACATTGAGAAGAGCTGGGACATGTGAGAAAACTAGTGAAGTGTCCGACTGTGTTTGTAAGAACTACATTATCTGCACAGTCCATGTGTTTCCATGAAGCACAGTAGAGAATTTTAGAATCTAGTTTGAAGAATGATTCTAGAAATGACAGTAAGTGTTTATATTTTTGAGGCTTAAGTATTTATCTAGTAACATCTGTTGAGCTCCTGATCTAGGCAAGGGGCTATAGCTTTGAACAGACAAAATTTCTGTCTTCAAGAAAATCACATGTTGGTGTATTGAGGAAAATTATTTTTTCAAGTTAGATATTAAAATTAATAAGTTGGGCCGAAACCGGTTTGACTCAGTGGTAGAGCGTTGGTCTGCGGACTGAAAGGTTCCAGGTTCGATTCCGGTCAAGGGCATGTATGTTGGTTGCTGGCACAACCCCGGTGGGGAGTGTGCAAGAGGTGGCTGGTCGATGTTTCTCTCTCATTGACGTTTCTGGCTCTCTATCTCTCTCCCTTCCTCTCTGTAAAAAAATCAATAATATAGATATATATTTTTTAAAAGCATATCATGCTATTAAAAATAAAATGAATAAGTTGGATTTGTAAACTTCCCATTTCACCTTCACTCGATCACCCTTACGCAGGTCAGCTTCAGCTGTGTGATTAAGTTATATCTATTAAAATGAATGAAGAAAAATAGTAAAAATAACAAACAATAGTAACTGGATTATAATGTAATCTTTCTATGGCTCTTCATCTCTCTTTATTATAGATAATGCCTTATAATCATACATATATACTTAAATACACATGAAAATGAGGTGGAACGCCAATCAGTGAATTCATAGCAGATTGATAAATGAACCAATATTTTTTTGTAAGTTATTCACTTGTTAAATAATTTTCTGATGGATAGTAAAAGCCATTAAAAATATTTCACATGTCAAGTCAACAGCAGTGATTATTCTGAGCAACAGTTTTTCCTAAGCTTGCCAGGACAGTTTTTCCCTTAATATAATCGAATTGTTTCTCTGCACCTATGGTTAGCAATATCTGTTTGCTATATCCGTAATTAGGTTGGCTTTAAGCTAATGGCATGACATTCTAAATGTAGCCTTCAGGTTAAAAATAATGGAACATACTATTTGACCAACTCATCAATTAATGGTCTTAATCAGGTTAATTTAAGAACTTCTGTACACACACAACCACATACAAGAAAATAAGGGGTTGGCTGAATTGAGTGGATAAATGAATAGGTAGTTAATCTCAAATATTATGTTTATATGCATGATGAGATAAAGGCACAGAAGTCAACATTTAGAACACTTTTAAAATATAAAAATTTACAATGTTTTAACCAGAGGAACAACATTGAAAAGTAAATGTGAAAAAATTAAAAGTAATATAAATCTCTCAGCTGAGTAGAAATTAAGAGAAAGCAACCTTGTAAATAAAATTAAATATGTTAAAATGAACTTAAAAAGAGATTTTTCTATGGTGTGATATAAAAACCAACATCATCTTTTCAAGTTGAGCAAAATTTCCATTTGTGAGAGTGAATAAAGTAATAAAATAAAAACCATGGATTATGAGTGTAATAATTTTTCTCTTTTGGAGTATCAAAGAAGAGCTCTGTAAGAATTTCCCATCTATATTAAAAAGCAATGAGAATGTTCATTGGAAGATATGAGGTAGAAGAATTTGGGAAACAGTAAAAATGAGAAGGGATTAACTGCTTAGTTCTATTGAATGCTAGTAAATATCATCTTACTATAGCCATTCTGAGAGACTTCTTGTCTGCCTTGTCAAAGTGGTTTGGAGTATTTGGAAATGGCAAGATAATAAAGCTATTTTTGCCTTATGTTGAAATGTAGTTTATGTGTGTCAAGTGCTTAGCCTGAAGTGATAACTTTGCCATCCGAACAAAATTTTTTTTTGCTGAGCCCGCGAAAAGCATATAAAAATGTCTCACCAGCATTATATCTCCTCAGCCATTCATCAAAGATTGCGTCAGTGAAAGTATGCAGGAGGACAAAAATAGGATCATTTGGAGATAAATGGGTTTGTCCCCCTGTTCCATTCAGGAATAGATGAGCCAAATTGTGAAGGCTTCGAACAGCAGGATCGTACCTTCCCGTGGGATCACTGTAACCTAGATATAAAAATAGAATGAGAATAGTAAAAATCATTACAAATATTCCACTTGTCAAGTCAACAGCAGTGATTATCCTGAGCAACAGTTTTTCTAAGCTTGCCAGGACATTGCTTAACATAATAGCATTATTTCTCTCTACCTTCGGTTAGCGACCTTTGTTTGCTATACTTAGAACTAGGTTGGTTATAAACTAGTGGCATGGCATTCTCAATGTAGCCTCCAGGTTAAAAATAATGACCTGCAAAGGATACCAATCAAAATACACAGAATACTCTATTTCCACAAGGCAAACATCACTCTATATGACAGTGGAAATATCTAGCTTCTACTGAAAACTGCTGATTGGGAGACCACTCTGATTGTCCTGGAACTTAAATTGCCAGATGTTACTTTAGTTTCCTATATTATTCCCTTTTAATGACTGTCAGCATATTTATTTTTGGAAACTTACTGTGGTGGAGAAGTTACAATTTCTCAGGGTTTTTTTAACACCTCTGTATTAGATTTAAACATCTGGAGGGCCTACCCTCAAAACATTTATAAAACTTTTGATAATGATGTCTATTCCATATACATATTTCTGCATATATCTCCATTTTATATATAATAAACATATATTTTATCTACATATATAAAAGCCTAAATGACTGTCTAATGTTCGGCAATTTGTTCAGCCAGTAGCTATGATGTGAACTAAGCACCAGGGGAAGATGCTCAATGCAAAAGCATGGAAACAGGGAACAGACTGATGAATCTCAGAGGGAAAGGGGCGGTGGGTGGGAAGAGATTAACTAAAGATCCTATATGCATACTAGAGGCTTGGTGTGCAGATTTGTGCACCAGTAGGGTCCCTCAGCCTGGCCTGTGGAGATGGGGCCGAAACTGGCCCGGTGCAAGGATTCATTCACTGTGGGGTCCCTCGGCCTGGCCTGTAAGAATCAGACTGAAACTAGCTGTCTGACATCCCCTGAGGGGTCCTGGATTGCAAGAGGGCACAGGCCAGAGTGAAGAACCCCACTGGTGCACGAATTCCATTTTCTAATGATCTACAGCATTATCTTAGGCTCTGCATCTGTTTTCCGATTATCTTAGGCTCTTCAGCAGCAGTTCTCAACCTGTGGGTCATGACAATGTGGAGCATTGTGTTATACACCAAAAGGGAAAAAGGTGTGGATTTGATTTCTGGGTCAGGGCACATACCTAGGTTGCAGGTCCCTGGTTGGGGCGCATATGGGAGGCAGCTGATTAATGTTTCCCTCTCACATCGATGTTTTTTCCTCTCTCTCTCTCTTCCCCTTCCTCTCTCTCTAAAACCAATAAAAATATATCCTTGGGTGAGAGTTTAGATAAAAGGGACTTTTGTGGTCTGACACTTTTATTTGAGGAAGTGCTTTTGTGAGCAGAGAATTATAACTATATCATATTGGCAGCACCATTCAGATAAACTAATTGGATCAATGTGGCATTTAAATTTTTTTTTCAAAGAGATCTGAATGTGAGTACTTCAGTTTACTGTGATAACTAAATCAATTCAAAACACTAATTTTGTTTACTTGCCTTCCACTGTGTTTCGGAAACTGTTTGTAGAGTTGGAATAGAAAGGAGGTGTGTCAAATAATCCAACTTCTAAGCACTGAGCCACATCCTGTGGTTCAGGAAGCCTCTGCACCATTGGTCTAGCCACGTTTCCGGCTGGATTCCTCCTAATTGGCGCCCCCTCAGTGCCTGGGAAGAAGATGGGGGATGCAAACATTTAGAGAATGGTTAGAGATCTTGTTATTGCCCTTCAACATTTTATATACATCATAGACCCTGAATAATAGGTTCTTCTTGGTAGAGGAGATACATTTTAAAAATGCTTTTCAGTGGCATTAAAGTGAGAAAATCTAAGTTATGTCAACTTCTCTAAGAAGAGTAAATAAGTGTCACATAAAATCATCCAAAAGAAGTGATCACAATAACAGACAGAGGTCCCAGTGTTTGTTAAATCAACATATGCTTCTTTCCTGAGAATATATTAAAATAAACATTCCATGAAAAATTGAATTTTGTCCAAATAATCTCATAAACTTGAATTGTACACTGAAATCTATATTTCATGTATATAGATATATGGAGTTTGGTACTTGAATGCTGTCTGTTTCAGCCCTCAGAGAAAGAAAGAAAAACAATCTTCATTTCAATGAACACATTTTTTAGGAAGTTATGTCAGAAATAATTAAAGTCTTTTGAAGGGCAGTAAGACTAACAACTGAGCGAAGAGCTGTGATACTAGGGATCATATGATAGATGCCTCTTGAGGGAGGGAAGGAAATATCTTGCCCAGTTGGGTGGATCCTAACGCTGCTGAGGAGGTGGGAGAGGCTCCTGCCACCTCCCTTGCATTCGCAGCCACCAGTCCAGCTTGTGGTTGAGCGGAACTCCCACTGTGGGAGCGCACTGACCTCCAGGGGGCAGCTCCTGTGTAGAGCATCTGCCCTCTTGTGGTCAGTGTCCATCATAGCTACTGGTCATTCCCGGTCATTCCACCATAGCACATATGTCAAACACAAGGCCCGCGGGCCAAATCCAGCCCGCCAGGCCTTGCAATGTGGCCCGCACCGCGCTGTCATCACTGCACTCCGCTGTCAGTTTATGACATTGTCAGTTTATGACTGTTCAGTAAACCATTCGGCCCACGATTTAGGCTGAATTTTAGATTTTGGCCCCTTCTCAAATTGAGTTCGACACCCCTACACCATAGAGTCAATTTGCATATTACCCTTTTATATTATATAGGATAAGTCCCATTGGAGCAAGAATTCTGTTCTTGCTCACTAATATGTGCTCCAGTTTTGATATAGTGCCTGGCATTAATAGTTGCTAAATAGTTGTTTGGTACATGTTATTATATGGCATTTAATCACGTTGGCCTGTTTGGGGGCTCGCCTGTCTGGGCTACATGGCAATGTAAGAGATTATTGAATGGTGGGAAAGATGAGAAGTTAGATAAGAACCATAATGTGAAGAAGTCAAACAGCAAGATGATAAAGTTATGTTTAATTCACGAAGTGGGAGAGGCCTTAGGGTGGTGGGAGAAGAGTTTGATTAGGAGCATTTTTTGTTAGTTTGCCTCAGTGGTCTCCAGAGAGGAGTGCTCATGCCTTAGAGGAGACACAGAGAATAACTTACTGGGTGGGAGAGAGAATATTTCAACATGTACTCATTTTCACTGTACCTCATTCATAGAAATCCTAATTGTATGCTTTATAATTAACATAGTAACTAGCATAAACAGCTTTATCCTATATAATAAAGAGGTAATATGCAAATTGATTATCACTTCAACACCCAAGATGACCACCCCATGTGGACACAAGTTGGCCATGACAAGATGGCTGCCACAAGATGGCTAGCAGGGGAAGGCAGTTGATTAGGTTAGCAGGGGAGGGCAGTAGGGAGGGACCAAGCCTGCAAGAAAGGGAAGCTGGGGCAATCAGGCTTGCAGGGGAGGGCAGTTAGGGGTGACCAAGCTGTCAGGGGAGGACAGTTGGGGTAGACCCAGGCCTTTAGGAGAGGGAAATTGGGAAGGTACCAGGCCTGCAGGGGCAGGCAGTTGGGGAGGACCAGGCCTGCAGGGAAGGGCAGTGGGGGGGGGGGAGAGGGCTTCAGGGGAGGGCAGTTTGGGGTTACCAAGCTGGCAGGGGAGGGCAATTAGGTGCAATGGGCTGGCAGGAGTGCAGTTAGGCATTGATCAGGCTGGCAGGGGAGTGGTTAGGGGGTGATCAGGCTGGTAGGTAGAAGCAGTTAGGGGCAATCAGGCAGGCAGGCAGGTGAGCAGTTGGGAGCCAACAGTCCTGGATTATGAGATTGGGCCTAAATGGGCCACTTGTATCAGGCTTAAACAGGCAGTCGGAATCCCTCGAGGGGTCCCAGATTAGAGAGAATGCAGGCTAGGCTGAGGGACAACCCCCCTCCCTGTGCACAAATTTCATGCACCAGTCCTCTAGTATAATATAAAAATAAATTTATATAATATAAAAATAAAACATGACTATATTGAGAATGGAAAGTGCATATGTATGTTTTAGGTATACATTATTATAAAAACTTCAGACTATACTAGCTAACCCATCAATTTAAGCTAATATTTTGGAGTTTACTATTCAGGGAACTGTCACTACATCCCAAGAAAAAAAAGTATTGGTTACATGGGTTTCAAAAACACTATATTCAAATGTGCTCTCATGAAGCTTCGAAGTGCAGGATTTTGATAGTGAAGAAACTAGTTAAACCAATTTAATTTTAATCTAGTGACTTTAAAATTTGTTTATACATGTACAACCTCTGCCATTGCATCTATTTTTATTTTTAAATTAAAACAATTTAATTACAGTTGACAATATATTAGTTTCAGGTGTGCAACATAGTGGTTAGACATTTATATAACTTACCAGAAGCCCGTTGCACAAAATTCATGCACTAGGGGGGTGTCCTTCAGCTCAGTCTGCACCCTCTCCAATCTGGGACCCCTCAGGGGATGTTCTACTGCTGGTTTATGCCTGATCTCACAGGCAGTCGGACATCCCTCTCACAATCTGGGACTGCTGGCTCCCAACCGCTCAATTGCCTGCTTGCCTGCCTGCCTGATTGTCTCTAACTGCTTCTGCCTGCCAGAATGATCACCCCCTAACCAGAATGATCACCCCATAACCATTCCCCTGCCAGCCTGATTGACACCTAACTGCTCCTTTGCCAGTCCAATTGCCCCCAACTGCCCTCCCCTGCCAGCTTGGTTGCCCATAACTGCCCTCCCCTACAGTCCTGGTCCCCCCCAGCTGTCCTCCCTCCCCTGCAGACCCAGTCTCCCCCAGCTGCCTTCCTCTGCAGGCCTGGTCCCCCCCAACTGTTCTCCCTCTCCTGCCATCTCCTCTGTGCTTACCAGCTGTGAGCCCAGCTTCTGGCTGAGTGGCACACCCCCTGTGGGAGCGCACTGACCACCAGGGGGCAGCTCCTACATTGAGCATTTGCCCCCTGGTGGTCAGTGGGCTTCAAAGTGACCAGTCTTTCCTCAGTTTGGTTGATTTGCATATTAGCCTTTTATTACATAGAATAGCCAGCCATGCCTAAAGAAGAAAAATAAGGGGGGATAAGGAGACTCTAATAATGAAGACCTTGTATTTGCAGCACAGGGACAGATAATAAGATCCAAGGAAGAGAGTAGAAAGCTCAGTTGCAGAGCCGCACATGACAGAAATGACCTGTGGCAGAGCTACTGTTCAGATCCCTGGAACAAAGATGCTAGAACAACTGGTTAAGCATTCTCTTTATCATCTTTTTATTTTTAACCCTATGACTAGATTAACACCATAATAACATAATGTAATTATATTATTATTATTATTATTATTATTATTACTTTTATTTACTCCTTTGGCACTTCCAAGTCTTTCTGTGTACATCAGGTTTCCTAGGGAACATTTTCTATGAAATTCCAACACAAGACACATGATCAGTAAGCAGTGCTGAGTGCACTAAGAGGATTAAGTTATACAATTAGACCTTTCCAAAATAAGAAAGTGAGCAATGCACTTACCAGATTGCTCAAGAAAAGAATGTAATAATGTACAGACACTCTGTTCCCCTTGCTGCACCTTATAGATTGCCTTGAGTGTCTTAGTTGTTTCATGAATTGACTTCATTACATCGATTCTCTGCAATAATAGATTTTAGTCTGACATCCTTAATAGAACGAATGGCCTTCAGGCAGCACATTTAATCCCTCTCCCTAAAGGGAATTCTGAATCCTAGATGTCATTTGGAACTTACTGTTACACAGGGTTCCTAGGGTATCATAATCTTCCAGGGATTCACACACCACTCGCCATTGAGAAAAGACAGAGTTCGGGCTTATAAGGTTGGGATCAAAGTTGCTTCTGGAGCCCATCATGTCATCGGTGCAGATGTCACAGACGTTCCTCCCGGTTGCAAAATTCCAGTAAGGAAGGGAGAAGGAAGGATTCTGCAACATTTCCTAGATCACAGAAACTCAGTTAGCATTCTCTGGCTTTTGTTTAAAATTCTCTCTCTCTGGTGGGTTTCCTCCCTGGCAGTCTATATCTCTTAGTTCATTTCAGCCACTTAGAAGCCAGTTAGTGGGTCTGAGGGGCTGGAGGACTCAACTACTTTATTAACAAAGCTTCTCATTTACTAAAAGGAGTCACTTTAGGCTCAGGAGCGATTTAAACTCAACTCGTTATACAGAAGTTCCTGCCATTGATTTGTTTAGGGGGCAGGGGAAAGGTCTTTCTTTTCTTTTTTTAGATAGGTAATTATATTTCTATTGATTGTGCCAAAAGTTATCAATAATCACTTCTACTTCTTGACATTTGCACCTCCTTCTATTTTCCATTTTCCTTTCTGTAATTCAAGCACTGCTAACTCTTGGTCTGGAGCCAGACCCTCCTGGAAATGTGTTCTGTGGAACAGTGCCTTTTGTTTTGTTTTGGTTTTATTTATTTATTTGTTTGTTTGTTTGTTTAACTTGAATGCCTTGAGGCATTTAGATTCTGCTTCAGCCACAGGCTACACAGACTCCATCAGACTTACCTTATTTGCCTGGGCTGTAAAGAAGTTTTACTTAGAGACCTCTGCTTCAGAGTCTAAACTCTGAATACTCAACCTCCTCCCCGAAGCTCATACCACCAGGACATGCCGAAGGGAAACGGAGTGTTTCTGTGTGCATGCTGCTCTGTAGAACAGGGACCTGGTTCCCATTTAGGGCTTATCTCAATGATTTAAAAAATGCTGGACTCAAGATCACACGGGCATTTTTCCTAGGTTCCTTAAAAGATGTATTGACGGTACCTGTTATTTCTCATTCCCTTTCGGTCTTTGGGGAATTACATTGAGAGTGTCAGATTTAAATGTGGGAATTGCCACTGTTTTATTCCGCCTCCCTGCACTTGGGACATTACTGCTTTTTCACTTCCAGCCTTTCTAGGAAGCATCCCCTGGCCCTCAGGGTGTGATAGAGGGCCCAGAGCTTTCCCAGGCTTCGCCAGCGATGGGTCTCCAGGGACGTAGAGTCCTCATTTGGAAGCCATTGTTCTGGTTCACAGATATTAGTGACAGCTTCCAGGGGATTATTAAGAGTCATTTGTGGTTCAGTAGCTGACATTTGGGAGCCGGAGCATATTCATGTGGCATTTCCATGGCACATTATGTATAGGCTGTAATTGGTTGGATCCCTGTGCTGTTGGGTTTTAAAAATATAAGTAGTCCTAGAGATTGAAGTTTACACAGGTACAATTTGAAGCTTTTAGATACTTTCCATCTGTCCTTTCATTTTGGTGTGCTCATGGGAAAATGACTTGAAGGCATGAAGCTCTAGAGTCGATTACAAATGACAGATTTATCTACGAGTAATCTACTGAATGTCTTGTATTCAGAGCTATAAAATATGAAGTGCAGAATACTAGATGAATTTATTTAATCACTCTATAGATAGACTACATTCATACAAATATCTTATTCTGTATTGTCATGCATTATTTTTTCACTCTTCTAACCATTTATTTTCCTGGAATAATGCTGGGCACAAGGATATTACACATTGATAAATAAACACCTTTTCTGCCTTCAGATATTTTTAGGTTAATTTTTAGATTTTAACTTAGGGAGAGGGATTCATTACAGTTGTTTCACATAGAATACTGGTTTAATTTGTTGATTTCCTAGACCTAGTAATTTAAAATTTTATCTTAAAACTACAATACTTTTCTTAAGGAGGAGCAATTAGTAAAAGACGCAATAATAAAGTGTCTTTGTTAACAGATAACTTAATGTGGTTTGAGCTTATATGCTTAAAAATATATAGGAAGCCTGATAGCTGTGGCTCAGTGGCTAAGCACTGATCCATGAACCAGGAGGTAAGGGTTTGATTCCCCGTCAGGGCACATGCCTGGGTTGTGGGTTTGAATCCCAGAAGGGGGCATGCAGGAAGCAGCCAATTGATGATTCTCATCATTGATGTTTCTATCTTTATCCCTTTCTCCTTTCCTCTCTCTTGAAAATCAGTAAAAACATATCTAAAAACAAGCAGGAAATAACTGGGTTGAAGTTCTCTTTATGCCAATACCTCTTAAGTAAAAATGATATCTAGCTGATGGGATATTTTTAGTAGATTTCTTCTGTAAGCCTCAAAGTGGTTTTAAAAATGCTGGACTCAAGATCACATGGGTATTTTTCCTAGGTCTCTTAAAAGATACAGTTATGATACCTGTTATTAGAAGCATAGAGAACAATGGTGCTCAATGCAAATATGACAATATATAAACGGAAAGGGACCTTTTATAATACATCATTGAAACCCCATATCACGTTAGTTTTGTCCACTGGTATGGAGAGTTACATATTTGGGACTTGGAAGACTGGCATATCTGTATGAGTCATTGTTTTAATTACAGAGCTGTGGACCATGTCCAGTGCCTTCATTGGCACCTACAAATGTCTCACTTGCCTTCCTCATCATTGAGATTACTTTCTTTTCACTTCACAAACGGTCAAGGTCCATTAATAAGCAATTAGCACAGAGAGGAACATAGAATGCCTCAGGCAGAGCAGTAACAGGGGTTTCTCTGTTACACCATGCTTTGGAGCACAAGTGGCTCAAATGACTTGCAAACAAGGCGCCCTGTGTGTAAAGGACCCGAACATGGAGATGCTCCCTGCGTACCTGCATGTCTCTCTCCAGCTGCAGCAGGTGGTACCTGTGCCACGTGAGGAAGGCTGGCCCCTCATGGGAGAAGTCCACTTCGCCGAAGCTTTCCTGGCCCGGCCCAAGGAAAGTCTTTTTGACTGAGTAATAGTGTGTCCACACAAAGTAGTTGTAAATGGAAATGTTCTCGAACTGTGGCGTGTTGCCATCTGGCCCCAGGATCTCTTCTGTCCTCCTGGTGGCAATGACAAACAGGGGGTGAGTGGTGCGCTTCGCCATATCCAGGGCCCGGACATAGTAGTTCTTCTCTTCTGTGCTTAAATCCAGGAGGTTTCTCCTGACTAAAGGGATACAAAATGCAGACATGAAAACCTCTGCCTTGTGGGGATGGGTAGAGAATGAGCATAATAATCTAACACACCATGCTCTGTTTACCTGTAATGATAATTTGCATGCATGTTTAAAATTTTTTTTTTTTTACTTAAAAAAAACCTCTTATTATATATCCCTCCTTCCCCATCTCTCTGCTCCCTCTTGTTGTCTCTCCCTCAGTTGCTTTCTCCCCCACTCTCCAATTTAATATAGAATTTTGTGAGCTTTCTGTCATCTAACTTGTGGATTTTGATTGTGTTCTGTTTATTTCTACTCTCCATTGACATTTTTCTACATTTTTAATTGTCATAAATCTTGCAAAAACAAGGGATGTGGTGTAGCAGGGTGGTGAAGACCAGAGACTCATTCAATGACCACACATTTCTCTAAGTCCCAGTTTTCATCTACAAAGTGTATATAAAACACTAGAAGCCCAGTGCATGAATTTGTGCATGGGTGGGGTCCGGCCGGGGGTGGAGGTGGGAGATGGGGGGAAGGTCTGAGAACGGTTGGCCTGCCCTGCTCCCTGGTAAAACTCCAGGTCGAACTCCCGGTGGAGGGGACAATTTGCATATTAGTCTTTTATTACATAGGATAATATATCTTTGCAGAGTTGTACCTTTTAAAGGGTTTACATATAAAAAGCAGTTAGACCAGAGCTTGGCTCATAATAAAGGCTCAATAAACATTCTGTTCAACCCTTGGTGTGGCACCCAGAAAACAATTGCATTTTGCTGGCTGCTACTATTTCATGCCTTGTTATTAATTGTTATTGCTATTTAGGCTGCTGGCTGGGCTCATCATCAAAAATGGCTAAACTTGCTCATTGCAGGGGAGAATTTACTAGGGGGTGAGCAAGGGCGGTAGAAGAGGCCCATGTATTAGAGGTGGACAGACCTCAGCATGAAGTCCAGGTTTTCCGAGGGCCAGCTGTGTGGATATGTCCTTTCGGGACCACGCCTATGCTAATTAACATAACTACCTTGAGGAGTTACTGAAAGCATAGTCATAAACCTCTAGCACAGTTCCCAGCAGACTGTGGTGGCTCAACACATGTTCTGGAAGGAAATAGTAGTCAGATGACCTGAGCCCCAAGCTCATTCCTTTAAATTAAATACATTTCTTAATCTCTGTAAGCCTCTTTCCTCAACTGTGAAGAGAGGATTGAGCTGTATGATTTTCCCAGATGTTCTTCCAGCTCCAGTGATTTGGGTCTCACACAGGACCACCTAGCCATTCATACCCCCGCTTACCTGTGAGAACCCTCTGGTCACAGGTGGTTCCTCTCCATCCATGACGGCAAGTCCCGCAGTTGTGCCCCCAGAAGTTGCCATTGCAGCGGCACGTCCTGTTGAAGAACCGCGTGGGCCAGCCCTCCCGGTCGTCTCGGCCGTCATGCGGGTACTGGGGGCTGTGGGGCCGGGAGTCTGCAGTCACGGCCTCACACCTGCCCCTCCCCGAGGAGGAGCCGCAGGGG
The DNA here is from genome assembly GCF_964339955.1 of Pipistrellus hanaki. Classification (NCBI taxonomy): domain Eukaryota; kingdom Metazoa; phylum Chordata; class Mammalia; order Chiroptera; family Vespertilionidae; genus Pipistrellus; species Pipistrellus hanaki. Next base: position 49,705,726 of record NC_140513.1, on the reverse strand, counting down.
TCAGTCCCGGGCCCGGCCCGGGGGGCCAGGTCTGGGCAGCACACCCCACTCCGCAGGGCCTCCGTGGTGGCACACTCCCTGGGGAACTGAGCCCCGGCCTGCTGAGTGAACAGCAGGGCCAAGGAGATGCATCCTAGAGAGAGGAGTTTGTGCACTCCCATTCTGCTGGAAGCCAGGCTCCGGTTCTGTGGCCCTTTGTGCAGAGACTGAGGCACATAGATAAAAATCAAGCTGGAAAGGAGAAAGCAACATGGAATTATACAAGGATTCCCCTCCTCTCCCCCTTTGGAATGTTATAAATGGCATGAGCCCTTTCCAACCCACCTTCCAAATGCTTCTCACACCTGTCCCATGCCAATTCAAGTCAGAAAAAAAACAGTTATTTACCTTAAAATTTTTTGACATGTATAATACCCACATAATTAAATCCCCAACCCTAGTCATTTAGTTTTCTTCCATCTTAATTTCTATTTATAAAAAATACTCATCCTGGATGCCATTTATCAAAAGCAGTCATTAGCAGGTCACCACCACTAATTACATCTAACCATGGGGGCTGCAAGAGGAATTGGGAGCAGGTTTCCAGCAAGTTAATTTTCATTATTTAAGATCCCCCCAGCCTAATGGAGGCCTGGCTGCAGTCCACCCACTCCCATGGAGCTTCTCTCCAGTACCTCCGGCTCCTGAGGGGATTCTCTGCCGAAGCGCTCTCAGAGCTGAGTGTTTTATATTTGCCAGTCCCCTGATGTCAGAGCTGTTAATTGCATGTGGGTTTGTGCCTGATAACTAATCACAAATCTGCTCCCCCAGACTGGGAGGGGCCCGTGCTCTTCTGCACCCTTTACTAATCCTCTTTCACGTCAGTGAGTTTTCCTGCCCTTTAAGTACTTGGTTAGCACATGATTCCCTCCCCACTGATTTCCTTGTGATGCTTAAAAGGCCAGAGGCACTCAGTGGGAATACCACAAATTGGAGAGGCTAGAGAATGTCTATCTCCGTGGTAGAGTTTTTTATTTCTGACATATCTACCTTTACAGGATGAAATCAGAATACTGGCTCTTTCTTGGTGATAGAAGGTTAGGCCAATGTTTGGCCCTGATGGTAACTTTTGATTGTGTTTGGTCTTGAAAACAGATGCTGCCATTCTTACCGTTTCTAGAGAGAATAATTGTTTTAGAAAAGGCATGAAATTGCCCGGCTGGCATGGCTCAGTGATTGAGCATCGAACTATGAATCAGGAGGTTACAGTTCCATTCCTGGTCAGGGCACATGCAGGCTTGATCCTCATTATGGGGAGTGTATCATACAGCCTATCGATGATTCTTTCTCATCATTGATTTTCTAATCTCTTTTTTTTCCCATCTCCTTTCCTATTAGAAATATAAAAGAAAATATATATAAAAGAAAAGCATCAAATACAATTACACCAAGTCACATGCCATTGATGCTCCTGGTGCCTGCTGGTGTTGACCTCGGATAGCCTTCACCTGCATTGGGGTGTGTCCATCTCTTTATCAGAGTGTCACAGGTTCACTGCGTTTCTGTGGTTTAGAAGTTGACCACTAACCAGCTTCTTTCGTACTTTCTGTTCAAGGATTAAGCCAATGGCACTAATTTAAAATTATTTAAATGCCTTTGCAAATTTTAATGGCCTTATACCATCAGTAACCATTATCTTAAGGTTTCATATTTATTCAGGGCAAAATTAAGTGTAAAACATAATGCATATAAAATAATATTTATATAGTCTTTTTTAATTTAATTTAATTTAATTTTTTTTAGTTCAACTCCTTGCTGGATTGAAGTAGATTATCATGTCTTTTTTTTCTTGATTGAACCTAGTAGTAATATACCAAGGTGGGTTTCTTACTTCTGACAAAGGTACTGATATCATGTATGGGTGAAGAGGGTATGGAAACTGTGTAACTTTTCTGTATATCTAAAGTTATGCCAAAATAAAATGTTCATAGTAAAAAGCTATTTGAAAAATTAGGTAACCTATTCCTATATGTTTATATGCGCAGATATAAATAAACTACAAGGTGCCGTATTATGTTGAAAGCAAATCAGAAACAAAAACAAAAATGAAGCTTCGTCCACATGCTTCTTCGTTAGATAATTCTCACAGTTACTCCAGGACAGCCCAAGTGCAGTGTAATACATAAATGACTGATATGGGGCAGGTGAGGGCATCAGTTTCGAATAACAGCATATGAAGTATAAGAATAAATATAAAATTATGCTCTGATATTTTCTTTCTGGACCCTAAAGGATTTGTGCACTTCTAGGAGACTGTGGGGACACCACCTTGGGTATTACTACCACGAGCAATCTTATTTGGCCACATGGAATTCATCCATGAGCTGGTGAATCCGGTTGATAACTAATAACAATCTTTCCCAAAGGATCTGACTTACATTCTAACTTCTTATTTACTAAGTCCACTTAGATGTCTAATTGGCCACACATTTTTAAAACATGTTCCTCAGTCTTTCCCATCTCAGTGAATGAAATTACTGTTTATCCCATTGCTTGGCGGGGGAGGAGGGATACCTGCAAAAGCCACTGCTTCTTTCTCTTTGTTTCATGCAAACTGCATTCATCACTTGGTCTAACAGCCTAACTTTGAGCTGTCATTATCTCTCACCTTGCCTATGGCAATAAGCAGTAGTCCGCAAACTGTGGCTCGTGAGCCACATGGGCCTTCTGAGCTGTGGTTTGCCTCTCAGTTGACTAATGAGTTTGCCGCCCACTATCATATACTACCCTTTACCTCTTTGCATACAATATGCCACAATTGCCTAATCCTCACAGCTTCCAACTACAAGGTAATATTCAGTCTAGCAGTGGTTGGCAAACTCATTAGTCAACAGAGCTGCAAAACTTGGCTCTCAAGCCGCATCTGGCTCTCGAGTTGCAGTTTGCTGACCACAGACCTAGTGTTATCTCCTCACTTTCCATGCTTAACCACACAGGAGTTTATTCTCCACATAAGATTTTATTCTCCATTCGGCAGCCTGAGAGAGCTTTTTATTGCTGATACCTGATTGCCACTGCTCTCAACAAATCCCTTCAATAGCTTCTGAACTCACTTAGAATAAACCCAAGTGCTTATAGAAGCCCATATGATCGGGCCCCTCCTATGTCTGATGTCCTCCTACCATCTTCCCACTGGCCCCCCTCCCCTCCCTCCTTGTTCTTTGCTTAAGAGCAAGTTTGTTACAGCCTCTGTGCCTTCTAGCTACTGCTCCCTCAGCCATCTCCAAGGTCTTTCATGCTCACTCTGTCACTGCATTCGGGTCTCTGTTCCACTGTTACCTCTTCAGAGAGGCCTTGCCTAAGTGCCCCACCTGAAGCACTCTCCGTCCCCAATACCGTCATTCCTCACTTGCTTCTTAGGACTTAGTCTTTTTCATAATGCTAAGCACTCCCTGAAATTTTTATTACTTATTCATTTTTCACTTACAGCTTCTCACTTATCAGAAGGTAACCTTTTGTCCTTCTTTTTCAGTATTGACCTAAGCACTCTTAGAGAGCCAAATAGCCATGTTTAAACATGAGTGAGAAGTAGACATTTGATGTATTTATTCCCAAACTAATGGTAGCCAGTGCTCTCGCTGAAAGGAATGTATTTTCATTAGCTACTATGAATGAGCATCTATTATTTCCCTAAGGACTGTACCTATATTACCTCTCACTCTTTCAAAATGTTTTTAAAATACTACTTTTATTCTTGTTTTACAAATGAGCAAATGGAAGTTTACGGAGTTTAAGGCTTTTTAAAATTATGCAGTTGTGATTAGAAATCTCAGGTTTTGAAGCCAACTTAGTTTGGTTCCAAAATGTTTGTAGTTTGTAAGTACTGCTCACATTTTAAAAGAGGAAGGCTGGGAAATGGACAGCTGTATTTCAAGTCATAAAATAGACCAGCTCTGAATGAGCAACTGTCTTTGTTTCCCTGAGTCTGTTAACTGTGTGTGATAAGTCTATATTGTTGAAGCAGATAAGCTCAGATAAAAATAATCAGTGGATTGCAGACAATCAATACTAATTTAACAAATGAATCAAAGGTAGAAATTTTGAAATAGATGAACAATAATAAAGTTAATACCATATTTATAACTACCTTACAATACTCAAATGTATTTTTCACAATGCCCTCATTATTGACAAATGTCAAATCGATGTTACAAATAGTCCTGTGAAATAAGAGTGTCAAACATTGAAGAGAGAGGAAAGCTGAAACAACATTCTCTATTAATTGTGAAAACCTGGAAGTGGACCCCACACTAGTGTATTCCACACACATACACTGACATTATTCCTCATCTTACTGGTGTTTTCCAATGCAAGAGGCTGGAGCAAAGTGTAAAAAGAAGAAAATGCACTTATGTCTTTCTATTTTGCCTGGATATTGTGAAATGTGCAGTGTCAGGATCCTTCTGAATTATTCACAGCATAGGTCAGAAATTAATGTCAGACTACATGTGTAACACTCCTCGGTCCACTGCAAAAATTATTTCTAAGATTTCTTTGGTGGAAATTAATTTTTATACAGTAATTTTGCCTTATGATGGGCTAAGTCTGAAACTTTACCTACATGTACCTGTCTACACATGAATCTAACAATACATGCATTAGTAAAAAAAAATGAATAATTAGTTATTATGACAAGTTAAATAATAGCAAATGCTCAATGACCTTTAGGTAAATGATACTGCTGAATTCCATAAATTGTGTCTTAGTGCTAAAACATTATTAAACCAAAGAAATAGCTTTGAAGACCTAGGGAGCTATGCACAGAAGGAGTACTAAGAATTGTACTATAAACATCATTTGTGTGCATGTCAGACGTTCATAGCTGATGTGAATTAAGTTCATATCTCAGGCAAAGGGACTGATCCTCTCTCTTTATATTTTCCTTTGAAGTCTCATGATTGTCATTTATAAAAAAAAGTTAGGAAAAAAACTAATGATAAAGGACCAGGAATTTAGGTTAAGTTGAGGAGAAACTTTTCAGGGATACCCTTCTGTTTCTAGAAAAATTATTAATGAATATTAATATCTTTAGTAATATGTGTGGCAAATGATAGTGACTATATTCATTGCCCTTTGGATTACATGTTGTTCAATTACATGCTTAGTTGTTCTCAGCTTAGATTAATGGTTAGAATTCCAAAGGCATTAAGGCAACTCAGAGTCATCTGTTAGGCCAGTCATGTGTTCATACCTCATGGAGGAGCTTATTTTCAGTGGGAGCAAAGGGAAGAATGTCAGGTCTGTGTTTTTGTGTCAATGAGCAGAGGCTCAGTCAAACATACCATTTCTGGGTGGAATATTTAAAGTTGAGGTCTCAGAGAATGTGGTCTCCCATAAAATGTTCCATTCATTTCCTTATTGCATTCTTGAAACTCTGTAATATATTGCAAAATACCGGTGCAGGGCCAGTTAACAATATTTGATTTCTGTTTATTGAAATATTCTCTTGAGAAGGTAATATTAAAGCATTTAAAGTATTTCTGTTTTGTTTTGTTTTTAATGCTCACTGGAAGAGTGAGGATATTTTTTCCATTGATTTTTAAGAGAGTGTAAGCCAGCAGAAAGGGGGATAGGAGAGAGAAGTATTTATATGAGAGAGACACATGGATTGGTTGTCTCCCACACACACCCTGAATGGGATGGGGATTGAATCTGCAGCCCAGGTGCAGGTGCCCTTGACCTGGAATCAAACCTGCAACTCTCTGCTGCTCAGGCTGATGCTCTAACCCAGGGGTCCTCAAACTTTTTAAAGTGGGGGCCAGATCACAGTCCCTCAGAGAGCTGGAGGGCCGGACTATATGAACTACTAATTCCTACTGTAACACCTCGGCTGTGCTCACTGCCCAAAAAACCTGGCGGGCCGGATCAGACTCCTCTGCGGGCCGCATGTGGCCCGCGGGCCGTAGTTCGAAGACCCCTGCACCACTTAACTCACCAGTCAGGGCTAAAGTATTTATTTTGCTGATGATTTATATTCTGCTTGTTTTAACAAATGACCTTGTAAGATTTCCCTGTAGAGAAACTGCTAGCTACATGTGTGTTAGACATCAAAGTAAAATAATCAAAGATACTTGCCTGTAGAGTGCAATTATCCACTCTAAATACAAGTATCTTTGATTATTGTTGTGTAGTTAAAATTATTGTGTCCATTTCCAAAGGTTGTGTCTGAACTATAACACTGGTAAAAAAATAGTTTCCATTATTTTGGTATTTTAAATTTATCTCTGTGGTCCATCCTCATGTTCTTCTACTGTGTGCTAGAGGCTGTAAGAGGGCTGATGCTCTGCAAATGGTAGGTAGTATAGTCACTATATTCCAAGTCCTTATAAAATTGTTAAATTTTATAAAATATAAAATAATTAAATTTTAATTATTAAATTAAATTTTAATTATTAAATTGTTAAATTTTATAAATTATATAAAATAATGTGTGTATATACATATATATTATATAAAATACAAATAGTATATATTTAGTAATCAGATTGGCTCACTTTTTACTTTTTAAACATATTTTGAAGGTATTTATCAAGCCTATATAATTTATAGTAATGATATTGAAACTGTTCCTGTTTTATTATAACATAATAGTCATAATATAAAGTATAGGGATATGATAGATGTTACTAGCAAAAGAAATATTGAAGAAGATATCAATGTATTCAGAATGAATAAATGTACAGAATAAATATGAAATCTTTTTTTTTTTTTTTTTTTAGAATTACTTCAAAAATCTATATTGTAGTCTTAGCTGTTTTTGCTCAGTGGATAGCGTGTTGGCCTGGGAGCGAAGGGTCCTGGTTTTGATTCTGTTCAAGGGCATGTACCTCAGTTGCAGGCTTCTCTCTGGCCCGGATGCTGGTTGATTGATGTGTTTCTCTCACATCAATGTTTCTCTCTGCCTTTCTTCCTTTCTTTCTTTCTTTCTTTCTTTCTTTCTTTCTTTCTTTCTTTCTTTCTTTCTTTTTTTCTTTCTTTCTTTCTTTTTTTAATATATTTTATTGATTTCTGTACAGAGAGGAAGGGAGAGAGATAGAGAGTTAGAAACATCAATGAGAGAGAGAGTCATTGATCAGCTGCCTCTTGCCCACCCTCACTGGGGATATGCCCGCAACCAAGGTACATGCCCTTGACTGGAATCGAACCCGGGGCCCTTCAGTCCCCAAGCCGACGCTCTATCCATTGAGCCAAACCAGTCCCGGCTCTCTGCCTTTCTTTCTCTCTTCCACTCTCTCTAAAAATCAATGAAAAAATACCCTCAGATGATGATTAAAATTTTTTAATGTAGATATAAAATTTTAATTTACATAGAATTTATAGTGGTTACATATAAAGGAATGTATTATATCATATATAATAGTTATATAATATACATTATCTATTTAAATATGGAATACATACTTATGTATTATGAAATATACAATAGTTATATATATGTGTACACACACACACACACACACACACACTCCTATGTGTCTGTATGTGTATATATGTATCTATGCTATGTAAATAATATAATTTATCCATTGTTTTAATTAGACTTCAGTACTTTGTCTTTGTATCTAATTTGATGTCTATGTAAAATAGACACTGAGGCTTAGCTTATTTCTGAGATTGGCCTTACTTAAACACAGGAGAGAGCCTTATAAGTTCTGTGATACACTAATGGTCTAGCCGAATCTCGGGTGAGGTAAGGTTGGAGGTTGTGTAGCAACATTTCTTCCTTCTCTTCTTTCAACATGATGCCTTGTAAAAAGGTGAAGGATGCCTGCCTATATATCTTTGTAACCCTAGTTACCATTGCAGATAAATATCAGACACTCAGAAGCTTATCTATAATAATAAAAGCATAATATGCTAATTAGACAGGCCTTCCAGATGAAGCTGCAGCGGCAGGGGGCAGGGGAGAGGTGGCTGCCACAGTGGGTGGGGGGCCAAGCTCCTTGCAGGAATTTTGTGCATCGGGCCTCTAGTCATAATATAATTGTTCATTTCCTCTTCATGTGAATTGTAAAACGGATGTTCCTAAACAGAGTGGTTCTTCTTAAAGTGAGAGAATTTATTTTGCTTTCATGTTGTGAATCTTGCATCTTCAACACATAACTTCTAAGGTCACCATGCATATTTGCATCACAGTGCATATGGGGAAAAGTATAGAGTACTGTTTTGTGGAAGATTTTTTTAAAAGGCCAAACCTGAAAGTAGTTTCATCACTGCCTACAAAGTTCCACTGGCCCTGCCCTACTACAAGGGGGCTGGGAAATGTAGTCCAGCTATTTGCCAAGGAAAAGAGATCAGTTTGGTGATCACTTAATAGTCTTATTCCAAAGACCAACCATTCACTATTTTGAAGCCTCCAAAATAACCATTTATTATTTATAATAATCATAAATATGAGTATTTTTTAATGTGGCAAATGGAGGACACATGATATTTTAGAGATGTAGATATCATTAGTGATTCTGTGACCTCACCTGATTCTTTTCCTCTGACCTATGCTCATGCCACTCATTAGAAGTGTTCTGACAGAATTCCTAAATATATATATATTTGAAGGGTAAATGCCTCTACTGTAAAAGAAGAATAGGAACTGACCTTCTTCACATCTAGCTAGGGAGACAAAACTATGAACCCCACAATATATTTGCTGAAATTCCTGATAAACAGTACAGGGGATGTTGAAATTGGTAAAGAGATCATTATAGATTGATGCATGATCAGGGTTTTTTTTTTTAGACTTACAGTATGAAGAAAATGCAGGATTTAAAAATATTTTTATTGATTTTTAGAGAGCGATGGAGGGGGAGAGAAACTTCCATATGAAAGGGAAACATTGATCAGCTGCATCCTGCAGAAACCCGACCGGGCATTGAGCCTCAAACCCAGGCATGTGCCCTCATCAAGAATTGAACCTCCAACCTCTCTGTGCATGGTATGATACCCAACCAACTGAGCCCCACCAGGCCAGGAAAAACTAGTATTGATGCATGGAGATAATAGTGCAGCTATGGTGGCAAGATAATATTCCATGCTTATCCTGTGCATGGATATCTCATGTTTGTAGTATTGTTAAGGGCAAGATAGCACGTTGCATTGATGATACTGTGGTAGCTGCCTACATTGAGAAAGTAGCACAGGAGGACGTGGGAGCTCAGTGGTTCAGCAGACGAATAGAAAAACACAAGTAAAATGAACATCCCCGGCATAGTTCATAAAATGTTGGCGAGTCTCATGGGCTAGAGAAACTGGGGATATTTTCAATTGTGAGAAATCATTGCTTATGTCTTAGTAACTTTACTAAACAGGAAGCCCAGAGATTGATGAGATTTCTCAACATTGGCAAAAATAACAGTTTCTATTTAGGAACATGTGATGCAGTGAAAAACATTAAAAGATTTACAAAGGGTTGTGGCTGTCCCATTGGGACCATTAACCAGAATCCTCCATTGATGTTAGAAGTGTCCTCACTAAAATAAATAAAAGGGTTGCCCCAGAAATACTGCTGACCAAAGAAGACCACCTGGGTTTTGGGTTCAACTCCTCCTGGTTATTGCTCATTTGGAGGACAATTGGTAATTATTTTGCTAGGCATTTCTAGAAACGTTCCTCACTGTAAAGAACATCAGATAATTCTGAGACCACAAATAAATTTGGATTTGGGTAATCTCAGAAAACAATCTAATAGAGAGGAAGCAGCTCAGGAAAACTTGCTGATCAGGTTTCAACACTGTATTCTGGAGCAGGTGATGGGAGAAGCTCAGAGGGCAAAGTTCACTGCCTGTAGGAGCAGGTTGTTAACTGCCAGTTAGTGGAAAGATAGCATTCTCTCTCTCTCTCTCTCTCTCTCTCTCTCTCTCTCTCTCTCTCTCTCTCTCTCTCTCTCTCTCTCTCTTCCTCTCTCCTTCCCTCCCTTCCCCCGTCCACCTAGGAACTCCCTGCCTCAGCATTTTGGTTGCAAAAGTAGCTTCCTGTATAAAAGAGAATGCAAAGCCTAAGTAACCGAAATCTTTTTCTAAGTCAGGTTACATTTAAATTAAGTTATATCTAGTATAAAAGTATGAAAATATTACTTATAAGAACGGATCACATTAAACACTTTGAAAAATAGGTCTTTAAAGTCCTATAAGAGCTTGAAAAATCTTGTTAAAATTAAAATCTTGAAATATGCAGATAAAGTGAGACTCTAGAAAGATTTATCATAATCAGTGTCAAATTTATTATTAAAATAGAATGAAATCTATATGTGTAATGAATTGAGGAAGATTCGTTTTTAGTTTGATCAAACTAATTATTTGTCTACCTTTCTAATATTTTTTTTCACTGAATTAGCTTATAATATATTGTCAATTTATAGAAGGGTAAAGTGAGACATTTAGGAAATTAAAATTAGGAAGCCCTGGCCGGTGGTTCTCAGTGGTCAGAGCATGCACCAGAGCACTAAAGGGTCATGAGCTTGATTCCCAGTTAAGGGTCACCTGTTCACTCTCCTCCACTTGTGCATAAGACAACCTGTTAATGTGTCTCTCTCTCACCTCTCTCTCTCTCTCTCTCTCTCTCTCTCTCTCTCTCTCTCTCTCTCTCTCTCCCCCTCCCTCCCCCCTCCCTCCCTCCCCCCCCTCCCTCCCTCCCCCCCTCCCTCTCTCTCTCCCTCCCTCCCTCCCCCCCTCCCTCTCCATCTTCCCCAGTTCCATTCTCTCTGAAAACAATGGAAAAATATCCTCAGGTGAGGATTTACAGCAACAACAAAAAAATAGGGAATCCAAAGCATGGTGAATACTGAGAGGCTTTGTATGCATGTGTAATTATTTGCTTTTGTTCTTTACAACTAGTTTCGACATGTTTAGAAGTGTCATCATTCCTCCCTTTACACACACACACACACACACACACACACACACACACACACCTGAGGGGACTTTGGTAATATAAATCAAATTTAGATAAAAAGACAGCTTTTGGTTGTTTATTTCCCCCTCCCTCCCTCCCTCCCTCCCTCCCTCCCTCCCTCCCTCCCTCCCTCCCTCCCTCCCTCCCTCCCTCCCTCCCTCCCTTCCTTCCTTCCTTCCTTCCTTCCTTCCTTCCTTCCTTCCTTTCTTCCTTCCTTCCAAAGAAGTTTGGAGAGACACCCAACATTTGCTAATACTCCCATTAAGGGTGTCTTGTTATTTTGGAAATAACCTTTCAGAAGGCAGACAATGATAGAGACCCCTGCCTTTTCCACCTCTTCACCAGAACCAATTTACCTTCTTCTTTGTCCCTTCTCCATTAATAATGCACCCTGGGCACTGGGCATCAGAAGTTACACCACAGGGGGAGGGGATGAAAAAAGTTGGCCACATTGCAGTGCTGGGGAGAGACACATGCAGCAGGGGGAGGGTGCAGAGGGCTTGCTGAAAAGTGACAGTGGAGAAGGTAGTCGGGAGGGTGTGCCCACTCCAGCAGTGGTGCTCCGCACATGTGATAGAGGAGAGAAGGCACCCTCAGGCTCTCAATCGCTGGCCTTCCATGGGCTCTGCATGGTTGAGAAACAGTGTAAATATAAACTAAGCAGATGATTAACGTAAGTTCTGTCTCTGAGTAGCTTTATCAGTGAAGGCTTTTATTGGGTAGTCACTACCTCCCTGCCCTTTCACATGAGAGTCACAGCCGAGAGTCACAGGTGCGAGCAGTGACAGAAAAGGGTTTCTGCACTCGACTGTTTTCCTGGAATGTTCAGTATGAGGGGGCGGTAGGGAGTGGTACTCCTCAGGCAGAAATGCATTTCTGCAGAGAAGAGTGGCAGGAAGAATGGGTGGGCTTCTTATGGGTCACTTGGGAAGAGGTCTTAGTATAGTCTGTAATGCTGTTCATTACAAATGTTGTGCCTATTTATTCATGTCTTTTCTCTTGGCATCTAGAAATTCTTGAGATCTACAAAAAAAAAAGGCTTTGTTAATGTCAACAGTGACTTCTTACCTTTGTACAATATTTATGAAATTCTTAAGCATGGTTCTAGAAATAGTGCTTATTTAGACTCTATTGGTAAATTCTTTTGGTTTTGTTATGGAATTAACTTTAACACTGCTTATTTTATATTTTCTATCATTCAAGGAAAAATTAATTTCTATGTTTTAATTTCCATATCTGGTTTTTGCTTGTTTCATAATTTAACTTTTTGTCTAAGCTATCAATAGCTAATCAATCATTATGAAACTTTTTGACTTTGTGTACATTAAAAAGTGTAAGGAGTACTTATAATCCTGGGGGCAATAACTTAAGTTATAAATTTGTAATGTATTTTTTATTTAATCATCACACTAACTCTATAGAGGTTTATAAAACTAACATGATTTATCTAGTGTGTGAACCAGTAAATAATTGTTTTCTCAGTCCCATTTCTAGCAATATTTTCCCAACACTACAACTGACTGTGGTTCTGTTATCAGTTTGAAATAAACAGGATAATGGTAAGCAGGGTATAGAGATAGAGGGTTCACAAAGGGAATTATAAATAAATGGTCAACTGATGTGTAAGGGACTGGGAAATTGGTTGACAGAATCAGAATGTTTCATTTATGAGCTGTGTTAATGTCATGTCTTAACAATTACCGACCATAACCTTTCAATATTGAACCTCTTGCCTAACCCTGGTGTAATGTTCCAGGTGTTGAGTCCCCTTTCAGTCAGCGGTCATTATTGGGTATTTTCCCACAAATGGAAATGAGCTCTAGCAGTAGGTTACTTTCTCGTGCAGAATTAAAAGTCGGTCCAGTAGAAATAGAGCTCTGAGTTTTTCCTGAAGTGCTCAATGATCTTCCTCCAATATGCATGAAAGATCTAAACAAACAAAACAGGAAATTTATGAGAAAGAAAATTAAGCACTGAATAATCAGTAGGAAAAATCAGATGGGAAGCAAATAAAACTTGCTTCTGAATAGAGAAAGCATTGTGATCTAGTTACAAAATAATGTATGTTCTCTATTTATAGAACATATATATTAAATATATATTCCTATCTCTATTTTCATCCATGAATTAAAAAAGTCAGTAGACAATGCCATCAATGTAGTATTTTTTGTTGTTGTTTATTTATTTTATCACATGTGGCACATTAAGGACTTTTATCTGGCTAATAGATTTAAAAGTTCAGCCTAAAATTGATCAAAACAAGTAAGGTTTCTTTGTTTGCAGTTACAAATTCTCCATATTAATTTTTTTCTTTCAGAATAAAAGTAGTACAAACACACAACCAGAACACAAAGCAAAAACAAAGGCAAAAACTACCCCCTGCACACACCTCTCTCCCCGCCTTCTGAAGAGGAATGTTTAAGAAAAGGAAACCCTAATTGGCTGAATATATTGTAATGTTCATGAAGCATTCTTAGCCTTCAAAAGTGATCTATTCTTTTCTAGTTTAAGTGCCTGTTTATTCTTCATTCTTAAAACACCTTCTTAATTTTTACATTATGTCTATAGCTGTTGTTTTTCTTTTCTTTTCTTTTTTAACAAAGTGCAAACATTGGCAGTAGCAGCCACAGAGTGGAGGAAATTTCAGGAATTGTAAGGAAGCCGACGTTATTTTAATAAGTTCAACAAAGAAGATTTTTTTTTTAAAATAATGAGCCATGAGCCCCATATCATTGGAGACTTTGAGGAACTGAGGCCCTGGTGACATCCTGGAAGAGGTTTCCCCAGTAGGAACCAGTTTGGACCACTGAGTACTTCTCTCTCAGATTCTGTTACTGCTTCTGATATGGTAAGTATTGTGGTAAATGCTTGTAGTACTCACCCACACTAGTTCCCGTCTCCTTCCAGGCATATGTGGGTTATATGTTAATAGCTAGGCAGGCCCCTGTGATGAGTTTTGTTTATGAACTGTGTGCAAAAGTGAAGGATATCGCTTCCAAGCTGAAGCATGTCATTGCTGGCCCAGGTTTATGTCTTTGTCACGTGTGCCTGACAAAGGGGGCTACCAGATCCAGGCAGTATGGGTTACTGAGAGGCCAAGTGGAATCCTGCACGCATGAGAAATAAACATCTCATGTTAGGAGACTGAGATTTGGACATTGTTAGTACAATATATGTTTATTGTGTTTTATCCTGTCTTGACTATTAATATGCCTTTAGACTGAAAGGAGTGCTCAGCTCAGTTCTGACTTGGCATTCATATCAGGAAAGACAAAAATGTCTTATTTGGTTATCCCAAAAGTCACTCAAGATAGATATGTTCACTTTAATTTTCCAGATATGTAAGCATCAGAGACGTTAAATAACTGGCAAGAAGCAACTGGTAGAAAAATTGGAATTCAAACTTGGGGTAGGGTTGCCAAATAAAATATAGGACTCCCAGATAAATTTGAATTTCAGATGAACAAAAAGTAATTTTTTTAAGTATAAATATGTTGCTTGGAACATAATTTCACTCACAAAAATAAACCATTGTTTATTGATACACACATTTGCTGGAAACCTTATACTTTTATTTGCTAAATCTGGCAACCTTATTTAGAGTCATTAAGCTACAGTGTATCTATGATTCCATAATCACAGCATATTCTATAGTCTAAATAGTAATGTAATTTTATAAAACCAAAAGGTAAAAAAGGCGTTGCTTATTATCTCCTAGATAATTCTAAAAGAATGTGCATAATTTGATATGAATAAAACTGAGATAATCTTTGCTCCTCAACCGAAGTGCGAAGAACCAGCTGCCACCGCTTGGTCTAAGCCAGCGGGTGGTGACAGCAGTCGGCGAATCACGGGGCCCTTTCCCTGCCAGCATTCACCTCAGGTAGGACTTGCACCAATTCATCACGCTCATCCTTGTGCATGCTGCGTTGTGTCAAACTGTTTAAAAAATAAGCACAATCCTCCCATGTGTCTCAGATGTAAAGCCTTAAAGGAGAAAGCCAAGTTTCCCTTTTGTCTCTCTGAGGGGGAGAAAGATTTAAGCTATTTGCAATATCCTCAGATGAATCTATTACACAGTTTCCCAGAAGCGGGAAGAGACCTCAGAATTAGGTCATGATATTCTTTCTTAGTTTCCTACTACAAACTATCTGAAATAGAGAATTAGGAAAACTTCTACAGCAATGTTGGTGATTTGTCAGTGGCTTGCTGCTCAGTTTGTCATATGACTTTTTGTGTAATTATATGCTTGCAGGCAGAAATAGTTGGCATTTTTCTTTTTTTATTGTAACTCATATGATCCTGGAAGAAACCCAGTGTTTTGAGATTGAGATCCAGCCTTTGAGTGATTCAGCATCTTAAAATCTCCAGCCAAATAAGCATGTCTTTGTTGCAAGAAGGTAACAGAGCAGCTTTCTCTGTCCTCCATCCTCATTTCAGCCACCGCCTAATAACTATCGATGGGCTTGGACTGGATAATTGAATAGCACACCAAGACAAATCAGATGTGCCCCCTACTCTCACAGAGCTTAAGTCATTAAAAAGGCCCACAATATTAATTTATCAAATGGTGGTAAACAAGCAAAGATATAGGACTATAGAGCATGAAGTGATCCATTTTGGTTAATGATGTAGGATCATTATTTTATTCAACAAATAATGATTGATCATCTATGTACCAGGCACTGTGAGTACAAAGAGAATACAGATATATACAATGAAAATATGGTCCCGGTCTCAAAAAGCTTGAATTCTAGTTGAAGAACCTGAGTAGACACACACACACACACACACACACCCTAATAGTTAAATACATATGTAAATAAAAAGTATTGTAAGTCAAATTGTTGTATGTGATGGAAATAGACGCAGAGTGGGAAAGAGGCTAGCAAGGGAGGGTTGGCAAGGAGGAGGGTCAGTTAAAATACTGCTTAAGCCCTAGCTGATTTGGCCCAGTGGAGAGCGTAGACCTGTGGACTGATGGGGTCCCAGGGTTGATTCAGGTCAGGGGCATATGCCTGGGTTGTGGGCTCAGTTCTCCATGGGGAGCGTGCATGAGGCAGCAGGAGGCAGCCAATCAATGTTTCTCTCATCATTGATGTTTCTACTTCTCTCTCTCCCTCTCTCCCTCTCTCATTCTCCCTTCATCTCCCTTCCTCTCTGAAATCAATAAATATATGTTTTTAAAAATACTGCTTATCCCTGACCAGTTTGGTTCAGTGGATAGAGCATCAGCCTGTGGACTGAAGGGTCCAAAATTCTATTTTGGTCAAGGTCATATACCTTGGTTGTGGGCACATCCCCAGTAAGGGATGTGAAGGAGGCAGCTGATGGATGTTTCTCTCTCATCAATGTTTCTAACTCTCTATCCCTCTCCCTTTTTCTCTGTAAATAAAATCAATAAAATATATTTTTAAAAATACTGCTTAATATAATATGCACACTTACATTGAATTTTTATCTTTAATATAGGTAATTAATATCTTTTCATTTCTACTTTATAGAGAAGAAATACTTGACTTAACCCAGCTCCATTAGTTCACAGAATGATACTTAGGCGTTACATACATACAGAGCTGCTACATAGGAGTAGAGTCCTTATTAGCTGCTAAAACATTATTGAAATACTTTGCCATCAGTAGGCAAATAACTTCCTATAGCCCATTTCTATCAAAACTTATTTATTAGGACCTTTTGTACATTCTCATGATCCAGCAACTGCAAGGTTCAAGCCAGGTGTTATCAGAGACTTTAAGGCTCAGCTCTTATATCTTTCTTTCTTACTGCTGTTAAATATTTTGAACATTATTCTTGGTTTCATGTAGTGGTTATAAAAAATAATCAGTCTGTAATGGGCTACTATGGTTGACCCATATCTAAAAGGCCCCTGGAAGGTTCTAAAATGAATATTCAAAGAGCTGCAGATATTGTATATATTATCATAAAATAAATATAGTTATGTGGGAAGAGATAAACCAAAGAACTTGTATGCATATATGCATAATCCATGGACACAGACAATAATGTGACGAAGGTCTGGGCTGGGGGGCAGGGATGGCTAGAAGGAGTAAATGGGGAGGAGGGGGCATACTTTTTTTTTTTTATAAGTGAGTTCTTTTGTTTTTATATATATTTTTATTTCAGAGAGGAAGGGAGAGAGAGAAGTAGAAACATCAGTGATAAGAGAATCATTGATCGGCTGCCTCCTGCATGCCCCTTACAGGGGATCGAGCCTGCAACCCAGGCATGTGCCCTTGACTGGAACTGAACCCGGGACCCTTCAGTCCACAGGCCGACACTATCCACTGAGCCAAACCAGCTAGAACTATGTAAGACTTTCAATAATAAAGATTTGAAAATAAAAAAATATAATTATATACTGAAGGCAGAGTTTACAGAGCTGCAGCAAATTTCCTCTAAAGTTCACGAACATCAGGATTCACTATGCTTTTTCTTAACTAAATGACATTTATCATGAGATGAATTTGATATTTAAAAAAAACTCAGAAAGCAATATTTGTGATTTGTCAGTGACTTGCTGCCAGAATTTCTGTATGACCTTTAGAATAAGACCATACTTTCAGAAGGAAACAGTTTGTTGTTTTTGTTTTGAAAAAGGAACCCTAATACACTGCTAGTGGGAATGCAGACTAGTGCAGCCACTATGGAAAATAGTGTGGTGTTTCCTCAAAAATTTAAAAATGGAACTGCCTTTTGACCTGTGATTCCACTTCTAGGAACATATCCTAAGAAGCCAGAAATACCAACCATAAGTAATAAATGCACTGCTATGTTCATAGAAGCATTATTTATAATAGCTAAGATCTGGAAACAGCCCAAGTGCCCATCAGTAGATGAGTGGATTAAAAAGCTGTGGTACAATTACACAATGGGATACTATGGAGCTGTGAAAAAGAAGGATCTCTTACCCTTTGATACAGCATGGAGGTGCCTGGAGAATATTACACTAAGCGAAATAAGCCAGTCAGAGAAAGATAAGTATCACATGATCTCACACATGAGAAATTTTATGACAGTTCAATAAAATGATACAGATGATTGTAACTTCTTTTTAAAAAATATATTTTATGGGATACCATGCCTTCATTGATATTAGTACTTGATTAAAATCATCCCCATAAGGATGAATGAAGAATAATATGG
The DNA here is from genome assembly GCF_964339955.1 of Pipistrellus hanaki. Lineage (NCBI taxonomy): Eukaryota > Metazoa > Chordata > Mammalia > Chiroptera > Vespertilionidae > Pipistrellus > Pipistrellus hanaki. The sequence goes on along the minus strand of NC_140513.1, from coordinate 49,687,636 downwards.
TTATAATAATAACAGTTTTTGAGCACCCATTATGTTAGCTACTATAAAAGCATTTATAGTAGTATCTTTTTAAATTTTCCCACAATCATATAAGGTAGGGTTTATTGTTAGCATTATTTTCCATATGCAGATATTCTGAGCTAGAAAATTTATATTAATTAGCTATGAATAAGTGCAAGTAAACAAACTAAAAAGCTGAATTTACCTTTAGGTTATTGATGTGATTTGAATTGCCAATATCTTGTATTAACTACAAATTATATTGTGTTATACGGGTATCAGATCTTGGAAATTATCAAATAAAATGAAACCTATTTTATATGAAGGAAGTAAAACTCAAAAACCACAACAGAGTTAATTTAATTGACCAAGTCAAATTGGAGAAATTCCAAAGTAAGAAAATTAAACCCATCTACTTTTTTAAAATAGAAGGACATTTTAAGGGGATATATACAAAAGGAAATAACTGAATGAATTCCCTAAGTGCAGTTCTCATGGAAGTCTTGATAACTTGGCATTGTTCTTTGAGCCAACTGACGTCAGTCGTGTACGCACGCATATGTACAAGCATAACCCATGATCTGCAAAACAGAGAATGCAATATTGTGTTTCCCTCACAAGCTTGAAAGTCATCACTTTAAACTTTGAAAATGTTTTCTCATAAGTTCAGCAGCACCCTATCTTTTATTTTCTAATTAAGTTTGTCATGCCACAGTTAGGCGCCCAGCCAGAGCCCATCCTGTACAGTCATCTGAGGTTTACAGCATTAAAAAGAAAGCGCAGTAGTTGGGAGAAACATTATTTACTTTAAAGACAATCTGTCAGCCACTCAACTGACACCTCACCTATGTTTTTGTTCATTAATTATACATGAACAGAAACTACCTTCTGAAGAATAATTAATGCCAAGAAACAACTATAAGATGCACAAATCACATTAATTATTTAAAACAAATATGGAAAAATGATTAATTTTTAAACTGAAAAACAAACTGATTCCATGTAACTTTAGGCTGGAAGTGTTACAATTTTGAGTATAGTGATTAAAAAACACAACACATAAGAAACAAAAAACACAAATATTATGTTAGTATGGAAAGACAGCTGAAAATCTGTGCTATTCCTTATTTGATGTCTGGGTCTGCATTAAAGAGAAGCCCAAGTCAATGCAAACAAAATTTTTAATGTTAATATATGATTGTATTTATGGTTGTTAATTTCCTGAAACTAAACTTTGGGCCATATGTAATAATATTTTACATATTTTTAAATAACAACAATTCTTGGTTTACTAAGCATAGAGGTTATCTTTGGAGTCCATATTTGATGAGAAATTTGGGTTCCCTGAAAAACTTAGTCTTTATGATCTTTAGAAACTTGTAAGAAGAGTTAGGATACTCCTAGTCTCAGTAATTTTCTATCTGTCATACAAATGTGTATTCACTAATCCACTAAATATGTTCAGACATTTTTCCCACTTTTGATAAAATGTCCCATCTATAAATGGCAAGATTTACTTAAGTTCAGACAGTGATTTAAGACCAGGGAAAACTATTTGCATTTAAATTGTACAAGAAAATAGAAAAATGTTGAACTTTTCCAAATGTATTGCATGAAGCTCTAAAAACCTTAACCCCCAAACCTCATAAAGATAGCACATATAAACAAAACCATAGACAATAAGATGTAGGAATATACATGCAAAAATATAAAATAAAATACCAGTAAATAAATTCCAATATCTATTAAAATATAATGTGTTTAATCAAAAATTTATTGCCGAAACCAGTTTGGCTCAGTCGATAGAGCATCAGTCTGGGGACTGAAGGTCCCAGGTTCGATTCTGGTCAGGGGCATGTATCTTGGTTTCGGACACATCCCCAGTAGGGGGTGTGCAAGAGGCAGCTGGTCAATGTTTCTCTCTCATCGTTGTTTCTAGCTCTCTATTCCTCTCCCTTCCTCCCTATAAAAAAAATCAATAAAATATATTTTAAAAAAAGAATTTATTAATCAACAATGTGCTCAAGAACCAAATTGTCGAACCAATTTACAAATGGAAACTTAATTTTATTGAATACTATATTCTATCAATCAATAAAAGTAAGTAATATAATGAAATTTTTAGTGAACACTTAAAATACATTTAGATAATCTAGTGCCTGTTTCTGATAAAAATAAAATTTCGGTGACCTAATAACAAGAATATCTTTTAACTTCATTAAACATCTACACTAATAAAAGTAAGATGCAAGTTGAATATACCTTCATGACTTCCACCAGCTAATCAGGAATGAGTATGCAAATTAACTCAGCAAAGGTGGCAGGTTAATTTGCATATACAGGTATGGAATGGCTGAGGGCAGAGCAGGACACTTGCGTCACAGGCGTTCTGCACCACCCCAGCCGCTCTAGGCCTCTGGGCAGCATGGGAAGGCGGAAAGGCGGCTCTGGCCAGAGGGAAGGTGGTGCCAGCAGCCAGGGGAAGGAAGGCCCATTCTTGCACGAATCTTTGTGCATTGGGCCTCTAGTGCATATATTAGTTAATAGCTAACATTGCAATTAAAAGGGAAACATTTAGCAATTTTTATTGACATAAAGACGAGATCAGTGTATTTCTATCAGCATTATTATGAGTATTGTTTTAGAATTTCAGAGCGATGAGACATGACATTGAAAATACTATTATATAAGTGAAGTAAAACCATAAGTTTTGGTGCTTCTGCACAATTTCCAGATGTGAAACCAATGCGAAGTTTAGAGGTAAACTGACTCCCATTCTCTTCTTTGTGGCCTGAGAGACGCTTTTTGTCACGCTGATGTATCAGTGTCAAAGGGTTGTCAGGTTTTTATTAAAAAACAGACTTTTTTTTTTCATGAACAATGTGCTCAAGAACCAAATTGTCTGAGATGGGAGGCCTTTAAGAACCAAGACTGTATTATTAGTGCTATGTGGACTGTCTTGCTCACTTTTCTCTCAACACCTTCGCATGTTATCTGGCTCAGAGTTCTGGATCCTAGTCATACATTGAATAAATAAACTCACTTGGGTTCTGATTGCTATATTTTAGAATCAGTTTTTTCTTTATTTTTTTAAATATATTTTATTGATTTTTTACAGAGATGAAGAGAGAGGGATAGAGAGTTAGAAACATCGACAAGAGAGAAACATCAATCAGCTGCCTCTTGCAGCACCCCCTACTGGGGATGTGCCTGCAACCAAGGTACATGCCCTTGACCGGAATCAAACCCAGGACCCTTGAGTCTGTAGGACGATGCTCTATCCACTGAGCCAAACGGGTTTAGGCTAGAATCAGTTCTTTAGACCAGAATACTTTATAAGTATCTTACACTGGCTTCAGTCTTTGGTTCAACTCAGATTGAATTAGAGATAATCTAATATTGATTTTATTTCAATCATTCTGTCAAATGTTATATCAAATGATTTTTTTCTACTCTTGAATTATTCTTGAAATTTGACTTTGAAATATTTTATGATTAAGAAATAGGTTTCTCAGTGATGAGTGGTTTTATTCCTTTCAATAACAGAAACTCCTTGGGTCTTTCCCATTGCTGAGTATAACAATGTTTTTGATTGTGATAATTATCATGTCTTTCTGTCGATCATTCATTGACTTCTGTGTGTTCATCTGTCCGATTTCTGACTTTTCCACAGCCTGCAATATCCATTACAGAAGGGACTACATGTTATTTGTCTTCTTATTCCACATTTTAACACAGTTCTGAGCATTCAATGGGTAATTTGTGTTTGTTTAATTTTATTTTTCCATTACAGTTTACATTCACCATTATTCTGTATTAGTTTCAGGTGTACTTCATAGTGGTTAGACAATAATATGCTTTACAAAGTGGTCCCCCCAATATTTCAAGTACCCACCTGGCCCCATACATTAGCTATTACAATATTATTGACTATATTCCCTATGCTGTAATTTCCATCTCTGTGACTATCCATAACTACAAATTTGTGTTTCTTAATCCTTTCACCTTTTTTCACCATCTTACAATCCCCCTCCCCTCTGACAACCATCAGTCTGTTCTCTGTATCTATGAGTCTTTTTCTATTTTATTACCTTGTTTTTTAGATTCCACATGTACGTGAAAATCATATTTGTGTTTTTTAATCACCACACAACAACTAGTGTTTTGCTAATCTATGAACAAATTCTATCTCTGTACATGTTACAGCCTTAATATAATATTAATAATTTCATAAGTTATTTATGTAACTCCAGTACAGAGGAAATACTGATGCATATGAAAGATTAGCAAGCCATACAGGGGTGAATAGGTGTTAAATGGTGTGGGATAGGCACCAAGTGCTATTGAAGTTAGGGAAAATGGTGATCTATGAATTTGAGGTCTAACAGGGCTGGCATGAGAACAGGGGGGAAGCAAAGTATAAATTGCTTTCTACTTGCTGGGCTCCAAAAGTTATGACAGTTAGGGATATTGATGAGTTAAAAAAAATCAAGTATCTCATTTCACTTTTGAAAATTAAATATTAATTAGGGATCACAAATTTCCTTTTAGTGGATAAATATTAAAGTGTTCATTGCGTCACTAGTGTTGAATTTTAATCAATATTTCAGAAACTGTATGTGAATTATCTGATGAAATGTTAATGAAGCATTACTTTCTCGCAGTCTCCTTTCATACCATCGTTTGTACTGAAGGTCTAGCATCCATACAAAAATAAGGTAGTAAAATATGCTCTCTTGCAGTTCCCTACCACATGTTTGTAAATTACCTTCTCCAGGGATCCATGAACTTACATGTTATTGTGTAAACCATGTATGGTATTCTTCCTCAGAATCTCACACATCTCGTATTTCAAATATCTTTTTTTTTTATTTTAAATACATCTTAGTAAATGAGGACCTGATGGAAAACATTTTTTTTTTACCTTTATACCTGCAGGTTTAATTTTTGATTAGTAATAATTTATGTTACTATAAGAAATTACTTTGTTAACACCATCGTATTCTATAATCAGGAACTGGCACTCTTTTCAGTGCAAATACTTTAGGTATTAGTGCAAATACACTATTGACTTGCAAGTAAAGCTAGTGCAAATGATGAAGCTTTGAAGTCTGGTAATGTTAAATACATCTAAAATGTTTGAAATATGAAAAGCTGTGTGGATGCTGTGTGAATGAACTCTTTTCTTTGGACTGTCAATAATGGGACTTATGGAAGATTTTAGGTTTTTGTCTCCTGCTATTTTATAATGGGTCAGAGGTTATTTAGGCCTCATATGCATATTTCTAAAAGGGCAGCACGCATTGAAAAAATGTCACTGCATTAATGTGTGCCATTCTTGGCATCCTTGGCCATGCCCGCTTGTCACAATTATTGCCAAAGCAATGCCATTGTTTGTTCTGTGATTCTCTGCCCATGCAATTTAGACCAGCCCATTTCCATGTTCTTAAGGTAATTATGTCCCTCCAAATGTCAGCTAAATGACTTTGACATTCAAGATTCCTAACAGCTTTTGAACACCATGTTATCTGTGCTATTTGTAATTCATATTCATGCAAATCCCCAGCCCCAGACACATTACACCATCCCATCTGCTGAGAAGGTCCCCACTCCTTCCGCCTTTGCATTGTAGCTGGCTAGAGAGGCAATATACCTTTTGAAAATGCCTTTAAGGTATTTACTGCTTCCATAGATTCTTCTACAGGTGGGATGTACTAACCATTGCAAGTGAGAAGACACTGAGATAAATATATCAATGTGAAAACTCTCTCCCTCTCTCTCTCTCTCTCTCTCTCTCTCTCTCTCTCTCTCTCTCTCTCTCTTTTTTAAGCAACTATAGTTATCTTGTGGAAATATGCTACTATGGGCAGTAGCAATAACTTGCTCAGATTTTTCATTGGCTAATTTATCTTTGGTTTATTTTTTAAAACACATAAAATATATACTGTATAAAGTTTTAATAAAAGTAAAGTATGTGAAGATGTGTCAAAACAGAGGGATCAGTCACCACCGAATTTTCATATGACATAGAAACAGTAAGTGTCTTTGACTGAAAGGTTCTCTATCTATCTATCTATCTATCTATCATCTCTATCTCTATCTCTATCTCTATCTCTATCTCTATCTCTATCTCTATCTCTATCTCTATCTCTATCTCTATCTCTACCTATCTCTGTCTCTCTTACATGCACTATTGCTCTTTGTGAACTGGAGTATTAGTAAAATTTTGTGGATAATCCAGGCAAGTTGTGGTTGTCATATGATCTCTCTGCTGGATATTATTAAAAGTCAACTTGGAAAAGAGCAGTTATTATATAGTATGAAAAAGTGACAAAAAAAAGCATTATGTCCTAGATAGATACTTCCTGAGGAATAGCTCTTTACCTCATAGCACAATTACAAACCCCTCAACTCTTTTATCAGCCATATGAATTTATGTTTGATTAGTTGACCTCTCAGGTCATTCCAGAGGAAAATAATTTCTCGTCATAAAATGAATTTATTTCTGATGCTACTCACCTGAGGAATATACTTCATAGAGTTACTCATGTGAACAGCAGTTTAATCACAAATCAATGCTAGTAATTTTGTGTCTGTCCCTGTGAATTACAAGTTAAGGCTCATATTGGAATCATGCCATTTACTTCTGATTATGAAATACAAGGGCCTCTCCTATTTATCAGTTTCAGCTACTTTGAATGCTAATTGCCTATGTCTTTTAGGTATAACCTTCCCTTGCCCCAGATCCATGCAAAGAAAACATTGTTTATTCTACATAACCTAAAAGTAATTACAATAGAAACAATGTTAGCAATGGCTCGAGAACATTATTCTCGCGATTCATTTAAAATGATTGAAATACCCAGTGGAGTTAGACTTTCATCACTCCTGTTAGGAAATATTTTCTAGTATATATTTTAGCTGTTGTTTAACCACACTTATTTAAAAAACAAAGTGAAAAATCAAGTTTTAAACCCTAGATTTCATTGCTTTGCAATAATACAGGAGATCACCCTGGCTCACCTTTAAGAGTCTCATGTTTTACTGACTGAGATAGCCGGGCACGGTCCTCAGTCCTGGCTCACCTTTAAATGAAAGCTCAAGCCTTTTATGCATGTGCCCTGACAGGGAATTGAACCGCAGTGACCTCCTGGTTCATTCAGTCACCTTACTAAATTCCCCTGTTAATTCTAATAGTGTTTTTTCACAGATCCTATTCATGGCTTCCCTCAACTACCAAGCCATGCCAGCCAGGCGATACATTTTTCATATGTATCCCACCTAACAACTACTTAGAGCCATATATAGAATATTTCCAGCAGATGCTTAGGGTCCCACGTGCCTCATTCAAGTTAATATGCCTCTCCAGATAAAGACTCTTCTGATCTCATTCACTCAGCATGTCTTTGATTCAGCTGTATTGTTTCATGTCACAGATGTTGTATTTTTTGTTATCTATGCTCATAAAAGGGTAATATGCTAATTAGACCAGACATCTTCCAGTTAACCTTCTGGACATTCTTCTGGGCAAAGCCATGAGGCAGAGGCAATTAGGGGTGATCAAACTGGCAGTTAGGGGGACAGACTGGCAGGGGAGAGCAGTTAGGGCAATCAGGCCAGCAGGGGAGAGCAGTTAAGGGACCAGGCTTGCAGGGGAGAGCAGTTAAGGGGATCAGGCTGGCAGGGGAGAGCAGTTGGGGGATCAGGTCGGCAGGGGAGGGCAGTTAGGGGTGATCAGACAGAAAAGCAAAAGAGGTTAGGGGTGATCAGGCAGGCAGGCAAGAGGTTAGGAGTCAGTGGTCCCAAATTGCAAGAGGGATGTTCGACTGTGGGATTGTTTCTAAACCGGAAGTCAAACATCCCCTGATGGGTCCTGGATTGGAGAGGGTGCAGGCCAGATTGAGGGACCCTCCTCCCATGCACAAATTTCATGCACCAGGCGTCTAGTTTCTATATAATAAATAATTGTATATACATATTGCAACTTGTTATTCAACTTTAAACAGGCATTTATATTGTTTTCAGCTTGGGGCTATAACAAATATACTACTATGAATGAACACTTTATGTATCATTTGATGCACAAAATTATGCATTTCTCTTGAGTAGATACTTCAAAGTGGAATTGCTTGGTCATGAATTATTCTCATATACAGTGTTAGTAGTTATTGCCAAACTGTTTCCCTAGGAGATTGTTCAAATTTGGATTCAATGGAGAGGATTTATCATTTGTTATACACCTTCCATTTATTAGGTCTTTATTTTATCAGCTCTATATGTGAATATTAGTTTAATGGCCTTATATATCTTTCATTACTTTTATTTATTGATATTTTATATTTAATAATGGGATTTTGAATGGCATTTAATTTTTTCTTTTTTATGTTTTGTGTGTGTAGTATATAGAAATGCAATTTATTTTATATGTGTTGACCTTGAATTCAGTTACCTTACTAAATTCCCTTGTTAATTCTAATAGTGTTTTTTCACAGATCCTTTCAAATATTCTATGAAAAAAAAATCAACTTTAGTTCTTCCTTTCAACATCCTTACTTTTTATTTATCTTTCCAGCCTTACTGCATAAATAAGGCCCCCAACACAATGTTGAATAGAAGTGGTGATACAAGGCATCTTAGTCTTATTCTTGAAAATGTAAGAGGAAGTATTCAACATATCACTAATGATTATAATATTGCTTATATATTGTTTTACTGGATATCCTAAATCAGAGTAAAGTATTATCTTTGCCCTATTTGCTGTAGTTCAGTTGGTTGAAGCATTATTCCATACAGCAGAAGATTTTGGTTTCAATTCCCAGGCAGGGTACATACTTAGGTTTCAGGTTTGATCCTGGTTCAGGATGCATATGTTCCTCTCTTATATCAATGTTTCTCTCTCTCTCAAATCAATCCACATTCCATATTATCAGGTGGGATTTAAATTTTTTAATTAATTAAAAAAATAATTGACTTAAAAACAAACAGAGCATTCTCTTTTATTAGTAATTTACTGAGACATTTTAACAATCACAAGTGGAGATGAATCTTTTTGAATCTCTTAAAATTATCAATGTTCACCTTCATTCTGTTAATGTAATGAATTACATTGATTTATTTTGTAATGCTAAACCAACTTTGCATTTATGGGACAAACTCATTATGTATTATTCTTACTATGTATCACTGGATTTTTCCTGCTAATATTTTGTTTCAGATTTTTCCCCCCATCTATGTTCATAAGACATATTTACCTATTAATTTATTTTAATATCTTTGCCAGAAGTTACTATACTGGCATTATAAAATGGGCTTGTAAAGAGTTCCTTCTCTTTCTGTTGTCTGGAGGAGTTTCTGGAATATGTAATTAATTAACATATATTAATTTAGTGTTATTTAAAATTAACTGGATAAATAAACTAGAGTTTGAATTTTTCTCCTGGGAACATTTTAAGTTATAGACTGAGTTTCTTTAAAAGTTATAGTGTCATTCAGATTTCTATTTATTCTTTGTCACTTTTTTAAGTTGTGTTTTTCATTTTTTTCCAGTTTCCCCAAATTCAAATATTTTTATTATCCTTCTGATCACAAGATATACTATGTATAATTTCAGTTTCTGTAAAATTTGTTTGGGCCTAATTTGTAACTCAGAATATGTTTGCTTTCAGTAAATTTTCATGTACACCTGAAAAGGATTTTAAGGTGTATAATTTCACCTTTTTCAGTGGAATGTCTGATAAATATCATTTAAGTAAAGTTGGAGAATAATATTCAAATCTATATTCTTTTTTACTTTATTTTTACCACTTCAAACTATGTTAGAAACAATAATTTAAGTTTTTCTCCTTCTCACATATTTTGCTTTTATTGTCTTATATTTTCTTTTTATGACTATTATAACTTCATCTTTGAATAAAATTTTATTTAATATAACATAAAATTCCAGGTTAACAGTTATTTTTTCTTCCATCACTTTACATATGTAATTCCATTATCTTTTACTTCTATAGTTTCTATGGAAAAATTAGTTGTTTATTTATTGTTCTACTTTTGAAGGTTCTATGTCCTCTCCACCCCGCAATGCTCTTTTTTATTTTCTGTGGCAACTGTTACGGGGTTTTTTTGTTTGTTTGTTTTTTTTTGCCTTTGATTCTCCATTATAATGTGCCTATGTGTGTGTTTTTTCTACCTAGGATTTGCTGAGTTCCTTGAATATCTGGGCCATCCAATGAAGAGAGACCATCTGGATCAAGATATTTCAGTCCCTCAATAATTGCTTGAGAATGTAAATCATGGGTAAGTAGAGAATTGAGTGCAGAGAATTTTATAAAATGTTGTATCCTTTATGAATTAAAATTTAAGTCATAGCTAACTGGGGTGGGAGATTGTATTTTAATTAAATATGGTAGAAATTGTCTCAGAAACCTTTTTTTGTTTGTTTGTTTTTGGGTTAATTCTTACCCAAGGATGGATATATATATATAAAGAGAGTGGATGGGAGGGAAAGAGACAGAGAGAGCAGTTAGGCATTGATCAGGCTGGCATAGGGGGTGATTAGACTTGAAGGCAAAAACAGTTAGGGGCAATAAAGCAGGCAGACAGGTGAGTGGTTGGGAGCTAGCAGTCCTGGATTCTGAGATGGATGACTGAAGGAATTGGGCCTAAACAGGCATTTAGACGTCCCTCAAAGGGTCCCAGATTGAAGAGGGTGCAGGCTGGACTGAAGGACAGAGAAACATCAATGTGAGAGAGACACATCAATTGGTCAAATCCATTCATATTCTCAGGTGGGAATTAAAAATTTTAATTAACTCCAACTGGGGCTGAGAATGAGCTTGCAGCCAAGGTATGTGCCTTTGACTAGAATCAAATTCATGACTCTTCAGTCTGTGGGCTGATGCTCTAACCACTGAGGAAAACTGGCTAGGGCAGAAACCTAATTTTTAATATAGAACAATTACTAGAAATAATTTCAGTAGAATTCAAGAATTAAGGGAAATACTATTTTATTATTTTAAAAAACCCTAAAATTTCCCATATCAACATTTGGGTAAAAACTCTTAAGTATTATACCAGTACAAACAATCTGGATTCCATATGTAATTATAGATACTTTATTTCTAGTTTTAATACCTTCTTTCTAATCTCAACCCCTTTTAGCAGCATCTGTCTTTTATAGTATTTTGGGTTCACAATTCTTTTGCTTATCTACATCTGCATATTCTAATATCAATACTCAAAGACATGTCTTATTTATATATTACTAGAGGCCCCGTGAAGAAATTCATGCACAGGGAGGAGGGGAAGCATGTCCTTCAGTCCAGCCTGCACCCTCTTCAATCTGGGACCCTTTGAGGGACGTCTAAATGCCTGTTTAGGCCCAATTCCTTCAGTCATCCATCTCAGAATCCAGGACTGCTAGCTCCCAACCACTCACCTGTCTGCCTGCTTTATTGCCCCTAACTGTTTTTGCCTTCAAGTCTAATCACCCCCTATGCCAGCCTGATCAATGCCTAACTGCTCCCTTGCTGGCTCAGTTGCCCCTTATTGCCCACCCCTGCCAGCCTGGGTGCCCCCCAACTGCCCTCCCCTGCTGGCCTGATCACCCCTAACTGCTCTCCCCTGCTGGCCTGGTTGCCCCCAATTGCCCTCCACTGGTTTCCCCCCCACTTACATCCCCTGCTGGCTTGGTCCCCCACAACTCCCCTCTCCTGCAGTACTGGTAACTTCCAACTGCCCTTCCCTGCAGTCTTGGTTGTCCCTAACTGCCCTCCCCTGCTAGCCATCTTGTGATGACCGTCTTGTGTCCACATGGGGGTGGCCATCTTGTTTATTGGAGTCACAGTCAATTTGCAAATTACCTCATTATTACATAGGATTTCTCTTTAAAAAAATGTTTTTATTGATTACAGAGAGAGGAAGGGAGAGGGAGAGAGAGTTAGGAACATCAGTAATGAGAGAAAATCATGGACAGGGGGGTCAAGCCTTCAACCCAGGCACATGCCCTTGACCAGAATTGAACCTGGAACTCTTCATTGCACAGGTTGATGCTCTGAGTCAAACAGGTTAGGGCTTATTTATATTTTTTAAACCCAACACCTAGAAAATAGTGGCCACAGTATTTGTTTGAATAAACTTACTTATTTGACACACTTGTAATGGATTGCCATTCTTAAAACCAGGCCTAAGTTTATACATACTTCAACACTAATCCATAGAACAGGCTGTATTTTCTATAAATCAAACTTTACTTCTATTATCACCACCACTACTTTTACTGCTTAAACAATTGAGTCTACAGCTTCTTTCCTTGCTTATTGGACTGCAGGTCAATTATTGCATTCTTCCAGCATCAAGCATTATGTGAAGCTCTTTGTACCAATCCTATGAAGTAAGAAATATCATCATGCCTGCTTCACAGATGAGGAGGCCGAAGCTCAGAGAAGTTCAGATCCTTGTGTAAGGTATGTGATTATGAACAATAGAAGAGAATAACAAATTATATGGATATCTGGGACTGAGAAGACTTTTGAGCAAAACATTCAAGTACATACCCATAGTCTTGAGCAGCGAACAAATAGCACACTTTTAAAAGTGGGTTGTTTGCCCTAACTGGTTTGGCTCAAATGGGTAGAGTATTGGCCTGCGGACTGAAGGGTCCCTGATTCGGTTCCAGCCAAGGGTATGTACCTTGGTTGTGGGCACATCCCCAGTTGGAGGTGTGCAGGAGGTGGCTGATGGATGTTTCTAACTCCCTATTCTCCCTTTCTCTCTATGAAAAATCAATATAAAATATGTATTTTTAAAAGTGGGTTGGTTTTGTAATAGTATTTGTGAGGCAATCCTGATTGAGCAAATAGGTAAGTGTGCCAACAATGTTGGGAGAAAGGGAGATAATGATATAAAATGGGAGAAGAGAATGATGAACCAGATGAAGATGGATAGCATGTGAGGGATTGGAATGGACTTTTAATTTCTAAATTGTCCACATGTATATTTAGGCATATGTCTACCTACTTAGGTATCTGTATATTTGGATGTGATTATATATTTGTGTATGTTGGTATATTTATGGCTTTAAAACATGCATATGTTTCCTAACTCTGTCCACTGAAAAGGCCGAGAAACACCCCCCCCCCCCCTCCCAGGTATTAATGAGCACACATAGCACCCAGGTCTCAGGTCCTATTCCCACACTCTAGTAAAAGGGCTCCTTCAAGAGATGCCGAGCACAGAGCCGAGGCAGAGGAGACAAGCCTGGAACATCTTGTTATATTGACAAGTAAGAAAGTCATAAAAACAAAGATGAGGCCTGTCACACAAATAAGAGTCAGCTTAAAGGGTCTCCCTTCTGCCAAATCGAGAGCAATATGAGCATCCAATACTAAGGAGAGTAACGAGTTATAACTATTGGAAGAATTAGGAATTCATTTCACTAATAAATAGAATAAAAATAAGTGTGGGGTTAGGGAAAATGGGGAGCTTGTTTACAGGAAAATGTCACGTGCTGGCTATGAAATAAGGCGAAAGTATTGGAGGTGGAAACCATCACAGACAAGATTGGGCCTGGCAAGAATCATAGTAAATGCTCAACCAGAGATGGACATTTGGATGAAGAGCAGGGTTATTTGTTGGATCTTAAAGAATCTCCCTGCAGGTCCCCATTAGTAGCAAAGGGGAAACTACAGTAGGGGACCAAGACAGCATCTCCAGTGGTTCATTAAACTTCACTTTAAAAACAGGAGCAGATTGACTGAATGTACCCCGGAAAGCGATATTTGAGAAGAGCACACATCACTTACGTTATATTCCAGCTGGAAAGGTATAACCTGAATCTAATCATGAAGAAATATCCAACAAACAACATGAGGAACATTCTATTTGAAAAGGAAGAGGGTAGAGATTTTTTTCAGCAGAAACTTTCAATGTCATGTCAGATGAAGAAAGACTAAGCAACTATTCTAATTAAGTGAACTAAACACATATGACGCCTGACGTTAAGCCTCATCCTGTACTGCGGAAAAACTGTTCTAAAGGAGATTATTAAGTTCAGTTTACACCCATGGAAGAGATCCTACAGTAGCATTAGAGCAGAGCGTGCAGCCCATCCCAAAGTCAAAAGATGTGCTTGACTCCCACCCTTTATAAGGAGAATTCAACAGAAAACAATACTCCTGGGAGCATCCAGATGCCTGTCTGACTTATCCCCTTGATATGACTGAAGAGGAGCAAATTGTAAAGTGAATGGGGTCAAATGTTAACACCGGGTGACTCAGGAGATAGTATTTCAGTGCTCTTTATACTCTTCTTGAATTTTCCCTGTAAGTTGCAAATTACTTCTGAATTAAAAGTTGTATTTATTTGCTTTGAATAAGAACACGTGGGATTTATAGTCCTAAAAGCAGATCTAGATTATCTGACTATCCTAGATATGGCCATGTGCTTTAAAAACAAAAATGCTAGTGGTAAATGGATAATTTTAAAAGGAGAACATGAAATAATTTAAATATTATAAGTGATTGAGAGAAAATATTTTCTCTGCTCTTAATTTAAAATGTCATATCATGATGCTTTGTCTCCAGTAGTAGTGCACACTCTTCTTTCCAGCCTGTGAAATTTCAAACTCAGCGGGATTGCCAAAGAAAAATCAGTTGATTCAGGTAAGTGGCTTAGCATTTTTTTTTTCAGTCATGCTTTCTCATCACCATTGAGTGTGAATTCTTTTTGAGACATATTTAATAATTCTGATTTTTGAAATCTAAATCTCTTTACATCAAATTAAAAGAGTAAAATGCATAATCTTTATACTGTGAAATCTGACTATTTTAAAAGGAATTGCTAGGAATAATAAGACTCAAATCAATTCTAACAATTCACAAATAGGAAATTTTTGTTTTATTGAGGAAAAAATTTGTGACTAACCAAATTAGAAACTAGATACTGCTATCATGATAAACAAAATCAATTTAATTTACATTTTTTCTTTAATATGTTTTTATTAATATTTTTAGAGAGAGAGGAACGGCAAGGGATAGATAGAAACATCAATGAGAGAGAAACATAGTATATTGGCTGTCTTCTGTACATCCTCTACTGGGGACTGAGGCCACAATCCGGGCATATACCTGACTGGGAATTGAACCAGTGACCCCTTGGTTCATAGTCAACCACTGAGCAACACCAGCTTGGCTAGTTTATATTTTTTCTTTTGCAATATTTGTGATTGATGGATGTTGTAAGTCTTGTTAGGTTCTTTTTTTTTTCTTCCCCTGAGAGCTCTTATTTCTCTGTGGTATCAGTGTCATAGTATTTTCTCCCAAAGGAGAAAAGCCTAGGCCCTAGCATTGTCAGAAATCTGGAGACATTATGGTGAGAAAGAGTTGAATTTCAGAGTGCAGTGTCTCTGCAGGTGTGGTCTAAGATTATCTTTCTCTGTGTGCTTCCTCTTCAAAGACCCTGGCCTCCGATAATGCCTATTTTTCATGAGTTTATTGAGAACCCCGGTTAGTGTGTTGGAGGAGAGCTGGTGGAGGGAGCTCTTGAGAGACATCAGAAATACCTTGACCACTTATTTACTCACTACCCAGCAGGATTTAGTATCCTCTGACCTATCACCAACCATGTCTTCAGCAGCTGTTTTCAGCCTTTTCTATCGTGAGGGGCATGTGATGATCCTCTCAGGGATAATGTGTGTAAGAGAAAACCAAGTACAACCAAAAACACCTCCTCCAGGGGAAGTTTCTCGTACTAGCTTCCCCTCTTCCCCTCTGGGTGGGCTCTGCCCTGGAACGGGTCCCACACACATTTTGTTTCCCTGGAAGGTTCTTACAGGTTATCTCTAGCTTTTTACATATGTAGCTGATCATTGCATTTTGAAGACATCACTGGAATGAGGTTGGGATTGGGGGATTAAAGAGGAACCTAGCTCCTGTTACTCATTGTTTATCCTCAGGAGTATTTCTGTGCTTACACTTTCCATTCTTGTTCTAGCGAACAGGATGGCTCTGATCAAATATAAGGAAACAATAAACACATGTAACTTCTTAAGCAGTCGTGGTCCCTGAGGGGCTGGGAGCAACATCCAGTGAGATAAAGAACTGTTATCCAGGGGCTATACAAATAGGGTAGGGAGTGTTTCAATCTTTCATATTCTCAGAGTAGCAGTGATGTCTATTAGTTTTCTTATATAGAAATACTAGCTCTCTTTTAGATTCACTTCATATGCATTTAAAAAATTCCATTCTCCCAACAATTCTATGAGGAATTGATTATTATGAGGCCTATTTTACATGCCAACAGACTGAGGCTTAGAGTTTTAAGTTTTGTTAACAACACAAATGGAGGAATCAAAACGCAGGGCTCTTTGATGCTGTATTACTGGTGTAGCATACTATCTTATCGTAGTTATGGCTGTCTTAACTATCCAGGTATCACCTCAGTGGTCATTTAACTCGCTCAGTTTCCAAAAGGAAGAGTCTGAGACCCAGGGAAGTTGGGTGAATAGAGCAAGTTAAGAAGCCAGTTTTTGCCTGTGTAAAAATACAGTGTCATTTCTGGTCTCTCAGTAAAATGCTGCTAGGGTCTATTCTGCACCTGGATTTTGAAATTTCTCCTAGAAGCTATGATAGAATGTGCTTCAAGAATTTATTAATATCCATAGGTTTTATTATAGTATTTCAGTATGTGGCATTGGGCTAAGTATTGTCTTTTGGAAATAAAGTATGCAATTATAACTTTAAATTTATCTAAAATTCAATATGATGAATTAATCTTATCTAATTTATTGAAAATGGAAATCATAGTTTAGTATTTTAAAGAAAAAAGAAGTAATAAGCAAATTTTCTTCATTTCTTAAGGCACCTTACACTAGTAAATTAGTTTATCAGTAAAGTAAATGAATTTGAAATGACATGAATTCCAATTATTTTAGAAATTCTATCATGAAATTCAAGATATTTTAATAGTTATTTCCATTTAAATTAAATATACATTTATTCTTCTCAATTATTACTACAGTACCAAGACCACTGCACTCCTTGTGGGAGCATAAAGGCACATCCTTCTGCCCAAATTCTATGACACAAAAATCTCAAGTATTATCAGGAGTTTCAAGTATTTTTGAAAGAACAATTCTACTTGTTAATAGACTTTATTATTTATATAGAAATGAAAGAGAAATAGTGGCCTATAAAGGAAGTTTTTATTCTTGATAATTTAATGCTTTTCTTTTACACTATATGGAATGATTTTGAGATTCAAGACAGAGAACTGAGCTTAAGTTTGAGCTCTGTTACTGATTTACTTCCTTTTTTTAAAATATATTTTATTGATTTTTTTACAGAGAGGAAGAGAGAGAGGGATAGAGAGTTAGAAACACCGATGAGAGAGAAACATCGATCAGCTGCCTTTTGCACACCCCCTACTGGAGATGTACCTGCAACCAATGTACATGCCCTTGACCGGAATCGAACCTGGGACCCTTGAGTCCACAGGCTGACGCTCTATCCACTGAGCCAAACCGGTTTTGGCTGATTTACTTCTTGTCTTGTCTCTTTATATCCTCTTTCTCCAACATGACTGCACCAAAGGGTTCTCTTAGTCTTTGGCTTCCAATTGAGTGCAACCAATGCAAAGTGGTCAGAGTTTTAATTTCCCCTGCTCCCGTCCTCCTGGTCACAGTGGGTAAGGGTCTTGTCTTTACTGAATGTTAGATGGCCCCGCCACACTCTTTCCTCTTTTGATCCTGGCCATACTCTGTGTGGTCCTTCAAACCGAGAGGCAGTAAGCACTTCTTACTTAGACCGGCTCCTTATTGATTTCTTTCCACCCTGAATTCACCTTTCTAAATATTACTTTTACCCAACTCTCTTTGGTCACCTAGTTTGAGTGTGGCATCTCTTTTCTGCCAGAACTAAGACTGCTACACTAAATTACCTTGAAAAATCCTATTATATCTTTGAATTTCAAAATTTTCTTTTATAGTGCACATGCTATGCCCATCACTGAGCATTGTTGAGATGGCTCATCTCTGTTCTCAAGGTAGAATTTAAACTTGACAACATCAATTCATGGTCTGTGCTTACTTCTTCAGTTTTATCTATTGCCAACTTCCCCTCTCAATATCTCTGTTCTAGCCACATTGAAATATTTTCAGCATTCCCATCTGTTCAGTGCTATACACTTGATGCATTATAAACAATTTACATAATCTGGAACCTTCTCTTACTTTCACCCTCCTTTCTATTCTCTTTAATAAAGTTTTCTGAGCATCACTTAAACTAGAAAGTTTATCCTTACTGGTCTCATTCCCAAACTAAACTGAACTAAATTTTTTTTTAAATTTCCCCTATTGTTCTTTATTACACATTTGGTGGTACTTAATATCCTGCCAACTTAAAAATATAGACATTTTTATTGACTTTAGAGAGGAAAAGAGAGGGATAGAAACATCAGTGACAAAAAAGAATCATTGATCAGCTGCCTCCTGTACACCCCACACTAGGGATTGAGCCAGCAACCTGGGCATGTGCCCTGGAATCGAACCATGATCTCCTAGTTCCTTGGCCGGCAAACTGCAGCTAGCGAGCCATATGTGGCTCTTTGGCCCCTTGAGTGTGGCTCTTCCACAAAATACCATGCCTGGGCGAGTCTGTTTTGAAGAAGTGGCGTTAGAAGTTTAAGTTTAAAAAATTTGGCTCTCAAAAGAAATTTCAATCGTTGTACTATTGGTATTTGGCTGGGTTGACCAATGAGTTTGCTGACCACTGTCTTAGTTCATAGGTCAATGCTCAACCACTGAGTCACACTGGCCAGGCCTACCTGCTTGAATAAGATAAAACTTCCCAGGGTCAGGGACAAGGTGTTGCTCACTGGAATTCCACTATCTACACAATCCTTCTCCCACAATGGACAGTAAATTTTAAAAAATGGTATGATTATATAATATATGTTTTAATATATATATGAAAACAGATTTTATTTAAAAATTAGAATATTAATTTATTAATTTGTTATTATAAGACAAATGAATTTATAATAAAAATGACAAAAACAGGCAAACATGCCTTATAACTTTTCTTTGTGACTTAAATTTTATATACTATTCCAAAAATATATCTTTGAGGGCCTAGATCAGGTGTCAAACCTGCGGCTCCGGAGCCGCATGCGGCTCTTTTTGTTAAGTGAAAAAATCCTTTTTCTGCACGATCCGGTATATAGCATTAAGGTAAGAAACAATATATGCAGTGTTATATTTGTTTTAAATGTCGCAATGGTTTTGCGGCTCCCAGGTTTTTTTTTTTTTCCTTCAAAAACAGGTCCAAGTGGCTCTTTATGTCTTAAAGGTTGCCGACCCCTGGCCTAGATAGAAGGAAACATTCCCATCCATAGTGTTCTTGGGACTTGGGCCAATTAGTTCCTAGCCAATCACCTGAGGATACTTTAGGTTATATCTGACCCAGCCTGTGAACCCCTCAACAAGAGAGGTATGCTGTGGCATCAGGACATAACACTTGGTCAGATTGTTTCTATAGATAGTGCTCTTCTGAGACCCAAGCTCATCATCTATTAACTCTTCTGAATTTCTCTGAGATTTGAAACCAAGTTATCTGGACAATCATCTCATTTCTTCAATTCCTGTTCGCTGTGGGTCTTGATATGTGGAGCATACTGTGTGAAGTAATTTTCAAGAGGCCTGGAGATATAGTCTGGCAATAGTTTCTTAGCTGTTTGTTGTGTTCCTGTTTATGCTTGCATGAAAGAGATTGAATAAGCAGTGATTTATCGTGCAATCTTGATTCACATTCTGGGTGATGGAGAACAAGTCTGCTGTGCATATGGAATTCGTTCAAGCAAGATTTTCATTTTTTTCTATCGATATAAAAAAGTCTAGGCAGTTCCATTTGCCCTGTTTTGAAATACGTAATTATTTTATAGAGTCTGTTGTGTCTATTTTGTAGATGGTGCTTTAAAATTCCTCATCATTTTAGAGGTGCAATGAAAACAGTGTTTAAAGCGTGGCCATTGCCTTTTGATATGCCTTTCACATCATTTCATATCTTGATTTGAACTCATTTTCATTTTTTCCCCAGGGACAGCAGGAAATCGCATTAAGTGCGCAATCATGCTTGTATTGTGATAGGAAGTCATTGAAGAATCTTTTAGTAGGTGCTTCCAAATAAAGATAAGGTTTCTTGGAGCTGACAAGCATCAAATAACCAAGCATGGCTGTCAGCTGAATTATATGTCTTTATCTTCTTGTTATTGTATTGTTGAATCTCATATTTGCCCTGATGGGTTTTTCAGTCAGATGTGACCTTTCCACCATTTATGATGGGAAAAGGCACAAGGCAACATTACTAAACAGGGCTAGGATTTCAGAACCATGCGTTAACATTGTAATTGTAATTTTATTTATTTAAAAGAGCTAATTTATTGTAACCTAGCTAATGAGAATGAATCATTTTGCTATTCTTTAAAAACAAATGGACATACTATTTTTAAACTTTTCTTTTAAACTAACCATTTTTAGACAATCAAAGCCCAAAGCAAGGGAGGAAATCCCCTCCCAGCTGTTCCCAACCCTCCCCCCACATTTAAGATCTGAGTCTAAGAAGAGTATTGCCACCAGAGAAAATAGCACAGGCTCATCATTTAGATGCAAGGCTAGGCTGTTTATAAAACGGTGCTGCAGTCTGAGCTGGAACCTCCACATATAATCTGTTAAGTAACTGAAGCCCAACAGTTACTTAACAGATTATAGTTTCAGGCTGTATTCCCAATTGCATTTAGGAAGCCCTCTAAAATGGGCCTGTGGTTAGCAGTGGAGGACAGGGGGTGTGAGATTATGGCACTACTTCCACGAGTAAAGGAGAAAAAATACCCATTTTATTTAGACTGCTAAATGAACAAAATCCAAAAAGGCTATCTAAAAGGGAATTGACAACATGCATTTAAAACAAGTCACAGTGTTTGTCAGAAAGATTTAGAATTTATAAAGGAGTGATCTTTAAAGACATAGAACTTATCCCAAGGGGTATTGTATAAACAATTTATTAGTTGAATATTTAAATTTTTAAAACATACAGATTTGTTGTTTATGGGGGTATGATTTTCTCTACAGGAGTAAAATGTTCTACAGGGGTATTTGAGGAAATATTATGTTTTAAAATTACTTATGTTTTTATTAAATGAAAGTAATTCAGCATTACTTCATGGATTTGCATTGCTTCTTTCATTGGCCAGTATATCTGTGGTCATATAGCACAGTTAAGTACACCCAACTCAAAAAATATAAAATATATCAAGAAAGAGGTCTACTGCTAGCCATATTCCAACAACTTTCTTTGAATAGTTTGTACCTGAAATTGAAAAATGAATGTCTTAAGTAAGAACAACCAATGATAGCTTTTTTTTTTCTATTTGTGTTTGCATATTATTTCTAGCTATAAGGGTTATCAAAACCTGAATCAAACTCTTCTTAGACTCAGATCTTAAATGTGAAAATAGAAGAAAAGTGTTTAACAAATTAGCTGAAGGAAATGTATAGTGTGCTAAATGGTATTTGGAAAATAAAACAAAGAATGTAAGGACTAAGACTACATTTATTTGAATTATTAAGTAAGTTTATCAGGTGTGTATTCAAATAAATTTTAAATGTCTAAACTAAATAGAATTATAAACTCACACATTTTTGTTGTCTCTCCTAATGAAACAAATATATCCCTAAAGAGACTGATTTAGAAATACCATGCAGAATTGTCAGCCCTTTTATTTTCACATATTTATACAAACATAAATAATGAAAAGAACTTTTCTTGAAAATAGAGGAAATATTATAATAGTAGGAGAAGGAATGGTACTAAATTTCTAACAGTCTCTCAACATTTCTTACCAAGAATTATTTGGAGAATACTTATTTTCATGAACATATCCTCTCACATTTGGTAATGAAATTACCATATTTCTGAAGCAACATTCTTGCCCCTATATAAGCTATATATATGCTTTAGAAGTATAATGACCAACAATGTTTATAATGAGTATCATTAAATGTACATAGCACATAGTATGCACTAAGTCAACAGACTATGTGAGAGTTAAAAGTTTCATGAAATATATAACCTTGTGGGCTAGTTTCATCTTTAGTAGATTGAGAGAGAGAGAGAGAGAGAGAGACAGAGAGACAGAGAGAGAGAGAGAGAGAGAGAGAGAGAGAGAGAGAGAGAGAGGAAGGGAAAGGAAAAGAATAGAAAAAAGGGGAGGCTGAATAGGAAGATGTGACCAAGGAGTGTTCTAGAGCCTATAGAAAATGAGAGGGAGTAGGAGTGCGAAGTCCCTTCAAAAGGAGAATTAAGCACACACTGCCATTGTACCAGATGATCTGAGGAAGCAATCACCTTTCATGTGTCTCACTGCTTGTACCGTATGGTTCACAGAGTGGTCTCCTATTCATTGGAATTTATGGTGTCTTCAGTATGTGCATGTATTGAACCAGGTTGTTCTAGTACTAAAAATATCTGTAAAATTCAGCTTTTGAGAAGTTTGAGCTAATAAATGTTTATGGGGAGAAAACAGATCATCCAAAAATCCTAGGTTGAATTTGAACCTATAAAAATTTATACACACACACACACACACACACACACACACACATATATATATATATATATATATATATATATATATATATATAATATTTATATACACCTATACAGGTGTATATATATGCACATATATGCTAAAAACATTTTATAAGTCCCTGTGAAAAGGTCCCTATTTGTAATAACAAGAAAAGATACATTGAATACATGAAGTCTTTATCATAATGTAGTCAGTTGCGTGTCCCTATAACCATCTAAATTTAAGAACAAACCTCTTTTATTTTCATATCTACTTGGGATAACTATGTGGCACTAGCAACAATCAGGGATCTAGAATCAATCTGAGAAAGTGATTTTTTTAATTTTATTACAGTCACTGTTTCCTTCATCAAAGATATTACAAACTTTCAGAGCTCCCTGACTACCAGGAGCACTCTGCCTTGGGCCTGACGGAGCAGTGACAGAAGGGAGATGAAGCCATGCCATGTTTCCGTTTTGACTGTTGTGCCCTAAGGAATGGGGCTCCGTGTCAGGCCTTGGCCCTGAGTCACCCATACTGGGAAGGAAACAGCCTCCGAGCACACATCCCCACCCAGGGGCACCCTGTCCTCCAGGACAGACAACTAGGCCAACTATTATTGGATAGGAACCAAAAAAGTGATTTTTTTTAAATGAAATCTTTTGTTCTAGATTTTACTAAACTATCTCCCAATCAAAGCAGGAATGAATCCAGTTATGCTTGCCTTGAGAATGGGCAGCTGTTCAGCGTGCAGAGGGCTGAGGTGAGACACCCCGCACGTGGCTCGGAGCCCGCCAGGCCCTGCATTTGCAGGCCTCATTAATCTTCGCTTATGCGCTGCGGTTCCAGCAGGCTCTGCAGGTCTGTGTCATGGCTCAGCACCACCGAAGAGGTTGCCAGCTTCTTTTCCTGGAACTATTTTATTCATTCTAAATATTTAACCCTGATGCCCCTCACTTGAAGGAGAACATTATATGAAATACAAGCAAGTAGGGGGAAAAACACACACACACAGTAAAAGTCTTCATTTATTCTGTTGGCTGCCGCAAAAAGAAAATGGCCTTCTCAGAAACACAAGTGGTCATTTATGGAACTCAGTGAGTGTTCGCAGCTAACCCCTTTCTCAGGCTCAGGGCTTTGCCCTGAATGACCTCAAGAATTGGTTTCCAAGAGAAACATCTAGCATTTTCCATGAATTATAAATACAGTCAATCAGATCTCCATTTTGTCTTTGATAGAAAAAAATAACAAATACGCTTAAAGCCTTTCAACAATATGAATTTGCATATTGAATATTTAGCAAGTAGAGATATATTTTGGTTCATATTTCTAAGTATTTTCCAAGTTTAAAATTTCCTTCTTCAGTAAGGAATTCATTTAACTACCCTTAAAGAAGGATACTTAGAAAGTACCAAGTTATGCATTATTCAGGTGGAGTAAGGGAACACTGAGAAAACTGTAATCAGGACCTCTGTCTACATAAGCTTTCTGTTTCCTGAGCTTTGTATGAATGCCCTGTCTCAGTGCTAGAGCTTGTCTTGTTTTAGTAGTAACTTCCTTGGCTCTTAGGGTTCTACCAATGAAAACTGTTTCTATTAATAATGTTTTAATATTACACACACACACAAACACATACACACACGGATACATGATATGGCATTTTGCCTTTGTGGTGTTCAACAGACTTCTCTAATATTGATGGAGGTTGTTCTAATTATGTTGTGCTACCTCAGCAGAATACTAAATTTACAGAAATATTGCCCGAGTACCAGAAGGTGGCAGCTTCAGACCACATTGTATTAACAAATCAGCTTTGCCCTGTAGAGAGACTCTTAATACATGTTCTTCTTAAGACATCCATGCAAGAAGTCATCCAAAAGATGGCTTTAAATGATTTATTTTCTAATACAATCTTGATGAAAAATGACCTTTCAGAACAGAAGTAATAAGTTTGGTCCCATTTGATTTAAATAGAAATACAAGGACCACTATTCAAAAGGCTGGAGATTTTAGAAACTAGCAGATTTATGAGATCTGACTTTTACCAACAGTAAAAAAATACATCTAAATGTAAAAATTTCATAGCTGTGCCCTCAGAATCTATAAAGATGCTACAGCTGCTAGTTTAGAGATTTGAACTTGGATCGGAACTTATATCTGAGCATGGAAAGTATAAATTTAGGACATAGTTGGGCATATCAGGTGTCTGAAATTATTTAAACATAATAGTTCCTATTCACTGGGAATTTTAACTTATTTCCAAGTACCTTTGGTAATGAAGGAGAGAGGGAGAGAGAGAGAGCAATTAATGTAGGAATCAAATCTTTAGAATTATTTAGAACAGTAGGCTAAGAAATATATTTTAAAGTAATAACGGTAAGTAACTAGATTTTATATGTAGAATTTAAAATTTTCTTGCCCTCTTTTGGTCTTTTAAGAATATTTTAAGACAAAATTTTTAATAATGTTAGGAAATAAAAAAATGAAAATGAGTAAACAAGTATGCCTACTTTCATGATTTAATTACTGTACCAATGTATCATTTGAGAGGCTTTTGCAGTTTTTAAAAAATTAGGCTTTATGGTTTGTTTTTATAGGCAAGTATATGCATCTATAATAATAAAAGGGTAATATGCTAATTAGACCAGGCATCTTGCAGACTTCCTTCCTGTCAAAGCTGAAACCAATTTTTCTTGAAGATTTCTTGAATGATTAAAGATAGTGACTAAGGATTCATTAAAATATGAGATCATAGAGTGATGTTCTGATGGTGTTTACATAGTAAAGAAAATGTATTAATTATAAATGGAGAGTGTTGGATTTGAAATTATCCATCAGTTCAGTATATTATCATAACCAAACATAATACTTGTTACCTTGGTTTCAATTGATATTATGTTTTCCTTTAAAAGGTTTGTTAACATATACCTAAATGACATAGCAAATTGCCATAATGTTTATTTTCCCCAAACTGTTACAAATAATATTTGCATTGTCCAAGGACATGGCCTTATATTAGAGTCTATAATTCCAACAATTTATATTACTAGAAATTTCTATGAGAGAACAAAAATTAACCACCCTGAAGTTTGCATATCCTAATGTAAAACTCAGATAGCTTTCCAAGGAACACATTATTATTTTCAATAAATACCCATAAAAGTAATTCAAAATAATACAGTGTTAGAGGCACTTACAGTTCAGATTTTACTACATCACTTTTAACTCAGCTCATTGTAGGGATTAAGATCATCTCCTGCTTTACTCTTGAAAATAATGGTGTAATCTCTCAACAATTTTCCTGATAGGTTAGCAACTGCTTTTCAACCACCAAGTAATTTACCTCTTTCCCCCCATCCCCCCCAATTTGGTGAAAGTTTTCTATAAACATATGCTTCAATTCAGCCCTGTTATTGAATGCAAGTACATTACAATAGCCCTACAGTAAAAGTATGTTCCTTTTTGTGCCCAGTGGTATAAAGAAGAGAAATGAATACAATGCTGTTAATGCCTGTTATTTTCCTAGGCTGGGAAAATGCTTTCTAGCATGCTTAAAATAAACTGCAGGCATCTTCCTTTTGTCAGTGACTACCTGCCCTGTGGATAATAAATCTAAATTAAGTTGATTGTGTCTTCTAAAATTAAAATAGAAATGACAAATGACTTGTCTTTCACACCTTCTTAATCGGCTTCCTCCTTTCCTTAGACAGGCAGTACTTAAGAAATTCCCAGTTGTATTAAATAAGAATAGGTGTAATTATTATCATGGTTTTCATTTATTTAGTACTGAACTGATCCTGTACACTATGATTAACCACTATTTTATTCAACAATATTGAGCATTTGTTGTTCACTAGATTTTCAGATAGACTTGAGATAGACACTGGACATGTAATAGTGAATAAGTCAGTCATGCTCTTCTGACAATGACAAACATATGAGCTGGTGATGAACCTAGAAAAGGAAACAGGTGCATCGGAAGTGCTAGGGAGAAAAAGATGTGCTGGTTACAATGGACACTACACCCCAGGAAACACCAAAATGGGTCTCTGGAGGGATTACTTGGGAACAATTGAGAGAACATGTATAATAATGAAAGAGTAATATGCTAATTAGACCGGATGGCCGAACTACCTTCTGGATGACGTTCCAGATGACCTTCCAGATAAACCTTTAGTTTCCACTGCCCTAGGAACTGTGTTGTCAAAAATATTGTTACCACAAATGTCTCCTATTTTGCTGCCTATGGCTTCTTCTAAGATTTTTGTGGATTTTCATCTTATGTTTAAGTCCTTTATCCATTTTGAGTTTATTTTTGTGTATGGTGTAAGTTGGTGATCTAGTTTCATTTTTTTGCATGTACCTGTCCAATTTTCCCAACACCATTTTTTTATTATTTATTTATTTAAAAAATATATTTTATTGATTTTGTACAGAGAGGAAGGGAGAGAGATAGAGAGTTAGAATCATCGATGAGAGAGAGTCATCGATAAGCTGCCTCTTGCACACCCCCTACTGGGGATATGCCCGCAACCAAGGTACATGCCCTTGACCGGAATCGAACCCGGGACCCTTCAGTCCCCAAGCCGACGCTCTATCCATTGAGCCAAACCGGTTCTGGCTCAACACCATTTATTGAGGAGACTGTCTTAACTCCACTGTATGCTCTTGCCTCCTTTATCAAATATTAATTAGCATAATGGCTTGTGTCGATTTCTGGGTTCTCTGTTCTGTTCCACTGATCTATATGTCTGTTCTTGTGCCAGAACCAGGCAGTTTTAAGAATAGTGGCTTTGTAGTATTGTGATCCCTCCGATTTTGTTCTTCTTTCTCAGAATTGCTGCAGCAGTTCAGGGTCTTTTTTGTTGTTGTTGCATATGAATTTTTGGAGAGTTTGTTCTAGATCAGTGAAATATATGCCCTTAGTATTTTAATGGGAATTGCATTAAATCTATAGATTGCTTTGGGTAGTATGGGCATTTTATTGATATTGATTCTACCAATCCACGAACACTGTATATTCTTCCATTTGTTTATGTCTTCCTCTAACTCTTTTTTCAATGCCCTATGGTTTTCTGAGAATAAGTCTTTTACCTTCTTAGTTAAATTTATTCCTAGATATCTTAATTTTTTTGTTGATATGGTAAATGCAATTTTTTTTGTTTCTCTTTTTGTGAGTTCATTTTTGGTGTATAAAAAAGCCATAGATTTCTGGGTGTTAATTTTGTATCCTGCTACATTGCCAAATTTATTAAATCTAGTAGTTTTTGATGGAGTCTTTAGGATTTTCCATGTACAATATCATGCCACCTGTGAAAAATGACAGTTTTATTTCTTCTTTTCCAATTTGGGTGCCTTTTTTTCTTTTTCTTATCTGATTGCTATGGCTAGCACTTCCAGTACTATATCAAACAGGAGTGGTGAGAGTGAGCATCCCTGTCTTGTTCCTGTTCTTAGGGGAAATGGTTTTAGTTTTTGCCCATTAAGTATGATGTTGGCTATGGGTTTGTTATATATGTCCTTTATTATGTAGATGCATGTTCACTCTATTCCTATGTTCCTGAGAGTTTTGATTATAAATGGGTGCTAGATTTTATTGAATGCTTTTTCTGTATCAATTGATATGATCATGTGCTTTTGTTTTCCTTCATTTTGTTTATGTGGGGTGTCTCATTTATTGATTTGTGGATATTGTACCAGCCTTGCATCCTGAGAAGACACAAAAAGGCTCCTATTATGAGTTTCCATTTATAGGAAACAGCCAGAATAGATAAAAAAAATAAATAGATAGACAGACAGACAGATAGCATATCAGGGATTCACAGGGGCAGAAAGAGTGGGGAGTGAGTACTTTTGGGGCAGAGTTCTCTTCTGGGGTGATGGGACATTCTGTAACTAGACAGTGGTGGTCATTACACAGCAATGTGAATGTACTCCATGCTCAGAAATGGCACAATTTAAAATAAAAGTGATAACTTTTATTTTTTAAAATTAAGTACAACATGGGAAAATGAAGGCTAATAATAAGAAAAAAAGTTGATTTAAGTTAACACCAAATAATAAAAATTAAAAATTAAAATCTGAATTATGCCAGGGAGAAAATAGAAATGCAACGAAAAAAATAAAAGTAGCAGGTCAGTGTGAGAGGGTAAAACAAATTCTTCTGATAGGACAGGGTGACCACATTCAACAAACAGGCCTTGAGCTGGCCCTGATGCCTTTTCCAGAGGCAGCACCTGTTCTGAGGCAGGAACCAGGCCAGGGTCAAGGAAGGGATTTGCAGGCAGGGGTGGAGGGTCCTCAGTTAGGTCAGGAGTGCTGCACAGGCCGGCCCATGCTCCACAGCTGCTGACCCACCTCCACGTCTGCCTCTGCATTGGGTTCCTCCGCAAGGACAACAGCTGTTGAAGCAGAAGCCTGCTCTGCCCCCTGTAGTTGTAAGGACAGAAAAGATCACGCATGGACTGCATATCTATGTGCCTTGCAAACACAGAACATGACCACAGCCCAAGACCCATCACAAGAATTTCTTCCAGGCAGGAAGTCCAAAAGGTGGGTGGTCTGAGGCTGGTCTTTGCCCCTAGAGCCTCTGGGGTGCTCCCTGTGTATCTGGACCTGAGTCCTCCCCATACACTTGCATCCATCTCTACCCCTCATTCTACTTCCCCCCACAGTCTTACATTTGGGCTCTGCCTCCTTGGGCTCCAGCTCATCAGGCCAGATTTATTGATCATGGGCACCGTGTTCTAGGTGGAGTCAACATTGGTGAGCTGCCAACAGAGAATGAGTGGCTTTGAGGTTGGAGGCTTGTTGGGCCTGGGCAGGTCCCGTGAAGGAGTCCTTCCTCACCCATCTATGGGCCCTATTTCTCCAGATTTACAGGTGGGCACACTCTGGCCCTCAGTGGTGTGGCTTACCCACCCCTCACTGGTGGACATGGGTGGGGGTCTTGGTTAACCAGCTCTGTGTACTGGAATAAACTCTGCAATGACAGTGACCAACAGCTGCTTGGGAGGCCTCAAACCCTGCCCAGCTGTACTCACTGCTGCTTCTGCCCACTGGTCACTACCCAGGTCCCCTACTTGAGTGTGCCTCAGACCAGAGCAGTGACTTCACTTCCTGACAGAGCAGTGACCTCACTTCCTGACAAGAGCAGCGACCTCACTTCCTGATAGGAGCAGCGACCTCACTTCCTGATGATGGAGCCCAACAGAATCTGGAACCTGGTAACCAGGCAGCCCCATTCTATAACTGCCCTTCCCACCTCACTCAGATAGTGGCATTGGAGAGGACACCATGTTTTCTTGTTGTCTCCCAGTGTGCCGAGGACGAGGCCGCAAGAGAGGCAGCAGTGAGAGTGTTTCTCCACGTGCCCACAGCAGAGTACAGACAAAACCCAGATGCTGCCTGTGGCCTTTTTCACCCAGGAACCCAAAGGTAGCACAGGGAGGTTGATTGGGGCCAGGCCACCACTCTGATCCCCCTGAGCAGCCCCATGTCTGCTGTGTGTGTGTGTGTATGTGTGTGAATAGAAGGGCAGGGGATTCACGTGAG
Source organism: Pipistrellus hanaki (assembly GCF_964339955.1). Lineage (NCBI taxonomy): Eukaryota > Metazoa > Chordata > Mammalia > Chiroptera > Vespertilionidae > Pipistrellus > Pipistrellus hanaki. Next base: position 49,657,465 of record NC_140513.1, on the reverse strand, counting down.
GTTTGACTGCCTGGAGCAGGAAGAGGGCTGGGCATGATCCAGAGCAGAAGGTGCAGTGGGCACAAGCAGCAGTGACTGGGCCAGGCTTGAGGACTCCCCACTAGCTGATGGTCACTTTCATTGCAGAGCTCTACCTTCATCAAGGTGGAGCAGCAGCTACCTGAGGAAGAGCCCTGTGTCATGGGCAGCAGTGAGGGCCCTGTGAGCCACACCACTGATGGCCAGGAAAGGCCTGAAGTGAGTGTGGCCACCTGGGGCTCTGGGGACCCAGGGCCCGTGGATGGACAACCAGGGACTCCTCCACTTGAGCCGCCCAGGCTCTTCAGGCCTCCAACCCTGAAGCAGCCCAGGTTCCCTATGCCTCCAATTCTGAAGCAGTCCAGGTTCAGCTGGCAGCTCAAAGTTTTCACCAGTGACCTGGACCACAGTTCCCATGTCAACCAGACTGGTCTGGAACACCCGGGGCCCAAAGAGGCAAAGATCAATGGTGAGAATCTGGTCAAGTGAGGGTGTTATTGGAAGTGAAGCTGCATGGGAGCTTCTGGGGAGGGATTGTTGCCAGGCACACAGGGAGCACCCCAGAGGCTGGACAGGAACAAAGATCGGCCTCAGACCACCCTTCTGTTTGACTGGGGGTGGGGAGGACATCCTGTGGTGGGTCCTGGGCTGTGGTTGTGTTGTGTTTTTGGGGACACATGGACATGCTGGCATCTGGGTGATCTTTTCTCCCCTCTCAACTCCAGCACCAGACCAGGAGGCTGAGGCGCCTCCTCTTGTCACAACTGAGGTTAATCCAACTGAAGAGCAGGATGCAGAGCTGGAGGCATCACCACCTCCAGAGTTTTCACCACCTCCAGCAGCCTCTCTAGCTGCAGCTGTGGAGCCAGGGCCGGCCCCAGAGGAAACTGAGGCCCCACCACCACTGGATGAAGAACCCTCCCTGGAGCCCAGGCTTGTTCCTGCCTCAAAGGAGGAACTGCCTCTGGAGGGCCCAGTTCAAGGGCCCCTTGTAGAATGTGATCAACCTTTCCCAAGGGACAACCTTGAATTTATCATTTTCTTTTCCTTTTTCATTTTGTTTGTATGTGTTCCATGGAGTGGTTCAATTTTCCATCTTTTGATGCTTATTGCTTGGGCGTTTTGGGGGATTATTGCTTTTATCATTTTATTTTTCATGGTATTAGCCTTCTTTTTCCCATTGTACAATTTATTTTAAATAATAAAAGTTACCATTTGTGTTTGAAATGGTGTGGTTCCTGAGCATAGAGTACATCGCGATGCTGTGCAGGCCTCACCGCTGTCCAGTTGCCAGAATGTCCCATCTCCCCACAAGGAAATCAGCACCAACAGTACTCACTCCCCACTCCCCTTCCCCTGGAAACCCCTGATCTGTCTTTGTTTTTATTTCTTTAAATTTATGGATAATTCCTTTTAATGGAATCTTCCTAAAAGTATGTGTCAGTCACATATTTTTTAAGATATATTTTTATTGATTTTTTACAGAGAGGAAGAGAGAGGGATAGATATTTAGGAATATCAATAAGTGAATCATCTATCAGCTGCTTCTTGCACACACCCCACTGGGGCTGTGCCTGCAACCAAGGTACATGCCCTTAACTGGAATCGAACCCGGGACCTTTCAGTTCACAGACCGACGCTCTATCCTCTGAGCCAAACCAATTTTGGCCAGCTCACATATTTTTATAGCATTTTTGTAATCCTAGCTGGATGAGAGATCAGATGTAAAAGAATATGCTTTCTTAGTAAGTGTGTGCATAATCTCAGGGAAGACAACTAATTGTAACGCCGAATTTAATCAGGAATGTTCCAAAGAAACTTAAGAAATGTGAAGACTCCCAAGCTTATCCTCAGAGGCCAGCATTATCCTAATTCTAAAACCAGATAAAGACACCACATAGAAAGCAAAATATAAGTAATATTCCTGATGAGCATAGATGCTAAAATCCTCAAAATATCAGCAAACTGGATCCAGCAATACATTAAAAATATCATACACCATGATCAACTGGCATTTATTCCAGGGATGTAGAGTTGGTACCATATCCACAAATGAATAAATGACTTATTTCACATAAAGTGAAGTCTACAAACTACACAATCATATTAATAGATGCAAAAAAGGCATTTGACATAATCACCCATTTATGATAAAATTATCAGCCTCAGGGGAATAGAGGGAACATAACTCAATGTAATAAAGGCCATATATGACAATCCCAAAGCCAACATCAGGTGCATTGGGCAAAACAAACATATATTAAGTTGGTAGTTTTACCTGTTCTATAAAGTATAGGGTATTTTATGGCAGGAATGGTTGCTGGGAGGTTGGACAGGAGGAAATGATGGGGATTTGGACTGAAGTGGCAGTGTGGGGGGTTATAAGAAGTGATTGGATTCAGGATTTATGTCAAAGCTAATGCTGGCAGGAATCATTGGTGGATTGGATGTGATGCTTGAACAATAGAAACTAACAATATAGTTCAGTATTTTGCCTGAGAGACTGGGGAAGAGTAGATTGTTTTTCTATCCAGGGAAGCAAGTGTGGAGCCGACTGGGAATGGGTATTGGGGAATAATGGCAGGAGTTCCTTTCTGGAAGTACTAAAGTTTTTAGGGTTGTGATCTCAGTTGAATCCAAAGGTTGAGATCTAGGTAGTCAGGACTAGGAGAAGAAATGAGGGTCTGGCACTTTCCTTTGCTGGATGTTACTTTGTCCAGATACAGAATTTTCACTGAGGTCTAGTTGACTCCAGCATTCAAACTCTTTCCACAAGGTTCTTCTCTGTCCCTAACAGCCCATCTAGGGACAAAAGCAATTTGCCTGTTGGCCCATTGTCTTCTATAGAAATTTAAAATTTGTGAATACCACAAAGGCTATGACAGTCCCCCAACAGGGCACAGAAGTATGGACTGCGGACAACTTGCCTGGCTTTATGGGAATGTCCCCAGAATGAATCCTAGAGACAGCACTCTTGTCCTCACCATGACTCTATCACTCTGCTTTATTACATTTAGAAGGTACAAACCAAACAAGTTAAGTAACCAATTGATTTAGTCTTCACTGATAGAACTGCCACGTACCAGTTCTCTCCTGATAGCATTAATTCATTCTGCCTGAAAATTTAAAGAAATTCTGGCCCATAATGGATTCAATCTAACATTCTTGATGTGCTGTTATCAAATTTGTCTAATAATCTACACAGTACAGCCAAACCCTAAAGTTCAAACTTAAAAATCTGTAATTACAATATATAAACTCTGCTGCTTCTAGTCTCAGGCTTTAATTCCTTGTCACATATTAGATTTTTAAATAAATTGAGAACTTTCATTTCTCATTAGTTCTTATAAAACAGTTATCTTTTCTAGAAGTAATTGTTGAGTGCCTGCTACTTAATACTTTGTGGGTGAAACAGTGATTGAGACAATGATCTCTTTGAGCTCTAGGATCTTAAAATTTAGGAAGGACTCAGTTTTTAAGTACACATACACACACACACACACAAACACACACACCTATCTTAAGCTATTTGAACACATACTCTCTTCTATAATTGCATGTGCCGGACACCTATCCTGACCTGATCTGGCATTTTCTTCTTACATAATATCTTCTTCTTTCTTATAACTTCAGTTTTTGAACTACACAGTTTGCCTTTTGGACCTTCCTTCAGCAGTTACAGTTTTATGCTATATTTGTTGATTTCCTCTTTTTTTCAGTTGTTTACTTGACTCTGAGTAACTTGAGAGGGAACATTTTTTATTTAACCCATATACCCTGGGCTTATTTACGCAGAGTGTTCACATAAAGACTATGTATTGAATGAAGAAATGAATTCAATACTGGATTGGGATGTACTACATGGTGGTATGATTTAATTTTCAAATAATTAGGAGCATATGTTTCTAACAGAGTGGAAATAGACAGTCAGTGAAATTATTTAACTATTGTTTATTTAATGCCGATTTTACTCCAAACTTATAATTTAGATTTGAGGTGGATCAACATATGAGATTGATTTCTATTTCAGAAAATCGCATGTTGGAAAGGAGGGAGAATAAGGTGCTCTGTCATTCTAAAAATCTCTCCTGATATGAATCAATTTAGGTATTTCTCTGTATGTTTTTTTTTTAATTTGTCTCATTGTTGAAGTATTACAGATGTACCCTTTATTCCCCACTGACCCCCTCCACTCTGCACTCCACCACCACTCAGGTCTTCACCACACTGCTGCCTGTGTCCCTGGGTTATGCACGTATGCATGTACTAGTAGGTTCTTTGTTTAATCCACTCCTCTTTGCTGTTCTCTGTATGTTTTAATTCTGTTACACAGGCCTATAGTATTTTAATATAAACAGGGCAGTATAAGGTATGGGCAAATTCAAATGGAGTGAGTTTTCTCAGGAGATATAGAGAATTGTTTTCAATTGGTAATCAGGATGAATTAAGATAAGCAGGTAGAAAATACTAAAGAGCTTGATGAGACTAAAGCAGGAAGAGGTACAATAGAAACTTGTTAATTGACTGATTTCATTTTCATACAGAAGACACTAAACTGGTTATTAAAAGTTAGACTATTCCTCAGACAGAGGTGGAGGGGAGAGCAGTAGTGAAAATTACTGTGGACAAAGGCCAGAAAGCATGGCATTGGAGATATGTTTGGTCTAGTTTTATTAGATGGAAATAAGTCATATTTAAAAAAAGTTTTGTTTTGTTTTGTGTTTTTTTTTTTTAAATAGACTGGCTCCTGGATGTGAGGGACTTCCTATGACATGCTACAGAATTGGTACTGAGTCATAGCCTATAGTCAATACAGAGTTCATTGAGGTTTTCAACAGTTGACTTGATTAATTTTGTAAATATTATACCGTGAAAATATAAATAAATGCCTCAGTAGCCCAGAGGTACTTATTATCGATTTTTTAGCACATGAAAGAATTACTGGCATCTTTTAGTTGCTCAGTTGATCTTTGTGGAGTGACTTAATAAACATGATTGTCTAATTGCTGAATAAAGGAATGCTGGCTATAGGAGCATAGCTGGGACACTATTTCAGAAGTTTAGGCAAGAGATGATGAATGCATTTAGAGGGGTGGCCTCAGATTTGGAGATAAATTTTGTATAGAATCAGCAAAGTTTAGTGATGATTCAAATGGAGAAGGCAGAGGGGAAAAGGAGAAGGAGTCTGTGATGGTCTGAAGTTTCTGTATTGTCAAAGAGAATACAGGAAGAGGAGAAGCAAAGAGTGGGCAGAGAAAGACAAGAGTTTACTTTTAAAGTCTGGGAGTTTGTGGTGGTTACAGGAGATCAATAGAGTGAGTTCCAATAGAAAGGGAGTTCATTATAAATACAATTTATACCCTTAGGAAGCATTTGCCTGGTTGAGGGTTTAAACTATCATAATAGTGGGTGATGTATCCTAAAGAGACACCTCTGACCCTCTGCCTGGGATTCCTTTCCCACCTCATTAAACTGGTGAATTTCCATTCATTGATTGAGGCTCAGCATAAACTTTATCTTCTCTTTGAAACATTCCTTTATTGTTCAATTTCTTTTCACTTGCTGCTTCTCTTCTCTCATATGAGCACAGTCACTACTACTTTCTCAGTATCCATCAGTGGCAGATGAAGTGCTGAGCACAGTACATCCTTAATGGTGGTCAGTCCTCACTGTGATGCAGAGAGGCAGGTGCTTCTGTTATTCCTTATTTTTTCCATTTTTTCATTTTATTACATTTTATTGTCATGACATTGATCAACATGAATATATAGGTTTCATGTGTGGATATCTAAGTTAAAAAAATCTGTATAGAGCACCATGTGTCCACCACCCAAAATCAAAGTTTTCTCCTGTCACTTCATATTAGGACCCCTTGCTCTCCTCATCCTCCAGGAAACATCACACATTTGTATACATAAATTTCAGTTTTTATTCGACATATGAGAGAAATTCTAATGTTCTTAGCTTTTCCCATCTGACTTATTTCACTAAGTATAATGTTTTCAAGGTTCATCCATGTTGTTGTAAATGACACTCTTTCATCTTTTCTTATGGCTGAGTAGTATTCCATTGTGTATATGTACCACATCTCTTTATCCAGTCCTCTGTCTCAGGGCAATTTGCATTTTCTTTTCTTAGTTTCACAAATTTTTTAAATTTCTTTATTGATTAAGGTGTTACATAGGTGTCCTTATTCTCCCAGTTTCCCCCCTATAGCTCACTCATGCCCTCACCCCCCTGTTGTCCGTGTCTATCGGTTAGGCTTATACACATTCATACAAGTTCTTTGGTTGACCTCTTCCCTGTATCCCAACCCTCCCCTACTTTCCCTTTGAGGTTTCATGGTCTGATCAATGTTTCTCTGTCTCTTGATCTGTTTTTATTCAGCAGGTTATGTTGTTTATTATATTCCATAAATGAGTGAGATCATGTGATATTCATCTTTCTCTGACTGGCTTATTTCACTTAGCATAGTGGTCTCCAGTTCCATTCATGCTGTTGCAAATGGTAAGAATTCCTTCTTTTCTATTGCTCTCTGGTGGTCTAGTGGTCAGGATTCAATGTCAGGGCACTTTGGCTGTTTCCATGTCGTGGCCATCGTAAATAATGCAATAAACAAAGCATTTATCTTTGAATATAAATTATTTTTTTTATTTTTGGGATATATACATCCAGGAGAGAAATTGCTGGGTAGTATGGTAGCTCTATTCTTAATTTTTTGAGTAATCACCAGACTGCTTTCCATAGTGGTTGTACCAGTCCATATTCTCACCAGCAGTGAATGAGTGTTCCCTTGTTTCCACGTCCTCACCAGCACTTGACATTTGTTGATTTGTTGATGATAGCCATTCTGACAGGATTGAGATTATACTTCATAGTAATTTTAATTTACCTCTCTCTGCTGATTAGTGACTTTGAGGCCATATGTATGTCCTCTTTAGAGAGGTGTCTATTCAGGTCCTTTGCAAATTTTTTAATTGATTGTCTTCCTCTTAAGTGGTATGAGTTCCTTATATATTGGAAATAAGCCAATAAACCCATTATCATAAGTATCATTGGTAAATATGTTCTCTCATGAAGTGGGCTTCCTTTACAGTGACTTATATATTACCAAGATTAGTTATTTTACATCTTAGGTTCAATTTATTCATAGGTGTGTGTGTGTGTGTGTGTGTGTGTGTGTGTGTGTGTGTTTGTGTGTTTAGCAACTGTGTGTGTGTGTGTGTGTGTGTTTGTGTTTAGCAATGGGATTGTTTTCTTAGTTTCCATTTCTGGTAGTTCATTATTTTGTATAAAATCACGACTAAGTTCTGGATATTTACTTTATATCATGCTATTGTACTACATTCATTTATCAGTTCTAGTAATTTTAAATATATATATTTTTTATTGACTTTTTAAAGAGAGGAAGAGAGAAGGACAGAGAGCCAGAAACATTGATGAGAGAGAATCATCTACCAGCTGCCTCTTGCACACCTCCCACTGGGGATGTGCTGCAACCAAGGTACATGCCCTTGACTGGAATCAAACCTAGGACCTTTCATTCTGCAGGCTGACGCTCTATCCACTGAGCCAAACTGGCCTTGGCTCTAGTAATTTTTGATTGGAATCTTTAGGGTTACTTCATATAGAATCATGTAATCTGCAAATAATAACAGTTTTACTGCTACTTTTTCAATTTCCATGCCTTTTATTTATTTATTATTGTCTGATTGTCGTGGCTAGTATTTCTAGTACCATGTTGACTAGTAGTGGTGAAAGTGTGCATCCCTGTGCTGTTCCTGATTTTAAGGGAGGCACTTATAGTTTTCCCCCATTGAATAGGACATTGGCTGTGGGTTTGTCATATATGTTCTTTATTATGTAAAAGTGTGTTCACTCTATTCCCAATTTCCTGAGAGTTTTTATTATAAACTAGAGGCTCTATGCATGGAATTCATGCAAGGGGCTCCACCCTCAAAGCCCTGGTGGCTAGCTGTCTGAAAGGATGTCTGGAAAGGCATCCAGAATATTTAACATATTATGCTTTTAGCATTATAAACGGGTGCTGTATTTTTTCATCTGATTTTTCTCTATCAATTAATATGATCACAAGCTTTTATTTTTCATTTTTTTAATGTGGGGAATCTCATTTCTTGATTTGTGGATATTGTACCAGCCTTGCATCCAGATAAGACACAAAAAGGCTCATATTGTGAGATGCCATTTATAGAAAACAGCCAGAAGGGTTAAAAAAAAAAAGAGAGACAAATAGCATATCAGAGGTTTCCAGGGACAGAAGGAGTGGGGAATGAGTACCTTTGGGGCAGATTTTTCTTTTCCTTGTGGGGTGATGGGACATTTGGCAGCTAGGCAATGGTGGTGATTACACAGCATCATTGATGTACTCCATACTCAGAAATGGCAAAATTTAAAAAACAAATAACATTTATTATTTAATATTAATTACAACATGGGAAAATGAAGACTAAAAAAAGAAAAAAAATGATAAAATAAAAAATTGAATCATGCCCTGGAGAAGACAAAAATTAAAGAGAATAAAAGTAAAAGGTCAACGTATGGGGGTAAAACAAACACTTCTGATGGGAGAGACACACCGCCTTTAACAAACAGGCATTGAGCTGGCCCTGAAGCCTTTTCTAGAGGCAGCTCCTCCTCTGAGGCTGGAAGCAGGACAGGGTCCAGGGAGGGCTGTGCAGCCAGGGGTGGAGGGTCCTCAGTTAGGTCAGGAGTGCTGCCCAGGCCTGCCTGGCTCTTCAGCAGGAGCTGTTGGAGGTGGTGAGACTGTTGGAGGTGGACAGGCCTGTACATCTGCCTCTGCATTGGGCTCCTCTGGGTGGGCAAGTTGTTGAAACAGGAGCCTGCTCTGCCCCCTGGGCAGATCGTGTAGTTGTGAGAGGAGAAAAGATCACCCACCAGCCTTCATATCATGTGCCTTCCAAACACAGAACACAGCTGCAGCTATGAATCCCCCATAGGGCATCCTCCCAGGGAAATATCCCAACCAGTGGTGGTCTTTGCTTCTAGTGCCCCTGGGGTGCTGCCTGTACATTTGGGCTGAGCCCTGCACATACACTTGCATTCACCTCTACCCAATATCACCTCAACCTCCTCCAACTTCTCATACTTGGGCTTTGCCTCCTTGGGCTCCAGCTCATCAAGCCAGGTTTGTTGATCATGGGCACCTGGCTCCAGGTGGAGTTAACATTGGTGAGCTGCCAGCAGAGAATGAGTGGCTTTGAGGTTGGAGACTTGTTGGGCCTGAGCAGGTTCAGGGAAGGAGTCCTTCCTCACCCATCCATGGGCCCTATTTCCCTAATAACCTAAATGGCCACACTCACTTCGGACCTGCTCTGGCTCTCAATGGTGTGGTTCACAAGCCCCACACTAGTGGACATGGGCGGGGGGTCTTTGTTGACCAGCTGCTGCTCCATGACCTGGAATGAACTCTGCAATGACCGTGATCGGGAGCTGGTTGGGAGGCCTCAAACCCTGCCGAGCTGTAGTCACTGCTGCTTCTGCCCAATGGTCAATACACTGGTCCCCTATCTGAGTGTGTCCTCAGACCAGAGCAGTGACTTCACTTCCTGACATGAGCAACGACCTCACTTCCTGATAGGAGCAGCGACCTCACTTCCTGACGATGGAGCCCAACAGAACCTGGAACCTGGTAACCAGGCAGCCCCATTCTATAACTGCCCTTCCCACCTCACTGGGATAGTGGCATTAGAGAGGACACCATGTTTTCTTGTTGTCTCCCAGTGTGTCGAGGACGAGGCCGCAAGAGAGGCAGTGATGAGAGTGTTTCTCCACGGGCCCACAGCAGGGTCCAGAGAAAACCTAGATGCCGCCTGTGGCCTTTTTCAAACAGGAACCCAAAGGTAGCACTGGGAGGTTGATTGGGGCCAGGCCACCACTCTGATCCCCCTGAGCAGCCCCATGTCTGCTGTGTGTGTGTGTGTGTGTGTGTGTGTGTGTGTGTGTGTGTGTGTGAATAGAAGAGCAGGGGATTCACGTGAGGTTTGTCTGCCTGGAGCAGGAAGAGGGCTGGGCCTGATCCAGAGCAGAAGGTGCAGTGGGCACAAGCAGCAGTGACTGGGCCAGACTTGAGGACTCCCCACTGGCTGATGGTCACTTTCATTGCAGAGCTCTACCTTCATCAAGGTGGAGCAGCAGCTACCTGAGGAAGAGCCCTGTGACATGGGCAGCAGTGAGGGCCCTGTGAGCCACACCACTGATGGCCAGGAAAGGCCTGAAGTGAGTGTGGCCACCTGGGGCTCTGGGGACCCAGGGCCCGTGGATGGACAACCAGGGACTCCTCCACTTGAGCCGCCCAGGCTCTTCAGGCCTCCAACCCTGAAGCAGCCCAGGTTCCCTATGCCTCCAACCCTGAAGCAGCCCAGGTTCAACCGGCAGCTCAAAGTTTTCACCAGTGACCTGTATTACAGTTCCCATGTCAACCAGACTGGCCCGGAACACCCTGAGCCCAAAGAGGCAAAGATCAATGGTGAGAATCTGGTCAAGTGAGGGTGTTATTGGAAGTGAAGCTGCATGGGAGCTTCTGGGGAGGGATTGTTGCCAAGCACACAGGGAGCACCCCAGAGGCTGGACAGGAGCAAAGATCGGCCTCAGACCACCCTTCTGTTTGACTGGGGGTGGGAAGGACATCCTGTGGTGGGTCCTGGGCTGTGGTTGTGTTGTGTTTTTTGGGGACACATGGACATGCTGGCATCTGGGTGATCTTTTCTCCCCTCTCAACTCCAGCACCAGACCAGGAGGCTGAGGCGCCTCCTCTTGTCACAACTGAGGTTAATCCTGAAGATCAGGATGCAGAGCTGGAGGCATCACCACCTCTAGAGCTTTCACCACCTCCAGCAGCCTCTCTAGCTGCAGCTGTGGAGCCAGGGCCGGCCCCAGAGGAAACTGAGGCCCCACCACCACTGGATGAAGAACCCTCCATGGAGCCCAGGCTTGTTCCTGCCTCAGAGGAGAAGCTGCCTCTGGAGGGCCCAGCTCAAGGACCCCTTGTTGAATGTGATCAACCTGTCCCAAGGGACAACCTTGAATTTATCATTTTCTTTTCCTTTTTCATTTTGTTTGTATGCGTTCCATGGAGTGGTTCAATTTTCCATCTTTTGATGCTTATTGCTTGGGCGTTTTGGGGGATTATTGCTTTCAACATTTTATTTTTCATGGTATTAGCCTTCTTTTTCCCATTGTACAATTTATTTTAAATAATAAAAGTTACCATTTGTGTTTGAAATGGTGCGGTTCCTGAGCATGGAGTACATCGCGATGCTGTGCAGGCCTCACCGCTGTCCAGTTGCCAGAATGTCCCATCTCCCCACAAGGAAATCAGCACCAACAGTACTCACTCCCCACTCCCCTTCCCCTGGAAACCCCTGATCTGTCTTTGTTTTTATTTCTTTAAATTTATGGGTAATTCCTTTTAATGGAATCTTCCTAAAAATATGTGTCAGTCACATATTTTTTAAGATATACTTTTATTGATTTTTTACAGAGAGGAAGAGAGAGGGATAGATATTTAGGAATATCAATAAGTGAATCATCTATCAGCTGCTTCTTGCACACACCCCACTGGGGATGCGTGCAACCAAGGTACATGCCCTTAACTGGAATGGAACCCAGGACCTTTCAGTCCACAGACCGACATTCTATCCTCTGAGCCAAACCAATTTTGGCCAGCTCACATATTTTTATAGCATTTTTGTAATCCTAGCTGGATGAGAGATCAGATGTAAAAGAATATGCTTTCTTAGTAAGTGTGTGTATAATCTCAGGGAAGACAACTAATTGTAAGTCCGAATTTAATCAGGAATGTTCCAAAGAAACTTAAGAAATGTGAAGACTCCCAAGCTTATCCTCAGAGGCCAGCATTATCCTAATTCTAAAACCAGATAAAGACACCACAAAGAAAGCAAAATATAAGTAATATTCCTGATGAGCATAGATGTTAAAATCCTCAATAAAATATCAGCAAACTGGATCCAGCAATACATTAAAAATATCATACACTTTGATCAACTGGCATTTATTCCAGGGATGTAGAGATGGTACCATATCCACAAATGAATAAATGAGTTACTTCACATAAAGTGAAGTCTACAAACTACACAATCATATTAATAGATGCAGAAAAGGCATTTGATATAATCACCCATTTATGATAAAATTATCAGCCTCAGTGGAATAGAGGGAACATACCTCAATGTAATAAAGGCCATATATGACAATCCCAAAGCCAACATCAGGTGAATTGGGCAAAACAAACATATATTAAGTTGGTAGTTTTACCTGTCCTATAAAGTATAGGGTGTTTCATGGCAGGAATGGTTGCTGGGAGGTTGGACAGGGGAAATGATGGGGATTTGGACTAAAGTGGCAGTGTGGGGGGTTATAAGAAGTGATTGGATTCAGGATTTATGTCAAAGCTAATGCTGGCAGGAATCATTGGTGGATTGGATGTGATGCTTGAACAATAGAAATCAACAATATCATAGAGTATTTTGCCTGAGAGACTGGGGAAGAGTAGATTGTTTTTCTATCCAAGGAAGCAAGTGTGGAGCCGACTGGGATTTGGGTTTGGGGAATTCGTATTGAATGAACAAATGAATTCAGTGCTGGATTGGGATGTACTAGATGGTGGGATGATTTAGTTTTTGTCATTATATCTTCACTAAAAAAATTAGGAGCATATGTTTCTAACAGAATCGAAATAGACAGTCTGTGAAATTATTTAACTATTATTTATTTAATGCTGATTTTACTCCAAACTTATAATTTAGATTTGAGGTGGATCAACATATGAGATCGATTTCTATTTCAGAAAATCGTATGTTGAAGTATTACAGATGTACCCTTTGATCCCCTCCACCCTGATCTCCACCACCACTCAGGTCTTCACCACACTACTGCCTGTGTCCATAGGTTATGCATATATGCATGTACTAGTATGTTCTTTGTTTAATCCACTCCTCTTTGCTGTTCTCTGTATGTTTTAATTCTGCTACTCAGGCCTATAGTATTTTAATATAAGCAGAGCAGTATAAGGAATGGGCAAATTCAAAAGGAGTGAGTTTTCTCAGGAGATATAGAGAATTGTTCTCAGTTGGTAATCAGGATGAATTAAGATAAGCAGTCAGAAAATACTAAAGGGTTTGATGATTCCAAAGCAGGAAGAGGTACAATAAAATCTTGTTAATTGGCTGACTTCATTTTCCTAGAGAAGACACTAAACTTGTTATTAAATTTGGACCATTTGTCAGACAGAGGTGGAGGGGAGAGCAGTAGTAAAAATTACTGTTTACAAAGGCCAGAAAGCATGGCATTAGAGATATGTTTGGTCTAGTTTTGTTAGATGGAAATGAGTCATTTTTAGAAAAGTTTTCTTTAAAATAGACTGGCTCATCTCAGTATGATTTTGAATAAAAGAATGAATAAATGCATTATTTTATGAGCCAATAGTCTTATATTCTATAACTTCACATTTTGTCCATCAAAAATTAATCTACAACATTTTTATCAGGAAAATCTAAGGTCTATACTAGGCTCCTCAGACTTCTTTTCTCATCTTCCTCTTCCAGTACAATCTCATTGTTTGTGTTCTCAAAAATGTTAGTATGTATTGTGAGTCACAACACAAACAGGAGGTAAAATGCTGATTTCTACAAATTTTACCTCAACATTCACAAATAAGACACAAACCTTTGGAAAGTGAGAAAATGGTGGAGCCTACTTCCATGATCAAACCGCTATTTTTCTACAAAAAATTATTTTGTTCCTTATCAAAAAGTTGTGTGTGCGTTCATGTACACACCACTCAAATATGGTGCAGGGAAATGGTCAAATTTCGTTGTGTATTTCTAGATACTTCTAATGGGTTAAAGTCCAGTTATTTTCTGTGAAACAGCCTCTCCCTGAGCACTGCTGAAGTTTTTTTTTTTTAAATGAATTTTTATTGTTCATATTATTAAAAATGTTCCTTCCCCCCACCCCCCACCATTGCTCTCCTCCACCAGGTTCCCACCCCACCCTCTGCCCTTTCCCCACTCCCCATTGTCCTCATCCATAGGTGCACAGTTTATGTTCAGTCTCTTCCCACATCCCCCTCTCCCCTTTTCCCCAAGAATCGTCAGTTCACTCCCCTTCCATACCTCTGATTCTATTATATATTATATTCAACAGTTAATATTGTTCATCAGATTTTTTTTTCTATTTCCTTGGTTTTTAGATTCACTTGTTGATAGTTACGTATTTGTTGTTCATAATTTTTATCTTTATTTACTTTCTCTTCTGAAAGAACCCCTTTCAGCAATTCATATAATTCTGGTTTGGTGTTGATGAACTCCTTTAGCTTTTTTTTTATTAGTGAAGCTCTTTATCTGACCTTCGATTCTGAGTGATAGCTTTGCTGGATAGATTATCTTTGGCTGTAGGTTCTTACTATTCATCACCTTGAATATTTCTTGCCATTTCCGTCTGGCCTGCATGGTTTCTGTTGAGAAATCAGCTGACAATCGTATAGGTGTTCCTTTATAGGTAACTACCTTCTTTGCTCTTGCTGCTTTTAATATTCTCTCTTTGTCTTTTGCTCTTGGAATCTTAATTATGATTTGTCTTGGTGTGGTCCTCTTTGGATTCCTTTTGTTTGGAGTTCTGTGTGTTTCCTGGACTTGTAAGTCTAATTCTTTCACCAGGTGGGGGAAGTTTTCTGTCACTATTTCTTTCAGTATGTTTTTGGTATTTTGCTCTCTCTCATCTTCTGGGACCCCCATAATTCTGATGTTGGTTCGCTTGAAGTTGTCCCAGAGGTTTCTTACATTATCTTCAATTTTCTGGATTCTCTTGCCTTCTAGCTTCTGTGGAGGAGTGTCTTCTGGCTCTTTATGTTCCAAATCTTTGACTTGATTCTTGCGATCTTCCATTCTGTTTTTAGGACTCTGTATAATATTTTTTATTTCAGACAATGTATTCTTTATTTCTTGTTGATCCCTTATCATTTCTTGTTGATTCCTTATTAATTCTAGTTGATCTCTTTTCATGTCCTTATAGGTCTTATCGATTTTTTCTAGGAAATTCTTGAAAAACCTTATAAGTGTAGATTTGAACCCTATATCCAGTCGCTTTTGGTCTTCCATTTCTTTCGTTTGTGATCTATTTTGTTGTCGCATTTTGCAGCTACAGATGGGGCAGGGTTTCAGGATGGAGCCTACAGCCTTGGCTTCCATCAGCCCCGGCCTATGCGGCTCCTGGGTTTCAGGGTCCTTCAGTACTTGTTGCAAGCGCCTCTGAGAGAAAGGTGCCCTCGATTTTTGCCTGCTACCAAACAGTCTAGGCTTTCCCCCAATGAGCCTGGTATTGGGATTCGGTTCAGTTGGAAGTGGAGTTGGAGGTTGCATTCAGAGCAGTCTGGAACCCCTGTCTCCTTCCTGCCAGGGCAATTCCGCAGCACAGCCAACCGTCCCTTCCCTGCGCGCAATGTGCGCGCCTCCGGGACCTCCTTTTGCTGCTCCCCCGGGGTTCCGCCTTACAGCCCAGCTCCCTCTGTTTGAGCCTGGGTCCCCGGGGACTGGCCTAGAACTGGGGTTCAGAGCAGTCGGAACTGGGGCCCAGCACAGTTGGAGCTTTTATCTCCTTCCTGCTAGGGAACCCCAGCCAGGCACTCAGCCTCCCTTCTATCAGTCTCTGTCCTCTCCTCACGCTGTGTGTCTCAGTACCTTAGGTTTTTCCAGCTCCTCCGTGCTTCCTTCTGGTTTTCTCCTTGCTTCTCATTGTAGAATTTCCAGTCAGTCGACTTTCCTGTAGTTCTGGGCAATGTCCATTTTATATTTTAGTTGTATTTTATTGAAATTGTTGTGTGCGGCTTTGGCTAGGTGTCTACCTGAGCAGCCATCTTGGATTCTCCCACTGCTAAAGTTTTGCTATATGTAAGTGTGATTGATTTTTTTATGGCTGAACATGGTAGAGCAAAATCAGAAACTTCCTTGTTTTCTTTTTTCCTATTACTAGCACCCTGTGCAGTGACCTTTTTTTTCCATCTAAATAGGGGGCTCTTCAGGTATACAGCACAGCTTCTGTCTCTCAGCCTAGTTCTAGAACATCTGGGCCACCTTATTCAAACTTCCATTTCAGACCCAATTTGCATCTTTCCCTCCATCCTTTCCATGGTTGCCTGGTTGAGATAGAGGGCCAGTGAAAGAAAAAGGGAATTGGGTCTGATTTCATTATTGCTGATGTGTATATTTGTGGTCTTCCTCATCTGCCATTCCTAGGTTGGTGTTAGCCTCCCCCAGGTCATGGTCAGGGTCATGGGAAGCAATGATTAGAGGAAGATGGATATGACTAGTATTAGACTTTCTCCTCCCTCTTTGTATCAGAAACAGCATGCTAATTCCTGCTTGCCGTTTGTTAGTTGTTCTTAGGCAAATGCTATTCTCCTCCCTTCCCTGTGAAGCATCTCATTTCTTGATGACAGTGTTGCCTCGCCCAGCAGGCAGCCTTTTCAATGCCATTGGAATCTGGATAGGTTGGTGCAAGGGAGAACTCAGTTACCTTTCCCTATTCCAACACTATGGCCCCCTCTCACTCGTTCCCGCCCTATTCACCCTGCTGGTGCAAGCTCTACATTGCATGGGCAGCCTCTTGCTTTGAGACTTCTCTTGGAGAGAGGAACATTCCAGAAGACATCACTGAAACTTTCTCAGAAACATCCTTTCACTGTGCTCCTGTGGCAACAAAGGGCACACTGACAAATGTCTCTACACGTATTCTGCTGGGGCCTAAGACTCCAATCTGTCTTCTTTAGGATTCTGTGTTCTCTCTATGGCCCACTTGGGGAGGTAAAGGAAAAAGAAGGCAGTCTTAAATGTCACCAGTCCCATCAAAGAGGATTCCCTCAATGGATCTCTAGCCTTGTCTAATATCAAATGAAGGAAGGAGTCAGGCTGATGGAACAGCTTGGCTACCCCTTGGTAAGTCTTTAAAGACTATGTCTAGAACTTTCCTTTAGAAAGTAAAAATATCTGTCATTCATTGCCCTCAGTTTTGATGCTTTAGGTGAAATTCCAAGACAATTAAGAAGTTTTTGCTTCAAGTTTTGTTGTATAAGGTAATTATTTCCTCTATTTCTCTGAGTTCCTCTGACCTATAGCATAGTTCAAGACATATAGGTAGCCATGTGAAAATTAGCAGAGGACTCAGTCAGCCTACCTATTTTTAAATAAATTAGCACTTTCTAGTAAAAATACAAAGAGAAAAATATTTGGTACAGTATTTTTTGTAATATTTTCTCTCACTGCGACAAAATATTTCTAAGGTTAGAATGTAAAATGTTGTCTGTTTAAGCAATTAGTCTACCTAAGCTCTTCTTACCCATGGTAATTTGTATTCTTTGAGAAGGACATGTCCTTGGGGTTATTAAGCACTGCATAATGACTATCTGAGACCTTGACATACCACTTCTTTCCTCCTTATTTGACTGGGGATTTAAAGATGGTTTTCTGCATATATTTGTTTCTATATTACTCTGTACAGTGTAAAACCAGAAGCCGTTTGTGAAATGAAAGGAATGAACCTTATGGGGACAAAAGTAAACTAATCAGAATCTGTAATTCATTTATGTGAGCCCACAAATCAGGGTTCTGCAAGATATTAAGTTGGGTCCTAAATAAATTAAGTTGTTGAAAGGAATTATAATGATAGCTGAACACATTCCCTAGCAGGATTACTATGCAAATGTACATGCAGACATGTGCACTATGAGTGTATCACTATCAAAATGACAGGTGTAGGAAAGGCTGGATAAATATTTTATGGGTTTTTAGATTTAAACAAATTGTAAGGAAAATTATATTGATTTTTTTTTCAAAATTTTTATTAGTATAAAATATGTTTTTTGCTGATTTTTAGAGAGAGGAAGGAAGAGGGGTAGAGAGAGCCATGGATGAGAGAGAGACATTGTTTAGCTGTCTCCTGCACATCCCCACAGGTATTGAGCCTATGCCCTGATCTGGGATCAAACTGGTGACCTCTCTAAAGAGAACAGGTTCATGGGTCAATGCTCAACTAATTGAGCCACACCGGCTAGGGTTACATTGATTTTTAATATCATGAACACTTTTATTAAGAGATTAAAAACTCGAATTTAGGTCTATGGGTCGGTACAACATTTACTATTTACCAAGGTTATTCTGCCTGCTTCAGAGACTAATTTTCATACAAGTATATCAATGAGGTTATTAATATAACTGAAATACTTACTTTTTGTGTTTATTTAGAATGAATAAATTTTTTCCTTAAATCCCCCTTTCATTTTCTATCCTGTATTATCAAACAGCAATCTGATTTGATTACATTAAGCATTAAAAACTGGATTGGTAACATTTAATGAGTTTAATTCATTCCTGAGTAACTGAAATAGATTCTCTTAATAATGTGATGAAAAAAGTTGATTTATATTATTATACTGTACTATACTATAATATAGTACACTCTACTGTGACTTGTAGATCAATGGTATTTCATAACAGGATGTAATAGAAAGTCATACACCGATACCGCCAGTAACTGGTACAAAATGTAAAAGAAGTAGAGCTTCTGAGAATGAGAGAAGAGTGGCACCAGGCAGTTTTTCAGACACCCGATACTGACTAAATATTGTCAATGAATCCTACTACAGTTGACTTGCTCATGTTAAATAGGTAATACCTCTTTTTAACTTTTTTAATTTATATATTTTAGTCACCGTTTACATTTGGTATTATTTTGTACTAGAGGCCTGATGCACAGAATTCGTGCGAGAATAGGCCTTCCTTCACCCAGCTGCTGGCACCGGCTTCTGTCTGGCACCCAGGACCCAGCTTTTTCTGGAAAGTCTTCTGAAAGGACATCCAGTTTAATTAGCATATTATGCTTTTATTATTATACATTAGTTTTAAGTGTGCAGCATAGTGGTTTGACAATCATTCACTTTATAAAGTGATCCCCTTGGGATTACAAGTACCAACCTGGCACCATACGTAATTATTACAACATTACTGACTGTATTCCCTATGCTGAACTTGGCATCCCCAGGACTCTTTTGTAACTGCCAATCTGTACTTCTGAATCCCTTCACCCTTTTCACTCAGTCCCCTAACATCCTCCCCACTGGCAACCATCTGTCTGTTCTCTGTGTCTATAAATCTGTTCTATTGGTTTATTTTGTTCTTTAGATTTCAATATAAGTGAAATAACACAAAAATCTTTTTTTAGTCTGTGATTTCTAGTGGTTAAAGGAACATGGCAGGTGCTTTTAAAGAGAACAGGGGGCATTCACTAATTTCTCAGATGATAAGTTACATAATGCATTAGAAATAAAAAAATTAACACCTCCATTTTAGGTGAAATACAAGTTTCACTGACATTTAAAAATCAAGGTCATTTATAATTTTTATTGAAGATGGATGTAAACCAGTTCTAGAATCATTAATGTGTAAGTCTCTTTGTATTTGGGGTCTTCTCTGTTGTCTCATTAGAATGCTTTAATACAAATACAGTGCGGCACAAATGAGAAGACAACAAAAACCAATGAGGACCAGATGGTAAGAGACTAGTAGGAACTTTGGAAAATAATGTGATTTAGGGAAGTGGGTGCTTCCACAAGACCTGATCACTGGATGTTCACAGGAAAGAGTTCTTTTTTAATAGTCTCTGAGCAATGGCCTAAAGTCTAGGGAAAGAAGAGGAGTGGGATAGAAGGAAAAAATCTGAACATAACAGAAAATGGGCAGGAGAGAGACCTTAAGGCAGACAAAGATATACTGCAAATGCTGTTGGATGTAACATATACTGCATTAGGCAAGATTATTAAGAGTTTATTTATTCAAAGTAAAAAATCAGTGGTCCCACCTTTCTGATTTTATTTTTAACTAGAGGCCTGGTGCATGAAATTCATTCACAGATAGGGTCCCTAGGCCTGGCCAGCAGTCAGGGCTGATCAGGGCCTTCTGGCTACCAGCTGGGATGTCCCTGGGCTGCTGGCTGCAGACCAGGGACTCCTTTCATTCCGCACCACTCCCTAGTGGTCAGCACACATTATAGTGAGTGATTGATCTCTCAATCAAACTCCTGTGGGGACAATTTACATATTAGGCTTTTATATACACTGAGTGACCAGATTATTATGATCTCTGAACACATAATAATCTGGCCACTTAGTATATTTGTATCTCAAATGGGTACCAAAAGTACTCTAGACTTTTGCTGGAAATCAACCACCTATTTGCCCTGAGCTTTCTATCAGCCAGTGCAAAGGGGAATACTGATCAAGTACATGATTTATAGTACATTAGATATCAAATAAATGAGGTACTCAAGAGAAATAAACTGAGTGGCCAGATCATTATGCATTCAGAGATCATAATAATCTGGCCACTCAGTGTATAGATAAAATATTCACTACAATGGTAACTGATTCTGTTATGCATCTGTCAGATTTGATCAGACCAGCAGAACTTCCATATATATATATATATATATATATATATATATATATATATATATATATAGTATACTAAGAGATTTATTATAGGGATTGGACTTTGTACAACTGTGGGAGCTGATAGTCTTTGTGGGGTGGTATGGCTACACCTGCTAAAAGAAGAAGGATGTGAAGTGGAGCAAACAAGGACCACCTGGAACCTGTGAGGATGAGCAGACAGCCCTGAGTACTACCTGGCATCCACTTCAGGCTCTCAGCTCGGCCATGTCTCCCGTTCTAATGATGGGAGCTATCTGTGAGAAAACCGGCCCCTTCATCACGGCTCAGCTGCTGAAAAACCAGACGGAGGATCCAGAACGGGAGCGCTTTCTATGGCTCTTGCTGAGCCAGCAGAAAAGCCACGACCTGTGGGAGTTGCAACAAAGCCCCACTCCAGACTTCAGACAAAGCAAGGTACTGCTGCTCGACTTCCACCTTCCAAATCTCACAGACATTGTCTGTAGTTCACATTAGCTGGGAATTCTTGGAAACACAGTTTCATCACAGATAAATTGGTAAGAAGCAAATCTACCACAATATAATTTCAAACTTCCTTCATTAGGTTGTCAGTGAGCTGTGATAAAGATGCTGTGGGACAGGAGAGCTGAAACTTTAGCAGCATCAGAATTTCCTAGGAGTAGTGTCAAAACACAGATTTCTGGGCTTTACCAATAGTTTCCAATTTAGTAGGCATAGTAATTGGGTTTCTCTGGACAAAACAAACAAATATAATGTGTGTGTGTGTGTGTGTGTGTGTGTGTGTGTGTGTATTCACCAATTCCTTAAATCAATTTCTCCCTCCCTCTTTCTGTAAATATACACATACAGACATTTATAGTATAATATTTTTGTGATATATATATATATATATATATATATATATATATATATATATATAGAGAGAGAGAGAGAGAGAGAGAGAGAGAGAGAGAGAGAGAGAGACAGAGAGAGACAGAGACAGAGAGACAGAGAGAGAGGGGGGGGGTGGGGAGCAATATTACCAAAATTGCAGTTTTTGCGATGTAAAGTTTACAGTTGTCTGTGGTGCATATACATGCATCAGTACCAGTGAGGTGCTGGTTCAGTGAGGGGCAGCTTCCCAAGCCCCCACCTGCAGCTGGAGAGGTACTCAAGGTCGTGCTGATGGGAACTTGGTGGTCTGCTCAGGGCGGTCTTTCTGACCCTGGGGGCTTCCTACTGAGAGTTTACCAACTTTCTCATACTGATAGTTCAACATCAGTAACTCACATAGTTCTTAAATTGGCTGTTTTCTTTCTGTGCCTGCAGATCATTTCACCATGTCATCTGTATAAAGGCACGTGACAGCACTGTAACTTGAGAACCAGGATCAGAGTGCAGGAGTGTGTGTGGGTGGCGGGCGTTCTTACCAGATGCAAGGAGGTCTAAGCAAGGAGGTCTGAGAGCTGTGTATATAACCACCTCATAATAACAGAAGCTACCTTTTTTCTTTTTATCTCTTTTGGATGGCTTGTAAGTCACAGGCATTGTGCCAGACACTTCAAAAGTTTTACTTAATTGTTAATACATTTCGTTTCACTGCTCTCGCCACGTTGGAAGAGAAGTATAACAGGGTTATGTTAATTTTAGGTATTACATCTAGAAGTGCAAAACTAAAATAGCCCCTCTATTTTTTTATTGCAGGTGTGCCCTTCTTTGTAAAACCTAGTTATAACTAGAAAATGAGAATGATTCAAAGAGGAAGTTACATGTATTCCCATTTGGAAAATTTATCTCATTTTAATTCAAACCTTTAAACTCCTCCAGGCAAATGTATGTAGACTTTCCAGTCTCCTTCCCAGCCCTTCTGGAGCCTGAGGGGCAGGCAGGGAGCATCATGTGGCTAGGAGGCAGTTAGAAAGGAGGGGGCTTAGGATCTATGCATGAGGTTCTAGCGCATTCATTTGAATTCTTGTTCCCTGCTGACACCTAATACTTCAGTCTAGATCTTGTCAATCCAGGGCTGTTGTTTCTCAGCAAAGCACTGGTTGTCCTTGTGAATGAGCTGCCTTTGTCTTGTACCGCATGTATCTGAGGGAAACTCTCTAACCTGAAATCCTTGGCTAAACGTCCTTACCCCAAATCTCTTCAACCTCCTCCCCCTGCTTCTCCCCCCTCCTCTACACTCCCCCCTCTGCCAACACACACACACACACACACACACACACACACACACACACACACACACACACCCCTCAGCAGCTCTCCGTGGATATGTCCACTAGAGGGCAGTATCAGCCACCCTAAGCACTTGTATTCTCCTCTAGGGCACAGGTAAACCACCGGGCAGCTTCAGCATTATATAGAAACCAGATGTTCTGGCCAGCTCAGCTTGTCCCAGCACTGCTGGCTTACTTCGCTGCAGCTGTCCTATTTTGGTGCATGTGTGTAGGTCTTCTGTGCGGTGCTTTTTCCCCCCAGAAATTCTGATATTCTATTGGCCCCAAGCTCCATCTGTATTGATGACTTTCATCTCAACCTATTTAACTTCTCTCCTTGCTCTGAGAATTCTGTTCATATAGAAGAATTAAGTGCACATCAGATCAGAAAACACACACTCACACACAACACACATACACAACACACACACACATCTGTTGCCTCCTTCACCTCTCCATCACCTCTT
Source organism: Pipistrellus hanaki (assembly GCF_964339955.1). NCBI lineage: Eukaryota > Metazoa > Chordata > Mammalia > Chiroptera > Vespertilionidae > Pipistrellus > Pipistrellus hanaki. The sequence continues at coordinate 49,634,264 of NC_140513.1, read as the reverse complement.
GGTGGAACTTGATTGCAAGATGACACTGGATTCAGTGTCCCTCCCTTTGATTCTTCAGGTGATGTGGGGGCCCATGGCAGTAATGGCTCCAATGAATTCACCTCCCTGTGTCTGTGACCCTCTGTGAGTGAATGTTACTCATAAATTCTAATAATTGTTTCTAAGCAATGAAGACAAAAGACTAGAGAGGTTAAACATTTACTCAGAGCAATGAAGTTAATAAATAGTATATTGGAGCTTCCCCAGGAAAGACTCCAAGGGGAAGGTGGACAGAGAATTCTTCAAAAAATTAATAATTTCAGAATGTCTCAGTGTTCCAATGTTTCTCCTTTTGATTTATAGCATTTTTTCATCCATATATATTCCATATGCAGTTGATGAAATGATTAATTTTCAAACCTAAGAATCTTGATTAAAGCATTAATCACCATGTAGCAAATTAGCCTTAAGATTAAAAAACAAAGTGTGTGAGTTTGTGTTGTCTGTTTTCCAACTGATTGCGTCCTCAGCATGAAGAAAACAACACCCTGGGTGTGAAATATTAGCACAAAATATCACAGCCTCTTGGTAAAATGTTATTTTCTACCAAAACACTTCTATCCAAAGTGTTTCAGCTAACAGTTCTGCTATTTAAAAAGCTGTCCTTTTCCACAGTGGTTAATGTTCTTTGTACTTTACTTTTAGTCTTTTTATAAAAAAGCAGGCTTTCTGTAGAACTCTGCTGGGTAACATAAATCTAAACATTGTTGATGCTTAGACTTGTCAAACAGAAACAGCAAATCTTTGGGATATAAATGCCTTCAATGCTAGAGATAGCTGATTGTGGAAATTTTGCCTTTGAAGTGACAATTTAGATCCTTGCCTGTTTAAAGAAAATTGGTATACCTGAAGCATAGAAGAGCACTATAACATGGAAGTAGACACTTAGTAAACTTAATGTAAGCACTGGTAAGCCCTATGCACATATTAAAAGTCAAATAAATTTCATATTTTGAAATCTGCTAATATGTAAATTTATATTTATTAGAAAATTACTTTCGTTTAGTTTAGAATAAAGGGAAAATGGAGGTCCTCCAAAGAGATAAATTAAATTATTTTATTAATTAAATTGAATTTCTGCTGAAACCGGTTTGCTTCAGTGGATAGAGCATGGGCCTGCGGACTGAAAGATCCCAGGTTTGATTCTGGTCAAGGGCATGTACCTTGGTTGTGGGCACATCTCCAGTGGGGGGGTGTGCAAGAGACAGCTGATTGATGATTCTCTCTCATCGATGTTTTTAACCCTCTATCCCTCTCTCTTCCTCTCTGTTAAAAAAATCAATAAAATATATTTAAAAAATTGGATTTCTTTTAATTTGATTCTGTTTATATGCTCAAATGTTTCTGAAAAACTTGAGTATATTAGAGAAACATGTACTAGTAAAATTTTAAGATAGTGCTTCCTTTTCCTAAATATAATTGTTTTTTTATGTTATGCAGATTTTAATTCTTTTCAGAATAGTAAAATAAATATTAAAGGAAAGATGTAGACCCTGGTGTCAGAAAAAATACATTTTGCTTAAAAAATATTATAGAGTAATTCTTTGACTTAGTTAAAAAGGATTTAATAATTGACCTGACATTTTCTTTAAAGAAAGATTGAATCTTTCAACTTACCAAACACTTTTTGTTTGAAGGAACTCGTCTTTTTAAAGCACTAAATAAAGACCTTAAGTACCCCATGTGGGAGGATAAATGTAATTGCTCTTATTTCATATATTTGGAACATATCAAATAAAATATCTCTACCAGTTTATGAAGACAGTACATTTCACATATCTACTGCCTTCTTCTGTTCTTTAAACTGGTCTCTGCTCAGTCCCTGAAATGCCACCTATCTTACTTACCCTCTTAAAATTCCCTAACTGATTTGGCTCAGTGGATTGAGAGTGGGCCTCTGGACTGAAGGGTCCCAGATTCAATGCCAATGGCATGTATCTTGGTTGTGGGCACATTTCCAGTAGCGGGTGTGCAGGAGGCAGCTGATAGATGTTTCTAACTCTCTATCCCTCTCCCTTCCTCTCTGTAAAAATCAATAAAATATATTTTAAAATAAATAAATAAAAATTTTGGGCAGGATAAGGCAGAATTGGATTATAATGCTGGAATGGCACAGTAGAGGGCAAGGTAGAATTACAGAGGGAGACATATGATTGGGGAGCTGAATTAACTGTTGGGCTGGCCCTTGATTAGTGGATGTGGCAGTCCGAATTATTATTTAAAGACATGTCAGATCAGCTTTTATTTTCTTTAAAGATATTTAAATATGTATGTATGTATGTATGTATGTATGTATTTTTAAAGAAAGAGGAAGGGAGATGTGTAGAGAATAGAAACATCAATGAGAGAGGAACCTCATCCATAGGCTGCCCCTGCATGCACCCACACTGGGGATTGAGCTCCCAACCCGGCATGTGCCCTGATCGGGAATTAAACCAGTTATCTCTTGCTTCCTGGGTTGACATTCAACTGCTGAGCCACACTGGCCGGGCTCAGCTTTGCTTTCCTATGCAGTTTTGGATTGGCCAATGGGATGAACATTAGGTCTCTTCAAGCAGCAGTGATGTCAGCTGAGGTGATCTCCTTAAAGATACCTTTCTGTTTTGTTTTGTTTTTTTAAATTAAATTTATTGGAGTGACACTGGTTAATAAGATCGTGTAAGTTGGAATTATACATTTCTATGATACATGGTCTTCATATTGCATCTGTATTTGAGGTGGGATTCAGATTTTGAAGAGGTGTGCTGCTTGCTTCTGGCCAGCTGCCCAGAAACAGAGCCAGAGTTTAACTTTCTTAGGAGGGTCCATATCTTTATGGAAATCACCTCATTGACCCTCAGCAGCAATCTGATGAGGTAGATATCATTCACTTATTGTCTCCAGGTCAGGAAACTGAGTCTTATAGAGGTCCAGGGGTTTGTCTGAGGTCACGGAGCTAAGCAGGGATTGTTTGAATGCAGCTAGGGTGGCTCTGCAGTCTTCTGTCTTCCCTGCAGTCCTCTTGTGCTCCAATGCTTCTCTTCTACAGCCCCCCCCCCCAATTCCTTGGGCCACAAATATCACACACAATTATTAAAAATATGAGTCCATATTAACATATAAAATAAGAATTTATTGACAGGTGGACAAGTCTAAATCATATATTTAAAGAAAGAAATGCTTCCAAGGAAGGTCACGGCCTTACTCATGAATCCTCCATTTCCCTTATCAACCAGCACAGAGCGATTCACTGGAGATCAAAAGCCCTTCCCTGAAGCTTGTCCTCAATCTCGGGCTGGCTCAGTGTCAAAGCTACAGCGGGCTGCTTATCTTTAACAGATGGCCATCTCCCCTCTGACTCAGCTGCAGTGGGTTTGTTCACCCCATTTAGGCTATTGGAGCCAATGAGAAGGATGGCTGTGTTTCTCTTTCCAAACACTGAGAGACCCCCATACGTTCTCCAGCTTCCTTGGGAGAGAAAAAGAGAGAGGTCACTGTCAAGGACTTCTTACTAAAGAGGACATTAAACAGCTGTGAATGTTTCCCACTATGAAACACTATTCATTTCATACTCATCCCCCTTCCCCCTCAACTCTTCCAACAGGGAATTCAAAATGAAGAAAGGAACTCTCAAAATATGCGTAGAGTATTTGTTTCCATCTCCCAATGGCTATGCTTTCAATGGACAAATAACCTCAGGGTTTCCAGACTTTCTTAAAAAAAACTTACTATGTAAGTCAGACAATAAATTTTGGGTGAAATGAAAACTAATTGTCAAATGGCACTTCTGAGAAAGAATTTGGTTTTGAAACAATTTATAGAACTGTTAGGGATGTTGTGATTTTCCCTGATTCTGCAGGAAAATACCTTTCTGGAGCCAGAGAGGATGGCAATGAGAGAACCAGTAAAGCTATCATCACAGGAATGGCAACCGGGTATCAAACCCCTCTCCTGGGCAGGAAAGTGCTGTGGCTTCCTTGTGCACTATCTCAGGCGCATCCTGGTGGCAGGGCTGGGTCAAGGCTATGTGGGGTCCCACACTTCTAGTTTTTTGAGACAAGACTTTAAAAACAAGAATGCAACTTATGTGTAGAAGTAAACATTTATTCAAAAATGAGAAAAGAAATCACAATAAAATAGAAACTTTTTTTTTTTAAAAAAAAGCTCACCAATAGCTTGGCCAGTGTGACTTATTGGTTGAGCCCGACTGACTTGTGAACCAAGAGGTCATGATTTGATTCCAGGTCAGGGCACAGGTCTGGTTGTGGATTGATTCTGAGTGGGGGGAGGGGGCGTGCAGGAGGCAGCCAATCAATGATTCTCATCTTTGATGTTTCTATATTTCTCTCCCTCTTCCTTCCTCTCTGAAATCAATAAAAATATTTTTAAGAACTCACAAATATAACATATATTACACAATCCATGGAAATAGCATTTAAAAAAATTAACTGTTTGAGAGAAAAAAAAACTTTCCCCCTCCCTGTTTTTCTTTTGATGAAACACATATACTTTTCAAAGGAAATGAAGTTTTATCTAGTATCTGTAGAAAAATGGGAATATTTCTAGTATAAGATTTTAAATACTGTAATGCTTATCACTTTTACATAATCTTTTGTTTATAAGTAGACTGAGAGCTTCTTGAAGAAGGGGTAAGAATGTGCTATTGAGTCCCAGCAGCTAGAATTCTGGCTAACATAAAATGCACTGACCACATGTTTGTTAAATCAGGGAACAATTAAGCTGTGGAGAAGGATTAAGTTAAAGGTGATATAGTTCAGCTGGGAAATCGGTTACAGCTTCAGATGTTAAGATAGGTTCCATGCTGTCCGAGGAGAAAGGAATGCATAGGTATTTCCAAGGAAGTCTCCTTCAAGCCCCTCCCCTGCTCTCCTGAACCAATTAGTATTTTGTGTTTAAGCCAGATCTTAACTTAGTTGTGCTATGTGGCTCTATAGGGCTATTTTATAGATGAAAATAAGCAATGAGTACAAGTTTCTGGCCTTTAACAAGGTGTTCAGGCAAATATAGTGCTACAATATCCTCTGTTCTCATGACACCTACTCCAATCTCTTTACCCACATTATCTTACTTGACACCAGCTCAGAGGCCTTTTCAAATGACCATTTACATGTTTCCACTAAACCCTTACAGAATCCATTCCAGAAATGTGCAAAGTGAAAAAGAAAGAAAACACATTTTGTAAGATAAACGGTTTCTCTTTTTCCTTTTAAATAAAATGAGCTGGGAAGAGGCAGAGAACTTTTATGATCCAGTAATGGGCAAGATAGGATAGTCTCTAGCTCACAAATCAAAGAGACCCAAGCTGCAAAAGCTTCAATTTTGTAGAGAACAGCTCAGGGCCAGGCAGAATGTCATCCTTTTTATAGGTTCAACAGAATTCTTCTGTTTTTCATCTTGCAACACAGGCATGAGATCAGCTCTTCAAGTTCCTGGGATGTCTGGATTCATGACTTGTGTGCACTTTCTAACACGCAGAGTCAAGTGTGAATAAATGCTACAGAGAGAGAGGAGAAAGCAGTGGAGAGAGACCCAAAATCTTGGCTGGAGGAATGTCATGTAGAGCTCTTTGGTGTCACATAAATGCCCCCTAGGCCTTATCAGTATGCATACTCACACTAATGAGAGTGGCCAGCTTAGAAGACAGTGGGGTCTGCAGACAACATCATGTTACAGCCTGTTCTTAGTTACATTTAAAATTTGGTACTGGAGGATAAAACTGGCTCTGAAGGTTTATTGTGGAGAACAAAAATGTTTTAAAAGAAGAGCAGGCTTTGAACTCATCCTAAATTTCTTATCCAATGATGTTTTCTGATTTCCATGATAGCTCTTGAAAATCTGATATTCCATAAGTGGGGATTTAAATGGCGACTTTTTATGAGGCATTGGATTTTAAGATTTAGTATTCCCCTGTTTTAATCCATTTTTTTCCATTCTAAGGCTTTTTTTTTTTTTTAACAAGGTTTTATTTTCACATTAAAAAAATAAAATGGAATTAAGTACTACTGTGCAAATGAATGGCATAATATTTGACCTTTAGGTATCCATGAAGCAGATACACCATAATTTAGAGTTGATTATTTATTTATGCATATAACAAACACTGATTGAATATTCATTTTTTACTTTATATTCCCTATATATTATTGTATCAGTAATAACCAAATCAATAAATCACGATCCATATTTTATACATAGACTGTAACGGCTCAAATTTAATATTTTAAAATTATATCTTCATGCCTATCTGGACATTGATAGATTAAAGCTACTAAAGAATAAAAATAATATATTGCTTGTATGCAATTATTTGACAAATTTAAATTAACCATCCTGTGTGATAGGTACTCTAAGATACAAGTTTGCAAGAGACATATGTTTTGCCCTTAAGAACAATAAATTCAAGAACATATGATAAAGTCATAGACAGAAATAAACATGACTATAAACTTTACAATTGCATAGTGAATTGCATAGAGAAAAAGAAGTGTTTTTTTGTCTGGATGATCAGGAAAGTCTTCTGGAAGATATTACATTTATCTGGGCTCTGAAGGTTTGATAAGCTTTAGAGAGGTGGCAAAGGAGAGAGGACATTCTGTTCATTGTGAGCAAAGACATAACAGGAAAAGCTCAGAATAGGTGTAGGGACAGTAGAAGAACAGCTGGGCAAAGGGTGGGGTAGTGTCAAGGCTAATAGGGAATGAAGTGGGAAGAGCAGATTGTCATGAGATCATTAAGTACCTTAAATCCCAACCCAAGGAATCTGGAATTTATTCTATGAGTACTATAGACTCATAGAAACCTGTTAGGTCAAAGGAATTATAGGAATAAAGTGACATTTTAAAAAAACCTCATTTGGTTATTACAATATTTCAGACATGAGGTATTCCGCGTCTTAGGCGAGGCTGAAGGTTAAACCTGGAAAAAAGGAAAAGCAAGAACATTTTTGAGAAGTTTCAAAACTTGATAGCTTCCTAGGTATGTACTACCGGGTTTTGAGTTGGGTGATTGGGAGTATGAGTACTATATTTTTAGGGCCTGGAAGATATGACCCATTTGTAATCTTGACCAATAATATATTGAAATTTTCCTTTATTGTTTATAGTGATACACTTTAGAGATGGGTCAGACTATACTCCCCTTTTGCTAATGATATCATTAAGACATTTATTATGACATTGAGAGCCATTATTAGGAATGTGTCATATTTAATGTTCAAAACTTTGTAGTAAAGTAATTGCTTTTCTGTGTTTTTTTTTTTAAATGGCAAATTAAGAAGTTTAAGTGCAGAAAGAGAGAGAGAAAAAAATAAACAATCCCGAAGTTCAAGGACTTATGCTTGGAAGTGATTTAGAGTCATGTGTTTGTCCCTACCACTTTCCCTACTTCATTTCTACTCCCAGGTGAATATGTTTTATGCTTATGTGATGCCGCTTTTGTGAGGATGGAAACAAAGCCCTTGCAGGTTTCAGGAGTGTGGGTTAAGGTTCACCATCATATTGTGTAGTGCTTGTATTGTCCATTAAATCACATATCATCTGTGTTATTCCTGAAATTTTTATTTAGACAAGATTATTTTATTGAAATTAGAAATAGTATTTGTCACCCACAAATTCACTGTAACGTAGGACCTTCTATTTAGTAGCTTACAAAAAACACATTCATGAATTAGAGCAGAAACGTGATGATAATAATAGAGCATAACTTTACCTCCAACTAATTTAGAAAGAGATACTGTATCAGGGGTTATGACTCACTCATGTTGTCTTGGGTTGATTTTTCTAGAAGTGGAGCCCGAGGAGGGGGAATTATATAAGTGATTTTTTTATTACATTAGTTTCAGGTGTATAAGATAATGATTTGATACATGTATATATTGTAAAATGGTCACCACAATAAGTCTAGTTATCATACATCAGCACACATAGTTAAAAAATATTGTTTTGTGTATGATGGGAACTTTTAGATTTACTTCTTAGCAACTTCCAAATATGCAGTAGAGTATTATTAGTTGTAGTTACTTTGCTATACATTATATCCTAGGATATATTTACTTTTTAACTAGAAGTTTGTATATTTTGACTACCTTCAGTTACTTCTCCAACTCCCCACTCCCCACCTCTGGCAACCACCAATCTGTTTTGTATATCTGTGAGTTTTGTTTGTTTGTTTTTGGTGTTTTGTTTGTCTGTCTTTTAGACTCTACATATCAGTGAGATAATTCATTATTTGCCTTTCTCTGTCTGACTTATTTACTTACCATAATGCCCTCAAGTTTCATCCATGTTGTGGCAAATGTCAGGATTTCTTTCTTTATGTGGCTGAACCAATTCGTGCTCCAGTGGATTCCCTAGGCCTAGCCTGTGGGATTGGGCCAAAACTGGCTCTCCAACATCCCCTGAGGAGTCCTGGATTGTGAGAGAATGCAGGCCAGGCCAAAGGACCCCATGGGTGCACATTCAGGGCCAGAGAGGGATGTGGGAAGTTGGCTAGCCAGGGAGAGTCTGGGGGAGGGCTCTAGGGCATGTCCAGCCTGTCTCGTTCAGTCTTGATCAGCCAGACCTCAGCAAGCTAACCGACTAGTCAGAGTGTCTGCTCCCTGGTGGTCAGTGCACATCATAGTGAGTGGTTTAGCAGCCTTAGCATATTATGCTTTGATTGGTTGAACTGACAGCCAGACACTTAGCACATTAGGCTTTTATTATATAGGATAATATTTCTCTGTATAGTTATATACCACATTTTCTTTATCCATTCATCCATCAGTGAATACTTAGGTGTTTTTCATGTTGTAGCTATTATAAACCAGAGGCCTGGTGCATGAAATTCAAGCAAGGGTAGGCCTTGGCATTTTTAGTTGCTGGGGCCCTCCCAGTCCCAGCTGCTTTGTGGTCCCATGGTCCCGCCCTCTGCCCATCCTCCCCACCCCCCGCCTTGGACCGGTGCTGCCCCTGTTCACTGCCACACACCCCCGGTTCCTCAGTTCCACAGAGCCCCCAAGTTGATCACTTAGCAGAGGGTAGCCTGGGCCTCCCTCTGTGGGGCAATCATGGAGTAATGGCAGGGTCCCCTGACCAATCGTATTGCACCCGCCTTGGCTGGTCTGGCACCAGTGCATGTCATAGTGTGGTTGTCTGGATGGTCATTCTGTTTGGCTGTTCAGTTGATTTGCATATTATAGACAGTGTTGTAGTAATCATGGGATGTAGAAATCTTCTCAAGTTAGTGTCTTCATTTCCTTTGGATAAATATCCAGAAGTGGAATTGCAGAATCATATGGTAGTTTTATGTTCAGTTTTGTGAGGGAGCTCCATACTGTTTTCTATAGTGGTTCCACCAGTTTCCTATTTCCTCCAAGAGTGTACATGGATTTCCTTTCAATACATCCTTTAGAACATTTGTTATTTATAAATGGACATTGAATTTTGTCATATTTTTATTTTTGTATCTAGTGAAATAATCATATAATTTTTATTCTGCATATTGTTAATGCAGCATCACATTGCTTGCTCTGTGAATGGTGAGCCATCTTTTCATCCTGGGAAAATTCTTAGTTGATTATAGTGTATCATTTTTTTAATGTATTTTGAATTTGGTTTGCTAATATTTTATTGAGAATATTAGCATGTATGTTCATCAGGAATATTTACTTGTAATTTTATTTTCTTGTAATTTATTTTTCTGGCTTGGGTATCAAGGTAATGCTGACCTCATAAAATTAGTTTAGAAGTGTTTCCTCCTCTTCTTCTTCTTCTTTTTTTTTTTTGAAGCATTTGAGAGGGACTAATATTAATTCTTCTTTAAATATTTTGTAGAACTCACAAGTGAATCCATTTGATTTGTAATTTTGTTTGCTGGGAACTATAAATGTTTTTTATACTAATGCTCTCATGGGAAACCTACCATGAAGTAGAAATGAGAGGAAATTTATTCTGATGGGACCTCTTGAGTATAGAGTATACATTAAAGCTTATTCCATTTTAAGGTGGATATACCCCCACAGTACTAGTCATTGGCTACTGTCTGTCAAGTATGGGGTTGGAAGGGATCCAATATAATCCCCACCATTTGGGGTGAGAAGGCAGCTCTAATATCCTCAAAACCACTTGCTGGAGAAGATTGATATTGTGGGCACACCAAACCAATAAAAGAGATCCTAGAGGATTTGGGTATTTATGAATGAATAAATGATATGTAAATAATTCATAAATGTTTGCAATTAGAGATACACTAAGAAATGGTCAAATAAAATGGAAAGAGCTTAATGGAGAATAAATTTTTTTTCATCCAATCCATTGACTTTTCTCTCAGCAATGTGACAGGAAACAATGATGTTCTCAAAATAGCCCATTTAGGTTTGGTTAAATGCCAGAATTCTTTATGAGGTAAGGTTGAGAGATTCAAAGCAGGGTCATTAGACATACAGAGACTTGGTCTCTACCACTTACAGTGTGACAATGGACAAGTCACTTATTCTCTCTAAGCTTGAATTCTATCAATATAAACAATAGGTAATTTGTAGGGTTATTGTAAAAATGTATGAGGTATTTCAAACAGTGCTTACAATATAATAACGCTCAATAATTTTTTTTTGCCATATGTATTTTTGAAGATATTTTCTACTATCAGTAAGAGAGACATGAGAGAGTAAATGAAAGGATGGAAGGTATAAGAGGAGATTAGCTGAAGATTTTTGCAAATAGAGCACTTTGGTAAGCTATTTTTGTTGCCTCTAGACAGGAATGGAAAATTCCTTGGATCCTACTTGTATTTTAATTATTGGATTGTGATCAGATACATCTACAGCCAGATATATATTAATTTTCTATACTTGAAAGTTCATATATAATTCTGTTTCTCTGTTAGAATCAAGACAGCTTCTTTATCATTTATATTGACTTTCAGGTACTGTCTAAGTTTAAAAAATTATTTCCTAGTCTATCTATGCCAATTCAACCCTCAAAAGAAAAATAAAATGTATAATGTAATTGAGTAAAGATATCTAAAACCAAGTTCATTGTTGTATATTGTACATTTTTATCTTATTATAAAAACTGAAAGTTTACAAATTAATGTTTGGAAGCCAAATATTCCTGGTGAAGTGCTTTGGTCATTTGAATTCAAGTCAACTTGTTTTATACACTAATCTTGGTGCCTATTTAACAAAATAAAAGTGATGACAGTCATTCAGATTAGATGGAACACATTAGTATATTGTGCATTGTGTTAGATGCTGGAAATACACACACACACACACACACACACACACACACACACACACAAATAATAACCAACAACAATATGGTTCTTTCCTTACCACAGAGGTGATATATTGGTGAGAAAAACAGATTAAAAGATGATTTCAATAAAATCTGTAAAAAGATAAGATAGGCATTCAATCAGTGTGATATCCAATCAGAGGCTATTTAGGAATGTCAGGCGACAGTAGATGATGTCTGAACTGGAATTTGATAAAGTGAGGCAGAAGAAGAAAGGTAAATGAGGCTCATATACAGAAAACTAGGAGGTACAAAGGCATTGAGGCTTTGAACAGTAAGGAGTGTGAGCAATTATAAGAATTTAGCATTATACTAGTACATGAACCACCCCCTGCTGAGTTTGGTAAGTGTGGCAGACTAATGGTGGCCACAGAGTCATTGGCTCTCCTCCTCTGAGAGGTGGAGTAAATATTCCTCTCCATTCCTTTCCCTAGTCTTTATCTCTGTGAGTAATTGGATATAATATGGTGGAAGTGACCCTGCACTGGTTGCTGGATCAGGTATTAAAAGACTAGCAACTCCTCTTGGAATACTCATGGTAGGGGAAGCTAGCCACCAAAGAAGATGCCTGATTACTTCTCTGGAAAAACCATGTAGCTCAGCCCTGGGGCTACATGGAGAGGCTGAGGGTCTCAGGCAAATCCAACAAGGCCCCAGCCACATGAGCAAAACCACCCTGGATCCTGCAGACCAGACTAGTCACTGATTACACACCACCAAGTGACCCCTGCCAATGCTGGGATCACTTGGCTGACTCCTAACAGAATTCTTAGCCCCATACATCCATGCTGTTGTTTCAAGCCATTAATTGTTGGGGTGATTTGTTACAGAGCAATTGAAAATCAGACCAGTGGCATATGAAACTGAAGAGCTATGCAAGTTCAAAATGAGAGAGGACCAAAATCCTTAGTTTAAGGATTTTGGATATTTCATCTTAATGTTTCAAAGTCTAAACTGGTAAAATTGCCACCACTCTGCACACATATGATAGGTTCCTGAATTTGTCATTTCTCAAGCAAGTCCATTTAAATAATTACTTCCAGATTCTATTAACATAATATCAGAAAAGAAAGAGATATCTAATTCCAAGAAATCTGGAAGGACAGAATTTTAAAGTAATGACAATAGCTATGTTTATCAACATGGGCTTATTATGTGGCAGACACTGCTCTAAGTGTTTTGCATATAGCAATTCACTTAATCTTTGTAACCATCCAATGAAGTAAGTAGTAGTATTAATTCAATTTTGCAAATGGGTCAACTGAGCCTCAGAGAAGTTAAAGAACTTGTCAAAGCTACAGAGCTAACAAGTGGCAAGAGAGCAGAGATTCAATTCCAGGCAGTCTGGATCTGGACACTGGCATGATAGTTGCTCTATCTGGCCCCTTGGAGGGAATAGCTATTGTAGGTGATAGTATTGCCTTTTGTTGATAATATCATCACAGATTGACATCTTTACATTTATATATCTCAACAATAGACTATCAGGACCTATAGAAGAAATAGAGAAGCTTGTAGGACCTTTAGCTTGTGCTGAGTGTTGAGCAAGGATATGGGAACAGAACAGACAGAGTGAATTAAGTCTGGAAAGAGGGCTTGGTGATGGAGACTCTAGAGGACATGGGAAAGGCCTTATAGTTGGAGCAAGATTGAATTTAAAAGCCCAGCATGAGAATTGTGTACAGATTTAATCCAACTGGTGTCCCTTATGCAAGAGAAGGCAATAATTCTGTGATCTGAGCAAGCCTCCTTGTTCCATGGGAGCAGAATACTTGAAGGAGAAGCTTCTTTTATGAACTCATTGTTCTTAAAACTCCATGCGCTTTTCCTCTGTACACAGGAGATGGAAATTTGTTCCTTTATGATCAAGTGTTCTGCCTTTGGCTCCCTGGTATTTTGCGTTAAGCTCTGTAGAATAGAATTTAGGCTGAAGAAATTTGTCTTGAATTTCCATTTGATAAATAAGTTCCTTGAAACTCCTTAACCTCTCGGTGCTTTACTTTACCACTTTGTAGGATGAAGCAGGTGGAATTGATGAGCTTCAGTGCTGGGTGTTTTTTGTTTGTTTGTTTGTTTGTTTTGTTTTGTTTTGTGTGGGGGAGGGGGTGCAGGGAGAGTTCATCCAGTATAACAATAGCTCCACATTTCCTGTTCTATCTGGGACTTGAGAGGTTAAGCTTTATCACACATCACTATTCAATGAATACACTCATTATCATAAGAGCCTTCTTTCACTGAGCCTCGGTTACATGGCAGCCTCTGTCTTCACTACTTCATTTAATTTTCATTCTCTATTTCTTCATTTGATCTCCACAGCATTAGTTATTTTATAGTCAAGGAAACAGGTTAAACGAGGTTGTCTATTCAAGGACACAACATTAGCACAAGACAGAGCCAAGATTTTAGCCTGGTTCTCTTTGACTACCACCATTCATATTTACAAGTGCAATGCTGAACTCATTGGCTTAAACTTTAAAACAAAAGCAAAAAACATTGCAAAATAAATGAAATTAAAATAGTAAAATTTCTTGCAGAGCAGCCAGTGGTGTCTGAATCTGGTATTATTCTGATTCAGGAGAAAGTCTTACTCAGCCTCACACATGGTGTGAATAATGGCATCAAAAAAATGTTCAACATAAATTTCCTCCAGACCTAAGGCCTGGGCTAGTATGCTAATGTATAAGTCGTTTAAATATTTCACAGCTAGAATAAATGGCTAAACATAAAAACGTGTATTTAAATGTGGATGAATATGCCTACAGAGGCATCAAAGGCACTGCTAATATTATGCATGCTTCTTAATCCATGGAGGATGGAAGTCCTTTGGAGTCAGCAATGAGGTGCAATAGTCTCCTTGCTAACCTTAAAGTTCCAAGGCCAAATAAAATATAACCAGAAAATGTTGTAAAAAAAAAAAAAAAAGAAGACAGCATTATGGCAACCTTGCAGTTACCAGGTATTCGATAGCCACATCACCTCAATGAACCAGCACCAGGTCAACCCCAAGGTCAAAGCCAGCCTAGAGGGAACAGCAGAAAAGTAGCATTAAATTTCTCTCATGTTCAGCCCTCAGTTAATAGTGGAGAAAATGTCAACAATTCACTTTGGATAACAGATGAATCAGGGATCTTATCTCAGAGGGCCATGGGTGGCTTGGAAGTCTCAGATACTCTTTAGAGCTGGGCGACGGTGGGTTTGGTAAAGACGGGTGTATTAGACCACATTTGACTTTCCCTTTCCCTCAATTTTTTTGGGAAGGGTCAAACAACAAGGAAATAAAAACAAGCAAACAAAAGAGATTATTTCCAAAGGATTCTCTTGACATCTTCTTTTATTATTTTTAAAAATTTAATTTATTTTATCTCGTTAGCACATGGAGCCCTTAATATTCTTGATTAAGCCTATGTCTTACTTCTTAGTGAAATGGAATTTTTGGACTGGAACCCAGATTCTTTGTCCGCCGGAATCGAAGAATGAATCCACAGACAGAAAGTGGTATAGCAAAGGTGGAGATTTATTGAAGAACAAGTACAGACTCCCACATGGGGAGAGGGAAAGAGTCCCACAGAATGAACTCCTGCATGGGGAGGGGGAAAGGGTCCCACTTAGTTCTTTTTCAACTATGGCTTATATAGGCTGCAGATCCTGGTGCCTTGATATATTAGACTGGTTATATAGTAACTCCTGAGATCAGAGATCAAACCTCACATGGGAGGTGGGGTTCTCACCCGCTCCTTCCTTATTGTTCTTTTTCTTTTTTGGCTTTCTTCCTTCTTCTTTATTTTATAAATATAGACCTTTTGGGCTACTTCCAGCTCCCCTGTCTTATGTAAATGCAATTGTTGCTACTCCCTGCACCTGACTTCCTTGTGTTATGAGATGTACCTTCGCCCTGTGTTTTTCCATGGACCCCAATTCTAAAAATTCCCTAAGCCTGCCTATAATTCCCCTAAAATTCCTGTTTCATTAGCATAATATTTTATCTGTATAAAACTAGAGGCCTGGTGCACGAAATTCATGCTTTGTGGGGAGGATGGCTTCTGGGCAGCAGCTCCATGTGGTGGTAACAGGTGCAGGTTTCACTTCAGGGTTTGGAGAGGAAGTTGGGTCTACCCCAAATGTCACAGCTGAGGTTCTTAGAAGTGGCCCAGAGAGTTCCTTCCTGCCTTCTCCCTGCCCTTACCCCAGGTCTATGGCTTAAAAATTAGGGCACCAGGCTGGGGCTGAGCATCCTAGGGGCCTTTGTAAACATTTGCAAGTACAGGCAGCAGGAGCTTGAAGGAACTATAGGAACTGGTGGGGGCAGCCAGAGCCATGGGTGGGCAGTGCCCATGGGGCATGGGGTGGAGGAGGTATGCTCCTCCAACAGAGACAAAGAGGATGGAAATGGGGATAGAAAGAGGGACAGGGAAGAGAAAAACTCAGAGGAAGAAAGAGAGAGATTGATTCAGAGAAAGATTCACAAAGAAGAGAGACAGACAGAACGATGGAGTTCTGCTGAGTCCTGTATGAGTCAATGGGCATTTTGTGTGTGTGTGTGGGGGGGGGGGGGGGTGGCGGCGGAGTCCCAGGGCCCGCACAGGATGTGCCAGTGTGACAGTAAATACATCGTTGTGTTGCACTCGGGAGGAGGTGTGCTGGTCATGCAGCACCAGCTCCTTCAGAGGCTTGTGCAGGTTGTAGGGCTCCGCAAAACCCAGGCCAGTAGATGACACAGTGTTTGGTACTGCCGCCACCAACACAGAGCAGACACAGCAGCCCCCTGGCTGCTCTCATGGATGAGTAAGGTACCATCCTGCTTGTCGATCAGCATTTCCTCAGCCTGCGTGCGGTTGACCTTGCCCACATACCAGGTGCATTCCTCATGGTGGGGACCGTCATCCTCATTCTCCATCAGTTCATACTGGTCTTCAGGCTCATGTGTGATTCCCAACCATTTGTTGATTTTCTTCTGCCGGGCACCTTTCTGGGTGAGCCACACCAGATACTGGTCTCGGATCTTTTGCAGCTGCATGAGGACTGGCTTCAGGCTGTTCATGTACTTATCGACCTCCCGGTTGTCCAAGGCCTGTGTCTGCAGTTCCTGTTCCAGATTCATGTGGCTCTTGTGGATCTCAGCAATGCGAGACTTGAGCTGTTCTGAGTTCAGCAGGATCCTCTGCATCTCTTTTCCATTGCCCTTATGCCAGAAGCACTCCAATTGTTGTACTGTTGCTATTTGACTCTGTTGTGCTGTTGCTATTTGACTCTTGCTGCGCTGCTCTTGAGTCTGGCCCTGCTCTTCCAAGATCTTGATGGTCTCATTGAAGGCTTACTGCAGTTCCTGGGAGGTGTGTGTGTACTCCTCCTAGAGCTGGTCATTCTCGAGGCTCTTGTCCTCTGCTTCAAACCAAAGTAAGAAAAGAAATGTTTAGTTCTGATCGTCCTCACCGCAAGGCAACAGCAAACCTCAGTAGAAATAATTTCCTGCCATAAGTTAAGTCCAAATACTTTGAGACTGAGGATTATAGGCGTGACTACATACATGGGGCAGTGACAGGCTCACATGCAGGCATAGGCACCCAGGCGTCCTCCACAATCTCACACTCCCACAGTCCCACACTCCCACAGTCCCACACTCCCACACTCCCACAGTCCCACAGTCCTCTGGCCGCACACTTCTGGCTTTTCTAGCTCCTCCTTAAATGGTGTTTCCTTCAGTCCCATTGCAGGTCCAGGCCCTCTTGTTGGAGAGGATTTTTCTGTTCTTTGGCATTGATGGCTGCTTACTATTTGGAATCAGTAAAGTTTCATGAGCACTGCTGCTGCCATGAACATGTCGGTCCTAAACTCACTCATGAGACAACCGCTCATTCAGTCCCCAGCTGGTGCCATCCTCATTTGCAATGAGAATGTACTGTGCCGAGTCGTTTTCCAGTCGGATCTTCCTCTTCCTTCCCCAGCACACTCCAAACCTACTCTGGCTGACCACCCAACCCCACAGACCTTTAAGACCTGACCCTCTATCTCTTCCACTTTCCCCCATCAAACTGGTACCCTGTCGCATTGCCTAGGGGTGTACCTAACCCAGTGGTTGGCAAACTCAGTCAACAGAGTCAAATAGCAACAGTACAACAATTGAAATTTCTTTTGAGAGCCGAAACTGACTTCTGCGCATGGGCTACGAAGTTTCAATCACACTGTTTGTGCACGCCCACACATGGTATTTTGTGGAAGAGCCACACTCAAGGGGCCAAAGAGCCACGGTTTGCTGACCACTGTCCTAACTGCTCCCTGGGGGGTGGGTCCAGGCTGGGGAAGGGGCCCTGGTGTTCTGGTCTCTGGTTGGTCTGGTAGTTATGGTAGCTGGCTTTATATATATATATATAGATGACATACATAGGATTTTGAAGGTTACCAATTATATAGGTTACATTTATCAAAACATTTTAAGATGTTTACAACATAGCAAAGAACATGATTCTTTATTCTCATAATAAAAAGATTCTGGCAGTGATTCAAAGTCATGGTAAAAGTAAAGGATATTTGATACATCTGCACTAATTGCTAATTGAAAATATATGTGATTTCTATTGATGACCAGTCATAGGTATTGCCAATAGTAGTATAATTTGGTGACTGTTTTTATAATAAAACAATGCTAAGATTCACTTACTGTTGATTAAAGTGTTAGTTTTTCCCATTCGACTTCTTGGACCTCTTGAAACCCAGGAACCCCAGGAGAAGGACTTCTACAGGACATGCAGATTACAAAACAGATAACCAAGTTGCCTTTGAGTAAATAATATTAGAGTCTGCTATAACCTTCATGCTGTAGCAACTAAAGATGGTAGATAGGTTTGTTTATTATTCAAAAGATTATGGCTATTATTATTAGATAAAAGAAAGTGGCTCCTTTTTGTGGTTGTTGTTTTTGTTTGTTTGTTGGTTTGTTTGGTTCTCAAGCAACAAATGCAGTGTCTAGAATTGGCATTTTTCACAGTTGAGGATCTGTGAATTGAGAAATTTACCTTCTAATGAGACATACTATTCTAGATTTGGTTGATTGTATGAAAGGATGAATAATCACTCTACTATTAAGTCAAATACTTTTCTCCCCCGAGAGTGTGTGCAGTACAGATGAGCCCCATGCTCTGTGACCCTCCCCCGTGGTTTTTTATGTTTTTTGTTTTTTTTCATGCAATGATTCTCTACAGCGTCCCCTCTCCTCATCACACTCAGTTACCAGCGGTAATTTCCCTGCATCCTTTAAGACTCCCTATGATCTCCCACTCCTCCCATTCCATCTCTGCAGAATGTATTACACGTGCTTTTCATATCAGCTCCCATAGTCTATTGTGTCTGTCCCTTCTGTCTTTTACATTGCTTTGTAATTACTGGATTACATGTCTGTTTTCAGTTTTAGACTGTGAACTGCTTCCCAGCAGAGTCGGTATTAAAACCAGAATTTTAACCGAAACCTCAGCCCACGTTTTCTCAAACGTTTATGCTAAGCTCTAGGGGTGTTAGGTTGTGTAAAGCACAGCACATTCCCTCGAGAAGCTTGTACTCTTGCTGAGAATGGAGATTGTGTGTGTCTGTACATGCACATGCAAGACTAAGAACAGGAAGAGCAACTGGTAGGAAATACCGGGTGCCAAATACTAAATAACAAAAGTAATAATATAAGGAAATCTCTATTTTGAACAAGGTTTCAGAGAAGAAATATTTTAATCGAATTTTGGTGGTAGCATAAAGCATCCTGGAGGAGGCAAAAACTAAGCTGAAATTAGAAATGTGTAAAAAGTTAAACATTGTGGAGGGATAGGAATGGATCTATGGCATCTCTTTGCCAGGTTTTTCTCCTCCAGTTTGAAGACCGCTCGTTCTTGTAACTATTTCTTACATGGCATGATTTTTAGAGCTGCTTATTTCCTAGAAATTTTCTTGTGGGCAATATCAGTTGTTATTTTTTTTTTTTTGTCAAGATAGGTATCTAGAACAGCATGCCATAATATAGATGTGCTTTGACCAGTTATTTACTTACCTTTTGATTTGAACACTGTATTTATTGTATTGTCATCTATAATCGTGTCTGATGCCTTGGTATCCGTGGCCATTACTAGGAAAATAAGCAGAAGGTTACCTAAAGCCAAGGATATTTTTTATATAACCTGCCATTAAGAATGTTTTTCAAAAATATATTTTTATTGAATCCAGAGACGAAGGGAGAAGGAGAGAGAGAGATAGAAACATCAATGATAAGAGAGAATCATTGATTGGTTGCTTTCTGCGTTCCCCCCATTGGCAATCTAGCCCATAAACTGGACATGTGCCCTAACCAGGAATCATACCATGGCCTCCTAGTTCATACGTCAATCTTAACCACACCGGCAGGTCTGCAAGAATTTTTCCATTTTTGTTCATCCACTAAGTAAATCAGTTAGTTATTAATTTATTCCACATAAACTTATCAGACTACTTCTATGTTACCTGACATTATTCAATAGAGGGTTGAAGCCCAAAGATGAAATTTTCACAAACTTTTCTTAGGAAGAAGTTTAAATGTAATGAAAAATTGAAAGAATCATACAGTGAATAACCACAGTCACACATCCTATGATTATCATTTGCCTGTATTTACTTTATCACATATCTATTTTCCTATTCATCCTTATATTTGCCCATTAAACCTTATATTATGATCCATTTTAAATAAAATGACATATATAAACAATTCATAACAACCCATAAATACAACAGCATGGGTACCATGAACTAGAGTTCGATATGTTTGTTTGATTGAATTACATTAAAAAAAAACCTTCATAATGCAGTTTCCTATGCTATAAAAATAGGGTCTAATTTCAGTTACACTTGTGAGGCTATTCCAGTCAGTCAAATAAAGTAATGAGAAAATTACTATGGCAGTTATTTGTATTTAGATTTTCTAAAAATGAGAGACACCAGTGTATTTTTCCTAAAATGTTAGTGTCATATTTGAAATGATAAATGATACTGACTTTGAGCGATAGCTTTATTATCTGATCCAAATCAGCCACATGATCTGTCGATATTTAAGACACATTATCACCCCAGAAATTTTCCTCATGCTCCTTTTATGTAATTTTTATTTTTTCCAGATAAGTTTTATGTATTGTATTTCAGTATTTTAAGTCTGCTTATATTATAATTTTTTGAATCTTGATTTTATCATTTGTGTACTATGTGTATCATAAAGTGTAATGCCATTCATTTACAATTTTATGTGTACACAAAAGTTGTTGCTTAGTGATGAAGAAATAGTTCAAGTTAGTAGGTAAAATAAAGCCCTAAGATACATAGCTAAAAAGTCCCCTTCAGTTAGCACTTGATACATTAATTATTACCCAACTGTGCTATGCTTTGCAATTTCAAAGAAGATAGTACAGGAAACTTCTTAAGAGGTTAAATGTACCTAATGAGAATTAATTACCAAAGTAGTCTGATATTACACATATTCTTTAGGCATTTTAAGTGTATGAGTGGACTCAAGCACTTTACATGTATCCTAATTATTGTTAACTCTGTATATTGTAGAATCATAAAATATCAGACTTGGAAAGAAACTAATACATCATCTGGCTCATTGCACTAGCAGACATATTAAATATTAATTCCAAACATCAGAATGAGTGATCTCATTGTTCCTTCCTGTACTTCTCCAGAAATGAGACGTGAGCTCTTTGTAAAGAGGGTCATTTCAGTGAACTGGAATGTGACACTGGATTATGGGACTTTATCTTTACTATCACATGGCACATAGGTCTGACAGGTAAAAGAGAAAAGTGTTATTATTTATGCCCAAGAAGTAGATGTTGATATTTTAATAATAAAATGTTCTTTTTATGATTGATTTGAGAGAGAGAGAGAGAGAGAGAGAAACATCAATTTGTTGTTTCACCTATCGATGCATTCATTGGCTGTCACTTGTATGTGCCCTGACTCAGATCAAACTGCAACCCTGGCATATTGCAAGGATGCTCCCACCAACTGAGCTTCCCGGCCAGGGCAATAATGAAATGTTCTTAAAAAAGAACACTATGCTCATTTTATGACCCAGGGACTTCTTGTATGTATGTTGTTGAAAGGTTAGTGCCGTTATTGGTGCAGAATATTGTGTTTTTTAAAAAAGCAAATAATTATTAAAATGTTTCCTAAGATTTTACATCTTATACCTTTTATTTTAATTTAATATGATTTAATTATTTTGTTACTCCTCACAAGAGGATATGTTTCCCATTGATTTTTAGTGAGAGTGGAAGGGAAGGGAGGGTTAAGGAGAGAGAGAGAGAGAGAGAGAGAGAGAGAGAGAGAGAGAGAGAGAGAGAGATTGGTTGCCTCCTGCATGCCATTCACCCCACTGGGTCAGGGGCTATGGAATGAACCCAAAACCCAGGTATGTGTTCTTGACCAGGAATAAAATCTGCCATTCTTGGGGGCAATGCTCTACCATTGAGCCACACCGGCGAGGGCTAGACATTGTTCTGTTTAGCACAGCGACCTGCACTGTGAAGGTTTGGAACACAGCTCTTCTAAAGTGGCTCATGCAAGAGATATATAATTTAAATCCTACCCAGTAATTTTTCATGGAAATAAATAAAGGCTTATTGCATTTAAACAGTAAATACTACTTAAAGTAAGGAACCACATGCCACTTCATTGATCAGTTTTATGAATAAAGTTCTGTCACTAGATTAGAAAGGCATCATGTGACTGAACTGAAATAAGCCTGAGGCTACATTAGACCACAGCTGAAACTCAGCATGTTTAATTTGCTGTAGCCTGCAGCCCAACAACTTGATCTTTTGTCACCAAATGCACTAAAAGAGACCATATATCTCTCACGCACTTATGTCAAGGAAAGCACCACAACCTACTTATCATACTTGCAAAACACTTAAGAAAACAAGGCAAATTCCCCAGAGTTATTCAGCTTTTGGTAAGGGTTTTATTATTGCAATCAATTACAATGTTGTCAAACCTGACAAATTGAAGTTCCTAAATAACGGTTCATAACCAGGCCTCTTACAACCAAGAGGAAAAGCCACTTCTGGCCCTTGCTTATTTCCGTATACCGTTTTGAGAATCATTTGCAAAGTTGTTAAGTAGGCAAATTATAATGTAAGAAGACCATATGGAAAGTAAACGTATTTCAAAGGTAATGTAATCTCATAAAGGATAGCAGAACTATCTTAAGATTAAACATACAGAATATAATAGAACCAATGCAACAGGATGCATTCAGTCACCTATTTTAATAAAAGCTAATTAAAATATAGTTTCTTACTATTTTCCTATAACCAATGCTATTGGGTTGACTGAGTAGAGTTACTAATTATTTAAATTGTTGAAATGGTCATAGAACATGTAGGTCTGAATATAAAAAAATACCACATTTTTTTTTCTAGTACATTCTGAGCTTTAAATGTTTCAGAATTATGTGTGACTTCATCTTCTAAACCTTTGGAGGAGTGAGTAGCCCTCTTTTGTTGGGATGATGTGACATCTTGTGCATTTTGCTTACCCCAGCACTTCCTGGAATGATACAGCATTACATGCACATTCTCCTTTTGGAGGTGAAAAGCACCATAACAGAGCTAATGTCTTATTCATCACTGTGTTATCAGACCATACTAACATAGAATTAGAACTGTGGTAAGTCCTCAGTGAAGCAGAAGGAAGGAATAAATGAATGAATGAAAATAGGGAGGGAGGTGTGATAAACAGATTAAATCTCCAAATTTGTCCACTCTTCTCCTTACTGATTCCCAGGGCCGGGGGCCGTGCTGGTAAATGTTTAACAACTGGTTCTCAGAAACAAATAAAGAAATAAAACAACCTCCTAATTTTTTAGCCCTTGCTGATTTGCGTGGTGTAAATATACCTATCATGGCCGATTTCAGACTGCCAATCTGATGTCACGAAATTCGGAGCTGAGAAGAGGCCAGTTCTCAGGAGCCAGCACAGGCTGGCTCCAGCACACCACTGCCCCCGGCTTCTGCAATGCGTATTTACATTTCCTTCCACTTGCAGCAAAGGTTATTTCCTCACCACTAGGAGATTTGGTTTGGTCATGTGATTTGCTTTAGCAGATGGAATTTTAATAGACAAGCAAGTGCTTGAAATATGTTTGCTTCTCTATCACCACCAGACAATCATGGCAGGTCTCTAAGGAAGAGAGAAATACTTGGAGCAAAGCTATATCAGTTCCAGCCAAACCCAGCCTAAGTCTCCATACCTCCACCAATCTAAAGATCTGAGTAAGACATCAATGTATACTGTCATAACCACAGATATTTCAGTGCTTGTTAGTTATACAGCAAAAATTGGCTGATACATACTGCAAGGGGAGTGAAAGTGTGAGGACAATCTGACAGAGCATTACAGTAAGAGGCAAATATCCAGAGCTCTATTTCTTTTCTGCTGCCGAGTGTGTGTGTGTGTGTGTGTGTGTGTGTGTGTGTGTGTGTGTTAATAGTGAATTAATAGTGGGGATTATTGATCTACTTTGTGTTTCTCTTTCTGAATTGAGGACCATAACCTCTTCCTACTTAATAGTGATATTATGAGCTACTCTATAACAGCAGATCAGTGTTATTGTCGCCATTGTCACTTAGAACCTGGGGAAGAATTAAGTCAATTTTATCTTTAAAGCTTTTTATTTATTCATTTTTACAATTTATCCATTTGTAGGTAAATGCTTACTGTATCCATGAACTATATGGGATATAAACTATTCAGTGTTTTTTGAACAATATATTTTTTGTAACCTCTTAATTCTCTACATTCGTATTTTCATTCTGATCACCTACTGAAGCATCTGTAAGTGGTTATAAGTAATTACCAGTTGACATATCTAAGGACCCTTTTTCAGTCGACAGTCTGCAGGAAGTTTTTTTGGAGTTAGCACTTAACAATTTTCCTTTTCCTTTGTGAAATTCTTTATACCTGGCTTCTGTGGAACTTCTGAGCTTTTCAGTTTTGGCCTCCCTTACTAGTTGAATTTCCCTCATTGTCAGAAGCAACCAAAGTTCAGTCCTCCGCTCTCTCTCTCTCTGCACTTACCTTTCAGAACTCTTACTCAGACACCTGTCTATTATTGCTTTACCTTTCTTTTCAGCTCCTGTGCCTCTCAAGTCCACATCTCTGTCCCTAACCTCTTCAGTGCCCAGAGAATGCCGAATATTTCCACTTAGCCCCTCTCTAGCTATAACTTCAAACTGAAGCTAACTTAAATTTAATTTATCCTCTTTTTTATTGAGAGTTACTTTAATTTTTTTTATCAGTGACTCAATCATTCCCCCGTTAAGACAAACTCTAAGATATTGAGATAATATTTTGATGTAATATTTTATTTCCCCCCCAAGTCTCCAGTTCCATTACAATTTAGTTACGTAGTGCTCTTGAATTTTTTCTAGTAAATATTAATGTTTTTCACTAATATTTGCCCACCTTCTTAAGGAAGGTAGGATTCTAGTTCTCTTATCTTTTGGAGCTAGACATGGCTTCATAACTTGCTCTGGCCAATGTAGCATGAACAGAAATACCAGGTGCTACCTGGATATAACACCTAGAGGTAGCTTCCAACTAAGGACTAAGGCAACAAGCATGGGTAGAATCTCCACATCATAAATGGCGGTGCAGAAAAAAGGGCAGATCAAGATAAGAATCAAGATTCTTCATAGCATTACCAACCCCTTATACACACTCTGGATGGCCTATTCCTTGATGTTTTGCCAAGTAAGACAAATCCACTATTTACTTAAAGCCTTTGAATGGATTCAAAATACGTTGTCTTTTTGCCATACCTGCTTTTAGGTTCAAAATAGGAAAATGCCTATTCCATTTTATACTGGATTTTAGAGTCTCACTTGAGCCCAAACAACCATTAATATATTTTTTCTTCTTTTAATATAATGCTACATTATTGTACAATTAGAACTCACCCTCCCTTTCCCCCAATTTTATTTTTCTAAAAAAAAGATCAGTGTGAAAAAAAAATCATAGTGAGAAATACTGTTTTAGGGAACAGATGAAAATATATTCTGAATACATTGTGTATTTCAGATTTATAAACGGAAGTCTCTTCCTATTGAAGTACTAAATCTTTAAAGCTTCTACAGTCCCCCCACCTCTAACCCCAACTTTAGCACAGCTTGCTTTCATCTGCCAAACAGAATGTGAAGTTATATTTTGCTAATGAAGAGCAAGTCAGCTGGAATTACACTCATTTATTCCTCTGAGACATCAAAACAAAAATAAAGGCAAGCTCTGCCCTATTCAGTTAACAATGATATCAGAGTTGAAATAATTATTCATGGAATGAAGAAATCACCTGCCAGGCAATTAGTCAAAGTATAGTCTGACTTTGAGATAGAGGGAAAAAAATTGTCTAACACGAATTACAGAGGACAGGAGTGTAAGAGAAATATAGAGCAATTCCTTTAGTTGCAGAAAGTATATCTATTGCTCTCTAATGACTTGTGACTGTGGCTGATAAGGTTATCACAATGCAAGACTGAAGTGTTGATTTTCTCTCAGGTCTCTATTATCATTGCTCTCTGCATCACATTTTAGGACTCCGCAGGAAAATAAAATGTAGCCATTAAAAACATCTTTCTACATAATAAGCACATGCTGAAGGGTTATCATCAGATAAGGGTGTGTAACTGGATAGATGTTTCAGAGGCCTCCGCTGCCTTCCCAAGGTTACAAAGAAACGAAACATATGGTATAGCGATCTATGGATGCTTGCAAAGAAGCATTCCTTCCTGAAACATTTGGAATGTCAACCAACACAAATATGAAGCGTAACATTCTACTTATTCACTCTATTCGGTACTTCAGAAATAAGAAGGGCTTGAATAAAATGAAGAATCAACATCACGCCACTTTCAAAGTCCTGATAATGTGAAGAGCCCGTGGCCTCTATACTTGAGTAGTCAGAGTCAAGTGATTCCTCTCCAATCATTTGAGATGAATTTCAAAACAGTTCATTACATCCTCTCAAAAAGTCTACTATTTTTCAAATCACAACTCTGTTCTAACTGAGGATGCAGGTAATCCCATGCCCTCCCTGGTTCTGCATATTCCATAGGGGAAGGGGGCAGAGAGCAGAGGAACAGGGCAGAGATCTGGCGGTGGGAAACTCATGGATGCTGGCTGGTCCTGGGGATAATTCACAAGTTGTTTCTCAAGGAAAAAGAAGGAAAGGATGTTTATAGGAAGCTTTTAAGAGTAACGATGAGTTCCAAAACTGCTGGAGGTGATGCCAGCACCTGGCAGATTGAGCTGATAGATTAAAGAAAGACAATTAAAAAACTCCGCAGGGAAGATAATGAAGGCATGAACAAGGTTACTAATATTCTTGTGAATGTGAGCTCACCTGATATGTAATGTCTGACTAGGAGGATTAAAAAGAAAAAAAAATGTTAATTTAAAAAATTATGCTAATGACATTCAGGTCAAGTAAGTTAATTGTTTTTATTATAAAAATGTTTCTTCAGCTTTAAACCAAATAATATATATTTAAAGTGGAAGAAACATGTAAAAAATATCCTGAATATAATACAACCTGAAGACATTAAAAAAATTTCCCCCTTTTATGTTATAATAATTCTCACCAAAGGATATGTTTATTGATTTTTAGAGAAAGAGAAAGAAAGGTGTGCGGGTGGGGGAGAGAGAGAGAGAGAGAGAGAGAGAGAGAGAGAGAGAGAGAGAGGCATTGATGTGAGAGGGAAACAGCAATTGGCTGCCTCCTGCAAGTATCCCAACTGGAGGTTGAACCTGAAACCCAGGCATAAACCCTGACCAGGAATTGAACTGGTAACCTTTCAGTGCACAAGACACAAAGTTCCAAGCAGCTAAGCCACCCTGCAGAGGCTAAACACAATTTTTTTATAGTTACATAAACTGTAGGTATAGTTTCCTCTCTATAATTATCTACTTTTTAGGTTTCTTTTGGGGAGAAAATTAAAGAGGAACTAGAGGCTACCAGTAAACCTGGGGGAAAATATATAAAAGTAAAGTGTTTCATAGAATGGAGTAGATTATTTTGAAAATCACCCTGGGGCAGGATGAAAGGAGCTGAGATAAAAGTATACCTGGTTCTTAAAACTGCTTTCAGTAGCGTCAGAGTCAGGAACTGGGGTTGTACCTAAGATAGCATGTTGTAGGTGCATGGATATTCTTATGTCAGGGTGCCTGTCACTCCACTGTTCACTAACCATGGGTCTTTAGACTATCTCCTTAACCTCTCCAAGGCTCCATTTCCTCATCTGCCAAAATGCGGACCCTGAACATTGTTATTTTCTAAAGTTGATGACAGTGTTAAATGAGATTCTGGTTTCTAGGAAAAGCTTACGAAAAGTTATTATGGTTGGCTGTGATAGAGTCACATTGGACAGGACTAAGTCTTTATTTAATATGTACTATTTAGATACTATTCTTTTGTTTCCTGGAAATAGATACTTAGCCTAGTAGGATCCTTCCCATTTTTAAAATGCAAAATCTTCTGTTATTGGAATAACAGTGGCAACTCAAAGTCTTTCTAAGCCCATATGATACCCATCAACGTATCTAGGTCAGCTTTTGGAACTACTCAGTACATTCTGTTTCTTCCCCATGTGCCACTTTTACTTTTTTTTTCATTTTTTTTAATTGTGACACTATTATACATGTCCCCATTTCCCCTCCCTAACCCCCCACCCCAGCCATCGCTACACTGTTGTTTGTGTTCATGGGCTATGCATATTTGTTCTTTGCTTAATCTCTTCACCTTCTTTCATCCAGTTCCCCCCATACTCCTCCCCTCTGGCACCTGTCAGTCTGTTTCATGCATCCATGCCTCTAGTTCTATTTTGGTCATCAGTTTGTTTTGTAACTGAAATCATGTAAGTGAGGTCATCTGGTATTTGTCTCTCTGTCTGGCTTATTTTTCTTAGCATAATAATTACCAGGTCCATTCATGCTATTAAGAAAGGTAAGAATTCCCTCCTTTTTACAGCTAAGTACATAATATTCCATTGTTTAAATGGATCACAGCTTTTTTAATCTGCTCATCTGCTGATGGGCACTTGATCTGTTTCCAAATCTTACCTATGGTACATTGTGCTGCTGTAGGGGTGCATGCATCCTTTCTGATTGGTGTTTCTGGGATTTCTTAGGATCTATTCCTAGAAGTAGGATGGCCGGGTCAAGTAGCAGTTCATTTTTAATTTTCTGAGGAAGCTCCATGCTGTTTTCCACAGTGGCTGCACCAGTCTGCATTCCCACCAGCAATGAACTAGGGTTCCCCTTTCTCCACATCCTCGCCGGCACTTGTTTGTTGATGATAGCCACTCTGGGTAGCACTACTTTAGATATATTAGCTGTGGAATTTGTGATGGAAGGTAGACTTTACCAGAAAAAGGAAAGAAGAAATTACGTGAATTTAAAAAAAAATCAGGCTACATTTTTGGGACAAAAATATTTTATTTAATATCTATTTGTTATGATTCCCCACACAGCACAGTCAAACTCATACACTTTTCA
This sequence comes from Pipistrellus hanaki, assembly GCF_964339955.1. Taxonomy (NCBI): domain Eukaryota; kingdom Metazoa; phylum Chordata; class Mammalia; order Chiroptera; family Vespertilionidae; genus Pipistrellus; species Pipistrellus hanaki. The sequence continues at coordinate 49,605,393 of NC_140513.1, read as the reverse complement.
ATATACAGGGTGGGACAAAAGATTGACAGTGGTAAGTGTGTGGCACAGAATTTGTTCTTATATTATTATTTATTGACTACTGTGCCATGTTCCCTACTAACAACTGTAAACCTACTTTTGCCAAATCCTGGACTTATGCGCTGGTATGAAGCACACATTAAATGAGGTTGTATAGTCCTCAGTGAAGTCTGTTTTTGCAGCTGCTCACCCTCCTGTCCCCTTCCCCATGAGGCAGGTAAGAGTGTTGTCTGCTGGCACAGTTGCTTAAAAGCTAGAAACTTAGAAAATTCATTCTTACCCTTGAAAAGTCCTTTTGAAGATCAGTTGAAATTTCTTCAATGGAAAGCGTATTTTTTTCTATGCCACAAGTTGCAGGTAAATTATAGTAACCGAGGGGGAAAAAAGGCTTCTTTTTCATTAATCTCTGAAGACAAAACTGGATATTTCAAAGTAGAAAATATCTCAAAGCCTAGAGTAACCTTATTAGTTCTCTTCTAGAAAGAATTCTCCTGTATAGCTGGAAAGTATTTTACAGACATTAAAGAGAGGAAGGCCACCTTTTAGCACTATTAAGTGCATTTACTTTCATTTAGTTTAGTTCTGATTTTTATAAGGCCGTAAACTGCACATGACGAATGTTTGGTAAGTTATGTTCCAAAGTATAGTTCCTTAATGTGCAGAAATCTTCAGCTCAACATCTATATTTCCTCTATTTTATTGTAGGGCTCTAAAATTCCTTTTAGCCTAAACTTTTAAAATAAATATATTCTACAATATATGTGCTCCTTGAAAGGACAAATATGCACGATGTTTAAATTATTTGGAACATTTTATCCCAAGTATCTGAAATAGTTTGTTGGATTAATTTTATACCAATTAACATTTATTAATCACCAATATGTATAAAAACTTTAATATAGGAATTTTTTAAAAGAAATTATTTTATTTTTAAAAAATATATTTTATTGATTTTTTTTTTTACAGAGAGGAAGGGAGTGGGATAGAGAGTTAGAAACAGATCAGCTGCCTCCTTCACACCCCCTACTGGAGATGTGCCTGCAACCAGGGTACATGCTCTTGACCGAAATCGAACCCAAGACCCTTCATTCTGCAGGCTGACGCTATATTCACTGAGTCAAACCAGTTAGGGAAGAAATTATCATTTTTAAGTGGAAAATGTATCAGTCAAGATAACATAAATAAACATTTTCTCAGCCTTGGCACAATTGATAGTTTGAGCCAGTTACTTCTTAGTTCTGAGGCTGCCATGTGCATTGTAGAATATTTGGCAGCAGCCCATGGCCTCTGTAAGCTACATGCCAGTAACATCCCTGACCCCAGCTGTGACAGCCAAAAGCATCTCCAGAGGTGCCACATGTCTACAGGGCAGCATCCTAGTCTCCGGTTGTTATGGTTAGAAAAAGAAAGCTCAGAGCATGAACACAGCGAAATTATATTTCTCCATCTTTAATCTATGTCCAGTGTAGGAACTCTCAGCTCATAACATTCTCTCAGGCATCAGTGATGCCTCTATTTGTTCCCACAAAAACTGGCAAGTGCCTAATGTCAAAGAGACAGGCAGGTTCCCTCCTCATATGAACCAGGAAGATAACGAAAGGAGATATTTGTAAATAGCCCTAATGACCACTGCAAGAAATTTAGGAAAGAGGACAAAGAGGATGTGAAGAGAAGATGGAAGAAAAAGTCTTGTTTGGAAAAGACAACTGTGAGGGAGAAAGCAAAACTATAGGAAGAAGAAATAGTATGAGCAGTGATGGATGAAGAATAGCCATTAAGGACAATGCCCTATGACATTTCCTATAAAGTACTCTGAGGAGGAGGGTTAGCACTCCAAAGTTGTGGTTACAAATGTGTTTGAGTATTTATATATTTATTTATTTTGTATATGTCCCAAATAAATCTTATATAATAAAAGGCTAATATGCAAATGGTTGTCACACCCTCAAGTGTAACAACTGATCAGTAGGAGGCTGCCTGCACAGCAGGCGTGCACAGGTGGGTGGGGCTGCGTGTGCAGCGAGATATGTGTGGATGGACAGGGCTGTGTGTGCAGTAGGTCACCAGGAGATGCATGGAGCACCTCTTGGTCTCTCTCCCCCCTAGCTTCCATGGGCAGTGGCAGCTCCCTCTGGTGGTGGCAGCTCACTCCCACCTCCCCATGAAGAGGTGCAGCTCCCTCCCTTTTCCCTCCCAGGGAAGTGGTGTGGCTCCTGCCAGCTCCTGCAAAAGCTGCAGGCAGCCTACTATGCACAATTTCACACGCTGGGCCACTAGTTACTATATATCAATAAATAAGAATTATTGAATGTTTACTATGTGACAGTTTTTGAGTGATGGGCTTTCCATGGTTTATATATTTTAAATCTCCGTACTCTATATTATTAACATTCTTGACATCTTATTTATTCATTTGAGAAAACTGAAGACAAGATAAGCAATTTGACCCAGACATGCAACTTTTATGTGAAGCATTGGGTCATAAAACCAGGATGGTCTGATTCCGAAATGTATGCCCTAAACAATTAGACTAAGTAGCCCAAGTAAATGATGTTCAGCTACATATGGCATCAGTTCTAAGAAGCATTTCCTTCTTTCCCTTCTGTTGCAACATTTCTCATGTCTACAAACATCTTACAATCAATGTTGTGTCAGAGTTTAATTGACTCCTCTTCTCCTTGTTCCAGTGGTACAGGAAATAATAATATGTTTTATAATCAAGGGCATTCTGGATTCAATAGATCTTTTAGAACAGCGTCCTTAGGAGGCAAAGTCCTTATTCATGCAGACGCCATTATCATCTAATCGGAAACTGCCGAGCGAGTCGGCTAGATTTGTTGTTAACTCAGGCAGCTGTTAACCAGTGCCTGAGATCAGAAGGTTCTGATACTGTAAGAGAGGTAGTCATCCTCCTGTTTGTCATATCCGTCTTCATTTGTGGCACAGCCCCTTCTAAGAGCAGGGCATCCCTCTGCCCCCACATACACCACCAGGAGAGACATTAACAGGGGGATATACCCAAGGGGAGGGGTGGAAAAGAATAATAAATGGGTAATGTCTCAGTCTTAAATGTCCCTAACTCTATATTGGAAAAGGTATTTTTGGCAAAATGGGATTAGGAGACTATTTACTCTTTGTTTGGGTAATTTGGCACCCTTTCTTTCTTCCTTTAATTAGCATTTCCGGTTTTAGTTTTGGTTCAACCATTTCTCCCCATAGTAGCTTCAGTGTTTGTGCTTTCTTAAAGCTGATTCCACTCCTACCTAGGAGGGTAAGACATGCTGTCTGGACCTGAAAGATTAATACATTCCAGCACCTGGCCACAGTAATTGAAAGCCATTCCAAAGAGTGCATTCAGAGTTAAGCATATGCCTTTGCTTGAACAAACTAGGGAATATTGGAACAAAACAAGATGTTAAATTTAGAGAAGCTAAAGCCACCTTGCCACTTCCTCAGAAGAGAAACATCAAAAAGGTCATAAAGACAAGAGATAGAGAAACCAAGCCCAGGGGAAATGAGTTGATCTCCTACATAAATCACATCACAGCCAGCCTTTTCTCTGGGCTTTTCCGTTATGTGAATACATTCTCTTTTATCAGGAGCCAGTTTGGGTTGTTTTCTGTCATTGGCAACTGACCATGGCCTAACTGATACAAGCACCATTTGCTTTATGGATAAAAATGGCTTCCAGAATTCCAGAAACAACTACGCAGTGAAATACCCAAGTCGTTCCCAAAGAGAACAAATCAGCTTCAAACCACGGAAGCTGTCAGGCACAAATGCATATGAGATAGGGAAATCATATTGGGTCAAAAAACCCTTAGTAAATTTTGTTTTTCAAAACCAATTTTCACATTTTCAAGAATTAGAAGAAAACTATCACCTGTCAGTTTGGACCAGGATGAAAGATAACTAATCATGACTGTGCCAAGAGCCGAAAGGACAGCAGTGCCTGGCTAATGACCAGGGAGATTCAGAATGTAAAGATGGGTTTATGGCTTTCCATCATTTTGTGTGTAAAGACAGTCTTTAAAATAATAGATAAATAAAAATAGCACTTATTTTTTTTCTAATATGTTTTTGTTTGACATAAAAGTGATTAAGAGTAACACAATAATTATACACTTTTTTTTTTTGGAAAGCTGACTGTGGGGGAAGGTAGGGGAGAGAGAGATCCTGCAGGTGGATATTTTAACTTATTCAGAGCTTTGGATGGTCTTCATAACAGAATCTCCATTGAAGATATATTTCCCCCTTTCGCAGTCTCTTCCTGACAGGCCACATCCATATCTTCTATCTACACTTGCTTGTCCATTCTATATCAAGATTCAATGAGGTTTACGATGCCCTTTGCAATGTCAAAGCATTTCTACCTGCTACCTAATTGCCTGCTGATTTTTCACTCTGTTTCATCAATCATTCTTTTGCAGACATTATGAGCTTCTGTGCAACTTGAATTCTAATACCCAGAAGGATGGTTCTTTATGGCAAATCTAACTTCTCCTCTGTATACTTTTGTCAGCTATTAGACATAGAAACTGTTGGCCAGTGCAAATTAATGGCAGGAAGGAAGGCCTCTGTAGCGTAAAAACACACACTGCAGAGCACACTTCCACAAAGTTGTGTGATGAACTGCTCATTGGCCGAGGGTGTTTGTATAATGGTGCACTAAAGCTCCTTGGCAGGTCATTTACAACACACAGTGCCACATTTGCTCTGCCTCTTACTAGTTGAGAGGATATGCTATATTTCCCCATTACAAATTGGGGAAATATAGACTAGATACACATATGTATGCAAATTTTAGAAAATCCTTCAGAAACAGTAGCATGGTAGTGAATCAGAGTTGAGCAAGGTCTTATTGAAGGCAATATGTTTATAATTTAAAACAAGCAACCTATGCTTAGGTTTTCAAAAAATATAGATTAGTTAACCAAGATAGTTGGATCTCTTGCACTTTTCTAAAACATCCAAAGGTAATTAAGTTAGCCAAAATGCTTAGATACTAGTTCTTTATTTTGGACCTGCGTATGATCACATTCCAGAGTGAAGACAGATATGTGTGATTTTATTATCTACAATTAGGCTGGTATATACTTCTAAGGAGAGTGCAGATATAAAGGGTAGGCTTTAATTCAGTTCACTGACATTTTCCCCTTATTCATCTGGTATAAAAGCCCAGCTTAACAAATTGATATCTTAGACATATTTAGGGTGTTAAGTTTAACTACTGCTAAATACGGCATATGTATTACATACAAATGATATCATGGCATGCTGTAGAGATTACAGAGTAAAAATAATATCTGAAATGTGTAGGATAGCTTTAAAAATATATATTTTTACTGATTTCAGAAAGAAAGGGAGAGGGAGAGAGAAACATCAATGATGAGAGAGAATCATTGATTGGCTGCCTCCTGCATGCCCCAACACTGGGGATGGAGCCCACAACTGGGCAGGTGCCCTGACCAGGGATCAAATCCTGACCTCCTAGTTTATAGGTTGATGCTCAACCACTGAGCCATGCTGGCTGGGGAAGAATGGCTTTTATTAATCGGTTACCACTTCTCTGGAAAAATGTCTGGTTGCTTTATAAAAATGATCTCGTGTAATCCTCATAACAGTTCTGCAAGCAATCTATCATTATTTACATTATAAAGAGGAGACAGTTGAGGTTCCAAGAAGGTGAGTTTGTAGTGACTTATATATCTTCAAGGAAGTCTGTTTCCCAAAACTATTATTCTTCCAGGACTCCCATGCTGCTGATAAACATTCAGTTCTTCGCTTTCCTTCACAAGGCCCTACAAAGATGCCAAAGAGAAAGTTATTTAACCTTGACAGGAGGGTAGGAACTTGAAGAAGAAAAAGTGTTTTCTTTTAGAATAAGATTCCAATTCCCTGCAGCCTCAAGGACTGATGATCTCCGCTAAGTTATTACACACCCTAGCAATTCTAATATGCCTCCTTCTGCCTCAGTAGAAACACATGAGTTGATCAATTCCATTTGTAATTACATCTGGGAAAAGGGATTATAGAGATAAATATACTCAGCTGTTTTGTTCCCATGAGTACAACATAAAATTAATCACTGGACCAATCTTCCCCTTGCTTCAGTATTATTGATCGAGGCAAATCCTTTGCTAAGACTGGCACATACCAGTCCAACCACAGGAGTATTTATAAGTACAAAATGAAAATGTTTACTTCAAAAACCAATTTGATCTCTTAATGCAAAGATTACCAGTAATGATTGTAAATTCTTGGTTGTAGTGATTAGGCATGAAATTACCTGGCCTCTAGTAATTTCTATATTTTAACTATGATTGTGCTCAATGGTGAACTCTTTTCAGTAATTCAGAAGCACAGCAAATTTTGAAATTTACGATTGCCATGTCATCAACTTCCTGCAACCCACAATGCTGGTTGTTTCTGATATATTAAGAGGAGTCTGCATGGGGCTGCTGCTTTGACAAATAAGCAGGAGACTAACTCCAAGAGACTGTTGTAATAAACTGTCACATTAAATTTGATTGAATATTAAATGTAGCTCAAATATTTCACACTTTGGTGAAATAGATAGTATATTTTTAAGTTAATTTGCTACAACATAGACAAAATAAAAAAAACTTACTGCTTTTTATAAATGTTCAAAAATGGTGTATTTACCTCTATAACCATTCTCTAGAGTCAGTGTTTGCAAAGTGTGTGTCTCAGAATATGAGTCTGTAGTGTATTATTTGTCATTTACCATGCATGAAATATATTTTTGGAAAATACATGATACATAAAAAAGATTTTCACAGTGTTTTATAGACAAATCAAGTTAGAATTCTTCAAAATAAGGTTAAGCTTCTTCTTATTAAATTCCAATACGTTTGATTTGTTTAGATTTTCTTCTCAGAAAATCTCATAAGGTAGGTGTGCTGTGGTGCACAGTCTGGGAACTATTACTCTAGAATGCAGAGTTCTGCAACACGTTGTTTTGTAATTTCCAACTTCAAATGTCTATGATGAGCAAATATAAACTATTTCAAATAGGAATCAGTCTCAGGCAAACATGCTAAAGAGGTGTATTAGAAATGGGTACATGGGTTGCTTTTCCCTTCATGTTACATAATAGTGTTAACTTACCCCTGACAAATGCAATCAATTATTGAATACCTATGATAATCCAGGCAACATGCATGGCATTTTTTTTTAATCAATTATTACCCAAGGATTGATTTTTTTTTAAAAGTATATTTTATTGATTTTTCACAGAGAGGAAGGGAGAGTGACAGATAGCCAGAAACATCGATGAGAGAGAATCATTGACCAGCTTCCTCCTGCACACCCCCTACTGGAGATGTGCCTGCAACCAATGTACATGCCCTTGACCGGAATCGAACCTGGGACCTTTCAGACCGCAGACCGACGCTCTATCCACTGAGCCAAACCGGTTTCAGCCAAGGATTGATTTTTAAAGAGAGAGTGGAAGGGAAGGGGGGAGACACACAGAGAGAAATATTGATGTGAGAGAGACACATCAATTTGTTGCCTCTCATATGTCCCCTGATTGGGGCCGGGGGGTCCAGCCTGCAACCATCAAAATATGTGCCCTTGACTAGAATCAAACCCATTATCACTCAACCCAATGGGCACATAGTCTAACCACTGAGAAAACCAGCTAAGGCACATGGTACTTTTTAAAAATGTTATGTTCTTTATTGGATTATGAAATCAACACATGTTCACTGAGGAAAATTATGTACAAATAAATAAAATACAAAGAAAAATTCTGTAATGTAATATCCATTCTTATATATTCTTCAAGTTTTTTATTTTAAATAAAATTTCAGAGAGAGAAAGGGAGCGTGAGAAGAAATAGAAACATCAATGATAAGTGAGAATCATTTATCAGCTGCCTCCTGCATGCCCCCTACTATGGGGATTGAGCCCACAACCTGGAATAGAACCTTGACCCCCTGGTTCATAGGTTAATGCTCAACCACTAAGCCATGCAGGCTGGGCTCAAGGATTTTTGTTGTTTTTGTTGTTGTTTGTTTGTTTTTAATGAAAAGGTTTTAGGCAAATTAATAACCTGAAAAAAACAAACACCCAGCATTTAGCTTCAAGGTTAGATTTTGCTATTTTATTTATGTCGTTCAGAGTGCAGTGCAGAGACCAATTGATAGGGCAGTGGCAATGGGGTCAGGGAATGTATATTTAGTTTTAGGTTTCAAGTTTAGATTATTTGATGCACTTATTATTTTTCTGAATATTATGTAAGTGATTTAAATGGGACCATGTTCATGATGATCTCTAAGCACTCTGCATAAAATACTTCCAAGTATAGATTCTATAGCCAAAAATCAAAACTGTAGATGAAAGGAGTTTTTTTTCCCTCCTGCTTTATCTTTAATTCCTATTTTCAAATAATGTGTAAGATAAGTATTCTATAGATGAGGTCTCAACCACTTTATCTCCAGTGAAGTTTTGTTCTCAATTGTGGAGTTTTTTCTAAACATTAAGTTACTCCAATCACTGTGGGGGACCTTTTTTTTCTGCCAAGGGCCATGTGGATATTATCATTTGTGGGCTATACAAAATTATCAACCTAAAAACCAGCCTGCTATATTTGGTCAAACATTTAAGTAACTCATCCCTCATGCCTTGGCAGGGTCAACCAAATGATTTCTTGGGTCTTAAGAAGCCCAAGGGCCAGACATTCCCCACCTCTGCAACCCAATTCTAAAATATATTTTATTGATTTTTTACAGAGGGAAAGGGAGAGAGATAGAGAGCTAGAAACGTCAATGAGAGAGAAACACCGACCAGCTGCCTCTTGCACACCCCCTACCGGGGATGTGCCCGCAACCAATGTACATGCCCCTGACCAGAATCGAACCTGGGACCTTTCAGTCCACAGACTGACTCTCTACCACTGAGCCAAACCGGTTTCGGCATGCAACCCAATTCTAAATAAGAGAACCATCTTGTACAAAGCTTATCTTTAAGAATTGTTTTCACCCCTGAATTATGTAAAGTGAATAGCAGTTAATATTTTCTTTGCTTGCTTTTTTTGTAAATTATATTTTGTCTTAATAGTCTACACATTCCATGTTAAGTTGTTCCCATTTAAAAGCTCTGATTTTTAAAAGCAAATAGTATATAACTGCCATAAAACAAATGGTATACAAATGATCTTTTTCTTTCCAGAAACCTTTACCATATGTTGTGGTCATAAACCTTCTTCACTACTCAGCAAAAAGCCCTTTTTCCCCAGTAATTAAAGGCTTAGCTGTCATTTAAGGTCGTGCAGGATATTCATCTTGCCAATTTTGGTGTAGACTTGAGATCTTTCAAGGTCCAAAAATTTTTACTCATCCATCAGGACATCATCTTCAACACTGTGTCTCATTTAACAAAGAAAAAACTGGTGCAAAGTAAGATTAATTCATCTTCTAACACTCTGCCAGAATAGCAGTCTCCCTTATTTCAGCAATATGTCTGTGTAATTACCCAGCATAAAAGACGTGTCCAGTCACGATCTGGCCTAAATAGTTCAGGATGATAATTTGTGTAGCAACTTCATTAGTAGATTATTTCTAATGTAGCCAGGGCATTACTTCAAATGTCCTCTGGGTGGACATCTTTCACAAAAATATTCTTGCTATTGAGTTCTATATGATCATTGGAGGGGTATGCTGGGGGTGGAGATGGGGTGAGTCATTTAAAGCACCAAGATGAATTTCAACAAACTTTAGGTGTTTTTATTTTTTTATTTTTTATTGTCTAGCTCAAAATAGTTCATTATGTCTGGGCTTAAAATATAAGTCTCTATATGAGTTACAGACATACAATACTTCCAGCAATATGTATAGCTGTGGGAAGACCTGAGTAAGAAACTGCATATAGTGCCACTTCTGGCACTTCCAGATTCACTGATGGCTTTTCATCCTTTGAACCAAGGCATGCAGAATGACTCTATCCTATTGGATCCATTCACATAAAGTTACAAACATCATGGTTTAGAATGGGTGCTAACTTCTTGGATAATTTCTCCATGGCTTTTCTTTTTTTTAAAAAAAAAATATTTTTTATTGATTTTTCACAGAGAGGAAGGGAGGAGGATAGATAGCTAGAAACATTGATGAGAGAGAATCATCGACCAGCTGCCTCCTGCACACCCCCTACTGGGGATGTGCCCGCAACCAATGTACATGCCCTTGACCGGAATTGAACTTGGGACCTTTCAGTCCGCAGACCAAAGCTCTATCCACTGAGCCAAACCGGTTTCGGCTCCATGGTTTTTCTTTTTTTTGAGGATATTTAGTTGAATCCATTGTATCAGTTGCTTGCAACCCAGTAAGTCCAAAGGGAATGCTCACAGATCTGCTAATTTGCTAAAACATCAACTTCAAATTCACAACAAAAATAGCTGCAATCTAGACAGTGTTATCAACTCTGACTGTTTATACTTAAGTATTTTTTTGTAAAATTCAATAGCTATATGTTTCCCATTTGCATTGAAATTATCAGTAGCCACAGCCTTCTCTGCCCCCAGGGTCCAAACCTGTGGTGAAGGATCCATTCACCTGCCTCAGCAGCCTCTGATTCAAGCTTGTTAAAGATTATACCTTTACTACTTCCTTCACATTTGTTAGTCAGATGGCTAGTTGAGGCTTTTCACAGTATATCTGGTCATTCACTAAAATTGAACTGTCTTTTGCTTTCACATTTTTGCATTGGTTTTAATGCTGTTTTTATTTTAATGTGAAATCTGTGTCTTGTGCTACATTTGTTGAAATAAGTTTATATCCACTTTGATGTCCTTAATGCAGATAATTAAATCTATTGTGTTTGACAAGTTACCCTCGCTAACCTTACATGTATAAAACCCACCTCAGAGAAGGCAGCTATATGCCCTAAATGGGAGGCTCAGTTAGTTGTATTGTTGTCTGGTACACTAGAATGGTTGCAGGTTTGATTCTGGTCAGGGCACATACCTGTCTTATGAGTTCAGTCCCCAGTGTGGGAGGCAACCTATTAATGTTTCTCTCTCTCTCCATAAAGTCAGTAAAAAAGAAAGAAAAGAAATAGAAGCTATGGAATTCAGCTGTACTACTCTCTGCTTCTTTTTACTATAAGATATGAAATATCTAGATAGTGTACCAGATTATGTATTGATTTGAGTTACTAGACCTTGATCTATTTTTACTTGCATTTATCTGTATTTCCAGAGGTGCCATTTTGGTTTCTGAAATCTTATATTGCCCTTGAGTAAATATATTGTACTCCTTGCTGTTTATTATCTAAATAGTGTCCTGGTGCATGTATTCATGCACCAGTGGGGTCCCTCAGCCTGGTCTGCTGAGATTGGGCTGAAACCAGCTCTCTGACATCCCCTGATGGGTCCCAGATTGCGAGAAGGTACAAGCCAGGCTGAGGGACTCCACCAGTGCAGAAATCCATGCACCGGGCCTTTAGTGTGCACATAAGATCTTTGGTTAATCTCTTCCCGGCCTCCCCCTCCCCAATTCCCTTTGAGATTCATCAGTCCATTCCATGTTTCCATGCCTGTTGTTTTTGCTCCTGCATTGAACATCTGCCCCTGGTGGTCAATGTGCATCATAGCTCCTAGCCAGTCAGCCAGTCAGCCAGTAGGCCAGTCAGCTGGTAACAAGCTTATATAGGAAATTATATATCCTACTATATCATCCCTCTAAGATTGTGAGTTGCCAGATTAGTATAAAGATATGTGGGGTTTTTTTGTTTGTTTTAATATATTCAGTAATTAGATTTTTTTCCTTTCAGAGTTTTACATTTCAGCTTACCTTGTGTTCTCATTATACATATGTATATTATTTTTCCCTTTTAGATCAGTGATTCTCAAAGCATAGTTTGTGACATCAAATTTACCCTGGCTGGGTGTTTGAGTGCTGATTCTTGTTTGCTGTCCTAGATCTACTGAATTGTAAAATCGTAGCAGATGGCAGAATCTACCTCACTAACATGAATCCCAGCTAAATCTGATGCACAGTATAATTTGAACCACCCTTCTAAAGAGTCATATTCGATATATCTATTCATTGTCTACATTTCCCAGTTTGGTGTCAGACAGATGGTTGCTCAATAAATGCTTATGATATCAGATTCTGGATATAATTTTAGAATCCTGAGGGAGAAGTTTTTCTTTTATATTAAATCAATCAAGTAATTGTCCGTGATACTGGCTACCAGAAATCTCCTATAACTCCTTCACTAATGAGTCCTTTGTATTCTAAAGGGCAATGCAGAGAACACAAGACCAGATCATAGAATTTTATACAGTATGTATTCCAAGGAATGTCCTCTGATCCACTCCCCCCAAAAAATTGGCACTGCAAAGTCTCAACTTTAGATAGGCCCCTCAATATTTTCTAACTTACACTTATTTCTTTTTTGTCTTTTCCCCTTCACTGTAAAAAAAAAATTACACTCTATGAGATATTAAGGGAGATGGGAACAGATGGGATTTTACTGGGAGAAGTAGAATGGATAAACATAAAAATGAAACCTTTGCTTGCAACATAAAATATTTTTCTTTAGGAATATTTTCTTAGTATTTTTGAACCTTCAGAATTTTTTTAAACTACCAATGGGCACTAAAAACTTTTCATTAGTTCCTGGGCTCTATGGATTTCTTGGCATCTTCAAATCCAAATACTGAATTCTTTAATTAAATGAGTGACAAAATATAGACATCATACATATCAGCTTGGGAAAAGCAGAAGATTAAAGGGAATGCTCATGTTTTCACTGAGAGGTTTGGGTTCAGAGGTGAGGTTCATAGTGCCTAAACATGGAGATCAGACATACTATTATGTTAGGCCTTATTCTAGACTCTTCTAAACCTCATACAGAGAACCCATAAGCTCCTATAATTCCAAATGATCATCTATTCCATATTAAGGCTCTCTCAGTACCATATGAGAATAGATTACCTTATTTTCTGTCATTCTTAGAACACAGTCATGAAATTAGTTATTTTTCCTACATAGTGCTTTACTGTTATGTTTGGTTTATAAAGAGTGAGATTAGAATATAAAAACCTTCCTGTGTTGTCACCAAATCTTGCAGATAGATTCATTGTAGTGCTTACCACAGAGTAATTACTGGTTTATTATTTCTTTTAAATATATTTGGAATGTATATTAAAAGCTCAGAAAATGTGTTAAATGAATAGAAACTGAACAGTGAATAAATTTATCAAATAGAGCAATCAAACTAAAAATCTTTAATTTTTCTCCTGTATATAATTTTTTCAAATATTGTACAGGTTCTTTGTACACAATCCAGTTACCATCAAACCCTCAAAATACAGGAGAATGCTCAGCATCTACTTTCTGATATAAGCATAGTATGCTACTCTCTTTTATTCTTGTTTATCTGAAGAAAAAGCTCAGGAGAATTCCTATGGCAGACATTTGGGTATCAGGAGCAGATATGCACTCAAAGATGACAAAACATAGTAAACCAGCAAACTGGGTGCTTTCTTTCCCATTCAGAAATGCATGTAACTGAGTGGCACAAGAGCTGCTTTTCCAGGAATGGTTAGCCACCGTGAGGTAGAAACAGCCTGCCCTCTGCCAGGCATCACTGTGTATGAGGACAGTGAGGCAGGCCCATCGTCCTTCCCATTGCTGTTGATGCACATGACCCATTGCATAAGGGTATGTGAAGTGTGGTGGGAAAGTTCCTGGATTAAAGCCTACAGGGTATTTTTTTATTTAATTAACTGGTCTGAGTCATATAATCAACTTGAATGTAAAAGTATTCTGAATTGACTTCAGAGTGTCTAGATAATATTTTCCAGTATCAGAAAAAGGGTAGTCATTAAAAATAGTTAATTATAAAAATATATTTTAAACAATTCTAAAATTTAACACTGGCAGTATCTGAAATCAATGCCAAACTTATATGCGATTGTATGTGAAATCCTAGCTATATCATCCTGACTTTGAAGTTTTCCTAAAAGGGAAAGCACATTTATTTAACATGATCTGGTTATTTTGGGGAGTAAATTTGATCTAGTAAATGAACAGATGGATATTCATGAAAATGTCTTAGGAAAGAAAGCCCTAAAAAATCCTTTAGAAATTCCTGCTAAATAGCCATATTAGAGATCTTTAACTTGGGGTATTTCTGTCATATGATGACAACTGTACTTATTAAAATGTGAGTGATTTTAAAGTATCTTACATTTTTAAAAAAATTAATGAATTTCTTTATTTTGGCTGACAAAATTGGCTAGCTAATCTAGTGATTTCCTTCAGGATTTTTCTCTGCTTGCCTACACTATGGGAGCTAGACAAGCAAAACACTTTTTTTTTCCCCCATCTCCTTTGAAAGGTAGGGTGGCAATGTGATATATTTGACGAATGAGATGTAAGTGCAAGTCTTTTGGGAGCTTCTAAGAAAGTTTCTACTTCCTGACAAAAGCATAGTATATTATCCTATTTTATTCTTGCTCGAGTTTAATTATCATAGAAGGATCTTTAGTAGTTACCTTGTTTGAAGAAAGTACAAGAGAAGGTAAGGCCAAGGGAGATATTAGCCCTAATATTCTTGGTGAACTAATGCCAAGAGTTCTATAACTATAGACTTCTCTCTTTTAGAAAGGGGAGGAAGAAGAAAAATTAGTTCCTATTTGTATAAGCCACTGTACTTGGATATTCTGCTACTTATAGCCAAATGTGTTATAAGTGACACATTTAACCCTTACTGGCAGGGAGAAGATCTATTTAGACATCATTATAGATTTTCCTTCTAAAACTTTGAAATTTCATAAGGTGTGTGACCTTTTCTTACATTCAAATATATATATTTAGAGGGTTAAGAAAAAAAATATTAGGGGTGAATTGTTAAAATTCCTAATGATGTTTATTTTAAAATAAATACACAAATTTCATGCACCAGGCCTCTAGTTCTATCATAGTCATCATTTCTAATAATATTAATTTTTTTGAATAATTTTTGCTTCAGGAGCATTATGAATTTATGGCACTTTCATAGAACTGCATTTGGCAATCTATAATTACTTTATCTTTAAATCCTTTAGTCTGATCAGGAATAAATACATCCTTTAGAAGGCCTGCTTTCTATTTTCAGTCCTGTCCCTGTAATTCTTTGAAGCAATCTTAATATCATAAGAACTGGTAGTTCTAGACCTAATATGAACTTTCCTGCCTCCCAAAATGAATCATCCACACGTTATACTCATAAGTATTATTGGTAAATACTAGGTTGCTGCAATAAAAAAAAAAATTAGTCCAGTTTTACTAATAAAGATGGAAAAGTATTTCTTATAAGGTTATTAGGTTCACCTTTATCTGTCTTTGTATTTAACATGTTTCTGAATACTTGTCTGCTCTTTCATTTCATGTCTCATAGACTATTAAATATTTGACTACATTTAAAATAAGATGATGAAGTAGGCAGCTGTGTACAAAATGCAGAGTAAGAATATCCCAGATACGGATATCTATTAGGATTCTAACATAAGCAAAAATGAATTTATGGAAAAAGTCACAGGGTAGCTCACAGAATTGATAGAAAGGCTGATCAAACCAAATACA
Source organism: Pipistrellus hanaki (assembly GCF_964339955.1). Taxonomy (NCBI): domain Eukaryota; kingdom Metazoa; phylum Chordata; class Mammalia; order Chiroptera; family Vespertilionidae; genus Pipistrellus; species Pipistrellus hanaki. Next base: position 49,589,776 of record NC_140513.1, on the reverse strand, counting down.
AGAACTCCCAGGAACCACAGGAGCATCATAAGGCAGATGGAAATAACTTCTTGACCATCACAAGTACGCCCCTTTGCTGTGGGGAGAGAATCTTCATATATGATCTTCCTAAGGCTGCCCGCACAGTATGCAATAGAGGGCTGAGTAATGGAAGTAGGCTAACACCAAATGGTGGCTGGGTACCAAATGTATATCTGCTGCAGGGACAAAGAGCAGGTTGGGGCTATCCAAATGACCTGGGGGAGAAAGCAGCTTTATCAGGGACAAGGATAGTGGTCAGAGAAGAAAGGTGACAGATCTAAAAGGGGAGGAGGAATGGGATGATGTGAAGAGATCAACCAAATAATATATATGCATAGTGCAAGGGTACACACAATAATGCGGTAAAGCCTTAGAGGTGGTGGGGGCAGAGTGGAGGGAGGCAAGTTGGGGGGCGGGTAGTGGGAGACATCAGTAATAGAGTCAACAACAACAACAGCAACAAAGGTGATGAAAAAAGAAATCAGAGCTTTTGACTATACTGGAAGCTCTTTCAAGAAATTCTGAGATAAAATGATATTCCTCAGCATGGCATATTAGACCAAATTTTTCTTACTTTTTCTCTTCTAAACCAGGTCATAGACCCATTAAACTCATCTCTCTACCACTGACAGAAATAAAACAGATGATGCAGAGTACTTGTCAAGGTGCGTTGTGTATTATGTTTTATATATTTTGTTTTATGGAAAATTATGGTGATTTGTTGAGAAACTGGTTTACATATTACCTGACGATGTATTAAGTTTTCCTTGAATTGAATCCATTATTTATTTAAAAATAGGAGCAGAGCAAGCAGTATTGTAACAGTGTTATCCCTGTTATCAGTAAGGAGCGGAGAGAAGGAAAAGGCAACTTGAACGTTCTAAACCTGGTAACCCTAGTTGGCTAAAATGATGTGCTACAGTTCAGGGCAGCAGATTGAGGTAGTTTTGGGACTGCCTTTCATTATAGTCACATTTAAAACAATGCATTTGGATATGATTATTAAGTGAAAATGTTCAGTTAGTGAAGAAATAATGATTCTTATATTAAGGAGGAAGAAAAAGATAAAATAACAAATGTAGCAGAAAAATATATTTTTCCACTGAGGAAAAAAGAAATATCTCTTTAAGAGACTTAAAATTATCAAAGCACTTTTCAATCTAAGAATCAGAAGAGAAGAAATAGGAATGTTCTAGGAAATATGATGATGTGATTAAGGGAGTGGGGTTTGTAACCAGAAAGTCCTAGGACTGAATCCTGAATGAGGGCTAGTTACTGAAATGTTCTAAGCCTTACTTCTCCTCTAAAAAAGAACACTAAAACTCATTTCCTAGAGCTATTTTCAGGTTTATATAAAAATCACACATGAGCCCTGACTGGTTTTACTCAGTGGATAGAGCATTGGCCTGTGCACTGAAAGGCCCTGGGTTCGATTCTGGTCAGGACACATGCCCGGGTTGCAGGCTCGATCCCCAGTAGGGGGCATGCAGTAAGCAGCCAATCAATGATTTCCTCTCATCATTGATGTTTTTATCTCTCTCTCCCTCTCCCTTCCTCTCTTAAATCAGTAAAAATGTATTAAAAATTAAAATAAAATCACACATGAAAAGCTCTAGTATACTGACATACATTATGCTTTTAATAATTTTTAAAGAACAGAATAACTTCAAATGATTTTTTTTAAAGAAAAGAATAACTTCAAAGAGCCATTTTCAAGTACTTTTCATTATCTTATGCATTTGCTATATCACCTTTATACCCATATTTCCAGGTTATTTATTCTTGGATATCATAGAAATAGATCTGAGTGGTATTTCAAAAATTACCACTACAGTAGTTCTGTTTGTGTAGCTGTTAGAGAAAATGGGACTGTGTGTTGTCTGATACACAGACATTTTCATTTTCTTTCCCTTTTTATGAAGCTGTAATATTTCCTCACTCAAGGCCTATAATTTAAAAACGTGAACATGGAAGCTATAATCAAACTGTGGGCAGGGATAAAATTCACAGGCCTGAAAAAATGAGATCAACTCCATCTTGTGTACATTCATTTACTCACAGCTTTCAAGGAGTTTTGTGGTTATTGGGGAATTTGAAATGTCTTTGCCCTCATGAAATGGATGTTTTCTTTAAATCTAGTGCAATGGGGAAAGGAAGGAAGCAAAAATGACTTGGAGCACCAGGAAATATGAGTCAATAAAACTCAATTTTGTGTGTGTGTGTGTGTGTGTGTGTGTGTGTGTGTGTGTGTATGCATGTGCTTGCTGGGGGAGAGAAAAAGCAGTGCGAAATAATTTTGATTTTTTTAAAGGAGATTTGGTGTTTCCAATTTAAGCTATGCATTGCATGCAGGGTTTTCAAATATTAACCAGCGAAGAATAGACTTCTAGAATCAGAATTGGAATAGAAATTGAAGTTTCCCAAACACTTTCAAATTTTTGCTTTATGAGTCATTAACTTCCTTTTCTGTCATCTCTACCCTGGCTCCACCCAGGCTCTAGCCTACGGTGGGCTTGCTTTATTTTTGTAATGCTTTGCAATGCCTCAGTTTCAGAGCTGTTCCCAACACTGAAAGACCTCTTTTCCACCCCCTTAGGATATATCATTTATTCCTTCATATTCTTTATATCCCAGTTTAAATGTCTCTTCCTTGGAAAAATAGTTTCAACCCGCATAGATGAGATAGGGCTCTTTATTATTAATTTTTTATAACTGTGTCTTCCCCCCCATTTATATACTTTCAATAGGGTTTAGTAAGGTGCTTTGCACTCAGTAAACACTTAATGTATTATGTGCTCAGTGAACAAATGAAGAAAGACATATGTAAGTTGGCCTTCTGACAAGTCAGATGACTTTTAATTTTGCTGGACCAACTGTATTTCATGAAATTAAATTTTTTCTTCTTACATGAACAGTTGCTTTCTACATTTCATCTTGAATTCATAATGCCACATCCATTCTCCTCTAATCAATGTCTAATTCTATATTTACAACGATAGAAAGTTGACAACTTGTGTCAAATTTATAGTTATCATATGGTCAGCTCCAACATTGGAGGTCTCAATAGAAGAAGCCAATATTCAACTTCCATGAAATGCAAAGAAAAAAAAATCTCTTTGGCTATACTTTTATTTTCTGAAGTATATAATCAGGTTTTTTTTTTTTTCTTTTTAACAGCATCTGATCTATTTTTAAGACGACTTGATTAACAAAAAGAAAAAAATATATATCACCTTCTTTTCCAATTTACTAAAAATGGCTAAGAATAAAATTATTAACAGTAAAGTGATGTCATTTCTTAGTCACTCAGTATGCTTTCCTTTTTAAAGAAATGCTACTTTAGGACCCATGCACCTGCAAGGGAGAAAGAAAAGATATTTGGGACACACTTGCTGTTTTTTTTTTCCAGTAGAAAGGGAAGAGGTGTTATATGTCTATCCTCTCACAAATATTTTAGGGTTTATTTTTAATAGTATAAGTTATAGGAACCTGCTAAAGAGAACATAAAGCGTCAAAACAAGCTAATCCTACAAGCAAGCCAAATATGTGATCATTTAGTTTTTAAGGAAAAAAGCTACTCAGATTCAGCACTCTCTCATGCATTGGCAAAAAATGAAGGTTATAAAGATGGAAGTTAGTCTTCTACAACTTACTGTTGACCTTGAAATTTGATAAGTTCTTATTTTTTATTGCTTTTTAAGATTTCCATTGATTCCTGTTTAAGGATACATTATTCAAAAAGCACCTGCAGAAAAATAAAATCCACTCAGCATTAAACAAAATTTTTGATTCATTTGTGAGCCTCAGATTTAAAGAAGAATGACCTAGCTATTCTTAAACAGCCCCACAAAAATAGAACAAGCAAAACAATAAGAACTACTCCCAGCTTAGATAAGAAGAGTTGGAGCAAATGTTAAATAGTCTGGCCATGGTCATCCTGGAAAGCTCTACCATTTTCCTATGGCAAACCAGAGGTGTTTCATTTCTATGGTTTCCATTCTCCTTTAAAAAAAAAAAATCAACCTGGTTCTGGACGTCTGCTCAGTGGTTAGAGTGTGGGCCTGCACACCACAGGATAATGGATTTGATTTCTGGTCAAGGGCACATATGTGGTTGCAGGTTTGATCCCTGGCCTCGGTGAGGCAAGTGTGGGAGGCAACCTATTGATGTGTCTCTCTCACATCGATGTTTTTCTCTGCCTTCCACTTTCCACCTCCCTCCTTCCCTTCTACACACTCTAAAAATCAATGGAAAAAAATCCTCTTGTAAGCATTAACAACAGCAAAAAATTCAAACTGTAATTTCCTTTTTAATTAAATGTTTTCATTTCTATTTTGAAGTCTACATTCATAATTTACTCACCAGCTCAGATTAAAGAAAGATAACAAAGCACAGAGTGTACATAATTAAAATCCTCATTATACTTCATGGGCAATAGGCAATTCTTGTCATATGCTTATGATTTCAGAGATATCTCTAAGGAAATTTTTAATTCTACTTTATGTGCATTATGCTTTACAGGGCAGGATGTCAATATTTTTATTGTTCATTGATAGAACAGTAATGACACTATAGAATTGAAAGAATAAATTTTGTTGATTTCATATCTGTATAACATTTTAACTGTATATATGGTTTTGGCACTAAATAAGTGCAATGTTAAAAATCATGCCTTGGTGGATTCTATAGTCTGATCTGGGACCTTAATTTTGATGCATATTATTTGAATAAGTTGTTCAGAAAATATATTAGTTCTTTCAACAAAAGAACATTACTACATATAGAAGATTAGAATTACACCAAGTAACTAAGCAGATTAGAAATAAAGGGAGTACCACTAAGCAACTTGAAGAGGCTACTTCATATGAACCATGAGTGCAGAGTGGGCCAAAGTAGGTGTACAGTTGTTCATATGGAAAATAATACAATAATAAATAATAATACAAGATAAACTCTGTCATGTACTCATAACTGTATAATGTGGTGGTGGGGGTGGCAGCAATAATGTTACAGAAGATCTAACACAAAGTTAAATGATTCAAATTCTCTTATCTTAAAGAAGCTTATGATCTAACAGGCATAGAAAAGAACAAATATGCTACAATATCAGGCAGGGTGTATCAGGCAGGGTGGAAGAGAATATATGTCATTTAAGAATGTATTATTTATTGAAATATTTTCTAGGCTGCTGCTAATGGTATGAGGGGCCACGTTGAATTTTGTGCTGGAGTGTAATCAGGTAGTACATTTCACCAAGATATTTCTGGAGTACAGTCAGCCTAACATAAGCAAATGTCATGTTGCAGAAAAATGCTTGTCAAGACCACACAATTAGAATAATGTTAGTAACACTTTGATGGTTTTGAATTACTTGAATGGCTGAAAATGTAATTCAATGGCTACTTGAATTACTTGAATGGCTTAAAATGTAATTATTTATAAATAGGATGGGCATACAAAATTGTTTCAAGAAAATGGTGCAAAACTTTAAAAGTTAGAATGATTGATGGTTAATAAAAACATACAGTGAGAGAGACCTAAGTACATTGAGAGGAAATTAGGTTTCTTCCTGTAAAAGTTATTGAAGAAAAGTAGTGTCAAAGCAAGGTATATTAATGTTCAGCAGCAGTTGAAACCCAAAGGCAGTAGTCATGCTTCAACAATTCGGGCCCAGCTAGTTCATCAACGTGATCGCTGGGAAGTGGGGTGAAATGGTGGAGAATGACAAATATTGGTTTGAGAATGGCTGTGTCACTCACTGGTTATGTTAAACTGAGTAGGAAAGATTTACCTGGCATGGGCATGGGTCTGCAGGGAAGGATAGAATGATGATAACCTTTATTATAGAGAGATCTGTGCATGATATAATTATGTCAATAATTAATGCATGCGCATGATATAATTAGGTTGATGATTTAATGTCCTATATTTAATGTGCAAGGACTTCATAGCTTATACTCTATCACTTCTCACATTGCTTTAAAGTTTCTATTTGCACAGATGGAGAACAACAAATATTTTTAACTCGTTACTTCAAAGTTTGATATTTTGCATTTAAATATTTCATACATTTAAAGCTCAGCCCTCTTTTATTTCTTCTCTTATGATTGACTTTCCCCTCCTTTTGCTTACGATAATGTTCTGGCCTACGGGAAAGCTTATGCATGCTCACGGAATGAGGGAAAAGAGGTGGGAAAAACAGACTCAGAGAAACAGAGACCAAAGGGATGGTTACCAGTAGGAAGAGGGCTGGGGATATGGGTGAAAAGGGGGAAGGGAATGTAGTCAGTAACATTATGTTAAGTTTACACTGTGACAGGCAATTATTAGAATTCGTTGGTGATCACATAAGGCAGTGTTTTTCAACCTTTTTTGGGCAAAGGCACACTTGTTTCATGAAAAAAATCATGAGGCACACCACCATTAGAAAATGTTAAAAAATTTAACTCTGTGCCTATATTGACTATATATAAAGTAATTCTCTTGAATAGGAATCAAATAAACACAAAGAAAGTATTTTATAATTACTTTATTATGAAATATTAAGTAAACAAAATAGTGAAAAATTATAAAATTCTTGTCTTGTCTGCACCTACGGCACACCAGGCAACATCTCGCGGCACACTAGTGTGCTGCGGAACAGCGGTTGAAAAACGCTGACATAAGGCATAAAAATGTCGAATCACTATATTACATACCTGAAACTAATATAACCAATATGAGATTGTTTATCAATTATACTTAAATAAAATAAATACTTTAAACAAACAACAACAGAAAAAGGTTGCTGCATGCCCATTTCCTACGCACTGGCCTCACTACTTCCTCAGACTACTGATGATGGCAGGTTACAACTGGTCAATTTGGAGTGCCAGAATCTTCTATTTTGGACTGTCTCCCATTGCCCCAGGTGGGAAAGAACTTTGTGAATGCCTATTAGCATATGGAGATGAATGAAATCAAATGGATAATTTTTGAGAAACCATACTAAAAAAAAGTCTAGGAAATCCTTTGACTGAGCTGTGAAGCAAACCCAATACCCAAAGCAGTACATGTGCAAGATATTGTGCTTCATAAAAACTTGTATTTTTTTTTTATCATTTTGTCTTTAATGTTGAACTTTTCAATGGACTTTTACAAGCATTCATAACAATGTCTGATGGCTTCACTTTTAAAAGAATTAAGTTTTGAAAAGCTTTACTTTTTTCCATATATTAGATGAAAAATACCAAATCACTATTCAATTCAGAAAACTGATCTTCAGATTTTCCTAAAATCTTTCAAACAAGCAGCATCGTGTGCAGCGTACCTCTCACTAAGTGGCCCCAGGCCCAGCTTTACTGTTAGCTGGCCTTGGATTGCAGATTGGCCTCTCCTGGGTACCTGTAAGCCCAGGATAAGTAGCCGACATCAGCAGATAGCTTTGTAGCTCATATCAGATAGCCCCAAGCAGGGCACATGGGACAGCTGACCTTGGCCTGCACCCCTCAGGAACCAGAGTGTACCTAGTAGACAGATTCAGACCATGTCAAAGCACTACCCAAACACCTCCACAAGTGGCACACTCAAGGGGCTGACTCAGAGGGCATCAGAGCTGTGCTGAAGTAAGTTCTGCTCTTTGCACTGTTGATCTCCCATGGTGGTGGCAGCCAGTTTTTGCAGCCAATTGACATCCCAACACCAATCAAAGCTCAACTATAATAGAAGGTGTACACAGCCCAAATGGGAGGGGGAGGCAGAGGGACACACACACCTGCAGTGCCTAGCTTGTTTAAGTTCTCATCTACTCTTTCCCCTAAGTTCACTGAGCATCCTTAAACTGGTGTTTTAAACTCTGCATCTAGGAGATTGCTTGTCTCCATTTTGTTTAATTATTTTACTAGAGATTTATTTTGTTCTTTCATTTGGACATGTTTCTTTGCTTTCTCATTTTGGCTCCCTTCCTGTATTTGTTTCTCTGTATTGGGTAAAGCTGCCATACCTTCCTGGCTTAGTAGAATGGCCTTATATTAGTCAAGATAGGCTGAACTACCTTTAGAACAAAATAGACTAAAACTGTACAATGGCTTGATCAAATTAGATGTTAGTTTTCATTCCCTTAACCCATAAAGGTGGTCAGAGGATAGTTGTGATCCATGCAATGATTCAGAGATTTGTGCTTTTTTTCTCCTTTCCCAAATGCATTGTTGATATCTTCATCAGCCTGCAGAAGACAGACTCTGCATGAAGAGGACGTATCTTTTTTTAAACTTTATTTTTATTTTATTTATTTATTTTTTAAATATATTTTATTGATTTTTTACAGAGAGGAAGGGAGAGAGATAGAGAGCCAGAAACGTCGATGAGAGAGAAACATCGACCAGCAGCCTCCTGCAACACCCCCTACTGGAGATGTGCCCGCAGCCAATGTACATTCCCTTCACCCGAATCGAACCCGGGACCTTTCAGTCCACAGACCGACGTTCTATCCACTGAGCCAAACCGGTTTCAGCTAAACTTTATTTTTATTATTTACAAGCTTTGATCTGCAAATGGCATGTATCACAACTGTTCACCTTCCCTTAAAAACTCTGTTGTGTGGGCACACATAAATACAAAGCAAGTTAGAACATGCAATCTAGAATGTGCTGGAGAAAAGGATATGAGTGTTGATTAGTGTATTAAGTCTCTGACAGTAGTGACAATTCTCTCAGTTTTTGGTATGCTCTGGTCACCAAATATAATTTTAATCTCCTTGTTAAATAGGAATGAATTAATCACATCCTAAAGAGAGAAAATTTGAAGTTGCAATTGAATGAGTGCAGGATGCCTGTATTTTCCTCAAAGTTCAAGATGTCAAGGATGCATGATTTTGTCCATTTATTAAGGTTGTGTTTTGTCATAGTCTGGTGCCCTGTAGGGGAATCAAACACATTATCTGTCTTTGCCCCACAACCAAACTACCAATTTATGGTAGAGTAAGAACAGATTATTGCAAATGCAGGCGTACAAAACACACAATATGAAACATACAAAAATCACCTGTCTATAGCAGTGATGGACAACTCTTGGGCAGCAATGTGAAAGCCTCCAGCCTTGGCAGTGAGACATGTCCTTGACTAGATGTAGGATGTTCTCTGTGGGAGGCTCCAGCTTCTGGGAGGCTCATCCTTATCTCTTTTCCACCATGAACACCAAAGTTAATAGTTGGAGAGTGAACCTACTTTGTGCTTGTCCAGATTATAGTACATCCTACTTCTGGCTCATGAACTGCTGAAGTGTTAGGATAGTTTGATAGCTCAGTCAAAGGATGTTTATTTTTTTACCCCAGGGAATTTTCTCAAACACATTTTAGGGATATGATCCATTTGATTCCAATCATCTTCAGAACTCTTAAAGTTCTGTCCTAGATTAGTTCTTAACCTTCCTTTATTCTTTTGCTTCTTTTTCTGACTCTCCTCTACTTCACCCCACCCTTCTTTCTCAATATATCGATGGCTACATAGAGGCTGTCAAAAGCAACAGGCATGACATTACCCTTTTCTACATTTGCCACAGAGCTGAGTTCCTTTGTAAAACTGAGAGGCTTTAATGGGTCTTCACTGTGCAAACTTCTTGTCTCATTTTCTACTCTTTAGAATTGTCAGAAGCAGTGATACCCTTGACAGGATCCATATTTCTGTCCACATTCTATTCCCTTTTATTTTTGTTTGCAAACCAGAAATTCCTTGCCTGATCTCATCTCTTTCTTTAAATACCTGTTCATAAGCAACAAGAAGCAGAGAACAAGTACTAAAATGTAATTCCTTCCAGCAGCTGCCCCTAAAATTAGAGGCTCTGTAGGTACACAATCTGCCTTCCTAATTATTGTTAGGCAACATTTTAATCATACGTTTTGCTACTGCATAACATAGGTCTCTAGCTTTCTGGTGAAACATATCACTGATTTCCACTCAATGCCACGTATTTAAATGTTGTCTTATAATGCCTCACTTTCAGTTCACATTTCTGTATTAGTTATATTAGGCTAAATTTCAGTCACATATAAACACCAAAAGTGTATAATGTATCAAGCAGAGTAGAAGGGTATTTCTCACTTATCATAGCTCAAAGTGAGTATTTTGGCTAGACTTTTCTCCCTCTTTGTTAATTTAGAGAACTAGGCCCCCTTTCTCCTATGTATTACCTACCACTCCCAAAGCCTTGATGTCATCTTTAACCATCCAGGAGAAAGAGACAGGAAACTTGAAGGGATGCAATGTCTTCTTAAAATCTTTGACCTTAAAGGAGCACAGATTTTATACACTCATATTCCATTGACTGGTTTCAGCCATATTACCAAAGCTAGTCAGAAGAATGACTGAAAAGTGTGATCTAGCTTGTGAGTGGAAAAGGATGAGAGTGAGTGTTGGAGAACATTCTAGCAATCTTGTCACCTTCTCCTGTATTCTCTGTGATCCAGTTACACTGATCTCCCTGCAGTTCCTTGACACCGGCATATTCCTGCGTCCTTTTTCCTCAAGGAAGTCTTCTCTGTCAGGTCAGTTCCTGTTATCTGTGGGCACAGCAGCACGTACTCTGACTTCTGTGATACTTATCACAACTGTCATCAGAGAACTCTGTCCCATTGTTGTTGAAATTGTAATGCCACCACTTAGCACAATGTCTGGAACATGATTAGTTATTAGTTGTTGACTAAATAAATGAATAAATGAATACATGATGTTCTAAAAGCTTACTGCTTACCTCAACTCACAGAAGTTATATCATGCCCTAGTTTAGGCTCCATTAGTGAGTGACATGAGGAACAGCGTGAGGTAAATGTGGAAATGGGAACAGATGTTTCTGAAATTAGCTTTTCTGTGTACAAAGTTAAAAAGATGTTATTGAAAAAACATGTACCTAAATATAGAGTAGGACACAAACACAGCTGATGCTTTGCTATCTGATAATTAAATATAGAAAAAAAATAAAGCAAAACTAGAAATATATTATAAGGCATTCATTTAATCTTATCTTTAATTTTGACCTTATAAGACTAACTGCATATCATTTCTGTCTGGTGGCCAGCAGTTTCAAGTATCATTTATTTAACACTTATGAATCCTATATTCTCATCACCTTCTGACCCATCTCATGGGGATTTTTATATATTTTTCTCACCAGTAACAGAAGATAACTGAGAATTTATGTAATTTAGAGTCTTTAAATTGACCTGAGAAAGTACTTTACCTTTGTCTAGTAAATTATATTTTATAGAAAATTCCAACTGCTAATCTTTTTTAAAAATTATCTTTATTATTGAAAGTATTACAGATGTCCCTCTTATCCCCCCATCAATCCCTTCTTGCCTGCGCCCACCCCCACCCCAGGACTGCACCACACTATGGTCTGTGCCCATGCCAATGCTAATCTTGATCATAGGAATATTGAACAAAATTCTGAGCCCAAAGTACTTAGAACTTTAGAATACAAATCAATTAATGCAACTTCATTCACTCATTGAAAAATATTTATTTTTCCAGGATCTGATCCATGTAAATGACATAGAAGTAGATTTCCTGTTGCCATTGAGCTGGCATTAATTCTGTTTGTCCAGTCTTTCATGTGATACCATGTTTATTGGATTCTACTAGAGTCCAGGAACCATGCTAAGTATTGGGATGGGAACATTACTATCAGAGAGAACATTCTCTCTGATATCAAAGAACACACAGGCTAGAGTATGGGGTACTTCTTTAATTAGCATTGTCTGGGGCAATATGTGTTAAAGTAAGCTGGACATTTTTAAAATAATTGCAGACATGGCATTGTTTTGGCATAAAATCTTGTCCAAAATTTTTCTCTAGTGAACAGTATTTCTGTTTGTACTTATTTTAAAATAGTCACATCCAAAGTAAACTATCTATATGAATAGGACATGTAGAAAACAAAAAAATATCTGAGAAAAAAAATTAGAAAATATTTCAGCACTTGAAAAGTCCCGGGCAGAACAGCAATGGCCATTGAAAAGAATATCGATGCAAACTTACATCCATATTAGTTAATGTTATCTATAAGCTATGCTTCACTTTCTGGTTCATATTGCCTTGCACATCTAAATTCTTGCCACAGTAAGACTTCTATTTTGGCCTCATATGAGATAGGAGGTCAAGATACCAATAGAACTGACCTTAAAAAGTATAGAAAAGTGACAGTGTAATCTTTTCTTCTCCAGAGATTACCAGAAATATATCTGTGCATATCACTCAAGATAATTATTTCTTCCTCTACTCATTATTCCTAAAAATTTCTGGCCCCTGTTAGTCTCTAAGGTTGTACACGGCTTCACATCTCCAGACAAAGGAAATGAGGCTGTAACTTAAATCGTATATAGATGCCTATCTCTCTAAAACAGGGCTTCTAAATTCAGACCTACAAATAGATTGTTGCAAAACAAACATAATATAATCCTTAAGGGAGAAAAATTTATAAAAATAATTATATATCTGTGTACTCAAGATAGGTGACTATATTATCTGAATGATCTGTGAAGCTCAGGGAAAAGATAGTCTAAATCTCAAAGTAAATTGAGAGTAATATTTTTCAAAAAACGAATCAGGACAATATTATCAACCTTGACAAGTATGCAAGCTTACTATATGATTTTATTCCATACAATGTAGGTTTCATATTGTAAGCCTGCAAATCTTATCTTTATCAACCTGCTGATGCTCTTTCTTACTTCTCAGTGGTCAGCTTTAGCACTCATTTAATGGTCTCAGAAATGTGGGTGAAAACTTTATCTGCAAGCCATTTGGCGTTTAAATCAGCTTCTCTAGAAATTCATCCTTACATTTTAGATGTAGCAGATGCCATTGTTTGGTATCCTGAACAGGATACTAAAAATTACATTTGTTGGGCCATCTTTCTTTCCTGAGTTATAAAAATAAGATTAGATTAGTCAGACAGAAACTATTGTTAGCTCAGAGAAAAGCATTTAAAAAATTTAATGGTGTATGCATAAATTCTGTAAAAAATTTGATCAAACCAATCAGGCAAATTTTTTTTAATTTAAAATTTGAATAGTAATTTATAGAAAATGCATAAAAGTGAAGAGTAGAAAAATCAGCCATACTGTTTCATCCATTAATAACCACTATTAGTAATTTCATATATAATACACAAATGTATATTATCAATAGGATATACAATTATTGCATAAGCAATAGTACCATTGATGTTATGCCTTTCTTGCTAAATGATATACCTTGACCATCTTTCATTAGTTTATAACACCATTATTTTACAAGACTGCATATCACTTCATGTTATAATTTAATTAACCCCTTGAATTTGTAACTTAGATTGTTTGCAATTTCCCCCTAATATATGTAATGCTTTAACAATATCTTGCATTAAACTTTTGTACATGCTTTAATGTCGTTAGCATGAATTTCTAAAGGTTTGGGTTATACATATGTATAAGGCATATTGTGTAACTGCAGAAATTTGTATTGGACTTCTAGTTTGAATTTCTAATCCTTAAGCCTTGTATGAGCTTGCCTTTTAAATACCCCAGCTAACAATAAGTAGAAATTTTTCTTTTTCTCTTCTTTAAATATTATATTTTTTTCTTTCTCCCTCTCTCCCTTTTCTCTTCTCCTTTTTTTCTTTCTTTTCACTCTCCCTTTTCCACTCTTCCTTTTCTACTCTCCTTTATTTATCCAGTTCAATAATGAAAAAAGTTGCACATTACTGTTTTCAATTTCAACTTAAATTACTAGAGAGTTTGAATACTTTTATTCACATTGATTATTAATATTTGTTTCTTTTGTGGACTGTTTGATCAATTACTAGTACATGTATTTCTATAAAGGTTTTTAAAGTTAAGGATGTTAATCCTTTGCCTAACAATTTTTTAGTATTTTAAAATAATTTTTGAATGTATTGTCTATTTACTCAGTGAAAGGTTTTGGAGGTGTTTATCTGTATTTCCTTTCAGTATTTTTTACTTGTGTTACTTTCATTTATAGACAATCATTTGTCTGTATTTTCCCCAATGATTTTAAATGCTACCCTTTCTCATATTTTTTAATTATTACATTTCCAGGATGTGTTTTCAAGCTCTCCTGCTCTCACTTTCTCTCCTTTTGGTTTATCTCCCTGCCTTTGCCTATATTTGTACAACATGTTTTAAAGTACAATGTCTTTATACTTTAAGTATTCAGAGTTAATTACACATTATAATATTATTTTTGTTGTTTATATTCATCTATAAAATATATAATTTTAAAATTATAAGTCATTATCAAGAATACAAAGGTCAACTATTTGGATTATCACATAGCTGGAATTTTAATACTCTTTAGGCAAATAAGAAAATGGACTTAAAAATCTTTTATGTTTTCAAACAATTAAGCTGTTAAATTTGTTTTTTGTGTTATAAAGGGTATTAGAATCTCTTGTATGTTCTACACCTATATTGACATTATGAAAATGAAGCCAAAACATTTATACTGAACATTGAAATTTGTCTATTAAGGGAATATAGATTAATATTCCAGGGATGATTTGTTACTTATTCTTAGGTGGATTTTAATGATAATTTATGATGTAGCTACTAGAGAAGAAACATTAAATGACTCGTTACACTCAGTATATGTCACAAAATGTTGTCAGCTATAATGCAACCATTTAAATAAATGGGACTAAATTAAAGTTAGCAGCCAACCTTTTTGTGAATTAAATCATTTATTACTCTAACTTTCAAAAATAAGGCACCATTTCTCCTAGCACAGTATCTGGCACCCAAAGGAAAGCTTTACGTTAAATATATAGGAAAAAGCTCCCTAGAAATATAAAATAAAAAAATCTTATAATAGCAAACAGATAATCACTCTGATAGTTACCATATTTAAATAAAAAAATTCCTTATTAGAGTTGTTTATTTTAGTATTTTTCAATGTTTAAAATAATCATACTATTTAAATAAATGATTGAAATTCTTTCAAAAATGAAGGTTTAAGAGAATTATTAAGGCTGCCACAAGATGTAAAATTTTTTTGTGAATTTAAAAATAAATGATAAAATTAACTTATATGGATCATATTCCAGATTGATGACTATAAATAGCAATTCATCACTAATGACAATTTACATGTAAGTTGATGGTTTTGTGTAGACCATAATGTTTTTGTTCAGTTTGAGAAAATTATCACAATTATTTACAACAAAGAAGAAAAAAGAAAAAACAGTGACAGAACAGTGATAGAGGATATAACAGTGATGAGGATTCATTTCAGAAGATAAAATAAGTGAAAATAAATCTATAACAAAAATATTTTGTCATATACATTCACTCTGGTCCCTAGAACTGACTGATACCACATTTCTCCCTGCACCAAAAATACATGTTTCATCCCTGTGGAGTTATATTAATTAGAAAAAGATGCTGAGAATTTCAGTTTCTTGTGTTCATTTTAGCCTTGCTCACTTACTATTTGTTTACTCTCAGTTGACTTGGTTTGAAAGGAGCTCGATTAATAGCCCTACAGACACAGTCCTCTGCCATTATGCAGTTATATTAGTTCAGTTTTCTTTTCTTGAAATATTAAGAAAATAGGCTGTTGTATGGAAGACTTGAATATATGTTATATATAACAAAACTGGGGCCACCATGGGAATCTCACAATTCTCCAACTCAAGAGTTCATTAGATAAGAGGGAACGAATGCTTTCTTTTTCTTAATGTTTCCTATTAGATATAACCTGACACTCTGCAGCAAGCACAATGACCTTCCCTCAGTCCTCCAGAAAACAATTCTCCATATGTCCGCATTGATGTATTTCGTGTTTTACTAGGTCCTTTCTTTGTTCCACAGTCTGTCCTTTCCTTTCTTACTCTATTCTAGTTGTTTTATCTTCCAAACAGTTCTAGTTGTATCATTATTTTTTTTTAATTTCCAGAAGGTAATATTTACTTAAGTCATAGTCTTCCCAGTTCTGAATAATTTTCAGTATTAGAACCATTCACCATCATATTAAACACATTACAATGTACCCAAATTCCACATAAAGTGTAATTTATATATAACTATACAAGAGTTTAGTAATTATTTATTAATTATCCGTGCACAGGGAGGGGGGCCCTCAGCCTGGCCTGCAACTCTTGCAATCTGGATCCCTTGGGGGATGACAGGGATAAGGCCAAAACCAGCAGTTGGACATCCCTCTCACAATCCAAGACAGCTGGCTCCTAACTGCTCACCTGCCTGCCTGCCTTACCACTCCTAACCACTCACCTGCCTGCCTGATTGCCCCTAACTTCTCACTGCCTGCCTGATTGCCCCTAACCCCTCTGCCTGCCTGCCTGATTGCCCCTAACTGCTCGATGCCTGCCTGATCGCCCCTAACCCCTCTGCCTCAACCCCCGGCTCTACAGCTTCATCAGTTAGGATGCCTGGAATGAGGTCTGGAAGGTCGTTTGGCTGTCTGGTCTAATTAGCATACTATGCTTTTATTATTATAGATAGACAATCTTTCATTAAATTTAATTTTAAAGTTTTATTTTGCTCTTGGGGATAACACTCTTTTCAAATATCAAACATTTTGTACTCATTGAAAAAGCTTACAAGAACTTAAGCACCGTATCTAATAGAATGCACTGGAATTTCATAACTGGTGGTCCCATTTCTCCTAAATTATACTGTCTGCACTGAAATAGTTCTCATTTCAATCTCTTTCCCTCCATTCTGACGATCTCCTCTTCACCTTTCTGGTGAAGAAGGGATCCTCTGCTCTGAATAGTATGAAAAGTCTGAACTTTGATGCCTGACCCTGGGCAGATGACATGAGCAGCAGTTTATTAGCTACAGTCCTCATAGCCCAGGGAAGCAAGACACTGCATTTCATGCAGGGTCACATAGAGGTGTGCTCAACAGTAGAGTGACCCAGCAGGCACTGTCACCATATTGACAAGAGGGGGAGATGTCCTTTAATTTTCTGAATTGGTCGTTTAAAAAAATAATTTTGTGGTCAGAGAGTTTCAACCCATTAAATTGAGGAACAGGTGGGGTGCAGCTTACAGGGGAGACCAAGGCAGGTGGGGAACCTTTCCTACTGGATGGGAAGCAATCTCTAGAGTAGGGGAACTCATGGCTATGCCTAAGATGTCAAGGCAACACATGGAACTTTGGACATTACAAACCACATTGGTCTTCTAGATCATTCCCTGTACTCTCTCTCGTAATCCCTAGTGTCCAGAGAACCCTGGTCATAGGATAGGTCCACATTTGGATAGTCTATTCTGTAATTTTCTTAATGTTTCCTATTAGATATAACTTGACACTATAATATGCCATTAGTTTTCTTCTCTTCCTTTTTTTTTTAATATATTTTATTGATTTTACACAGAGAGGAATTGAGAGGGACAGAGAGTTAGAAACATCGATGAGAGAGAAACATCGACCAGCCGCCTCCTGCACACCCCCCACAGGGGATGTGCCCGCAACCAAGGTACATGCCCTTGACCGGAATCGAACCCGGGACCTTTCAGTCCGCAGGCTGACGCTCTATCCACTGAGCCAAACCGGTCCCAGCAGTTTTCTTCTCTTCTTAAGTGATGAAAAATGTGCCATCTAAAAGAGGAAACTGTGGTTAAGCAGGATTATAAAATAAATAAATTTGATGTTCTGTGTTTTTAATTGTATGCACCCCTTTGTCATCTCTGAGTCTTATTTTCTCTGGCTTATATCTTTGTATAATATTATATCTCAGGTAGAAAGCTGTGAACCGGTTTGGCTCAGTGGATAGAATGTCAGCCTGCAGACTCAAGGGTCCCAGATTTGATTCCAATCAAGTGCATGTACCTTGCTTGTGGGCACATACCCAGTAGGGAGTGTGCAGGAGGCAGCTGATCGATGTTTCTCTCTCATCGATGTTTCTAACTCTCTATCCCTTTTCCTTCCTCTCTGTAAAAAATCAATAAAATATATTTAAAAAAATAAAATTAGTGATACTTTAATTTTCACAATATTTCCTGTTTGTTTAAGGTAAAAAGGGAAAAACACTACTAGCGACCATTCAGAGGCACATTTTATGCTTAAATTTGTTATCATTCCTAGTATTGGAAAGCACCGTTTTTCTATTAAATTTATTGAGGTGATATTGGTTTATATGATCATGTAGGGTTCAGGCGTGGGTTTCTATGTTACAAGATCTATGTATTGCACTGTGTGCCCACCACTCAAAGTCAAATATTCTCCTGCCAACATATATTAGGACCTCCTTCTTCTCCTATCATGTTCCCTTCAGTTTCATATCCCACATAGGAGTGAAATCATGTGGTTCTTAGCTTTTTTCTGACTGACTTATTTCACTTAGCACAATCTTCTCAAGATCTATCCGTGTTGCTACAAATGGCAGTATTTCACTTTTTCTTATGGCCATATAGTATTCCATTGTGTATATGTACCACATCTCTTTATCCAGTCCTCTGTAACAGGACACTTTGGTTGTTTCCATATCTTGGCCACTGTGAATAATGCTTTAATTAACATAGGGGTGCATATATCTTTGCAAATACATTACAAAGGTATATACAAGTTTTTCCAGTATATACCCAGGAGAGGGATTGCTGGGTCATATGGTAGCTTTATTCTTAGTATTTTGAGGAATCGCCAGACTACTTTCCATAGTGGTTGTACCGGTCTACATTCCCACCAGCCATGGATGAGGGTTCTCGTTTCTCCTCAGCCTCTTCAACACTTGTTATTGCTTGTCTTGTTGATAATGGCCACTCTAACAGGTGTGAGGTGGTATCTCATTGTAGTTTTGATTTGCATTTCCCTAATTGCCTGTGAGGTTGAAGATCTTTTCATATATCTATTGGCTGTTTGTATGTCTTCTTGAGAGAGGTATATGTTCAAGTTCTCTGCCCACTTGTTTTGTTTCTTTGATGTTGAGTTTTATGAGTTCTTTATATGTTTCAGAAATTAAACCTTTGTCAGGGCTACTTTGTACAAATATAATCTCCCAGCTGGTTGGCGCTCTCTTTGTTTTGTTGTCAGTTTCTTTTGCTGAGAAGAAGCTTTTTAGTTTGATATAGTCCTATTCATTTAATTTTGCCTTTACTTCCCTTGCCTTTGGGGTCAAGTTCATAAATTGTTCTCTACCACCAAGGTCCATACATTTGGTACCTATATTTTCTTCTGTGTAACTTATTGTTTTAGGGCTTATACATTTTGAATGATTTTTTTTGTGTGCATGGCAACAAACTGTAATCCAGTTTCATTCTTTTGCATGTGACTTTCCAATTTTCCCAGCACCATTTATTAAAGAGACTATCTTTACTCATTTGTCAAAAACTATCTGTCCATATACATGTGGGCTTTTTATCTGGGTTCTCTATTCTGTTCTACTGATCTGTGTGTCTGTTTCTCTGCCAATACCATGCTGTTTTGATTATTGTAGCTCTGTAGTATAAATTGAAGTCAAGTAGGGTGATACCTCCAGCTTAATTCTTTTTTTCAGGATTGGAAAGCACTACTTTTTATTTTTCTCACAAGGGTTAAATACTTAGAGAAAGTGAGCTGGATAAGATCAAGAAGAGTAAAGGTGATTTTTTTAGTGTTTATCATGAGCAATGGAATTTAGCCTCCTCTCCAAATAGATTATAAACTTAAAATGTCTGCTCTAGATCAAACTGAGGAGGTGACATTAAAAATATTCCATTTTCAGTATAGCATGGGCATTGACAATGGGCACCATCTGTTGAGATTGAATGCTATGTGAGGATCAGAAGGAGGTCCTGTGGACCCCTGCAGAGCTGGACTGGGAGGAGGCTCTGCGGGAAGGATGCCAGGGGAGGGATCTTTGTGGTCTGGGTTCAGTGTGTGCTCAGTGTTTGAGGCTCAGGGTGTTGGCTCTTTATCAGTGTTATGGAAGCATTTTAATATTTTAATAACTTATACATAGTGGTCGAATGTCTGTCAACCTTGCAACTGGAGATTAGTGATGAGAACCTACTCTGAATCTTAAGATTTGTGTAGGAAAATATTTTTCCTCTATCTTGTAATTAGCATAGAATGAACAGTAGTTTATGCTCCTAAAGTTGGGTTTCTATTTTATGTCATTTTAAGTTCTCATAACGTCCATTCTTTACCCAACCTTTAAAAATTGTTAAAGAAGAACTTTTTGACTAGTATAATCATTCGTGCTTTAGAAATTCAGTTTTGCAAATAAATAGAACAGATAGTACGCTGGTCTGCTATTTTATGGATTTTTTAAAATTTATTGCAACAGTTCAAATTCAGTACTCTTAAAGCAATATGGGCGAAGATAAACTACCATATACCAAGACTGGAAGACTATGTGTTTGTTTGAAATTCTTTGCCTTTTTTTTTTTTTTTTTTTTTTTTTTTTTTTGCCATGTGACTTTAGCATCAGAGTATATTTCTCTGCCCTTTTTATTTTGCACATGACCATGTGATTTTCTTTGGCTAATAGAATGAGGCTGGGAGTGAGAGTGCCATTTCTGTTCATCTTTCCTGTACTCCTACCCTTGGCAGAAAAGAATATGACCCAGCTGGCCCTTTGCTCCAAGGAAGTTGAGAGACAAGAGAGCAGAACTAGAACCAACTTGCAGCTTGTAGCCAGCCCAGCAACCCCACAGATATATGACAGAAAAAGAAATGATTCTAGTTTTAAATTATAGAGTTTGGGGGCATTTTTAAAAGCAGCATTATTGTGACATTATTTTTCTGATGCTAAATTCTATTAAAACCATATATGAATATATGCTTAGCCCATGGAAAGACATAGTACAGGGAACACATGGGTAGGGGTTGGAGTGGGTAGAGGGGGTCAATGGGAGGGCGATGTAAAGGGGGATAGCTGTAATACTTTCAACAATAAAGATGCATTTTAAAAAACCTTGAAGTAATTGACATGGCATCATGAATGAGGGATTATAAACTTCTACATTTTTAATGTATCAAAAATAAACCATAGCCAAATGCTCCAGAAATCAAGGGATCAGCTACTAAAAGTATCAATCTTGTCAATAATATACTAGCAGAGAGATCTTTTCAACTGAATACGTAGACTTCAAAAGTAACCCCCCAGAGAACATCTTGAAACCTTCCATAAACTACCGAAGTTCTACTATGCCAGACTGAATTCTTGTAAGAAGGCATGATCTCCTTGGGCGTTTACACTATTGAAATTCATCAAAATGATGTCTAGGATCTGTCACAGTAATTGACATTGCCTGGGATTGGGTGGTTTTCATTACTCATGTAACCATTGCAGCAGGAATTGAGTCTTATCAAGAGGAACCAAGAAAACATCATTCTGGATTTCGCAGTATTTATATCTTGTTTATTTGCCCAAGATCAGTGTTATCTTTAGTGATGAAGTCACCATATTTAATAATAACAGCTCACCCTGAAAATTGCTTAGGTAATTGTTGAGGGAAGTGTGTGTTTGGAGAAGTAATTTACGTATTTTCTCGGATGTCGTTTTTATGCAAGTATATCATGTGTGCTACCTTAAGAAAGAATCCATGTTTTAGAAAACAGTTTCCTATACCTTCATGATCCTGAGAAGCAGGATGTAAGTCAGATACATGGAGACGAATGAGTTGTTTTAAATTCTGGAAAAATAAAATTAATCACTTAGAGCAGATTTTCTAAGCATATATTATTATCAAGGAACCCTAGATATTTTAGTGATCAAAATTCATGAAGAGGAAAAATCTGAATAACTTAAAGACATTTGTCTACTAAGGTAGATTATGTTTTATTATAGTTTTAAGTGCATACAATACTCCTCTACCAAAACTGTGTTGGTTCCAACTCATTGTCTCACACTGCCAAAATAAAACATTGTTGAAACCTTAACATATTAAATTAATCGAGGTGTCTGGATCAATTTAAATTTAGCAGCAATCATTATAAAAATGCTGGTTTCTTTGATCATCTAGAGACAAGTGGTCGCCCCATTCTGAAGGCTGCTTCCTGCTTCACCAAACACCTCACTCGCCCAGACAAGAACAGCTTCATAACAACCCATGATGTTTTCCCAAGTTAGCAAACATGCGTTTAAAAATAGTGCTAAGAAAGTCATTATGGCGTAAGTCTGAAGAAGCTACTTTCCAAGCACTGAAGGTCTGAGCAATGAAGGTATGACATATCAAATCTCATTTTGAAAGAAAGCATATGATTAAGATTTGATAGGATCTCTGCTTTGAAGGATTCCTTGCTAATCCTCTTTTAAAAAAGTATTTCTAGTCAGATAAAAATTTACTTTTTTTTTTTTGCTTCTTTCTAGACTCCTTTTAGTTTATTCTTTTGTTTCCCCCTCCATATTTGTGTTTCAAAAGTTCTTTAGAGTTCAACATAAAAGCTTTTTTTGTTGATGTTGGATTTTTGTTTGTAGGTGTTTTTTCTTTGTTTGTTTGTGGTTTTTTCTTTTTTTCTTCTTTTTTTTTTGCCAATAAAATAGTTTTCTCATTATTTTCTGTAAAATTTGGATGTAGGTCAAGGCTAAATCTGCACACCCCGCTGTAATATTCAAACTGTAGAGTTTGTTTTAGAGCTTGGATGACTAATAACACCTTGGACATTATGAATGACAGGCTGTAAATAGCAAAATCAGTCCCTTTCTTGCCTTTGGGGAAGATTTGCAAGGAGAAAGGTTATAGTGCAGCTACTGTTGTTTTCCTTTGTCTGAAAGCTAAGGCTAAAATTAGCTTTCACTGTAACAATTCAGTGTCTAAACAAGTTGGAGAAGAACAATGTTCTCTTAATTGTGATCTCTGTAAATTTAACTGTTATGATTTCGTAGTTCTTTGAAATATACCTGAAGTCCCATTGAAAGTGTAGCGTCTCTGTGTGTTTTTATACATGTGTGGAGATGCACAAATTAGTAGGGGTATGATATAATGTTATATATTAATATCATATATATTAGCTGATGTTCTATGGATCGATGATATTATATAGGATACAATAATAAATGTCCATTTTGTTATTGGGTATTAAATCAATTTATGGTATTGACTTTTGTGACTTTCTTGGCCTTATAGTTGACTTATAAAGAGAGAGGGCAGAAAAAAATAAGGTTCCAAGTTTAAGTGAAAAGTAGACAGAGTTTTTATGTACATGGGCGGGGCAAAAGTAGGTTTACAGTTGTGAGTTCTTAAAGCACAATTCATTATTGTATTATTATTTATTTATAAATAATTGTATTTATTATTATTATTGTCACTAACCTACTTTTGCCCACCCCCATATAGTACACGGAGCATAAGAAATATTATCCTAGACCAAATTGAATGCCATTGGTCCAGTTAGATTCTGGCGATTTTCGGCATCTTATTGGCTTTGTAACTAAGTGAGGGTGATGAGCATTCCCCAGAGAGGAGAATGAGCTGCTGAAAGTGTGTGTGTGTAATGAGAGGGTGAGGGATGAGTTTTAGGTGAAGGAGGTATCAGAGTGCTTGGAGAAGTTTGAGGGTTCACAGAACCAAAAGTAATAACACTTTAAGGAAATATCTAGTACCGTATTTCAGTGTTCAATTTTATTGAACAAAGGCCCTAGTATCCTAATCCCATGGTGACAATAGAGGCACATGGCTTCTCATTCCCTAGAACTAGCCATTTAAACCTTTTAATACAAAAGGATATAAATTCTTAATATCATTAAGAACAGAAATGATGAGATTCTTATCCATATTAGCAACAATTTGTAATGATAAATCTGATCATTTATATCAGGGTCTTTTGAATGTGAAAATAAAAGTAATAACAAAAGAGTACATGCCAATTGTAGGTACTTTAATAGTTAGTGTACTCTATCAGACTGCTTCAAATGTGTTTTGAGGTGTTCAAACATAACAAATACAAAATAGTGACAAAAATTGCTTTGATTATGCAAACACATATTCTAATTAAAAATAGAAAATCTAAAAGTTTAGATTCATCACAGCAATGCAATTTGAATCAGAGTGGTGATATGTACCCTCAATGTCTTACGGACATTTATGCCCTAGAAGTTAAATGATACACTTGTTTCACAAGATTAGTAAGGAGTACAATCAGGATTAAAATTAGGTTTCATTTAAGTCAGTATTGTTTCTCCTCTCCTAACAGCCTTAAATATTCCTAGCTCTCTCTACCTTCTTCCAACATTTTCCCTCCAGTTCAATCTCACAGTAAGCCATAATAGAGAACAGAGTTAAGAATCAGAGCTCAAGGTTGCTTGAAAGTCAGTGGCATAGTTATCCTCGCTCATCCCCCGAGGCCTCTGTGCATCAGCCCCAGGGCACGTGCGTGTATAGAACCCCATTTGCTCTCTCCTGGAATGTGCTGAAACTCACTGCACAAGAGCATACTGCCTCTCAAAACGACGCGATTGGAAACTAACAAAGGCCATATGCCTATTAATTGCCAGATGTTGTGCATCATTTAAACCATGTACTTCTCAACAAAAACATATTTTCTGAGATGCTGAAGCCCTGGCGTCACTCATGTTTCTCTCTACAACCTTCCAGAAGCAGCTGGATGTCCATGAAAGCATTAGGCTAATCGAACTACAAAGTATTCAAACACTAGAGCAGGGTTTAGAACCTACTCTGTTTCCCCGAAAATAAGACAGTGTCTTATATTAATTTTTTCTCCCAAAGTTGCGCTAGGTCTTATTTTCAGGGGATGTCTTATCTTTCCATGCACTAGGTCTTATTTTCGGGGAAACACGGTAGTAAGTAGTTGGTGCAGAATTAGCTGGTAAAACGGTGTAAGTCGCCAAGGACTGTCTTACTTGCAGCTTCTAGTACCCAGTCTGCATTTTAGGATTGTCATGCTTCGGTCTGCTTAAGGAGACCTGACTGGACCTCAGATCCCCCAGCCAGAGGCGTGGAGTGGAGGGGAGGTGGAAAGGATAGCCTTCTCTGAGATGAGGGAGTAAGACATATTTGCAAATAGTGTTCCCCCCACTGTCCTAGCACAATGTGACTCATGCAGATGTTCTGGGTTTTGAATCATGAGGTCTGTACTTTCTTTTCCCGTGGGCTGCGGCCCAGGGGCTTTAAAATAGATGTGGAATCAGCCTGTGTTCCCTACCTGTCACCGCATGAAATAGTCTCCATTAATTCTCTTTTGTTCCCTTGTCATCTTTTCCTTGTGCGTCATGAACAGAAGGGTGCAGATCTGGGTCCTTGTTCCCATTGGGAGGCACTCCCTCCCCGCCCCCGCCCCTCTCCCCAGGTTTTTAAGAGAACAAAGACTAGCAGAACATATATGCAGGATTATTGATACTGATCATCTGAGCATTCTCAGGCTGCTAATGGGAGCTTTCACCAATGAAAGAATCTAATTAGTTCCACCTCTGGTCCTATTAGGACTGATAAGGAGAATTGTTGCAATTCCTCTCAGGCTCCCGCTGTGCCTGGAAAGGACCCGATAAAAGGACTCTGGGTGGGCAGCGGGCTTCAGGGTGGTCCCCAAAAGCTGTTTCCAAACCCTCTTCCACTTAAAAGAAAAATCTCATTTCCTTAGATAATTCCTAGACAGCTGTCCTCACGTCGGAGCCTTTGCAAAGGACAGGCGCAGAGAAATGCCAGTGATTTTTTTAAAAAAAGGAAAACACCTGGTTTTGGCAGCGTTTTCTCTCACCAGAGGAGGCAGGTTGAGTGCCATCTGGTCCACAGCCCTGCTCCGCTCGTCCTTCTCCCCGGTACATCCCGGCGGGCTGCACGGACCCGGCTGGCAGCAGATTGCAGCCGACCCCAGCCCCGCAGCCACCCTGGGATCCGCAGCGCCGCAGCCAGCGGGCTAGGTTATCCCTGCGACGCGTGTCCATCTGCAGCCTCTCCTTTTGACCTTCCCAAACAGTGTGTACGCAGCAATTAGAATGGCTCTGCTGGGCCCAGTGGCCAGCCTATTTAAAATCTTTTAAGTGCTGGAATAAATCGGTTTTAACAAGTTGACCTTTATTTGTACCCAGTGAAAGTAGGCCAAACAAAAGCAAACTCTTTCGGTTTGTGACTAAAAGAGGAATTGCCATCCTAGCACTTTTCTCAGGGTCCCTGCACACCCCTGTCTTTAGCTGCCCACAGTGATCGCAGGAAAACAGCCAACCATTCAAACGCACCAGCTGTGTCCCCACTCTCCGTGGCATCGGCCATCTATTGAACTACAGTGTAAAGTGTTGTTTCTTCATACATTGCAGTCTCTGCTTAAGCAATTGCTAATACATATCCACATTTTATTTTTTTTTATTTTTATTTTTTTAAAATATATTTTATTGATTTTTTACAGAGAGGAAGGGAGAGAGATAGAGAGTTAGAAACATCGATGAGAGAGAGTCATCGATCAGCTGCCTCTTGCACACCCCCTACTGGAGATATGCCCGCAACCAAGGTACATGCCCTTGACCGGAATCAAACCCGGGACCCTTCAGTCCCCAAGCCGACGCTCTATCCATTGAGCCAAACCGGTCCCGGCTAATATTCACATTTTAAAAGTGAAATCTCATGTTGTGGAAGGAAAGCCCATTTTGGAACACATGTGAGTTTTCTGATATGAAATACCAGAAGGAGCTCTGTTTGTTTAGTATTCCCACTCTCCCCAATGTGGATTCTCTGTGTTTATCTTTTGTTTCTGTAACCTCTCTGTCTGGCTTTTCTGGCAAGGCTCTGTTTTTGTTTTCAACTTTTTTCTTTTTTTTTTTTTACGTTCACATTGATCTTCAGAAAGGACAAGTGCATTGTTGCAGAGCCAATCTACAGAGCATAAGTGATTGTTTTATATTTTACACAGTTTTGGGAGGGAGCTGAATACGGTAGTTTACATTTCACATCACACAAAGTACTTGAAAATATCCCCATGATACATTTCTCTTGCCAAAGCCTGGCATATCCAAATTCCCATGGGTCTAGTTTCATATTTCTATGTCTTTCTTTTTTATGTAAATATATAATGTATAGAAGTTATCTATATCCTGCCTCACCTCTGGTCCTTAAAGCTTGCATCACTTAGTCCAATGCACTCTCAGGGAGTAATGGAAATTATATTGTTGGTATCTACCCTGTTTCCCCCAAAATAAGCCAGTGTCTTATATTAACTTTTTCTCCCAAAGGTGTGCTAGGTCTTATTTTCAGAGGATGTCTTATTTTCAGGGAAACAGAATAGTCTCCTGAGAAGGCAATGGGTATAATAAATACCTTCTTCCTTATTATTATTTTCTTTCCTTTTTCCTCTTGTGCTGACATACCTTCTAGCAAATTCAGACAGGAAAAAAAAAAAAAAAAAAAAGCCTGTCTAAGGGAGCAAAATTGGTGCAAATGGTGACAGGATGGCCCCCGAGCTGTATGAAATTCAGACTGCCAAGGGATAAATTCTAGCCCTATTCTCCACATTGGAATATCTTCTCCCCACAAAACATCTTTTAAAGGATTTGCAGCACATTTACATATTAAGTTATGAAGCAATCTAAAGAGAAGATGAAAAACAACAATAACCTCACATTTATTTGTAGCTTGCTTGTATTGTCAATTGGCAACTACATTTTGCTCATCCTGATTTGTTAATATTTTCAATTTCATGCTTTCATATCTCAATATTCATTTATGAATTCACACTCTAAAAGTTACACTGAGAACAGATTCTGAAGAATCCAAACATGAAATGAATAATTCAATACAGGAAAAATATCTTCCAATTGATTTTTTTTTTTTTTTAATTTAAAGTAACAGTGGATCCCATTCCAATAACGGATGGCTTTTGGAGAAAATAGGAACTACTTAGTTTATTATCCACATAGATCATGCTAAGCAAAGGAAACAAGGAGTGCTGTGCATGCTGACATTGTTTGGATAGACAGTCCCACGCATGCATACCTAAGACTGTGACGTGTCCTCATCTTCTTATGAATCCAACACCAGGCCTTCTTGGTCAGCTTCACACACTAAGCACAGCATAGCGTGACTCTCTGTGTGGTCTTTTGTGGTGCTGCCCCCTACAGTCGGCAACGGGCAGCCCTACTGCTAGGTTCTTGCCTAGGTGGTAATCAGCACATCCTGTTATGAAAAATTCATACTGGAAAGTGACCTTTAATTTTCCCAAAGCTACAGGCTTTTGTATATTAAACATAAATTGTTAACTAAATTCAAGATAGACAAAATAGAAATAATTACGTTTCCTTCAATTCATCTGTTTTAATCCTCTAGTCCTGTGGTCAGCAAACTGCGGCTCATGAGCCACATGCAGCTCTTTGGCCCCTGAATGTGGCTCTTCTACAAAATACCACGGCCTTGGCGAGTCTATTTTGAAGAAGTGGCTTTAGAAGAAGTTTAAGTTTAAAAAAATTTGGCTCACAAAAGAAATTTCAATCGTTGTACTGTTGATATTTGGCTCTGTTGACTAACGAGTTTGCCGACCAGTGCTCTCAGACAGGGTGAGTGGTATTAGGCTGGATTTTTAGGATTGGGACTGGTAAAGGAATAATTTTTTTGTTTGTTTTTTGAAATCTAGGTGCTATTAGTCAACACTAACTGAGGCACTGATTCAAGTATTTTCTATGTGAGATTTTTATTCCTCACAGCAAATGTATGGTTTGGGTGTAATTCTTATGCTTTACAGATAAGAAAATTGAGCCACAAAGAAATGAAGCATCTTGGTCAAGGTCAAACAACAAAAACTGGTGAATCAGGATTTTTGCCTGAATCTGTGTGCTTATCGACTATAGTTAACAAAACATTCAGGGTCTAGAGTGAGTGGACTTAGAGATCATAAATGAGAAAGAAGATCTGCAAAAAGTGTACAAAACAGTCGCGTGCTAGACATTAGAGTGTGGAACTTAATGAGTAATCCCCCTCCTTTCTCTTATAGAAGACAAACAGATGCCCATAGTAAACACCCAGCTATCATGACATTTCAGTTTCCTTCACCACCCACCTCTACTTGCTTACTAATCTGTTAATTCTTCCTTAGAAGTAAGTCTTGAATCTCTTTAATCCTATTCCTGCCTCACGCACCTCTCCAGTAACCTTGTGGTCTATTAAATTCTAGGAAGCCATTCTGTAAAAGAAGGAGTTGAACTTGATATTTGGCAACAACGCTTGAGAATGGAACATGAATTTTTAGTTTCTATCATGGTGGGGGAAGTGGGAGTTGGGGAATGCTGATCCAACGGGGTCATATTCCACATGATCTGGATCCTATGTGAGGACAGTAAAGTAAAGAGTAACCTGCAGTGGTGTTTCCATCATCTGTCTACTTAAACTCCCTTCCAAGCAGAACCTGAGGAAAATAATAATGTATAAGTATTTCATGTGAGAATATGTTTCCGGAGATGAGTAGTGAGGTATAGGTGGAAGGGAACAGGGAATGAAAAGAAATATAATACAATTGAGTTGGCCAACACTATGGACTAGTCTTTAATCCAGTGTATCTTTTTGAGGAAATAGGAAACTACCTCAGAAGTGCTTCCCTGGAAGAAAAGGGGGAACAGCATTTATGCCAAGGCTCCTGTCTTCCATCGGTCAAAGTAGCCAGAGGGGTCTTAACTTCCTTGAATGTGATGTGAACTCAGAGCGGTGTAGTCCAGTGGTCTACTAAATCTGTGTGCAGAAATAAGCCCAGGAACAAGACGTAAGACTTACATGATCTGAACCTGAGGCAAACGTACTGACAATGTGCACTTTTGCAAAATTGATCCACACTTTGGAGCTGTTCCTGCGGCAATGGTGGGGGTAAGTAAGCAAAGGGGATTCAAAGTAGTATATAAAAGAATCATTTAAAGCCACATCAGATTATTTCTCTAAGAACTTGGGTCTTATCTCTGAGCAAGCCCATAGAGCTATTTTGTTCACTCTTTTGCTTCCTATCTCCAGTATGTCAAATTTACAAAGGACTGGCTGAGTCTTTGCATCATTGCCACTTAGTTCTTGCTTCTGTTGAACACATCACAGTTCAAGTCATATCTCTGGGCTCAGTGCTTGTCTGTTGGTAAGATTAAATTTTGGTTGTGGAGAAGGTAAACGCCCACTAAGTGTTAGAACATAAATCACTGCTTCTGTGGGGTTTTGCAGTTGGAGTTACCAATATTCAGCTAAAAATAAGCTGGCAACTTATTTTCCATTTTTTCTCTGTTGCATATATATTTCCCTTACGTAGTTAATAGAAAAGAATGACTAGGTCAAGGTAAAATATGTTATTTCTGACCCTTGCATGTAGAACTATTGAATAGTCTCTTAAAAGCTAACATAATTTATCTAAGTTAAACATATTTTGGTTTTTAGTTTCTATCATCTATCTATCTATCTATCTACCTACCTACCTTCCTACCTACCTATCTATGTCTTTCTCTCCCTTCCTGCTCCTTTGTCTCACATACATGCATGGGGCTATGAACAACTTTATACAAATAAATTTGACAACTAATTAAAATGGAAAAGTTTCTTTTTGTTGTTATTAATCCTCACCCTAAGGATAATTTTTTCCATTAATTTTTAGATAGAGTATAAGGAAAGGATGGGGATAAGGAGAGAGAGAGAAAGAGAAACATCAATGTGAGAGAGACACATTGATTGGTGGCCTCCCGCACGAGCCCTAATTGGGACCAGGGAT
Source organism: Pipistrellus hanaki (assembly GCF_964339955.1). Classification (NCBI taxonomy): domain Eukaryota; kingdom Metazoa; phylum Chordata; class Mammalia; order Chiroptera; family Vespertilionidae; genus Pipistrellus; species Pipistrellus hanaki. The sequence continues at coordinate 49,559,166 of NC_140513.1, read as the reverse complement.
TGGATCTGCAACCCAGGTACATGGCTTTGACCAGGAATCAAACCTGAGACACTGGCTGAAATACTAATTTCTTAGCCACACCGGTCAGGGAAAAATTGATAAATTTGTTGAATGACAAAATCTACCAAGGCTCACTTAAGAAGAAATTTAAAAAAATAGTTTTTTTTAATAACAATTAAAGTAATTGAATTGGTGATAAAAAAAAAAAAATGTTCATACGAAGAGAATTCCACATCCAGAAAACTTTAGTGGTGAATTTATCAAACATTTTAGGAATAAATAGTTGTACAAATATGTTCAAGGAGTAGAAAAAGAGGGACAGTTTCCCAAATTATTCTGAGGCCAGCATTACTCTGCTATCAGAACAAGAAAAAGACAGTAAAAGAAAAAATTAATTACAGATTACTATCCTTTATGAAAATAAATACATTTCCCCACAAACTATTAGAGTATTGAGTACAGCAATATTAAACAGTGTATTACAGTATGACCAATAAAGGGTCAGAGAAGCAAGGTTGATTTAAAACTCGAATATCAATAAATGTAGTTTATCACTTTAAAATAACAAAGGAGAAACATTTAAAACTTACCATCATTCACTACATTAATAAACCATAAATCATCTCAGTGTATGTTGTAGAAAAGGAAAATGCGTGCTTTGTTTGCCTATGCATTTTACATTTCCAGTCCTCTTCATACCATGAGCTTGAAACAGTAGCCACTTCACTTTCCTTAAGCTCAAGGAGTGAGGCGCCCTTGCAGCCCATGCACAGGGTTGATGATGTAAGCTCTCACTTGTTGACAAAGGGCTTCTCCCAGTGCCTTTGCTGGATGTGGGGTCAGCTCAGGAGACAGCACATTATGGACTGCCAATTTTGTAAATAAAATTTTATCATTACAAGGCAGTGTATTGGCCATGGCTGCTTTTATTCTACAATTGCATGGGAGTTGTGACAGAAACCATACCTGTTAGGTGACCTTTTACAGACAAAGTTTGCTCACCCCTGGTTCAGCTCTTGATGTTTTAGGTGACCAGAGGCTTGCCAGGATCTAGCCTCTGTCATGCTTTCTCCCATTTCTTAGAGATCTCTGGCAATACCCATAAATTTATATTTCATAAAAATAGTTCCATTCATTTCTAGTTCTCACTTCTCAGATAAAATGGACTCAATGCAGTCCAGTGGTGTTGTTTTTCCTATTTTCTGCACATCCCAGAGCCAACCAAATATCTTAGCAATCCAACGTGATGTGGGAGCAAAACTCTAAGAATATACAACTAAATATGAACAATTTCTAGAGAGGGGAGATATTGTAGATGCGTTATGAGCTTGACCTTTAGCCGAGTTGGCCTCTAAGCTCCAGTTAGTGTATATATATATCTGCGAATGTGTGTGATCTCCAGTGCATGCTCCACATGCATCCACTAAAAGCTGATCTTGTTTTGGAGTGAAGCTGGTTTTCTGCCAGGGTCTTCATTGCATCATGGCTCAAAGTGGGCTGCTGCAAAGTGGGGAAGGACATATTTCTCCCTTTGTGCTGTGATCTGTTTGATGTGTTCCAAAGCAATAATATTTGTTTTATATAGTTCTAGGTGTCTAGATTCTTTCACGGTTATTTTTATTTGCATGCTTACAGGTCCTTTGATTTGTGGACTGAAAGAAGAGACAAATGCTGGTTTGGCCAGGAAATAAATATGACTAATAGAGACAAACTATATATAGAATTGTTCCCCCCCTACCTCCCTCTTTTTTTTGTTTGTTTGTGGCTTTAAGTTCTTTTTTAAACACAACCAACTACAAAAAAGTAAATTAAAAAATAAAAATACTTAATAAAAACCTCCATATCTACAACTAGCCAACCAAGTAATCCTGCTCTTTAAGACACACACACACACACACACACACACACACACATTGTTTTAGGTGTATTAATTAGAATTTACATATGATGTCATTTATTATTAGATGCTTTACCAAAAATAAAGAAAAACACACACACACACACACACACACAAAAAAAAAAACTTTTTACAGCTCCCCCCCCCGTGTTCTTAATCAATAATAGCCTTGCTATTATTTCTTATCACTATTCCATAATATAACTTTTTATTTTATTTTTTAAAATATATTTTATTGATTTTTTACAGAGAGGAAGAGAGAGGGATAGAGAGTGAGAAACATCAATGAGAGAGAATCATCGATCAGCCACCTCTTGCACACCCCCAACTAGGGATGTGCCTGCAACCAAGGTACATGCCCTTGACCAGAATCGAACTTGGAACCCTTCAGTTCACAGTCCGACACTCTATCCACTGAGCCAAACCGGTTTCGGCCATAATATAATTTTTTAAAGATGATGTTTTAGGTAAAAATTTATTCATTGATTGATATTTAGAATAGACGGAGAGAGGTTGGGAGGGAGAGCAAGAGGGGAAGTCAGAGAGAAAGAGGAAGAAAGAGAGAGAGAGAGAGAGAGAGAGAGAGAGAGAGAGAGAGAGAGAGAGAGAGAGAGAGAGAGAGAGACAGAGAGAGAGAGAGAGAGAGAGAGAGAGAGAGAGAGAGAGAGAGAGAGGATTTGTTGTTCTTGTTATTTATGCCTTCATTGGTTGTTTCTTGTATGTTCCCTTACAGGGGATTGAACCTGCAACCTTAGCATATCAAGACAATGCCCTAACCAACTGAGCTACCCAGCCAGTGAAAAAAATAAACATTTTTACATCACTTCTCTTCCTTAAGTTTATTAATCTTATTTCCTTTGTTTGGAAAATTTCTCTTCAGGAAGATTCTCATGTTTAATAGACACTATCCCTAGGTTTATTCTCTGCCTTCATCACTGAGTCTGCTTTCATTTCCCCAGGGAGGAGTCAAGTTTGTAGCACAAATTCCCATCTCCTGTGATGAATTGAGATCTTCAAGCACATTTGCAGGAAAAAAAGGCTCTGACATTATTAAGGTGCTTGAGTGTATTCTTGTTTTCACATCACTTGACTGGTTTTGTTAAGAGACTGTTTCCGCCAATAACCAAGGGGGTACTTGTGGAGATTTGTCACAGAAATGCCTTTGGATCCATGAAAAATAAGCATTCTTTATTCTTCTTGGTGCCTAAATCAGCCCAATAGACAAGAATGGGGGTTAAAAGCACAATGGAGGCAGTAAGGTAGAGAAAATAAATCAGTTTCTTAATTTTAACTCATTATTTACTGTTTTCTATCAGCTTATTGAGAACTGAAAGCAGCATAGAGAGAACTGATGGGGGCTTATCCGCGTATGTGGCTTACATTTGACACATCTGTAGAAAATGGGAAGAGATAGAGTGAGCTTTAAGAGAGGCAAATACGAATATTTTATACAAGGAAGAGCATGTCTGTAATATAGACGATCTAGTAGGACTTCTCTTAGTATGACTTTGTCCTGTGATATAAGATCAACGAAAAATTGCACCAACACAATTCAGGCAGGTATGGATCATTCTATAATATTATGGAAGGAATTACCTTCAGCTGAGGTGCTTGCAGGAGGCAAAGGGTATACAGAATAGATGGTGGAAGAAAGTTACAATCACCCGCTACAACCACATAACTAGTTACAGAAACAGGAACTGTAATGCTCATGACTATTCCTCCTTATTTTGTTATAAACATGTTTGTACGTGGATATGGCTGTGTGAAAAGAGTAGTAAAGAAAAACGTATACAGTCTATGCCTTCATGTATCTTATATTCTGGTGAAAAAGACAGGAAACAACCAATAAAACTATATTGTGTGATGTATGATACTAGAGGCCCCATGCATGAAAATTCATGCACTGAAGGGAGGTCCCTCAGCCCGGCCTGTCCCTCTCACAGTCCGGAAGCTCTCAGGTGCGGGAGGCGATCCGGCTATCAGGGGACGGCGACACCCCCATCACACCTCTGCTGCTGCCACTGCCAGCAGTACAAGCCTCAGTTGGCCATGGTTACCTGAGCCTTGGGCAGCTCTGGGAGGCAGGGAAGCCAATATCTGAGGCTTGCCTGTGCCTTGGGCCGGCCCTGGGTGGCTGGGGGGTTGAGGGAACTGGGGGACTCTGGAGGCAAATTGGTGGAGTGGCTGGGTAACAGTGGGGCTGAGGGGACTGGGTGCAGCCAATTGTGGCTGTGGGTGCCGCCATCTTTGAGGACCTCACAGTCAATTAGCATATTCCCTCCTTATTAGCTATGGGTGTAGCCATCTTTGTGAGAGTGTGATGGTCAATTAGCATATTCCTTGTTTATTGTATAAGATAATAGAAACAGTATAGATGTCAGGTGGTGTTTGAGGTCATGGTGATGGATGCAGTGAGAATGGAGAGAATGGAAAGCATTTACTATTTAGATGATATTCTCCAGGAAGGCCTTTTTGAAGAGTAATATTGGAGGGAGAACTCAATGAGGCAAGAGATGATGGGATGATAACTTGTGGGAAATAGTATGCCAGGTTGAAGAAGTGGCAAATTCAAAAGTCTGAAACTAGAGTGTGCTTGGTATGTGGGAGGACCAATAAAGAGGCCAATGAGATGATGGCACATATGATGTTATGGATGAACGCTTATTGAAATGAGGAAATGTTGGAAATAAATAACAAACAACACTATAACATAGTATGTATAATGTTATATCTAATGAATTTCTCAGTGTAAAAGAAAATAACACTATAATATTATACATGTATGGTATATAGATGTAAAGGTATATAGATATAAGTTAAAGGCTGTAAATATATACAGTAGATGTACTATATATACAAATGTTGCCAGTTATCACTGGTGTATGTGGCACTTTTTTTTCTTTGTTGTTCTGTATTTATTTAATTCTGTGCATTAAGCATACATTACTTTTAAAGTCATAGCTTAAAATTGAGCTAGTTAACACACCAGAACCTTAAGAACTTTGTTCTGCTAAATCATTTAACCTCTTATTTTTTTAAATGCCTTTACAAAATATCAAAGATAGAGTTAGAACTAGAGTACAGAGATATAAAGCTAAAATCAATTGGACCACTGAGGATTACAGAATAAAAAAAGTAATTGAATGTACTGGGTGGTAAATATAATAAATAGGTATAGAAATTAGAGAAATTACTTATCATATAAAAGCCAAATATGGAATAGAAAATGATATAATAGAGACTAAACCTAATAAAGAATGATTCTGGGGACTTAATAGTGTAGCAGTGGTATATACCATTTTGATGGATAATCAGGCAGAACCTTAACATGATTGCTGACATTAACTTAATAGCAATACAAAGTTAATGGAACATTTAGCAAAAACGTAACATCCATTCATCATTATGTATTATCGTTAATCAAAGGCATTTTTTAAAGAGAACTTTCTGTGCATTCATATGGGAAGTGTTTTCAAAGGGGGAGTTGAAGCTCTAATATTTTAACATCCATCAAATTAATGCATTTCTTTTACCCAGACACACAAGGTTGGATTAGGGAAAAATAACTTCAGTCTTAGCAAAATAGAGTTTTTCAATCAAGGGAGGAGAAACAGCAGATTGCTTTTAGTGTTTATTTGCTTGATTTGACACCAATCACTTTTGCATTAAAAAAAAAAAAAGACATCCACATGTACACAAAATCAGGATGCCTTTGAATCAGGATGCTACTCTCAAAAAATGGAATTTTACGCTATAGTAGAAATGAACAACTGGCCATCTAATGGCCCTGACTCCTTTCTCTGTGTGCCATTAGTGTTGATCACCCGAGGCATAACAATTTTATTACTATTAAATGACAAAGGTAACACCAGCCTCTGTCACACAGGGAGAAAGCCGTGATGACCATTCACTCCTAAACACACATCAGCAAGAAATTAGTTTTCAACTTTATACATCATGCAGTTTTTATGTGGCTGCTGTACTTTCCCATCTTCAGATATATCTTGTGGCCTTTAACATAATAAGCACATCCATCCTCTTAGCTATTAGAAGAGGTGCACACAAGATGAATAAACATTTGTGGGGGGTTATATATCATGTACCATAATGACACCATTCCGTTTCCCACCCCCCCCCACCTCCCCCAAGACTGTGGCTTTTCTCTTGTTTGCATTTTTGTATTTTATGAATTTTATGCATTACGTGTGTGTCATCAAACCTGTTAACAAAACCGCCTTAAAGATAGCACGGGTGCAGGTGTAACTTGCAAAGTGAGAGCATAACAGAGGTACAGCTGCTGCCCTTCTCTGGCGATGCTATTTTCATCCGAGCACAGGGTGCACACCTGTGCATTGCTGGCTGCACCTTGCAGCGGTGTTGTTACTTCCACACTTAACCCCGGTATTAGGACCATGTAGTCCTTGTGTTTTCCCACGCAGGGTAAAAGGTGGCTGTCCTTGGAGTGCGCTGGCTCTGGTTTGCTTTTAGTCCTTTCACTGATTGTGCAACACAACCTTTCCAGGATTCCTTTTTTTCCCCTTTAATCATTTCCAGTATGTGATTGATAAGTTAAGGCTTGTTACACTCTAAATAAACTAGTCTGTGCAATATAAAGCATTCTACAAATGTGTTCATTCAAACACTTGTCAAAATTTTAAATTTCTGCTTTGCTACTTGTGTTCACAGATCTTTGCTGTGTTATGCAGGATTAAGAAATAGGAGGTAAGCCCTAACCGGTTTGGCTCAGTGGATAGAGCATCTGCCTGCAGACTGAAAGGTCCCAGGTTCGGTTCTCATCAAGGGCATGTACCTTGGTTGCAGGCACATCCTCAGTAGGAGGTGTGCAGGAGGCAGCTGATTGATGTTTCTCTCTCATCGATGTTTCTAGCTCTCTGTTCCTCTCCCTTCCTCTCTGTAAAAATTCAATAAAAAATATTTTGAAAAAAGAAATAGGAGGTAAGGTTCCTGACAAATTGTAGCTTCTGATTTGTTTAATAAAACAATACTTACCACACAGTACGAGGAATAATACACAACTGAGAACAAAAGCTTAGTGCAAGAGTAGAAGGGAAGTCATTTGGGAAGCAATGTTCAGCAGACAAATGATGAGATCGGCAGTAAGTGTGGTAAAAGGCAGTAGAAGGGGAAAATGGGCTTTGGGATGAGAGGAATCTGTTGGCCTGTGTGGAATTGGGGGGGACAAAGAGTATGTGGTTTGAGGCCTTGCCTACAAAGGAAGGCTTTTAAGCAATAACACGGTGGCAGCTACAGAGGATGTTAATTGGACTTTTTGATTCTACTTAGGTTTAGAAGTGGTGATACATATTTTTAAGAAAAATTATATAGTTCTAAATTGGAAACCAATCTTCATTATTTTAAAAACTCAGTCTGTATTTTCAAAAGATTATTTATTAATAGATGAGTTTAAATAACCAAAAATAATGATGGGACATATTTCATGAAGATAAATTCTCCTTCGATTTCTTTAATCTTGGAGGTAATCAAGGAAGCTAAGTGGGAAAAAAAACAAAACACAAGAAAATGAAAAGTGAAAGAAGAACAGCAAAAAAAAAAAATCTTCATTATATTTCACTGAGGATATTGTATTGGACTTGTGGCATTTGCAAGCAATTTAAAAATAGAATGAAATATGTGTACTCGGTTCCTGGAAAAAAAAAAAAAGGCTCTTTAATGCCTTCAGGGATTATTCATTCCTCACTCCTGCAGGTGAATGTAAAGTATCTGAGGAAGAGCAAAATGGAGGTTGGAATAAGACAACACAAAATGAAATTGTGATTGATGAGGATAAGCAGCCACGGAAGAAGATGTAAGTAGGGAAACCATTGATCTTCATTTTGTAATGTTGAAATTTCATTCTCCAAAAGAGGTAGTTGTAGAGGTAGTGACTATATCTCAAGGAGAATAAGATATGGGAGGGAGATGGGAATGGACAAAATATAGAGAGATGATATTTGCTAGATTTCTTTAAAATGTGAAATGTCTGAATTATTGCTTCAACCAGCTCATTGCTTTGCAATAGCATCTCCTCTAGAAATGTTTGCTTCCCCCCCCCCCCCCAGTTGATTATAAATAGTCAAAGGAACTGCCTTAGACAATCTGGTTCTCTGCTTTCTGGCCTACTTCCAGTTCCTGATGATTCAGCCGCACCAATGTTGATGGAATGGTGTCTCAGTACCTGGCATAATGCAAAGTGCAGAGTGGCCAAGCACAATAAATATTGATGGCGTTGATGTGAGACAATGATAAATCTCCCCTCCTGCTTCCTCTCTTGTTAGTCTTTCTCCATCCTTCTCATTTCAAGCTTCCTCTCTTTTCCTGGCAAGTTGAATGTCTGTGGTGATTTAATCACCTTCCCTCCTCACTCTTACAGACTGCTACTTGTTACACTTTTTATTTACAGTTTGATTTAGGAGTATATTTTAAAGATTTATTTGCATGGTGCATCAAAATTTAAATAAAACATGCAGTAGAATTCTCGGTTGTATCTCTGATATTCAAGTTATATCATTAATTCATTATGTTTGTCACTGATAGATGAATTATACAACTAACTTCTCAAGTCATACAGCTGATTTGAATTCATATTTTAGTCTTTGAACATAAATATCTCTATTAATAATAGCGGTTTGCTTGTATGAACTGAGTTTACATGCTAATCTATAGGCTTCCTATTCCTATTCCTAATTATATTTTGTACTCCAGTATCAAATTAAAAAATGGCAGAGCTGATATAGATTTATATTCTCAGAGGTTATTTTGCTTCTGTATTTCTTTTATCCACCCATCTTTCATTGGGTTCCGACTATATGACCCCCTGGACACTGTGTTCATATTGTATAGAAAACCATCATAGTACCTATTATTATAGAGGCTGCTAAATACTAGAATACAAGAGAAAGACAGTACTGGTGAGAGACCAGGCCACCTAGGGCCCTTGCTTTAATCCCTGTATTTTAGAGGGCTACACTCAGCCCCCTCTTATTGGCTTTGTTCCTTCTAGGAGGGTGAGGTGATATAGGGCCAAGTGTATGAAGCCACACACCTAATACATAGAATATTATATTTTGCCTACCTGGGACCCCACTATTCTCTAATTAGATAACCTCAAACCCTGATTCAGTGCCTGCTGGAGCCTCTTTCTTGGATCAATACTCTAAATATTCACCAAACAACTCAGTGCTGTCCACATTTCTAGGTCTGAGGATGCTCACAGGCCATGGATCTGTCCTGGTGGTTCCTATGGTCCTGGAATGCTTGCAGGTATGAAAAGAATGAGGCAGATCATTGGCATAGGGCCTCTATTTTTCTTCAGGACATAGAACCTACAAATAATGGATAGTAGATAAGATGCTTTATACAGATATAAAAGTAATAATATAAAATTATTAAAGCTGATATTATGTAAAGATGGTTATTTTCAACTGGTCTGTGGTAACTTTATGCATATCTCTAGAAGTCTGGCACTGACTGTTGGCCAAGACAGAGATGCAGCATACTAAATAGTGATTTATTACATGCTATATAAAGTTCACAACTCCCCTGTAGGTATGCTGTAACATCTCATTTACATTTTTTATTAAAATTGTGATCAATAGTGGACACCTGGCTTAACCATTTGACATTAGCAATGTGGCCAATAAGGAATGATGGATTTGTACCTTGAATGGAAGTATCTTTCATGGATCATGGTGATTTGTAATGTGAAGAAGAGGAGCACAGAGATCAAGTAGTTCCCCGGGTGTGCAGAGCAACTTATAAAAGGGCCGGGAAACTGCTTTTAGATGTCTCAAACCTGTGCTTGCTTTATCCTGCTCCACCATACTCTTGACCCTTACCAAAGCCATATGTTAGTATATCTTAAAAAAGGTCGAGAATCCTTCCTGTTATCTGGCTGTATATTCATGCAGAGGTAAATACTATAAAAATATAATGAGTTAGGAAGTGGGAAATGGGAGGAATAAATACTAGTTTGGGGTCGATGGAAGGCCTCTCTGAGGATATAGTATTTATTCTGAGAATTGGTAATACATTTAAGCACAGACCATAAAGAATGTTTGAGAAATAGGGCAGAACAATAGAATATTTGGAAGCCATTTCCAATGTAAAATGCTTCGCATGTTTTGAGGTGGAAGATAGACTCATACACCAAGTTGACTTCCTAAAAAATGGGCTGTAACATGTCTCTGTACTTTGAGCATTAATCATGCCATCTAGGTCATCTGCAGTGAGGACAGTTCCCAGCACGTGTTGGTTCCTTGTTGAATCAAAGGGAACAAAATATGAAGCAAGAAACCACTTAAAAATCAAAAACCAGACTAATAGAGAGCACAGGAATATCTTTTCCTTGGTTCATTTTTTAAAGTGTTATTAGAAATTCTTATATGAGACAGTGCCTATATCTCACATTGCAGATAGTTTATTGGGTCACAGCTTGTCCTTCCCTGGGAAGATTTGTTGAAGATTGATGTAAATAATTTCTAGTCTTATGAAACTTTTAGATGTGATTTAATGATGTGACAGGACCTTCTAGAAGCATGCTAAATGTTACAGTCATAGACCTCATATGTGCTTTTTAGCATTCAAAAGTGCAATGATAATAATAAGAAGCTTTAAAATGGCTCCATTTAAATATATATCAGAACATACATTAGACTTTTTTGGGGTCATACTGTAGGGACTATTTTTGAATTTTCTTTTAAATATATATTTTTAAATTTTTAAATTACAATTGACCTACAATAATATATTATTAGTTTCAGCTGTATATCATAGTGAGTAGACATTTATATACCTTACAAAGTGATCATCCCAATTAGTACCCATCTGGCACCATACATAGTTATTACAATATTGTTGACTATATTCCCTTTATTACACTTTACATTCCCATGACTATTTGTACAACTGGCAATTTGTACTTCTTAATTCCTTTTACCTCTTTTACTCATCTCTCCAAAACCCTTCCATCTGGTGACCATCAATTTGTTCTCTATATCTATGAATTTGTTTATATTTTGTTTGTTAATTTTGTTTGTAGATTTCACATGAGTGAAATCATATAGTATTTGAGTTTTATGATTTATTTCACTTAGCATGTCACCTTAGGTACATCCATATTGTCAAAAATTGCAAGATTTCAAAATTTTTATGGCTGAATAATATTACATTGTATTTACGTACCACTTTTTCTTTATCAATTCAAGTACTGTTGGGCACTTAGGTTGCTTCAATATCTTGATTATCGTAAGTAATGCTGCAGTGAACATAGGGGTACATAATATCTTTCCAAAATACTTTTTAAAAAAAATTTCTCCAGTCAAATGCCTGTAAGTGGAATTGCCAAGTCATATAGTAGTTCTGTTTTTAATTTTTAAAAAGATTTTTTCATCCATTTCAGAGAGAGGAAGGGAAAGAAAGAAACAATCAATGATGAGAGAGAACATTGATGAGCGTCCTCCTGCACACTCCCTACTGGGGATCAACCCCACAACTTGGGCATGTGCCCTTACCTGGAATCAAACCCTGACCTCTTATCTCTTAGGTTGACGCGCAACCACTGAGCAACACTGGCTAGGCTCTATTTTTAATTTTTTGTGGAACCTCTATCTTAGATAAGGGAATAAGAGAAAGAAAACAATGTATTATAAATATCTGATATAAATATTTATGTGCTTATATTTTCGCGCGTGTGTGTGTGTGTGTGTGTGTGTGTGTGTGTGTGTATAAAAATTTATATATACAGTCATGCCTCAGAGATATTGTGGTTCTGTTCCACCACAATAATGTGAGTTTTGCAATAAATAGTGGTAATCTTTTATCTGGTTAGAGGGGTCTTGACTTCCATTTGTAAAAAAATTTAACATCTGTGAAGCACAATAAAGTATACTGTAGTAAAGCTATTTGTGCCTGCATATTTACAGGTAGTTGTTTGTATATAAACACAGTCACACACACATATGAACATGTTTATAACAAAATACTCCTGAGAATTACAATTCTTGTTTCTGTAACTAGTCATATGGTTCTAGTTGGTATAACCATCTGACTTGTAACTTTCTTCTACCATCTTTTCTGTATACCCTTTGCTTCCTGCAAGCACCTCCCCTGAACGTAGTTCTTTACCTGGTAGAATGACCCAAACCTTCATTCCTGATGGAGCTGGCTTACTCGTTTTCTTGCTTGAATTCTGTTGTTACAGTTTTCCAATGACCTTAATTCAGAAATGCTCTTCCTTACCTCTGTTAAAGAGTAGTAAATTTCCACTGGATGGTCAGGACCAAGCACACCAGCTAGCATAGTATCTCAGTGACCGTGGATTCAGAGGCATGAGGAAACCAAAGTGGCAGAGTGGCAATGTTCACATCCAGTTCTGGAGGATCATTGTTGTGTCTGCTGATAGAAGCCTTCCTCCCTCTGGAACCGAGAGCTCAGGACTAGTGGAGAATAAAGTCACAGGAACAGGAAGCAAGCATTTTGCTAATATTTTCTTAGGGGTATAGTGAGTGGTGCCATTCTTATTTGCACCCCTTCATTTCTGGACCTGAGAATCTGGCTATGGGAGAAATAGCACATACATGAAGTGCTGATTCGGAGTGTGGACAGCCTCTGGAGAACTTTCCTCCAGCTCTGCAAGGTATTGCCACCAAGCTGGTGCTGGTGTAACTGAATCTTCAACAGTTACATTCCACCATTCTATCAAACCAGCTTCTTTAGGATGTTGGGGAGACATAGTAAAAGCTGTAAATTTCATGAGCATGGCCCTCTTGCTGAGAACTGATTTTCTTGATCAGAAAAAATGCTGTATGGAATACGTGATAGAAGACAAGGCATCCCGTGAGTGTATGCAAGTACTTTTGGCAGAAGCATTGCATGTAGGGAGGGCAAATCTGTATACAGAGCATGTATCTATTTCAGTGAGAACAAAACACTGTGTCTTCCATAATAGAAGCAATTTTATATAGTCTACATGCCACCAGGTAGCTGGATGACCATCCCAGGAAATGGTGCCATGTAAAGGACTCTGTGTTGTTCTCTGTTGGGGGAAGATTGGTCACTCTGCAGTGGCTGTAGCTAGGGCAACCTTGGTTAGTGGAAGTCCATGTTGCTGAATCCACGCATAACCTTCATCCCTGCCACTAGAGCCTCTTTGTTCATGAGCTCGCTGGGCAATGACAAAGGTAGTTGAGAAGGAGACTGATATTCACAAAACAGGTCACACTATCCACCTGACTATTAAAATCTCCTCTGCTAATGTCACCATCTGGTGAGCATTCACGTGGGACACAAATAACTTCAAGTTATTTTGCCCATTCAGAGAGGTGTGTCTAAGTACTTTCCCCCCAAATGTCTTTGTCCCCAGTTTTCTCATTATGTTCCTTCTAAATATCTGATCATCCAGCCAAACCATTGGCTGCAGCCCATGAATGACTATATAATTACATCCTGGTCATTTCTCCATTCAAGCAAATTGAACAACTGTGGGCACTTCTCCAAGTTCTTCCCATTAGGAGGACTTTCCTCATCACTTTCCTTCAAGGCTTCCCCAGAGAGGGCCTGGCATGCTGTAGCGTCCACGTTTTGGTGGTGCCTGCATAACATGAAGAATCATCAGTAAACCAGACACAACTCTTCTTTTTCTCTATTAACGGATGGTAGGAAACTCCAAGGCCCAAATAACACACAGTTCATAGTAGACAGTTCAGGTCACATGATAAGTTAGCAGCCCATGGTCAAGCATTCGGTCTCTACTAAAGTTCAGTAGTAGGCAAAGAGCTGTTTCTCAGAACAAGAATAGTTATCTGTAAAGGATGGTAGGGCTTTGCTCCAAAATTCTAAAGATCTCAGCTGCAATTCACTTATAGGAGCCTGCCAAAGGCCCCAAACAGCATCTACCACTGGTATTTCAAGCGCCATTGCATCTGCTGGATCATATGGCTCAAATGGCAGAACAGCTTGTATAAGCTGCCTGGACTTGTTTCAGAGCTGTCTCTTGTTCTGGGTCCCACTCAAAACTAGCAACTTTTTTGGGTCACTTGGTAAATGGGCCAGAGAAACACATTCAAACGAGGAATATGTTGCTTACAGAATTCAGAGTCCCACTCGGCATGTGCTTCAGTTTTGGCTGTAGCAGGGGCAAATGCACTAACTTATCCTCCATTTTGGAAGGAAAAGCTCAACATGACTAGTGAGCCCTAGGAATTTCACTGAAGTAGAAGCCCCTCAATTTTTCTTGGATTCTTTTCTCCATTTCTGGCAAGTGAATATCTTACCAATAGCCTAGAGTAGTTGCTATTTCTTTCTCACCAGGTCCAATAAGCATGATACCATGGATATAATGGACCAGTATGATGTTTTGTGGAGAGGAAAAACAAATCAGGATCCCTGCAAACTAAATTATAACATAGGGCTAAAGAATTGATATACCCTTGGAATAAGACAGGGAAGGTGTAATTCTGGCCTTCCCAGCTGAATACAGTTTGATGTTGGTGGACCTTATTGGCAGAGATGGAGGAAAAGTGATTGGCCACATCAATAGCTGCACACCAGGAGCCAGAGGACATGTTACTTTTTCAAGTAATAAAACCACATCTGTGATAGCCACTGAAATGGGAGTCAACACTTGAGTAGGCTGACCATTATCCATCATCATTCTCTAAGATCCATTTGTCTTCTATACAAGCCAAATAGGTGAGTTGAATATGGGTGTGGTGGGAATGACCATCCCTGCATTCTTCATGTCTGTGATGATGGTCCTCATCTCTGCAATTCCTTCAGAAATGTGGTATTGTTTTGGATGTGCCGTTTTCCTAGGCAGAGGCAGTTGTAATGACTTCAGTTTGGCCTTTCCTACCCTTACAGCACTCACTCCACAGCTCAAAGTACTGATGTGGGGATTCTGAGAGCTGCTGAGTATATATATCTACTAGAGGCCCGGTGCACAAAAACTGTGCAAAGGCGAGGTCCGTAGGCCTGGCCAGCGGTCAGATTCCCTGCCTCCTCCTTCCTTCACTCCCTCAGTGCCCAGCCATGTTCCATGCTACCCCCTATCCCTGTCATAGTGAGCTATTGAACTCCTGATCTCCCGGTTGAACTACCAAGGGGACAATTTGCATATAAGCCTTTTATTACATAGGATTACAATTACAACCATACCTCATGATGTTGCACTTCACTTTATTGTACTTCTCATGTTGTATATTATTTATAAATTGAAGGCAAAGACCCTCTATCAGCAGGAAGGTTATTACTCACTTTATTGTAGTACTTGCTTTATTGCTGTGGTCCGGAACTGAACCTGAAACATTTCCAAGGTATGACTGCATACATTCCAGAAGCAGGGAAATAATCACAGGATGGGTTCAGGGATCCACATGGGCACTGTGAGATGGATCTGAGCTAAAACTTCATTGATCCCCTGATCTTCATGAGCTCCTCCTAACTCATGGGCCACGCTGACATTTGAGGTTTCTTGGCATCAGGGTCAGTTCCAAGCCAGTTTCCTAGAGTCCTTGAAAGATATTATATCCTTCTTCCCAGCACACAGTTACCCTGGTAAAAGGCTGGGAGAAAGCATAGCAGTGTTATTTTTTGCTAGTGTATTAAAGTCTTTTCTTTCTTTGTTTTTTAAAAAAAATATTTTATTGATTTTTTTACAGAGAGGAAGGGAGAGGGATAGAAAGCTAGAAACGTCGATGAGAGAGAAACTTCGACCAGCTGCCTCTTGCACACCTACCGGGGATGTACCCACAACCAATGTACATGCCCTTGACCGGAATCGAACCTGGGACCTTTCAGTCCACAGACTGAGGCTCTACCACTGAGCCAAACCGGTTTTGGCTCAAAGTCTTTTTTTAAGGGGACACAACCTCTCCCTCACTCAAGGGGTTATGGGTGCTTAAACTGGCTCAATTCTGGGGATTGAAAGAGGGACTGTGACTCTGTTTCTATGACTTAGGTTAGACTTAATTTAGAACTTTTCTACTTAGACAGGTCAGGTAAGAATTTATTAGTCTTTCTTTCTATTTCTCTTCTAGGAGTACTGCGATCAATTAACCAGTGCCAGGGGGCTGTTTGAGTCAGGTGCTTTTGATTGCTGCTTTGACTCTGCTATCCATTATGGTAATCACACCCACCCTGCCTTTGGCAATTGAGTGCCACGGGGCGTGGTGTGGCCCCTTCTACACGGGGATTTAATTACTCTGATTGCATTTGTTTTCCAAACCAGTGGCTGCAGTTTGTACTGTAAAGTTTGGGCAGAGAGGCATAATCCCAGAGTTCTTCAGGGAGGGATGTTGGGGCTCCCGGAACTAATTTACTTGCCGCAGTTTTGGTGAAAGGGACCCATTCTGACCCTCCCAGTGTGGGTGAGTACTTCTTTATTTACCATGGTCGCCTCCAAGCAAGCTCTACCCCCTAAGAAATAGAATTTCTCAACACTATGCACTGTGAACTGTGCAAAGTGAGTGCTTTCATTAAAAGACATTGGCTGGTAATAACACATCATAACATTCAGTGACTGATAGGCCTACTGGGCAAGTTTGGCTAATCTGCTCTATTTATTCTTATTTTATTTCCATTCTCTGATTCTGTACCAGTGTGCCTGCCGGCTGAGAAGAATTCCATGCTCATAGAGTTTTGAAACTCTATGAAGTTTGTTTCTGCGGTGCTAAAGCTGTTTGGAGCTGTGGTCAGCAAACTGCAGCTCACGAGCCACATGCGGCTCTTTGGCCCCTTAAGTGTGGCTCTTACATGAAATACCATGGCCTGGGCGAGTCTATTTTGAAGAAGTGGTGTTAGAATAAGTTTACGTTTAAAAAATTTGGCTCTCGAAAGAAATTCCAATCGTAGTACTGTTGATATTTGATTCTGTTGACTAATGAGTTTGCCGACCTCTGGTTTCGAGGATCTCTGTTTTATCCAACACCAGGTCTGTAGTGAAGGGTTCAGGTCTCTTTGTTTACACCTGGTGTCTCATTAGAGCGTCTCTGTAATATTTACAGCACAAGGGCATTTATCATTTCTCCCTCTTTCTTAAGCTCTTTCTTTAGGCTTCATAAATTGAAGAAGAGGAATATATTCTAAGAATAGCTGCCCAATTATTTTTTTGAAAGGAAGTTCTCATGTACATGTAACATAATAGGACTCTATGTACTGCATGCTAATTTTTCTTATTATTTCTTCCACAGTTAGCTTTATTAGCCATAGAAGGGGACTATGAATTACACTTTACATAAAATTAAGAGTAAAATTGTTTTGTTGATCTGACTTGACTGTTGGTGATTCTAAGTGCAATACTCAGGTCAAGGGGTCATATGTAATACTTTAAACAATAAATATTTAATTTACTATTCAGAAGGGTCATTCATAGAACGAGCAAAGATAATTTACATTTGTTTGCTGCTTAGAATTTTAATAAATGAGCAGTGGACATTGTATAACTCCATAAAAAATCACCAACATAGTTTTTAATTCCGTTTTTTCTTTCTTTAGTTCACAAAATATTAAAATGCAAGATTCCCACCTGATTTCATAAGAAATCAATACCTATTCCAACTTTAGGGTTATGGCTAGAGAATATTGTTCAACTTAACTGAGCCACACAAATATCAATGCTGAGATAGTTTCTTCTGACTTGGAATAATTCTGAAATTCTCAAAGATCTCTTCTTACAACTTAAAAATATTAACACTTTTAAAAAATGTGAATCTGATAATGTGGGGGAAGAAGAGACTTGGAGGTAGAGAAATGGGAAGTCAGGAAAAGTGGTCTAGAACATGAAGGAGATGTCAGTTCCTGTAACTCTGACAAATGAAATGGAAGTTGGAGGAAATGGAGCTAAGGTGCATTGAGTGGCTTCTGCATGGGCTTTTTTTGATGAAGGACTCTGTTGAAGTCTGTATATCAGATTAGAAAAGAGCACAGGCTCTGAAGCCAGAGGGCTGGATGGAAAGGCCCTCTCCAGGAAGTAGCAGCTGTGCACTCTGTATCTCTTTCCTCACCTATAAAACGAAGATACTGCTAGCACTTAACTCAGAGAACTGTTGAGAGCAGTAGGTGGATCAGATTTACTGATGCATGTGAAGTTGACGGAAGAGTACCTGGTATATGGTAAATACTATTGGGACTGTAAATGCAGTAGGTTTGGTGGAATTTGGGGGCTGATATTCTTGACTGCACATGAGTCATCACTCCCATGCTGCAGTTCTCCCCTCGGTGTTTTAGGGTCATCTCTTCTCACTAAAATATACATTCTAGCTTGCATTATACTTCTACGAGACATACTAGATGGTGTGAGCTGAAAGGGAAGTCATTTCACTTTTGGGATCTGCTTCTATTTTTTGTATATTTCTAAATATGAAGAAACATGATAGTCTTTGGATAACCTTTTCTAGCGCTGTGAACTGAGATTCATTCTATGTTTTTGATATTGTTGTCTGTCTTTTTTTTTTGGAATGGCTTAGCTTTTAAGAGGTGTTTTTATTTGATTTGAATCAAGGAGATAATTTTGTAAAGGCTGGTCATCTTTGGGATAATAAAATTGTATTATTTTTTATGAAACATTTGTTATCTTAATAATCACTTTGTTCAAAACAAATTTTCATGTTATAAGAAAAAGCTTATTTAGTACTGATAACTTGTGAGATAAATATTAGCTTATGATATATTGTTTATATATTAATATTATAGATACAAGATTTAAGACAAGTTTTCTAATTTATGGGTGTTTATTTTCAGCACAGTTTATATCATCATATTAATGAAAATAAATTATTTTGGAATATTAAGCAGTGCTTTTTCTTCCCCACAGTCATGTGAGAAATACCATATTCTTCTTTAAGAGAAACACTAAAAATATCTGTACTTTTGTAATCATATCTGGATATCTTTAAGTTTGAGTTGTGGAACAATAATTCATGCTCTGTGCATCTAATGACACTCAGCTTGAGGCCTCTCTCCTAATATTCTGCTGAGTCTTATGCTTTGTTTCTCAATATTTCTTTGATCTTCCTCCAGTCATCAGAAACATTAGAGACTCCAAGAAAACTTCCCTGTCTGACATTATTCCTATTTGAATCTGCTCTGGCAACTTTAAATATTGTCCACAAGGAAATTTAGAAAGTGTAGACAGTGGGGGGAAAATGGCTTTGGCAAACAATATTTTGTCACAGATATCCCTCTTCCTCTCTGAAAGCAGACAGTAGTAGCAGCAGTTGATGAGAAGTGAATTTAGTGAAAATGGGGGAGATGCAAGTAGCTATTCTAATCAAATTCTGTCGTCATTTCTCAGGTGTTTGGAATTTATGACACACCATTCAGCAAATCTCCAATGATACATTTCCGTAACAGGAGTTATAAATCCATTGGCAGTTTCATTAATCAGACAAAGAGCTGTGCAGTTATTGAAATAACTCCTCCAATATTGCCAGCTTGCTATGCAGTAGCATCACTCCTAAGAGAAGTACTCCAGCAACTGATGATTTAGCCCTGGGAAATTAGCATTTCTGGCATTGAAAAATCATTGTTGGGCACCCCATGGTTCTGAGGAAGCAATTCCTGGAATCCTTTCTCCTCATAAGCAAGGTTTTTAAAGTGGCGAGGATCAATACTTTGCTTGTTTTACATAGAAGGGGAAATGTGCACACATTCCCCACCTTCCTTACACTGTGATCCCTATTTTAACTATTCAGCTGTTTAAAAAATTGAAAACACTAGTGATTTAATTGCTTTAATATTGTTGAGTGCCTTTTGAGTATGTGGACTTAAGGCTGCTAGGGAGCTGGGGGATGTATGTAAAATCAGGGGGACATAAGACTTCCTCACAAGTAGTTCATGTCCTACCTTCAGGGGATAATATGGAACAATCAAGGAAATGCTGTTCTAGTTTTTTAAAGTGCTTGGAGATTATAAAGTAAGGAGAAACCAAGACTGGGCATGAAAACGGTGGAGTTAGAGTCTTCCAAAAGAAGTGGACTCATATTAAATCTTGAAAGAGACATGAGGAAGAATTGAAAAGATAGAGAGAATACACTACTCATTAAGTGGGAAGAGGAAAGAAATGGGAGTTAAGACATACCCATTCTACCTCAACATTTCTCATACTTCAAAAACATCAGTTGTGCCGAAACCGGTTTGGCTCAGTGGAAAGAGAGTGGGCCTGAGGCCTGAAAGGTCCCAGATTCAATTCCAGTCAAGGGCATGTACCTTGGTTGCAGGCACATCCCCAGTAGGGGGTATGTAGGAGGCAGCTGATCGATGGTTCTCTCTCATTGATGTTCCCTCTCTCTTCCTCTCTGTAAAAAATCAATAAAAATATATTTTAAAAAAATAAAACAAAAAAAAAACAAAACAAAAAAAACCGTCAGTTGTCTCTTTGATCCTTTATTTTCTCACTTAAAATATTAATAACTTTCTTTTTTATGGTAAATTACCAGATTAAATTTAAAAAAGTTGGAACAGAAAAATTTTGCATGAGAGGGAAAGCTAAAAGGAAAAACGATTGTAATGAATTTTATTAATCAACATTTTATCTTGGAAAACTACAAAGACAATTTGACATGCTTCTAACTAAAAAGCAAAATCACTTGTCAGTCATATTTATATAAGATAAAATACTTTTCTATAATTATTTGAATCGATATATTCCTTTTAAATACCTCACTTATTTTCTTTTAGCTTATGATTTAGATTGCAAAGGACCATAGCTATATCCAATAAACTAAAGATATATGGTGAAATAAAACGGTCAAGTTCCAGAATGCTTTATAAAACTTAACACTTCATCTTCTCTTCTGATTCACCCTTTAAAATCAATATTTAATACTTTGAGTCTAATAGTGGAAATACAAATTAAAGGAGAACTGCATTTTACTGTAATCTCAAGGTTTTGATGATTCTGGGTGTTGTATAACTTGAATACATAAGGTCTATAGCTGTGTTTCTTTGTATTACAAACATTATGTAGTCTTTTGATTATGTCTTAGTTCTGATGTATAAAGTTGTTTTCCATAAAATATATATGAATTTCACATCTTTTTTTATACATATAAAATAGACGAAGCATTGGTGATATGATTGCTTCTTCAATTTCTGTTCCACTTTAGAGCATACCTTGCTAGTATAAACTGAGGGAGTAGATCTTTGTATTGTATAAATATTCTAAGTGTAAGAACTAAATACTTAAAAATTAGATGTTATTAAAAAATATGGTGGAATATTATAACAGAATATGTGTTTTTCTTTGAGAATGCTACTCAAGTGGTCAATGTTGATATTCATTTGTTATTAAATATTTTTCATTCATTTTTAATGTGTTACTAAAATGCTTGCATGTCTGAGCAATGTTTTTTCTCACAATTACAGTTAGTGAGTATAGTCATGTCTAGCATATTGTAGTTGCTTAAATATATTATATTAATTGAGGAATTATGTTAAAGATACATCAAGTGTGAGTAGCTTTGTCAATTGAATCAGAATATTGTGTTGAGTGGAAAAAACATCAGACCCTCAGAGAATAAATTGCAAAAGAATTTTATTAACAAATGTCATTCCAATAAAAAAAAAATAAAGTGGAAAAGAAAGAAAAGTAGTTATAATCTCTCTTATTTCTGTTTTGTATACTTTAAAACCTGAAATATTTATTTTGCTAAATTTCTTGGTTTTCAGTTTGTTCTCATTGATAATAGAGACATATAATCTTAGTTAAAAAATTGGCTGATGCATTTTAAAAAAAGTTTAATAAGGAAGTAAATTAGGAACAGAGTGTGAACTATTACGTGGTAAATCAGTTTGCTAAAATGTTGACAATGACTTTATTTTTCCTATCACTGTCAAACTTCTGACAAAGATGAACTTTAGAAATGTGCCTCTTAAACAGAATTACCTTTAAAGTTGATTGAGAGCAGGATATTGAGAGAACTGGGGTTTCTGACTGTTTTCTGTAAAGCCCACTTAAAAATGACTACTCCTCATATTTGAAATCTGTACTTTTTCCTTATGTTAACTAGTGTAGTTTAGTGGTATACTTTAAGTAACAAAGCGACACTGTGAGTTAACATTCTTTTCTCCCTAAAAATGCTTAAACTCATTGAACCTTTCTTAAAAATTAACTAAATGTATTGGGATGCCATTGGGTAACAAAATTGCACAGGTTTCAACTGTACCATCTTATGATACATCATCAGCGTATTGCATTGTGTGTTTACCACCTCAAGTTAAATCTTCTTCTGACACATGCAATCTTTATCAACATTACTTATGCTTCAGAAAGTCTGAAAATGGGGGAAAATATGAGGAAAAAATATCATTGAAAAATAATATCTGTATTGAAACCTAATCCAACTTGACAACCCAAAGAAGTGTGTGATCTAACACTTAGGTTAAACAGTTGCTTAGGCAGGCAAATATAAGTTGTTTGAATTATTTTTTTTAGGAAAATATGCACCTTGTCACTTTAAGAAGTAGAATCAATCATTTTGCTTATTCTTTCCCTGAACTGAAGTCATATGACTTGTGGATGAATAAATATTCATTTTCTTTTCTTTATTAGAATTGGATCTCACAGAAAGTATAAAAGAGTCTAATTACAATATCAGGGAGAATGAAACGCCTGCTATGGATAGTGTTGAACTCACTTTACTTTGTAGAATTATCTTAGCAGCCACACCACACCCAATATTTTGACCCCTTTCTGTTAAATCAGTGATTTTCAACCTGACTATTTAATCAGGGGCACTGACCTCTTTTTCCCTGAGATTGTCAAATAAAAACACAACAGCCAACACAACAAGAGCCATTCAGTGTAAATGAATCAAATATGTACCTATGTTTTTGTCCTATCGGCAAAAATATATATATTTTTTTGTTGTGCCACAGAATTTTAGTGACCACTTTATGTGTGCCATGAGATGAAAATGATTGAAAGTTGCTGGTTTAAGTGAATAAAGCAAGACAAATGTAAACAGTCTTCATTGCAAACACAGGCCCAGCCAAACTCTCCATTGCTCCATCTGTGCTCTTCACAGAGGTTCTAACTATTTAGCGTTGTCCTAGACTTTGGCTTTAAACACATAAAGCTTTCTACTGCAAAACTGACATGTTGGATAGCTTCACCGATTAATCATTCAAGCTTAGCTCATCTCAGGAGCTCCTGTCTTGAAACAGCTATAAACCAATAATTTTCTCTAAAAGGACAGTAATCCTCCTTAGGATAACATGATTATGAGCATGCTATTTTCAATAGCCCCTGTTTATTTATTTATTGTTTTTTTTTAAGAGAGATTTTAAATCTGACATTGTTCAGATTCATTGACTACTAAATGAAAATAAGATTTTCTTGATGTTTTAATACCATATGTCTCCTCATCCAATTGTGTGTGATTTATTTCAGCACCAAAAGTACATATTCCATTTTTTAAAAAAAGAGAGAAAAAAGTATTTTTTTTTTTAATTTGGCCTTTTTTTGGCCATTGAAAGTGATGACTAGAATCATGCCATTGCAATGTTCTTGTCTTGCAGTGCTATCCCCCCTTGACTTGCGTGCAAAAGATAGCAGCAGATGCTGGAGTGTTTGGAGCACACCTGGTTTTTATGCAAAGAAAGTGTGTAATTTGGACTACCAAGTGAAAAATTAATGCAAATTAATTCAAGACACATTCTAAAATATTGCCTGTGAAATTCCTTATTTTCTCCAGGAAATGCTGAAACAGGCATCTTTCACTCTCCTCCCTGCCACCCCCATCTTCTCCAGAAAACTCCCCTCAAAGGAAAATTGCTTGTGCAGAGTTTTCCTAGGAAAAAACCCCCAGAACATTATATTTGCTATTTTGTTTTTAAGACTGTTAATTATATATAAATATACAAAAATATGCAGAGAAACAAATCGTACTTACCTATACAACAAGCATAATTTTCTAATTGTAATATTTTCTGGTATTTGCATCAGACTACTTTTAAGAATTTTTCTAAGGAGTGAAATATGAAGTTTACTATCTCCACCATATTCAATTAATCACTTTCATTTGAGGCAACTATTATTCAGTACATACATTTTATATATATATATATATATATATATTTAAGTACAAAAGTATATAAAAATACTTTGATAACATATGTCTCAAAATACTACAGGTTATTTTATGAGTGTCTAATAAGTACTAAATTAGTCATAGTGTTTGTATTATATTGTCATTTGCTTTGTTCCCTTAATATAATTTCAAAATTTAGATGATATATGTAGACATAATTTATTAATTAAAAAAGCTACATTATAATTTATTGTATTTTATCACATGTGCAGAGGCAACACTCATGACCCCAGAGACTCCATTGCCTAACGAACAGATAAATGGGAGAGGATTAAACCAACTCCAGTCCTCAGAGGACCAAGTGTCCTCAGCATTTCCAAGGGCAGGTTTCCTTTTATTTTAGAGACATCTTTTAAAGATGAATCCTTGCATAATTATGCAACCTGAGACTCTCTTTTATATTTATCTATTCTGTTAAATTTGTTGTAATTATTATGACTTTTTCCTAACATGTTAGTGTTTTCCAATTAACATTTTTTTCTTAAATTATTTTTCATTTCAATATTTCTTGAATTGAACAAATTGTATTTTTTGTATTGGTTTGGTTGTAATTCAGAATTATGTTATAAAATATTATATTCTCTAAAGCATTCTTTCTTCATTATACATATTTTTTTTTATCTCTTTCGTCATAGCAGATATTCATTAAAGCATTGCCAAATGCTTTTTTTGCATCTGGCGAGATTATCATACATATTTTCTTTGATAGTTTTTTAATGTGGTATTAAATATTGCTTGATTTTCAAGTGTTCAACCATGCTTTGTGGAAAAACTCCTCTATCTTATAATATACTTTTAACATATTTTTAACTTAACTTGCAAATATTTAAGAATTTTGTGTACATTTCTATGGGATATTGTGGTCTGTGGGTTTCTTTTATTGTAAAGATTTTCTGGTTTTGGTATCAATGTATGCTGGCATCATAAAATGAGTTGAGCAATTTTTCCTCCCTTTTATTCTCTGATAGAGTTTGTGCAAATTCAACATTATTTTTATTATTGGTCAAACTTGCTGATGAAGCCATCTAAGTTTGGAGTTTACTTTATGGGAGAATTTACCTAAGGAGATAATTTTTAGATACATACGATATGACAGATATTATACATTTCTTCATAATTAAGCTTCAGTATACCATGTTTTAAAAGAATATGGCAAAATGACCAATCATAAGTCAATTCCCATCATAGTTTTCAATAGCTACAGGATGAATTCTAAATTTCAGGGTTACCGCATTCTATATTCCCCAAAGAGAATTCAACTTCACTTTTTTTTGCTACATATAATTTTTATGTGTCTATCATATAGCATGTATTATACTTAATTTTTATGGTCTATTTAAATGTTCATTCTCTTAACCAGTCTGATAGCTCTTTGATGAAGGATTAGCCTTGATCATTTTTGTGTTCTTACTGCCTCAATATTTCCTGGATGAGTGCATGCATTCATTAAAGAATTAATGGCATATTAAAAAAAAAAAAAAAGAATGTGCCATTTCATCTCATTTTAAAAACAATTGTCATAAAAAGTTTCATAATGCCCTGGCCAATTTGCTCAGTGGATAGAGCATTGGCCCTCCTACTAAAGAGTTCTGTGTTTGATTCCTCTCAAGAGCACATGTATCAGTTATAGGTTCAATCCTGGCCTCGGTGGGTAGGCATTCAATTGATGTGCCTCTCTCACATCTCTCTCTTTCTCTCCCATTCTCCCTTTCCCCCTCACCCCCTTCCCCTTTTTTCACCTTTCTCTCTCCCCCCCACCATTCCACTCTCTAAAAATCAATGGAAAATATGCTCTACTGAGGATTTAAAAAAAATACAAGTCTCATAATGTTTTCTTATTATTCTTTCTGTATTTATTGGTTCATTAATGGTATTCTTCTTTTAAAAAATTATTTAGGTACTTTTTTTTATTATCCTTGTCATTATTAGCATGTTCAGTTGTCCAGATTCAATTTTTTAAAAGAAAATCTGCTTTAGGTTTCACTTATTTTCATGATTAATTTTCTGTTTTCCATTTCATTGATTACTCCTTTTTTCTTTACTTTCTCTATACTGCTTAGTTTGAGTTTAATTTGCTTTTTACCTCTAATTTCTCTGAAAATTTTTTTATCAAAGTATAGTTGGCATACAATATATTAATTTCAAATGTACAACGTAGTGATTTGATGTCTATATACCTTATAATTTAATCGCCATGGTAAGTCTAGTAACCATCTGTCACTGTGCAGTTATTACACTATTATTGACTATATTTCCTTGGCTCTGCACTACATCCCTGTGGCTTATTTATTTAATAACTGGAAGTTTGTACTTCTTATTCCCCTTTACCTTTTCATCCATCCCCTAACCCTCTTCTTTTTGGTGATGATCACTTTATTTTTGTTTTGTTTTTCAATATATTTTTATTGATTTTACAGAGGAAGAGAGAGGGAGAGATAGAAACATCAATGATGAGAGAGAATCATTGATCAGCTGCCTTCTTCACACCCCCTACTGGGGATTGAGCCTGCAACCTGGGCCTGTACCCTTGATCAGAATCAAACCAAGGACTCTTCAGTCCACAGCTCTATCCACTGAGCCAAACCAGCTAGGGCAATAATGATCACTTTGTTTTCTGTATCTGAGTCTGCTTTTGTTTTGCTTTGTTTGATTTGTGGGTGTGTGTTTTTAAGATTCCACATATACATGAAATCATGGTATTTGTTGGTATTTATCCTTTCAAATAGATTCTTCTACCTGCAAGTAAGGGTTAAATGTGTCACTGGTGACACATTTGGCTTTAAGTAACAGAATATCCAAGTACAGTGGCTTATATAAATAGAGACTACTTTTTCTCTTTCCTTCCCTTCCTCTGGGAGAAGTCTAGAGTTATAGAACTCCTGGCAGTAGTCCTTCTTTGACTGCTGTCTTAGTTAATTTGTGCTGCTGTGCCCAAGTACCTTAGGCTGAGCGGCTTTCAAACAACAGACATTTGTCACAGTTGTGCCAGCTGGAAGTCTGAGAGCAGGGCGCCAGTGCGGTAAGGTTCTGGGGAGGGCCAGCTTTCTGGTTGTAGGTGGCGGTCTCTTGTTTGAGTCTCACAGGGCAGAGAGCATAGAGAGCTCTCTGGGGCTTCTTAGGGTAAGAGCACTATTCTCATTCAGGAAGGCCCCACCCTCAGGACTTATTCACCTGTACCCCCACCTTCTAATACCATCACATTGGTGATTAGAATTGTAACACATGAATCTTGGGGGGGGGGGGAGGGAAGAAGGGGGAAGAGAGGGAAAGGCATTAACATTGAGTTAAGAGCAACCACTCCCTTCTAGCTGTCAGGACATGTGGCAATTTTCCTCCTGAATGTCTCTGAAGTCTTTGTATTTCTTTTCACTCATAGTCATTGTCATTATCTTAGTTCAGGCCAGTCATTTCTCACCTGGTTGTCTCAAGGGCCTCATAATTGACTTCCTGCCACTAGGGTGAGAGTAATCTTTTAAAAATGTAATGTGATCAACCCCCCCCCCCCTCCAAAGTCATTATTGTTCCCTATTGCATTCAATATGAGTTTTAAACTCATATGTCACTTCAAAGATGAACTTACATATGAACTTCAAAGATAGTTGACAAAATCCTAAATGGTCTATTGACTACTTTACCTCTCTTTCTATCTCTGGTGTCTAGCTCAGTGGTCCCAAAACCATGTCCTAAAGAATGTTAGGCTTCTACAAAGCACTTTCAGAGACTACTTTGTGTGTGTGTGTGTGTGTGTGTGTGTGTGTGTGTGTGTGTGTGTGCGTGTTGTGAATTTGTATTAAAGTGTGCAGGAGTGATTAAGCAGAATCTCCCTTCAGTAATGTTTCACACCCTGAAGTCCAATCAGAGTAGCTATATATGTGCACTCAGAGGAGAAGAGAGTACTTACTGGGTTTCCCTAAGAGCATGCTTTAAAAAGAGTGCCGCAGCTTAAAAACCAACCAACCAACCAAACAAACAAACAAAACAAGTAAAACAGTAACTACCTTAAAGACCACACTGTGCCATAGTGATCCATTCACAGTGTCCTGGACACATCTTGCATTTTCTTTCTGCAAGTCTTTACTTTCTGATAGTCTCATTCTGGAAGATTCCTATACGTTACTCTTTCATCACACAGTCACCTAGGTAATCCTCATTGATAATTTAGATGTCTGTGCAGAAGCCATATTTTTAGGAAGACTTTATTGAGTTCCCAAAATTTCATAAACTGTTATTTTGTTTTTTGTTATTTTTTTAAAAAGCACTCATGGTGGACTATAAGTGTCTATCTGTGTCCCTCACTGGATGGTAAGCCTCACACAGCTAGGCGCCATACTGGTTTCATTGCATCCAAAGATCCTATAGGGAGTCCTCAACATCTTTATCTTAAGAGAAATAAACTCCAAGTAGAAAAGATCTATTAGGTAAAAGGTAAAGTAAATCTCCATAACATGGAGGAGGTTCTTTTTCTCCATCAACTTTCCCTGAAATCCAAGTTCAAATTTGACAGTGCTTTGAAGAAATGAGCAAAAACTCTATTGGCTACTAAAACCACCCTCTTCTTTTGTGTTTTTTTGTTTATGGTTTTTTATTTTTTAATGATTCACTGCCCACTTCTATAAGTTTTTTTCTAATTCTACCTTTGAATCTTTAGAATTGTTGGGTGCTACTTGTATATGGATTTGAAAAAGAAAATCTTTGATGATTAAATTATGGCATTAATCTCTTTGATGGAAAGTACCTCAAAGCCCTATATATATATAAAGAATGCTTATTTGTTTACTTTATTCATATTTCTGGCAAAAATACACTTTTGAATGTGTTTTAAAAAGTTTCATATGCTTCACCTTCATTTGGGAACCTATTTAAATATTTTTCTTTTTTTAATCCATTTTATTGATTTTTTACAGAGAGGAAGAGAGAGGGATAGAGAGTTAGAAACATTGATCAGCTGCCTCCTGCACACCCCCTACTGGGGATGTGTCTGCAACCAAGGTACATGCCCTTAACCGGAACCAAACCTGGGACCCTTCAGTCCTTAGGCCAACTCTCTACCCACTGAGCCAAACCAGTTAGGGCTTAAATATTTTTCTTACAGATTAATTACAAGTATGTAAGCAAGACCAACAAGCAGAGTAGGATATTGTGATTTTAGTGAAGACAGAGTAGAGCTAAACTGGGATCTCTGCAGGAGGGCTGCTTTTTGTTTGTTTGTTTACTTGTTTGTTTTTTAATAGAACTCCATTTACATTGAAACACAAAATTATAAGCAATTAAAATATATGTGTACTTGAATTGAAATAAACATGTATAAGGTTAGACAAATTAAAGGAGTTCCAAGTGGCCTTTTATATATTCTTGGAAAGAAAAGAAAGATAGAATCACTATAGAAAGCTCTATTTAGTAAAGATGATTTTGAATTATTTTCAGGTAAATAGACCATGTACATTTCTAGGTATCTTATTACAATAACCCAATTCATTGACATAATACAGTAACATTTAAAAAAATATAGCATTAATCAGAGGTCCTGGTATATATATTTTTAAAATATTTTTTTTATTGATCTCAGAGAAGGGAGAGGGGGAGAAAGAAACATCAACAATGAGAGAGAACCACTGATTGGCTACCTTCTGCACAGCCCCTACTTGGGACTGAGCTTGCAACCTGGGCATGTGACCTGACCCCGGGAATCAAACCCTGAAATCCTGGTTCATAGGTCAATGCTGAACCATTGAGCCACACTGACCAGGCCTGGTATATTTTTTTCATGTCTTGTATTAGGGCTTTACAATTTGCAGAGCCTGATAAATCAAAAATGCAACAATTACCAGGCATAACCTCACTGACCTTCCAGGATCACCCTTAGAGATATGTGACCTTGCACAGTTTGTATTACCTTTCTGATCCCTGTTTCTCTTCACTGACAAATGGAGCTGGAAAAGCTCTACCTCAGATGTCCCTATGGGTTTTAAAAGCAGTCATGTATGCAGTCTACCAAACAAAGAGCCTGTCATACTACCTATGCTCAGTGGATAATTGACATTTCTCAAGTTGAGGAAGCAGTTCAAGGTAGTGAATTCCCTGGGGTGGTTTCCATGTTGGGGCAGTGTGAGTTGTGGCTGTGATGGAGCAGTCTCGGGTGAGTGGGAAGAGAAGCAAGAACTACACAAATGGTTATTTGTATACATAGGATATGCACATTTCATAACTTGGAGAGTGACTGAGCGCTGCAAATGCGCAAGAGTAGCCATAAATAGAGATTTCTAGTTGACAGGCTGCTGATAAAACAGCTTTTATCTAATATGAGAAGCAAGTTAAGCAAACATATTATTGAAGCTGCAGTGTGAAAAAAAAATGTGAAGAGTATGCTTGTGAAGGTATAGTGATATGTTTGCTTTCTATAGCCTTAATGGATCTACATATAAGCATATACATATACGGTGTATACATGGTTAACCCTTGAACAACATGAAGGTTAGGGGTGCTGGCCTTCCATGCAGTTAAAAATCTGTATATTTTTAAAAATTTTATTTTTATTAAATTTAATGGGATGATATCTAATAAAGATGGAATATGCAAATTGACTGTAACTCTGTAACAAGGATGGCAGTGCCCACAGCCAATAAGGAGGGACTATGCAAATTGATGTGAGAAGGCAAGAGGTAGAAGGTGGCTCTGGGCCGTAGTGAAGGCAGAAAGGCAGCTCTGGCTGGAGCAAAGGCAGCCAGGGGAAGGAAGGCTTATTCTTGCATGAATCTTGCCTCTAGTTGGTTAATAAAACTCTATAGGTTTCAGCCGAAACTGGTTTGGCTAAGTAGATAGAGCGTCAGTCTGGGAACTGAAAGGTCCCAGATTCGATTCAGGTCAAGGGCATGTACATTGGTTGCGGGCACATCCCCAGTAGGGGGTGTGCAAGAGGCAGCTGGTCAATGTTTCTCTCTCATGGACGTTTCTAGCTCTCTATCCCTCTCCCTTCCTCTCTGTGGAAAATTAATAAAAATATATAAAAAAAAAAAACTCTGTAGGTTTCAAGTGTACAATTCTGTTACACATCATCTGTATATGGCATTGTGGTGCCCAACACCCAAAGTTACAGTGGTGCTCGCATAACGAATGCCTCGCACAGCGAACTTTGGACAGGTTTTTCATGAAACCATCGGCCAAAAAGCAGAAAATGGATGAAGATGTGCAAGATTCGGTAGACTCTACTTAGTCTGTCTTAAAATTAAAAAAATGTGTGTGTTTTTTTTTTAAATTATGTTTTTAGATGTATCTAAATAAAAATATGTCATCTTAGCATATCTTTTTTTATGTCATCTTAGCATATTTTATGCTACAGAACGAATTATTTTTTTTAACATGTATTGTTATGGGAAAACGCGTTTCACATAACGAACTTTTCGCATAACAAACTTGCTCCTGGAACGAATTAAGTTCGTTGTGTGAGGCACCACTGTAAATTTCTCTTCATTACTGTACACTCAACCCCTTCTACTCTTCACTGCTCCTTATCCTCCATTCACACTGGTAACCACATATAGTTGTCTGTATCTGAGTTTTTGTTTTTGTTTTGTTTTTGTCCTGTCTGTTCATTTTTTGCTGTAAGTTTTATATCCCACATATGAATGAAATAAACTCACATGTATATCGGTAAATAATTCTTGATAAATGGACCAAAAGCATATAATGGAGAAAAGAAAGCCTGTTCAGTAAATGGTGCTGGGAAAATTGGAAAGGCACATGCAAAAGAATGAAACTACTTTGTTAGTTGTCCCTGTGTACAGAAATTAACTCAAAATGGACCAAAGACATAAAAATAAAAACTAAAACAATGAATTGCCTAGAAGAAAGCATAGTTACTAAACTTATGGACCTTGGTCTTAGAGAGGATTTTTTTGAATTTGACCCCAAAGGCAAGGGAAGTATAAGCAAAAATAAATGGAAGCTACTATATCAAACAAAAAAGCTTCTGCATAGCAAAACAAAAAGACTACCAATCAAATGGGAGAAGATATTTGTAAAAAATAAAGCTCTGACAAAGTGTTAGTACAAAAGATATGTAAAGAACTCATGTAATCAATCAATAACAAAAACAATGAATATAACTTTGACCACCCCCCCCAAAAAAAAAAAAAAAAAACTAAATCACTAATAACTTATTATTGACTGGAAGCTTTACTAATAATATAAACAATTAACACATTTTGTATATTTATTATACTCTATTCTTACAGTAAAGTAAGCTAGAGAAAAAGTGTTAAGAAAATCAGAAGGAAGAGAAAATACTTTTTTACTACTGTACATATTTTTTAAAAATCTGCATAGAAGTGGACACACAGTTCAAACCAGTGTTTTTTAAGAATCAACTGAATATGTATATACATATATATTTTATGTGCACATATGCATAAACACACATATATATCAGCATCGAACAAAGCCCTTAGTGGAGAATTAAATGAGGAAATTGATTAAATAATTATGTAGTGTAACAAAAGAGTGGAACTTCTCAAATGATTTTCCCACAGAAAACTGTAGAAAATAGTTTTTAGAAACATCTGGGGACCAAGACTTGAAAATGTAAGCATGCACATTCTCTCTCTCTCTCTCTCTCTCTCTCTCTCTCTCTCTCTCTCTCTCTCTCTCTCTCTGCAAAAATGTTTAAAACAAACTAATACTAGGTAGACAAATAGTCATGAGAGAAATGCTTGGGTGCCATACTATCATTTTTTATTTCTCTGTCCTATGATACAGCTATTTATACCCTCCTTTTATCCAAAGATAAAATGTCTCATCTTTGCGGTTCATTAGTAAATTTAAGATAATAACAGTCATCTTAGGATGCTTCCGGACCTATGACATAACTGGAGTAGGCCTTCCCTTCCCCGGCCGCCTGCACCGGCTTCTCTCTGGCACGGACACAGGCTTCCCTTGCAGTCCTGGCTTCGTCCAGATGGTCGTCTGGAAGGATGTCAGGTCTAACTAGCATATTATGCTTTTATTATTATAGATATTATAGATATGTGGTTTAAGATACTTTATGTATAATACCCAAATATATAAAGTATTTTGCATGTACACACATATTTATATATACATTACTTAATATAATCATAGGATCACTATTTGCAAATATATAAAATACCCACTGCAGTTTCCAGCATTAGAAACATTTAGTATGTAAGTGCTGTCATTATTTGCATAATAATAATTATTACATGATGCGATTCATGTAAAGGTGCCTGTCACAGTACCCAGGTGTTACATTAAAACCTTCTGCCTGCCCACTTTGGTTGTCACTTTCCTTCTTCGTATGCCTTTTTAAAAATGTATGACATTGTCCTTTGACTTCCTGTCACCTAACTTTGGCCTTTTCATTGCTTACTAGCAATCATGTCAGAAGGTGAGATGCCACAGAGAGAGCAGGCATTTGCAGTCATCCAGCTTGGATAATTATTAACAGCTTTTAAATGTATTTAGTAAGAAAAGGTATCTTCTCTTAATTAAAAAAAATTAGGACTAGAAAAAGTGGCTTAGTTTGTTTTCTTCACAAAAACTTTTCACAGAAGGTAAAATTGAGAATTGGCTTAGAATATTTGCAATCCTTGTTTTTTTTTTTTTTTTTTGTCTAGCAGAATCCTACATTTTAGCAAGATGGTAGGAAGTTACTTTTTACATTGCATTCCCTCCTCATTTCAAATGTAGATGCAAGTTGAGCATTTCGGTCTCAAATAAAAGAAACCAGCTTAAGGCAAGACTGTCCTTCAATATGTGTGTGGCAATTAAACCTCATGTACTGGAAGAAAACTCGACAGGTTAATTATATGTTTTTAGTTTGCATTTGTGGAGAAGAGCAAACAGTAAGATAGCTTTTTAAAGGAAGAAACAATTACAGTTTGCTTTGCTTTGCTCATTCAGTCTCTGAAGGGAGTAAAGAAATGAGGTTTTCTCCTGCCTTATAACTTTTAGATGGTGGAGCGCCTGCCAGCCCTTCTTTATTCTGCTGCATTAAGTCTCCCAAATACTCCCTCACCCCTGATGATATTAACCATTAGAAACTTTTGAGTCCTTTAACATGGTTCTCAGCATCCGCCAAGCTACTGGGAAGCCCCTAAACATTGTTTGTTGTCTCTCTCATAAGAACCATGAAGGACAGAGGAATGATGAATATTATAATTTAGCTAGCCCAGAAGTGACATCCACAGACCTAATGACTTACATGATACTAACACACCTTAATTTCATTACTTGGACAAGGAATATTGATTTTCAACCGAATAAAAACTGTCGTGATTTATTTTTTGCTAAGGTCCAGGATGGGCGGGGGACCCCTGATTGCTGTGCTTCATCATTTTGAAGCTATGAAAGTAAAAATGAAACTAGGACAAAGAGAAATGCTGAGAGTGTAAGTGCATGGACAGGTAGGAGAGTCAGGGGATCCTCACCCCCACCAGCTGGCATTGAGACTATAGAGGACAATTCTGCCCTCTGGCTTTGCCTCAAGTTACTGGGTTTGATCTAGGTTAAAGGGTCACAGTACAAGGAAAATAAATAAAATCCCTGAGTCTTGTGAACATATTCACTTTTTCTCTAAGTGCAAGAAGCTGTTATAATGTGCTTACCACAATATATGGAGCAGATTCCTTTACTGCATTTCTATCCTCTGGATAGTGTTAATTTTTTTTATGGCGTCTGAGAAAATCCTCTTTGTGATAGGAAATTCAGAAAAAATACCAAAATTCAGGAATGAAGTTAAAATTATATGTAATTAACCGGTCATGGATAGCATAAATAAGATTTAGCTTGCATAGTCATATTTTTCTCTTCTTATATATTTCAGGATTATATTTTTATAATGAGTGTTTGTAAAAGTTTATAAAATTATTCAGATATGTGTATGCATTCCTCTATAGTATTTTTAAGAGCCATACATTTTAATATAGGTACATATTTATATTTACTTAATCCTTGTGCATATATATTTACTTCTCACTTGGGACAATTACAAACAATGCTTTGAGTCATTTCCAAATACACAAATAATTAGAGATACATTTTGTTGCATTATTACATAAATCCCCAAGTACAAAATGCTTTGGGGCACCAAAAGTGGAATGAATCAATGACAGGGATATGGATGATTTAAAGACTTCAAATCCATATTTCCAAATTCCCATCCAGAAAATTTGTATAGTCATCTCTCATCTATTTCTGTGAAACTCCACATTAGCATATTAAAAGTGCACTGCAGAAAAATCAGTGAATAAAAAAACAAAACAAAACACCAACTATAAGACCAGAATTGATTTTTTTAAGTGAAAAACATCTCCTACATTTTGAGAATATAAACTTCAAGCTTGAAATTGAAGAAAGGGTAAACATTATTAGAGGATATTTATATGTGTTTTTCCACCTAAAGGAAAAGAATATTGGGGAAAACAGAGCTATTTCTTTGATTAGGGACAGCCCCAGTACTCTTGAGGAGACAAACCAATAAGTTCATTCTCTCTTTCTATAAGAAAAGCATTTCGTCCTCATTTTATGAGATTACATAAAAAGGGTTCAAGCACAGTGCATATGTGCCTGCAAATCACAGTGAGAGCCCAGCAAAGCCTTGAGGGGTATTGTACTAAAGATGGAGATTTTTAATGAGCTGGGAAAATGAAAAGAGCACATGATTTTATCAAAGGCTTTTTCCCCCCCTGCAACTTCTATTTATAAATGGGAATGGTGTAAGAAAAATTACTTCACACTTAGTTTCTAATCACATGCTTTTTATGTGCAAGCTTTTATAGGTGATAAGCAAGACTATATATAAACTTTAGAGTCCAATATCATGACCATCTGAATGGTCCTTAAATATACCTCCATTACATTTCCATATAGGAGCAGTTTATCATTTGGAAAGGGACAGAAACATTGATTTTGCTAATAGTTTTGGTATATAGATATGCCAGTCATTACAAATGTTTTCCTTTAGGTGGCAAGTCATAACGGACTTTGACAATCTGTGTATGCAGATTTAATTCACTGAGTGGTTCTTTATTGACTGTGTCTAAGTTGATAACACAACTGTGTTGATAGTTAAACTGTGGCATAGGGGCCACATGGTCGGGTAGAATTTTATGTAGCATAACAAAGAGAAAGGACTCCAAGAATGATGATTACTGTTGACAATATGGCACTGTTCTACAATGGTCACTTACTGGAAGGACAAAATGTGTTCAAGTTGGTTACACCATTTCAGTATTCCACTTAGAGCCCCATTAGGTGCTACTGATTGAGATGTGTCTTCATGTGCTCATTTACAAAGGGATGATGGCTGCATCATCAGCAGAATCAGCACAGATGGCAATCCAGACCTCTTCACAGAGACATTAGCTTGTCTATGTTAGAGTCCTCTTGTATGTCCTCTACTCTGCAATGTTTTCCCAGTGTTTATTAAAATGTGTTGGCCAGGCCAGTGTAGCTCAGCAGTTGAGTGTTGACCTATGAACCAAGAAGTCACGGTTCAATTTCTGGTCAGGGCACGTGCTAGGGTTGTAGGCTGGATCCTTGGTGGGGGCATGCAGGCAGCCAATCAATGATTCATTTTCCCTATACCTTCCTCTCTACAATCAATAAGAATATATTTAAAAAGGTTAAAAAAAATGTGTTGAACACAGCTTTGATGAAGGTTTTTAAAATATATACACCTATTAAATTACATTTAAATGTCTTATATGCTAGACATGTTGCTTGGTGCTACACATGCATTATCTCTGTATTTTTATTTTTAAAATATATTTTATTGATTTTTTACAAAAAGGCAGGGAGAGGGATAGAGAGTTAGAAACATCGATGAGAGAGAAATATGAATCAGCTGCTTCCTGCACACCTCCCACTGGAGATATGCCTGCAAACCAGGTACATGCCCTTGACCAGAATTGAACCCAGGACCCTTCAGTCTGCAGGCCGACGTTCCATCCACTGAGCCAAGCCGGTCAGGGCTCTGTATTTTTAAAATAATATGTTTATACATATATTTTACATAATTTACAATTAAATTTTCATATAGGAGCAGTGAAGAAACCGAGGAGCAGATAAGCCAGATAACACAATCCAAGAAAGCGGTGGGTCTGGGATTCGTTCTCAGCCTGACCTGAGCCAACCCTTATAGATACATAGTTTTGTTCATCGAGAACATTTTTTTTCTTCATTGCTCTGTCAAAAACACTCACACAAATAACAAAACTCTAGATTAAATCCTTTGGGCAAAATTTGTATAATTATAAAAAAATCTTACAATAGCATATTGAGCTCTGATTCTAGCCCTTGCTTTTATTTTATTTTCCTATCTTGATTTCCTTTTGCCACATTTTTTCAAATTTTAAAAATTACCTGCTTATTTTGAATTCTGTCTTTGAGTAGTCCTAAATTTTGGGAATAAAGTAGCATAAATAAAGACATTTAGAAAAGTATTATGTATATTTCTTATAGCAGCATTACTGCCTTAGTAGGTGGTAACCCTGAAAGCTGTGAACCCCGAAAAACAAGAAGTGATTTGATCAAAATCACACAACTTTTAGTTGTAATATCAGGTTCTGGTTCCTAAACCCATGCCCTTTTACTCCACACTTATTCCACAGATATTTATTGATAAAAAATTTAATTTTTTTTCACTATTCCATGCTGCTCTGTATTAACTAGAGCAAGGTGGTAATGCTGGTGCCACTCAGGTCTTGGTACTGAATGTGCATTAATGAGAGCAAAGCAGTTTGATGCCAGCCTCTGATGTTAGCTGTGGGAAGTGCCAGGACTCTCTGTCATGGCACACTTCACACAACACTGACCTCAAGGCGGCACTGGTGAAAGTCACTTTGACCCAATGCTGTACAGAGATTTACTGTCCATTGTGGCTTTTGAGGACTTGAAACATGGCTAGTCCTAATGGAAATGTGCTGTATTTGTAAATCACATACTAGATTTTGAAGACATAATAAGAAAAAAGAATTTAAATATATCATAATTTCATATTGATTAAAAGTTGAAATGATAGTATTTTGGTTGGATTAAATATATTATTAAATTATTTTAATTATTAATGAAAACAATTAAAATTAATTTCACCTGTTTTATATTTACCATTTTAAATGTCTGTTCTCAAATTTTTAAGACCATGTATGTGCCTCACATATTGAGCAGCACTGAACTAGTTTTACTTTTCACTTTATATTTTTCTCTTGTATTTGATTATTAAACAAAAGAGATCATAGAACATAGTAACTACAGTCTGAAAATTCAGCCGTTTTACAGTATCAATGAGCAGTTCTTTATTGAGTGTGTCTAAATTGATGACACACCTGTGGCTAGGGACCATGTTGTAGAATAGAATTTTATGTAGCACAACAAAGAGAAAGAATCTCTTAGGATTACATCTTTTTTTATTATTTGGTTGAAGCTTTTCATATAGCTTGGATAGAAATATAATAGTAAAAAGTAGCCAATATTTCTACTAATCATAACACGGTTCTTAACTCTTTAATAGCCTACATCTTTTATCATAAAAGCCAAACTCTTCCTTTAAGATTTATCACAAAGACCCGGATGGCGTGGTTGAACCA
The DNA here is from genome assembly GCF_964339955.1 of Pipistrellus hanaki. Lineage (NCBI taxonomy): Eukaryota > Metazoa > Chordata > Mammalia > Chiroptera > Vespertilionidae > Pipistrellus > Pipistrellus hanaki. Next base: position 49,520,560 of record NC_140513.1, on the reverse strand, counting down.
GGAGATCATGGTTCAATTCCAGGTCAGGGTACATGCCCAGTTTCTGTCTCTATCCCCAGTGTGGGTCATGCAGGAAACAGCCGATCAATGATTCTCTCTTATCATTGATGTTTCTATTTATCTCTCCCTCTCCCTTCCTCTCTGAAACTAATAAAGCATATATATATATATATATATATATATATATATATATATATAATATTTTTTATTGATTTTTTACAACACATATATATTTTTATTGATTTTTTACTATATATATATATATATATATATATATATATATATATAAATAATATTTTTTATTGATTTTTTTTCACAGAGAGGAAGGGAGAGGGACAGAGCTAGAAACATTGATGAGAGAGAAATATCAACCAGCTGACTCCTGCACATCCCCTATTGTGGATGTGCCCACAATCAAGGTATATGACCTTGACCAGAATTAAACCTGGTTCCTTTCAGTCCACAGGCCAACGCTCTATTCACTGAGCCAAACCGGTTTGGCAAAACATATTAAAAAAAATATATATATTTTTTTCTTTCTTTCTTTCTTTCTTTTTTTTTTTTTTTAAAGACGCCTTTCAACATTCATAGGGTGGGACACAGTTTCATTCTCCTGTGCTTCTGGAGAATCATTTTTTATGTAATTATTATGTATATTATCACAATAGTTGCATATCTATTAGGAGCCATATGTCCAAATGTATATAAATATTTTTATATACAATACTAGAACCACAGTGCATGAATTTATGCACGGAGGAGGGGGGGGTGTCCCTCAGCCCAGCCTGCACCCTTTCCATTCTGGGATCTCTTTCACAATCCAGGACTGCTGGCTCCCAAATGCTTGTCTGCCTGTCTGCCTTCCTGATGCCCTTAACTGCTTCTGCCTGCCATCTGATCACACCTTAACCACTGCCCTGCCAGCCTGATTGATGTCTGACTGCTCCCTTGCCAGCCTGTTTGCCCCTAATTTCACTCCTTTGCCAGCCTGATCACCCCTAATTGCCCTGCCCTGCAGGCCTAATCACCCCTAACTGCCCTTATAGGCCTGGTCCCTCCCAATTGCCCTCCCATGCTGGCTATCTTGTGGTGGTCATCTTGTGTCCACATGGGGGCAGGATCTTTGACCACATGGGGGGCAGCCATCTTGTGTGTTGGAGTGATGGTCAATCCACATATTACTCTTTTATTAAATAGGATAGAGGCCTGGTACATGGGTGGGGGCCAGCTGGTTTGCCCTGAAGGGTGTCCCAAATGAGGGTGGAGATTCCCTTGGGGTGTGGGGCAGCCTGGACGAAGGGCCTGTGTTGGTCTGCAGGCCAGCCATGCCCCTCCCCCCAACACTGGGTGACCCAAGTGGAGGCCCTGGTATCTGGGATTTATTTATCTTCTACAATTGAAATTTTGTAGCCTGGAGCAGAGCCATGCCTTCTGCTCTCTCTCTGATGGCAGCCATTTCTGTAGGGATTTATTTATCTTCTATAATTGAAACTTTGTAGCCTTAAGCGGAGGCTTGTGCAGGCTAGGGTGTGTGGAAAGCTTGGCTTCCTCCATCACCAGGGAAACCCAAGCCTTCCTCCTGCTCTCTCTGTGGCTGTAGCCATCTTTGTTGGGTTAATTTGCATACTTGATCCTGATTGGCTTGTGGGCGTGGCTTTGTGGGTATAGCAGAGTGGTGCTTAATTTGCATATGACTCTTTTATTAGATAGGATCACCTTGCTTAGACCCCTATTGTCTCACAGAATTAGAGTGACATAAGTTGTGCTATATAAACCTAAGAAATCTTGTAACATTCATGGTTCTTAATATTATGTAGCTTCATTGTTTTTCTCCAAATCTATTATTCTATACATTTATGCCTTTTCTTTTTAAAACAAAAAGTATTTTTTTAAACAAACATAAATGGATGCTCTATTATTAATGTGAATCCAATGAGCTCAAAGTTAGTTTTCCTCTACACAATGTAGGGAATTTACATATTGGTGACTTCCCTGCCCAAAGCCTATGCAGTTATCATGCCTCATGCATCTTTGTGTTTTCAGCACAAATATGAAGTATTAAGTGAAGAATTTTTTAGTGCCTGCTATAAGCTTTTTAATTTCAGTTCCTTAGTATACTGCCAGGGATTAATCATTGTTTAGTAGTAGAAAATATAGTATTTCCCAGATTATAAACATTAACTCCTCTATGCAAAAAATTACATCATATATTTACCTATATATCAGATGGTGTTTTGAATAACTTCTAAAGTAAAACTGTAGGAAAATGAGAGTTGATATGCTAAATAAATGTTTTCATTAGAGTGAGTATAAAACACATCAAAATATAAGAAATATGATGCATTCTCTTAAAACAATATTCAGGACACTGTGAACTCATTAAGCATGAAAATGATTTATGCATAATTCTTTACTTCCTTTTATCCACTACATTTCTAAATAAAATCTTGTTTATTTTTGAGACATGAAAATTTCACTTGTCTTCCCACATGGTTTGTGTTTATTATATCATTAAAAAAAAAAACAATTAAAAGAGAGTCTGTGACTTTTTCTAATAGAACTAAAAGAAGATTCATAATGTAGAAATTTATAATTGCAGTGGGATTTAGAAATCATCTACTGTATCTCATCTAACACATCTTTTCCTTTATCAGTAATAACTTTTTATCACAATATAATGAATACTATATTACCAATTCATTTTGTTTTAGGTGGCGTTTAGATATTTGTTTTATTTTAACTATGGAAAATTTTGAACATAAACAAAGTAAAGCAAGTAAATATATTGTTGTCACACTCAATAATTAAAATTAATGGATTGTTTTAGATCACTGTTTTCATATATATTGGACAGTTATTTGTCTTAATCCATCATTCAAGGCTCATTATTTTTTCTCCACTGACTAATTTAAAAAATCAATATCTCTTTTTTCTACTTCTCAGCCAAGACCCTAGTCCTGTGGTTGGCAAACTGTGGTTTGCAAGCCACACGCGGCTTTTGGCTCCTGGAGTGTGGCTCTTCCACAAAATACCATGGTCTATTTTGGAGAAGTGGCTTTAGAAGAAGATTAAGTTTAAAAAACTTGCTCTCAAAAGAAATGTCAATCGTTACACTTTTTATATTTGGCTCTGCTGACTAATGAGTTTGTGGACCACTGCCCTAGTCTGTTCCAATATTTAAGGTGATCAGAAGTCCCGCTTTTGGCGGGGACTGTCCTGATTTTTAACAATTTGTCCTGTGTTCCTGCGGCATTTTAAAAGTCCCAATTTTTGGAAAGAATGCACGACAAGCTAGGGAACGGCGGAAAAACGGGAAGGGATTTTTGTCAGCCATGTGGCTATTTAGCCAGGATATGAGTTTTATATTATTTTTGTTAATTTTATAATGTTAAACTTTAATCATAACAAATAATTGTTGAGAACTGATTATAGAGAACTGCTTATCAAAGTTCGCATTGTTGATCAGTTGTTAGAATTCGACCACCATTGTTTGGACCTAGTTAATGAACAATGGCATTTTTGGGGATTGGCAAGGAAGAAAACATTTTGTAACTGTCTCTCAGAGGACATACATCGTACTGCGTGCTAGTAAGCTATCTAGTTAAACAAGTGATGTGTCATTACAAATCAGCTATTCAGATAATTTAGGTAAGTTATTTATTTCATAAATACATAAATTTTCTTGAATTTAGCAGACAGTACTCGTATTATTTATATTTCATAGTGGTGGCAAAAAGTCTAGCACCAGACTTGAAAGTGACACTTAGGACTTACGTTACAATTAAGTGTTGAGACTTTGAAAGCCATTTTATTTGTGAAATATAATTTAACGAATTCTTGTGAAAAATTTCCTGACCTTTTAAACAACGACAGCAATCTACTAAAAAAAAAAAAAAAATTCACTCAAATGGGAAATATGCCAAAAAATAAAATAATGCTATACATAATTTTTAAAAATTTATTATATTTATAAATAAAATCTGGTCACCTTACCAATATTGTCAGATGGAGCCATCAGTCCCTGGCTTAAATATTCCATCCTCCAATTAGTCTTAATATAAAAGGCCCTTTCTGATTTGTCCCTGCTTTCCTCTCTTGCTTCAACTCCTGCCACTCCAGCACACATCTTGGAGATCTGTTGTCCTGACTAAACTTTGTTTGCACTAGCTGTCCCCAGCTCTCCCACTGCTCTCCCACTGCAGGGTCTATTTTCTGTCTGCACTGTCTTTAACATTTCCATTCTCTTCACCTGAATAATTCCTACTTGAGCTTCAAATTTTTTCTTAGGCATTTCATTCTGAGGGATGTTTCCACACCCCAGGCTACATTAGCTGCCTCCTTTGTTCTTTTGCAAGACTGCTATCTAAAGCTTTATCCAAGTTCTCATTACTGCGCATTGTAATGTAGTGTTAACTTGCATTCATCCCCATTAGACTGACATCAGGGACCCTTTAGCTGTTTACCTTCTATTCATCTATGTTAATAGTAGCAGCCAATGCCACACACCTACATTCTGAAGTATATATTATGTATGGGTTTGCTTGTGTTTCTCTCTTGAGCATTGTAAACTTCTGAAAGAACTTCTCTGATATCTGTCCTTTGTCCTTTTGGTGGCACATAGATCAGTGGGAACAGATGAGCTGGAACAATAGTGCTGGCCAGGTTTTAAAACTCAGTGTTGAGTAATGGAATGAGCAGAGAGAAATCGCTTCTAATCACAGCTCTGTCAGCTACTAACTGTTTCAACATGCAGATCTCATTTAAAGTCTGAGCCTTAGTTTCTTCATCCATCAATAGGCATAATGTCCTTTCCTTCATAGAGCTCTTGTCAGTTTGACTGAGTTAATGTTTATAAAACTGAGTGCTATGTAGGTCACATTTATCTAATTTGGATAATGTGAGCAAATTGTGGGATATAGATACATTAATATTCTCAGTTCACCCATAAAATTTGAAGTGCTGCAAATCTCTCTTATGGTAATATAATTTTAAGTGGTAAATAGAAATATCTATTGTTCTTTGTTAGTGTCCCATAAACCTTATTATTGTTTATGTACAATAGTATTTCTTAAATATATATGTATTTCAATCACTCTTACAAATTAAAACCTTATTTTAATTCAGGTGTCCATAGTTAATGAGATATTCTTAAGGCTGACAAAGGCATCTAAAATCAGTAACTTTGGAATTAACATAAATTTAATCAAAAATTAAAGAAAAAAATAGTAAGACAATGCCAAGCTGCCACAAAGTCAAACTGTTAATTTAGGGGATAGTATTCCTCAGTGTTTGCTACAGTTTTTTTTTTTTATGTTTTTATTTATTTATTTTTTTTAAGGCATAAGATATGCACCTTTAAATTTGCAAAAAATTATCTGTAAAAAGGAAGTTATGGAAACATTTGAAAAAGGGCTATGACTGCTAAGTTAATGCTGCCCTAATATGCATCTAAGCCATCTTGTTTTTTGCCTTTCAAACATCTTGATGCTTGAAAAAAATGAAAAGGAATCATTTGCATAACAGATTTAGTAGTAAGTACATGTTTAAAAGCAAAAACAAAACAAAACAAAAAAACATATACCTTTCGTTTTGAAAATTGAAGTGCTCCAAGAAGATATTTCCCCAACTTTTCTATTTATTGCAATGAGAGAATTAGTCTTGAATTAAGTGAGTTTTTATTTTATGCAAGCAGCATAACTTTTTCATTCCTGAGCAGTTCCTAGAAGGCAGTAGACATTTACTGCAATATTTGTAACATAATTATTCTTAGATTCCAGGAGAAAATACAGTATTGAATTACTGATCTTGTTTTCTCAATGGTTAAGTTCCCTATGAAAAACTTTATTACTGCATAGGTTATCATGAAGAGTGTCATTTCTCTGGAACCTGTTTGGATGCTGGCATTATATTGAAGTCTCCTTCTGCTCCTAACTCTCCAAGCCAAGCTCAGCCCTGTGGTCAGAGCAGGCTACCTGGTGCTAAGACATCCCAGTCCCAACAGTCAGTTCCTTCCTCTGCCACATCTATCAGTTCTCTTGTTGGACCCAAGAAAGACCTGTGTGGCTAACTCCCCTAGGGTCGCCAGGTTCCTTTCTTTTCTGGAAGTGATAATTGCTTGGGGCTGCAGGTGGAAAGCACATAAACCTTCACACTGTTGCTTGAAAATTAGGTGCCAAGGAGTACTTGTAATCTTGTGAAATAGTTTTGAAGCAATAGTCTCAGTTATCTGCTATCAGATATTAAAAGATATACTATTCCAATGACCCTACTTTTAATTATTTAAATAGTTTTGTCTTTTAATAACTAAAGAGACGGATCCTATTCAAATTTCTTATTCTATATGATGAGATGTATAACATATTTTCATGTTCTTTATGGCTGTGTTCTGTACTGCATGTTACTAAGTGATCTGTAGGAAAAGAACATGAAATCTTACTGAATGCATTATTTAAAGAGAGAAACACTCATTCTTTAGGATTCATTAATACAACTAAACCACAGAGAGCATGCCTGGAAATTGCTTGATGTCAGGGGGCTGACAGTTTTTGAGTAGCAAGTATTCTCATTTGTGAAATATTGTGTTGGTCTTTGAAACTGTCAAAAACCTCTAGCTAAGAGTATACCAGAATATAAGGGAGCAGGGTGTGTTATTACATGTAATGTATAAATGTAGTAAAAATTAGTTACAGAATGAGATGGAGTGTGGTATATTTTTCAAGTTCTATTAATAGATATATGTGCATACGTTTCCAAGACAGTCAAATACCACTATGTAGACTTCTTTTTAAAAAAATATATATATTGCTAAATTTATTTTAGCACATTATCATCATGAGCCTCAAAGTTTCTGCCTTCAAAATATGCTACCCATCTGCTTCTATGTTTCTAAAGGGGAATTGCTTCTGAAAGTATAGATATAATTTTCCTATCTCTGGGAAGGTTTGCTTAAGTATATTAGAGTAGAAAACTGCAGCAATTCTATGCCACATAGAATTTGAGTTAAAACAAATTTTTCCTGGAACATTTGAACGTATGAATAATGGCAAAGTAAACACTTCAAACCATCCTCACCTCCCTAGGTTTATTGAGTTCTAAACTAAATGGTAGATAATCACATCTGGGTATTGCACCTGAAGTGAATTCCATCTCAAGACTTACTGTGTAAGGATACCATTACCTCATTGCACACTGATGAGTCCCCAATAGGGAGTTTTTTTGACTGCTGGTCTGCAAACATTTTTATTTCTGACACCAGATGGCGCTCATATATTTTTAATCAGCTTTCATCTTTCTTGTTTTTAAATTTTACCCCCGTCTCTCCATTCCAGGGAGATTGTGCTGAAAAGATTAAAGCCCATATATGTTTTCTCTCATGTAAAATTTAATTGAAGGTTTTCATCTACTTATTAAAACTCACAGCATCTTTTTCCCCCCTTGGTTTCATGGGGCAGTACTGTTTAATAACTTTGAATATCGGCTGGAATGACAGATCAGAGTATCTGCATCAGTGACCTGAATGAACTGCCCATACAGTCACTGATTAATCATGTAGAATCACAATTCATTTAGAAACTGCTCTAATCTACAGCAATTTTAGCCTGGATTCCATTCTTCTGTCTTGTTAGTATAAAAAGAAGTACACTGGTAGCTAGGAATTACATTTATCCATCATTCATAAGAGAGCCCTGTCTTTTTGCCAATGAGTTTTATGTGAAGCCCCATGGGTGCCTGCAATTATCCCTCTTACAAATACTCTCCTGTTCTGCCTCATTCTCACATTTTCAGATCAGTGTCGCTTTATTCTGCTTAAATCATCAAGCAGATAATAGCATGGAATTAGGCTCTTTATTATAGAAACAGAAGCTATTGCTGCTTTTCTTCCCCCCCCCCTTTCATCCTCCATCTTAAAATTGATTAGAATTATTCTTTAGTTAGGGGACAGGTGTCCTGCAATAAATAATATTTTTCAATATGTTATCAAAATGGACACACACACACACACACATATTAATTTCAAGAAGGAATTATATATAAGTATATATATGTGTATATATATTAATTTCAAGAAGGAAGGAAGGAAGAGGGAGAGAGAGAATTATCAATGATGAGAGAGAATCATTGATTAGCTGCTACCTGCATGCCCCCTACTGGTGATTGAGCTGGAAATCTGGGCATATGCCCTTGACTGTGAATTGAACCCAGGACCCTTCAGTCCACAGGCTGACACTCTATCCACTGAGCCAAACCAACTAGGGCTATTTTTATATTTTTAAAAATATTTTTAATTGATTTTAGAGAGGAAGAGAGAGAGATAAAAACATCAGTGATGAGAGAGACACATCAATTGGTTGCCTCTTGTATGCACGGATATAAGTGTCCTTAATGGAATTGATCCTGGGACCCTTCAGTCCATAGGCCAACACTCTATCCACTTAGCAAAACTGCTAGGACTTGTGACTTTATTTTAATACTAGAGGCCTGGTGCACAAATTCATGCACAGGTGGGGTCCCTCTGGGTGGCCTACAGGGATCAGGCTGAACACTGCAGCCCAACACCGCCTGCAGCCCCTACCTGCCTCTCTGCTCATCTCAGCTCCACTGTTCCTGCCACAGGCTTGTGCCCAATCAGTCCCAATTGGGAGAGGCTCTAGCTGCCGCAGCAGCACTCACCAGCCATGAGCCCTGTGTCTGGTGTCCTCCCAAGGGGAGTGGCCTGCGGGATTGGGCTCAAACTGACTCTCTAACATCCCCTGATAGACCCTGAATTGTGAAAGGGTGCAGACCAGGCTAAGGGACCCCCCTGGTGCACGATTGGGTTGGGGAAGGATCATGCTATATGTGCCAAGCACTATTTTAAACACCTCCTTGCATCTATTATTTAAACCTTCCAGTGACCCTATGAGAAAGCTACTAAACTCATGTCCAACCCATCTTGCTTAAAAGTCCCGATGGGCAAGACCCCAGCAGCAAGGCAACCTATTGGTTAGAGCATATGCCCTCTGGTGGTCAGTGCACATCATAGCAAGATGTTGAGCAGCCTTAGAATATCATTAGCATATTACATTTTGGTTGGTTGTTCTGCTGCTTGGTCTATTTGCATATTACCCTTTTATTATATAGGACTAGAGGCCTGGTGGAGTCCCTAAGACTGGCCTGTGCTCTCTTGCAATCCAGAAACCCTCCCCTTGGGGGATGTTGGACTGTTGGTTTTGGAGATTGGGCTTTAACCGAAAATCCGACATTGTAGTAGTGCATAAAGCCTAAGAGACAACGATGGAATGACCAAATAACTAGTTGACCAGTTGCTATGACACGTACTGACCACTGAGGGGCAGACACTCAATGCAGGAGGAATGTACAATAGTAGTGTATAAAGAGGCAGGTGGCTGGGGAGAAGCCCAAGCTTGGGCCAGGCACTGTGTTGCTCCACTCAACCCGGCCCCACTGCACCTGCCACCACCACTGCAACTCGGTAGCACTGCAGTGGAGCTGAGAGAGGTTCATGACACCACAGCTGTGCTTGCCAGCTGTGAGCCTGGCGTCTGGTGCCCACTGGTCAGCTGAGGACCACTCCCGCTATGGGAGTGCACTAACCACCAGGGTGTAGCTCCTGCATTAAACGTCTGCTCCCTGGTGGTCAGTGTGTGTCATAGCAACCAATCAACTAGTTCAACTAGTTGTTCAGTTGTTCTGTTGTTCTATTGTCCAGTCTCTTAGGCATACACACAAACACACACACACACACACACACACACACACACACAATAGAAGGGCCTGGTGCATGAAAATTAATTAATGCACTGGAGGGTGGTTCCTCAGTCTAGCCTGCCCCCTCTCAAAGTCCAGGAGCCCTCAGGGACAGGAGGCAACCCTGCAATCAGGGGAAGGCAACACCCTATCACACCTCTGCTGCCACTGCCAACAGCACAAGCCTCAGTGGGCACTTCTTTGGGAAGCACTGGGCTGCTGGGGAGTTGAGGGGACTGGAGGACTCCAGAGGCAGGTGCCTGCTGTCCCAGGGTGGCTGAGGGGCCTGGGCACCACTATCTTGTGGGTGTGGGCGTCTCCATCCTTGAGGGCATTACAGTCAATTACTATATTCCCTCCTTATTGGCTATGGGCACCACCATGTTTCTGACTGTGTGAGGGTCAATTAGCATATTCCCTATTTATTGGATGAGGTAGATAGGTAGGTAGGTAGATAGATAGATAACATTTGCATGTGGATCTTAAGGCCTTATAACAGTATTTTTTTTTCCCTGGGAATTAGTTTATTAACCACCTCTGAGACCTCACTGAGTTTAAACAGAAGTTCCCCAATGTGCCCCTGCCATGTGTATTGTAGGAAACTGACAATATTTAAAACAGAAGAAAACTTTTGCTTACTTTATGCAATTTTTTATTCTTTATCTCTGCCTTTTAGTGGAAAGTGATGGGCGAAATGCAGGAATTATTAAATACATTTATAGAAAACAGGCAATAATCACATCCTTTACAATCAGGTTGAATATGAGAGTGAAGAGAGAGTTATAATTAAAACAAAACACAAAACCCTGCTGCATTTCCCCTCGCTAAAATGCAAATTTCTCCTCATTATAATGAGCATCTTATCTAGCTCAAGATATTTCATTTAGAAGCTCTCATTTTCTTCCCTGTTAGTAGTTGAGAGGGTTATTGACCAAAATGCATTGATTGAGTTTATATTAATGGCAGCACATAGAATGAGGTAATTGACTTGTTAGCACCCGATGCTCTTGCAGAATTTTGATCCTATATTTCTTTTCCAGAAGGGTCTGGTCTGCATTACCTTTTGGTAGTATTCCCATATGGGCCACCAAAAGGTATTTTTGGAACAGAGTTTCTCTCTTGGCTGCTCTTTCCTGATGCATAAAATGTTTCACCAGAATCAAGATTAAAAAAACAAAAAACACCTTTTAAAAGTTTGTTGGAAATTTAGCAAGATGAGGGAAACATATCAGAGATAGCATGGAACCATTATTTTCAACTGGCATCACATGAGGCCTTCACATTAGTCAACCTGTCACTCATTTGAGTAAAATCATATAGTATTTGTCTTTCTTTGACTGACTTATTTCACTCTAAGTCCATCATGCTATTGCAAATGGTAAGATTTCATTTTTTAGGGTCAAGTAATATTCCAGCATACAATGTACCACTGCTTTTTATCCACTTGTATATGGGCACTTGGTTTGCTTCCACAGCTTGCTGTTTTACATAATGCTGCAATGAAGTTGGGTGTGCATATTGTCTTTCAAATTAGTGTTTTTATTTCTTTGAATATATGCCCAGAAGTGGTATCACTGGGTCATAAAGCAGTTCCATTTTTTATTTTTTTTAGGAACCTCCTTACTGTTTTTCAAAGACATTTTTTTAAGTAATAAGGGGGACATACAAGATTATCCAGCCCAGACTTTGCCAATAAATAAACTGTAATCGTGTCTGATAAAGGACTTTTTGTAAATTTATGGCAGAATCAGCATTCAAGAGAGGCCAGGTGTTATGTGGAACTCCATTATTATACTATATTATCAAAGTTAAGTTCTCAAAAACAAATGGTTCAATCCATGTAAATTGAATCCAGTCAGATATTGTATCTGGTTAATCTCCAATAATACAATGTTGACTATTGCACTGCTTTTGTGTAGTCTGGGAATAAATACCTTATTTTGCCCACTATTACTACTCTTTAACAGTAAATCAGTTTGTAGTAATTGTAAAATATATGTAAGAACATAGGCTGTCTTTTAAGGGAATTTAAAAAAAAATACTTTTTTTTCCTTTCTTTTTACAGAGAGAAAGTGAGAGGGGTAGAGAGTCAGAAAAATCAATGAGAGAGAAACATGGATCAGCAGCCTCCTGCACACCCCCTACCGGGTATGTGCCCACAATCAAGATATATTCCCTTGACCCGAATCGAACCTGGGACCTTTCAGTCCACAGACCAACGCTCTATTCACTGAGTCAAACCGGTTTCGGCATAAGTGAATTTTTTTTTAATAGAAACAGATGTATTGGTGTTGAACAAGATTTTACTAGCTGACAAAGTAAGTTTTAATCTCTCTAAACCTCTCTGTAAGAATATGGTTTTGTAGTTGAAGATCTCTTCCGGTGTTGACAACTTGTTTTTTTTTTTTTTCTAGTATGATGTCACTCACTACCGTAGCTATAGTATCTTGATACAAGCATAGCTTAATCTCTGCATTTCAGTTTCTTCATCTATTAAGTGGAGATGATAATACCTACTGTGAGTAGATGTTTATTGTTTGCATTCCCAGTCTCTCTTTACCAGTTCGATGCTGTCATATCTCTTTTGAGAGCCTGTCTTCTGTTCTTGGATAAAGAGGGATCTATTTTTAGTTGTGTGGCTAGATCAGACTACTTCCAACCAATCAGTCCATCCCAGTGACAGAAGGGTTCTTGATTGGATCTGAGCCAATGAGACAAAAGGTGACAGTGTCTGCTTCATCTGGAAAGACATTTTTTTCTTACTTTATTATTTAAAGTATTACAAATACCGTGTTTTCTCGATAATAAGACATCCTCTGAAAATAAGACCTAGCGCACTGAAAGATAAGACATTCCCTGAAAATAAGACCTAGCACAACTTTGGGAGAAAAAAATTAATATAAGACACTGTTTTGTTTTCGGGGAAACAGGAGTAGTAGTACATACATCTCTTTTTCCTCCTCCCAATTGATCTTCTCCAGCCTCCCCTACACCCAGCACATGCCCTCACCCCTCTCCCAGCATCTTGCATCCATTGATTATGCTTATATGCATGCATACAAGTCCTTCATTTGGTCTCTTTCCCCCATCCCCAACACTCTCCTGCTTTCCTGCTGTAAATTGACAGTCTGTTTGGTGCTTTATTGCCGAGAGGCAATAAAAAATATTATAATTTTTTTAAAAATATATATTTTATTGATTTTGTACAGAGAGGAAGGGAGAGAGATAGAGAGTCAGAAACATTGATGAGAGAGAGTCATCGATCAGCTGCCTCTTGCACACCCCCTACTGGGGATATGCCCGCAACCAAGGTACATGCCCTTGACCGGAACCGAACCTGGGACCTTTCAGTCCCCAAGCCGATGCTCTATCCATTGAGCCAAACCGGTCCCGGCTATAAAATTTTATAATAAAAAATATTATAAACTGATGAACAAAAAGATAGATAGAGAATCTATCTTTTTGTTCATCAGTTTATAATATTTTTTATTATCCATAATGAGTGAGATCATGTGGTATTTTCCTTTCACTCACTGGCTTATTTCACTTAGCATAATGCTTTCCAGGTCCACCCATGCTGCTGAAAATGGTAAGAATTCCTTCTTTTTTATAGTAGCATAGTATTCCATTGTGTAGATGTATCATAGTTTTCTAATCCACTCATCAGCTGATGGGCATTTAGGCTGTTTCCAGATCTTAGCTATGGTGAATTGTGCTGCTATGAACATATGGGTGCATATATGCTTTCTGATGGGTATTTCTGTTTTCTTGGGATATATTCCTAGAAGTGGTATTACTGGGTCAAATGTGAGTGCCATTTTTAATTTTTTGAGGGAACGCCATATTGTTTTCCATACTGGCTGCTACACCAATCTGAATTCCCACCAGCAGTAAAGGAAGGTTCCTTTTTCTACACATCCTCTCCAGCATTTGTCATTTGTTGATTTGTTAATGATAGCCATTCTGACAGGTGTGAGGTGGTACCTCATTATTGTTTTGATTTGCATCTCAGATGATTAGTTGCTTTGAGCATGTTTTCATATGTCTCTTTGCTAATTGAATATCCTCTTTCAAAAAGTATCTATTTTATTTTATTTTATTTTTAAAAAATATATTTTATTGATTTTTTACAGAGAGGAAAGAAGAGGGATAGAGAGTTAGAAACATCGATGAGAGAGAATCATCGATCAGCTGCCTCTTGCACACCTCCTACTGGGGATGTGCCTGCAACCCAGGTACATACCCTTGACCGGAATCGAACCTGGGACCCTTCAGTCTGCAGGCTGATGCTCTATCCACTGAGCCAAACCGGCTTTGGCAAAAAGTATCTATTTAGTTCCATTTTTTTATTGGGATGTTTACCTTCCTTTTGTTAAGTTGTATGAGTTCTCTGTAAATGTTGGTGATTAAACCCTTATAAGAGATAACATTGGCAAATATATTCTCCCATGCAATGGGCTTTCTTGTTGTTTTGCTGATGTTTTCTTTGGCTGTGCAGAAGCTTTTTATTTTTATGTAGTCCCATTTGTTTATTTTCAATTGCTCTAGTAGTGGTATCCTTAAATATATTGCTATGGCAAATTCTACTATTTTGCTGCCTATGGCTTCTTCTAAGATTTTTATGGTTTCCCATCTTATGTTTAAGTCCTTTATTCATTTTGAGTTTATTTTTGTGTTTGGTATAAGTTGGTGGTCTAGTTTCATTTTTTTGCAAGTATCCATCCAGTTTTTCCAATATCATTTATTAAAGAGACTGTCGACTCCATTGTATGGTCTTGCCTCCTTTGTCAAATATTAATTGACCATAATGGCTTGGGCCAATTTCTGGGTTCTCTGTTCTGTTCCACTGGTCTGTATGTCTGTTCTTGTGCAAGTACCAGGCTGTTTTGAGATCAATGGCTTTGTAGTATAGATTGATATCTGGTATTGTGATCCCTCCAACATTGTTCTTCTTTCTCAAAATTGCTGCAGCTATTTGGGGACTCTATTAATTCCAAATGAATTTTTGGAGAATTTTTTCTAGGTCTTTGAAGTATGCCATTGGTATTTTCATGGAAATTGCATTAAATTTATAGATGGCTTTGGGTAATAGGGCATTTTAATGATGTTGATTCTACCAATCTATAAACAGGTATATTCTTCCATTTGTTCATGTTTTACTCTATCTCTTTTTTCAACATTCTGAAATTTTCTGAGTACAGGTCCTTTATCTCTTTGGTGAAGTTTATTCCTAGGTATCTTAATTTTTTTTGTTGCAATAGTGAATGGGATTGCTTTATTAATTTCTCTTTCTGTGAGTTCATTATTGGTATATAAAAAAGCCGTAGACTTCTGGGTGTTAATTTTGTATCCTGCTACATTGCTGAATTCATTTATTAACTTTAGTAGTTTTTTGATGGAGTCTTTGGGGTTTTCTATGTACAATATCATGTCATTTGTGAATAATAAGTTTTACTTCTTCTTTTCCAATTTGGATGCCTTTTATTTCTTCTTCTTATCTGATTGCAATTGCTAGTACTTCTAGTACTCTGTTGAACAGGAGTGGTGAGAGTGGGCATCCCTGTCTTATTCCTGTTCTTAGTGGAAATGTTTTTATTTTTTGCCCATTGAGTATGATGTTGGCTGTGGGTTTTTCATATATGGCTTTTATTATTTTGAGGTATGATCCTTCTATTCCCACCTTGCTGAGGGTTTTTATCAAGAAAGGGTGTTATATTTTGCCAAGTGCTTTTTCTGCATTAATGGCTATGAGTATATGGTTTTTTTTTATCTCTTTGTTTTTATGGCATATCAAATTTATTGATTTGTACCATCCTTGTAGCTCCAGAATAAATCCCACTTGTCCATGGTATATGATCTTTCTAATGTAATGCTGGACTCGATTTGATAGAATTTTATTGAGGATTTTGGTGTTTATGTTCATGAGTGATATATTGGCATGTAATTCTCTTTGTGTTGTCTTTATCTGGTTTTGAGATTAAGGTGATGCTGGCTTTGTAGAAAGAGCTTGGAAGTGCTCCTTCCTCTTGAATTTTTTGGAATAGTATGAGGAAGATAGGTTTTATTTCTTCTTTGAATATTTTATAAAATTCTCCTGTAAAGCCATCTGGTCCAGGGCTTTAGTTTGTTTGAAGTTTTTGTTATTATTATTATTTCAATTTCCTCCATATTTATCAGTCTATTCAGATTTTTTTGTTTCCTCCTGGTTGAGTTTTTTGAGTTTTGGAAGGTCTTTTTTTTTAATTTTATTTATTTATTTATTTATTGATAGATTGATTGATTTTTAGGAATATGTCCATTTCTTCTAGGTTGACCAGTTTGTTGGAGTAGAGTTGCTCATAGTATTTTTTTTTTTTATGAAACTTCATATTTCTGTGGGGTGTGTTGTTATTTCACCTCTTTTGTTTCTAATTGTGTTTATTTGGGTCCTCTCTCTTTGCTTCTTGGTGAGCCTGGCTAGAGGTTCATCAATCTTGTTTATGCTTTCAAAGAACCAGCTCTAGTATCATTGATCTTTTGTATTGTGTGTGTGTGTGTGTGTGTGTGTGTGTGTGTGTGTGTTTTGTTTTTTTGTCTCTATGTCATTTATTTCTTTATTATTTCCTTCCTTCTGCTCACTCTGGGATTTTCTAATTGCTCTCTTTCTAATTATTTCAGTTGCAGAAGACATTTCTTTTTTTCTGTAGAAGTTGTAAAAAAAAAAGATGTTCACCAGTTCTCCAGATGAGGGGGGTGAAGTGGAGTCACTTAGACATATGGTCTAGTAAGGCCGCAGTGATGCTTGTTTAACTGCACAGAACCAGTATGTGAATGAAAACAATACATGAAAGAGTATCAAAGTGAGAGAACAGAAATTGAAATATAATAGCAATCATACTTGGGTAAAAACTGCTATTTGAATTTTAACCCTACTATTCTGACTTTGACCTTCACTTACTTGCTTTGTTCATATCGCGATGGGCTTAGGGAGGATGAATTCAAATTCTAAGCAAAATTACAGGCAGAACTTTCTTCTTCTTTTCTTATTTTTTATTAAAGAGCCAGCCCTATGTGCACTTTGTGGTTATCACGATGCTGGCCTTGAAAAACAATACAATTCTATCCAATTAAGAAGGTACACCTGGCATGGTATTGAGATTGTGGGCATATCTGGTCTCTGGCCTACAAAGTCAGACAGCTAAGTTTATCTTCATCATTCTTTAAATGGGCTAAAGCAAACTAGAAAGCAAGATTTATCTAGGAAGAACAGCAGAAAATTCCAAACAGCAGTCTGTTGCAAAATAGAGGTTTTCCTTCTCAGAACCTTTAAAAAGAACTACCTGCCCCTGAAGCGGTGCAGTTGTGTAGAGTTCGCCTGCGTGTGGTGTGCTTGAGGCTGTCCTGACCAGCTATTTCAATAAATCTTTGCCTGCTTTTTTAATAAATCACCAGCCTCTGGTGGTCTTATTTTGAACCCAAGGTTCGACCCCACAACAAATTACACTTGGAATCTTAATGATTGTGAGTCTCCAGCTAAGAACTGAAGTCACATGTACTTCTGAACTTGTTTATGTGCACCAAAGACATATAACATTTAAGTTATTATTGCTAATAATCAAACTTCCTAAACTGATAGGGTTATTTTAAAGATTTAAGTTAAATCCATCAGGCCTAATATGGGAGAATCTTAATGTGGTAGAATTCCTCTGTAATTTCAATGTCAAAGGCAAGAAATACTAGGAGGATATATTTCCAGCGTATTAAGTGTTTATGTAATATAGTTTCAGGAGCACATACTTTAAACAGTTTATTTGAGCCCACATAAAATGAGCTTGGAGGTTTGACCTCATTTTTCCATTATGTTAGAGATCATAGTCTAGAAAATATGTTGAATGATATATTAAAAAAGAAAGAAACAAACAAGTCTGTGTAACTGAGAAGTGAGGAGTGTAATAGATTTTGCTTTATACATTTAAATATCAGGATACATTTTAACAAATAGGATAAATGGGGAAAAATGGGCCTGTTATTAATTAAAATTAATAGCAGCTAGTATTGAATTTCCTAACACTTTCTTATCAAAATAATATTCAATTTACTTTTAAAAACACACAAAAAGTGTTACCAGCATTCTCAGATTATCACCTGAATTGAAAATCAAAAATTTAACTCAAGTGCTGCTTATCACTCAGGTGTTTATCAGTCAATGTCTACCTTTGTTTTTTATATAATTTACATAAAGCAGGTGTAAATGTAAAGTGATGGCTTCTTTATTAAAATGAATTTCTAAAGCTTTACATTTAAAAATCTCTGTGCATTATCTTTGCATGATTTCATGACACTCAAAGAATTAGTTGGTATAATTAAGTTAGTGAGAAAGGATGGATAAACTATTGGCTCTTCACCAGTTGGTCCAAATAAATGGTTGATGAAAGTAAAGAGTAATAGTTGATGAAAAAAATTATAATTTTTCTTGTTTTTTATTGAAAGGATCTTTGAATTTTTATTATTTTTTAGCTATTAGAGTCAGAAGTACCATTTGTCTTATTGGATGTTTTTATATACTAGTTTATAGAACTGTCTCACCACCATAAATGAATATTGTTTTGTCTATTGGGTAGAAAGATCATTTTCAAAAATGAAGTTATCTGATACAAGCACTAGGATTAATAAGAAGTTCAGGAATGTCTTGGTAAGTCCTGTAATTTGTTGGGCAGATCTATGATTGATCTGTTTTAGAGCACAGAATTCCCATAAAGGTACCTACAATTGTATGTATAAAACTATTCTAATGCTTGGGAATTTTCTGATTGTGCAGCGAGGCACTAAAAATAGTAGAGTTGGAATTTTATTCTTATAGATCTCATGTTTTAATCTACCATTTTTCCTTTGCCTTAATAAATATATTAAAAGCATTATTAACCTTTAGCATAACTGTTAAGGGTTCAATTATGTCTCCCTAAAATTTATATTGATAGATTGAAATCCTAACCACTGTACTTCAGAATGTGACCTTACTTGAAAATAGGGTCATATCAGATGTAATTTTAGATAGGAGTAGGTTGGGCTTATTATCCAATATGATATTCAAGCAGAGACAGACACACATTGAAAGATGTTGAAACAAATCTATGGAATAAAACTATCGATAAGCCAAGGAGAATCCCTTACAGAATTAAATCTGCAAAACACCTTGATTTTTGAGCATCTAGCTTTCAGAATTGTGAGACAATGAAGTTCTGTTGTTGACCATGCCCAAGTTGGGGTACTTAGTAATTAATGGCAGTATTGGCAAACTCATACAGCCACCAAAAAGGAAACTCCCCACCCCAAGGAGGTAGTCAATCAGAAATTGTCTCCTTGCCCTGGAAGAACACAGACATTAGGATGATGGTTTCCCTCTTGTACTGCCCAGGAAAGGAATCAAAGGGAAATTGTGCAGATAATGAAGTTTCTTTCAAAAGCGTTTCTTCAATTCCCAATGCTACATTCCGAGTAGTTCTTTTTCAGTATATAGATAATGAAATTATAAAATGATTTGAGCTCTTTAGAGGAGCAAGGCCAGCTGAATATAATTACAGCCTATCACAATTAATGATTCTGATTAGAGTAGTTAATATAATTCTGGGCGATTCAGATTGCTCTTTTATAAGAATTAAGTGTCATCGCCCTTTCCTCCAATTTTCTCTCTCTCTCTGCTTTGAACACCACTGTACAAGATAGCTGACATGACTTTTTACAACCATATTTACTGTGAAGGAAACAATTAACAATATATAGTCGAGACTGGGAAGCAAAGTTAGAGAATGACTGTGCAGTGCAGCGAGACAGGGAAGAGCAGGCACAGGGTGACTTGAGGTTTAACTTTGTGGACAACTGGACCAGAAAACTTGAGCAGAAGCCTGGGGGTGAGGCTCTCTGGTGAGGTGAAGACTTTCTGACCTGGTAAGAGCAGACAGATGAGTGTCATGGGGACTCATTGCCCTGTTCAACGGACAGAGTTGGAGAATTGCTTCGGGGCCTGCTTCTAGGGGTTGGCAGCAAGTGATTATTCAGACCTTACATTTCTACACATTGTGGATTTTTTTCCTATTATATTGAAATATGAAAGCAGCACAAATAAGTTTCTAAAATGTAGAATGTATCCTCCAGTGGGCAGGTGGCAAAGGTTAAAACTGGTGATCTTCAGAGTATTCCTATTTTGAGGTTTCCGTGTCCGTGGCTCTCTTTTGTTTTAACAGTTTCTAGAACTTGCCTCAGATACTGAGCTTTTTTTCTGACACATGCCCCCATCTTCTGTGAGTGACCATTTGAGCAATAGCTTTATTTCTCCCTGGACTAAGACTATAACTTTTATACCAAACACACGGTTTTCTGAACCTCTGCAGGAATGCTCATGGTGAAAAATAATGTTATCCTGATTCATAGACGAGGTCACTGGGACCCAGAAAAATACAGTTATTTGGCAGTGATGACATTTGGACCAGTTTCTGAACTTTCTGGTAGACACTGCTCAGCCCTCAATTGTCAGTAATGGCTGGCAAAATTGGGGAAGTAGTTGATATAGTTTGTCTTCCAAAAACACCATTTTCTTCCTTCTTAAATTTTGGCTCCATTTTCCTTCTTGAGAGTATCATCTTGTTCTCTGTTGGTGACATGCCTGTCACTCCTAAGCTTTTGCTATTAAATTTGGTGACTTGTGGGTTAGGATTTACTGAAGATGACATACTACCCGGAGACATGACATTGGAAAAATACAACTTCATACTGATAGTATGGGACTGCTACTCTGTATTATACACTGCTCAAAAATCCCTCCGACAGGCTTTCAGCATCGCATGTTTAAAAAATCTCTCTCTTTCTCTCTCTCTCTCTCTCTCTCTCTCTCTCACTCTCTATCTCAAACATTATTTACACCAGATGCCCATTCCATGTTTCAGGGTTCATTTATTTCCTGTCAAGGTCCCGAACTTGGCTTGACAAACCTGTCTAGCTTGGGGATTTGACTATCCTTTGAGCTTTGTTATTTCTGTGATTAAATTGTGGGCTTCATCCTCAGTTTTCTTTGCCCTCTAGCTGCAGGGGAAAAATGATGTATATGCTGCCAAGCAGGCCCATATTTAGCTTTTAATTGATAATCATTTGCAGCTCTATATTGTCTCTTTCCAAAGCATTAGTTGTCTCCAGCAATTTTTCATTTTTATTATCTTCATTTGTTCAAATGACTGATTTATAGATGTCTAATATATTTCCTTCTACAAATATACTTTCAGGCTCACCAGAAGCAGGTTTTTAGCCATCTTGTACCTGCAGCTAACTCTACCTACAGGCCCTGATAGAGTACCGCTAGCCAGCTGTCCTGTGGCTCCCAAAGATCCCCATCTCCAGTAGTAGCACATGTATAATCCCCTCCCCTTGAGTTGGAATCATCTTACCAATTGCTTCTAACAAGCAGTTTATGGCAGATGTCATTTCCACGATTTAGTTCCAGAAGACTTCTGTCTTGCTGGCATTCCCTCCTGACTTTTTCCTTGCTTGCTCTGATGCCAGCTGCATTTTGTAGGTTTTCTATGAAGGGGCTCCCATGGCAGAGAAGTGAGGCACAATCCCAGCCAACAATGTCTGAGGAACTGAGACCTTCGTCCAAAAGGCCACGAGGAAGGAACTCCTGCCAGTGACCAATGGCAATGAGCTAGGCAGCACATCCGTTCCCATCGAGCCTTTGGTGATGGCAGCTTTGTAACAGACTCAGAGGCTGAGGTCCTACACAAGCTGTGCTCAAATTCTTGATGCACAGAAACAGATAGAAGAGTCACTAAGTTTTAGGGCAATTTTTTGCACAGCAATGTATAACTATTGATAATATGTCAGCCCTGTGATGAGTGATTGTTGTGGCCAGCCTCCCACATGCCCCCAATGATCCCTGACTCCTATTATTTACATCCTGTGAAGTCTACTCTTGTACCAGGATTACTCTCTGTATGTGTTTGATAGAAATTTTGAGTGTCGTTTCTGAGATTAGGTTCTTAAGAATGTGGCTTTGTCTTGCGCTAGCATTCATTCTCATTCTCATTCTCTCTCTCTCCCTCTCTCCCTCTCTCTCTCTCTCTCTCTCTCTCTCTCTCTCTCTCTCTCTCTCTCTCTCTCTCTCTCTCTCTCTCTCTCTCTCTCTCTCTCATCATTTGTTCTGGTGAGAAGCCAGGTGCCATTTCATGGGCCAGCTCTCTAGAGATGCCCCATTTAAGTGAGAAACTGAGTTTTCCACCCAATAGCCAATGAGGAACTCAAGCCTGCTGACAACCACGTGAAAAAGCTTGAAGAAGACCTTCAGCCTCAGTAGAGCCTTGAGATGAATGGAGTTCTTCCATCTGACAACTTGACTACAGTCTCATTAGAGACCCTGTCCCGCATTAGCTGAGGTGCTTCTGTATTCCTAATGTTCAGAATTCATGTCTGATATTGAATGTTTGTTGTTATAGACTTCCAAGTTGTGGAGTAATTTGTCATGCAGCAATTGACAACTAATATAGTGATCCATCACCATAATGCAATTGTAATGTCTACTTGTCTGGGCTATTCCTAAACAGGCCTTTTTATGAAGATTAGAATGCAGGAAGTTTATTGGATAATGCTATCAAGATATCTACTTGTGCAGAGGGAAACAAACAACAACGATTGAACAAAGGAAATTTTGTCCGTGGTTCAGTCATAAGAAAGCATCAGATGAATCAGTAGGGCACTCTGAAACTGGAGTTATCAGCAATTTGAGCAGAGGACCAAGCCTATGTGCACCTGCATCCAGGAGACAGGCTACATTGGGAAGGTATTTGAAGCTTGGGTAAGAGAGCAGTCTTCAGCCCAGCACATTCCCAGAGAAGACTGATGCTGACATCTGTCAACCACCAAACTTCCTGAGAGGCAGCATATAAATTTACAGGCAAATGGGTCTCCTCAAATGCGAATACCATAATAGTCACATAAAGCGAAACTTACGTAAATAATAGGACTCAGTGCAACGTTTTTTGAACTAGAAGATTTGAAGCTACATTTTTACAGGCAAAAAATATTTAAGTTTAGTTACTTAGGAATATATAATTGGAAAAAAACACCAATAAACGACATAGAACACCCAAATTGAACAACATGAAAGAAAGAAAAGCTTCAGAAGAATTCCTGTACTTCAACCAAGACACAATATATGAAACGTGTCAGAGAAATTTTACCAACATTTAAGGTAGTACAGATAATTCTAATCATTTAAAAGCTTTCCCAGAGTATCAAACAAGAAGGAAAATTCCCAATTCTTTCTTACACGAGTATAAAATCAATATGAAGCATGTTTACACAAAAGTTAAAACTATAGTTTACTTATGAATGTTAAAATATTAAATAAAATATTATTAGCCTCAAGTAATATAATTTTAAACAAATGGGTATTATTTCAGAAATGCAGGGATAACACAAAATTTGGAAATGTCTTAATATAGTTCATATTAATATATCTGCGGAGAAAAATCATCTTTAACTATCAATTAAAATGTCTTAATCATATTGCCAACGTGGTAGACAAGATGCTCTATTTTTAAAATTTGAGTACAAATACACTTTTGATTTAATTAAATAAAAAATTAAACTAATATTTAATAGTAATTTCTATCTATTTTGTACTATTGTAGACAATTTTTTAAACATATGGTACTTAACCTTTACAAAAAATGCTAATCTTTACTTTTTCTACATCTTCAACAATAAAAGACATTCTTCATATTCTTATAAGTGGTATCCCAAAAATTCATAGGAAAAATGCCGAAGTCACATCAAATTTGGAACCATATTTCTTCACAACGATTATGACCCATGTATTTATAGGAAAATACTGCAATTTGAAAATTGCTGTTAAAGTTAACTGATCATTCTTGTTTATAGTTGATACTGAGGTGTATTTTTAGTCCTAGAGTGAGCATGAACCAGTGTGGTGTTGGTGTGAGATGTGAAGGAATGCTCAGGGGATTTTTTTTTTAACAAGCTCCTCAGACACAGTCCTATTTGGAAATCTGCTCTGTCAGCCAGATACCCATACACAGAAGAACAACGTGGAAAGTGTTGCAGTATTGCAGTACTGTTAAAAGAGCTCCTAAAGGTGTCTCATCTGCTGCACTAGCACCTCAAATAGAACCAACACAAGCATTTCTTTTCCCAATACATAAACTCTTCTCTGTTTACATTTCATCCAATGATACATAAGATAAGCTTATTTCCTTTAAGAAATACACAGTAATAGCAAAACTTGAAGACAAAAAGATGTCACTTCCCCAAGCTATAGAGAATAATATAACCTAGTATATCTTATTCATTAGTATCCATTTAGTTTGGAAGTGTGAATATAGATGGAGATGACATTTTATTTTTTATAATACTCCTCACTTTTAAGAAAAGTTGATGATATTTTGATCAATGTAACTTGAAAATAATTTACAACATAGTGTAAAAATGTTAAGCATATTTTGCCCTCCTTTATTGAAAAGACGACACAATGATGTAGTATCCAGAGGAACAGCCTTCTAAAATCTTGATTGCTTATAGGTTACCATTCTACTAGAGTTTGATTAATAAAATTAAATGTAAATAAACCATAGAAATTAAACAATTTTTAACATGAAAACATGTATAGGCTTTTTTGGTATGTGTTTAATAGCTAAAAGTCAAAAATTATAATCATTACTAACTAACAGTAATGGATTCTAGTTCAATTTGTGTCCTTTTCCCTCTACCTTTTTTTTTTTTTAACTGTACCTTTTACTCTTTTCCTATGAACACCCATTTCTAAAATTTTTCTTTCACATTTGTGGGCAATACACACACCTTCACATACATAAAATAGAAGGTAAGCTTTTTGAGGGTCAGAAAGGTCTTGGTCTGCTTTGCTTACTGCTCCATCACTGGTGACTAGAATAGCGCATGACATTTACTAGTACCAAATACATACTTGCTGGATGAATGAACAAAAAAAACACATTATTGCAAATAAACATCAAATTGTCTTGAAGTTTTTGTTTGATCATACCCGTTTTTTCCTAATTTTTTTCTGAAATTAGGAAAATTTCATTGATTCTTTAATGACATAGGCTTAGTTGATATTTAACAAAATAATACTTTGATACATTCTGACAATACTTCAAGCTATAATCCTCTGCTGGAAAAAGATAGTGTGTTAAAGGAGATTTAGTCAGTAATCAAACACTTTCTAACAAAGAAAAGCCCAGGGCCAGATGGCTTCACAGTGAATTCTACCAAACTTTTAAAGAAGAATTAATATCAATCCTTTCTAAACTTTCAAAAAAGTAGAAAAGAGAACAATTACCAATACTTTCAATGAGGCCAGCATCACACTGATATCAAAGCCAGGTGAGGACATCACAAGAGAACTATGGGCAAATACACCTAAAGAACATAGATGCAAAAATCTTCAACAAAATATTAGCAGACCAAGTTTAACAGCACATTAAACGGGTATGATCAAGTGGGATTTATTCCTGGGATGCAAGATGTCTTAACATATGCACATCAAATAATGTTACACCACATTAACAGAATAAAGGATCATAGCTACATTATCATCTCAATAGGTATAGAAAAAGAATTTGACAAAATTTGACACCCTTTTTGATAAAAATTTTCAACAAATTAGGTATAGAAGGAACTTGTCTCAATACAAGAAATGGCATATATGTAAAGCTCACAGCCAATATACTCAATGGTGAAGAGTAAAAGCTTTTTCATACTCTAAGATCTGAAACAAGGCATGAATGAATAAATGGATTTAGCAAGACTGCAGTGCTGCCAGAAAAATTAGTAAGGCCAGATTTCCCTATGGCTTGTGGGAATGGTGTTCTTGGGAATAAGCATTTTCAGAAGCCTCCACGGGAGACTGAGGTATGGTAGAAGATTTTATTTATGTAGAGTTAGATTTCTCAGGTTGCAAAGAGAAATCTAACTCTACATAAATAAAATCTTCATAGCCCATCATCCAGTCTTGGAAAAGGGACAGCTGTGGGTTCAGCAAAGCCCAAAGTAGGGCCAATGTCCAATGGTGGAACTGGGTCTGGCAGAGCATTACGCTAGTTCAAGTCCATTGTGTGGAGTCCACATGGCCTTGGACACCTGGGCGAATGCAGGGGACTGTGTTCCCTGCAACAGGAGGCCCTAGAGAGCTAGAGGACCAAGAGTCAAGAGAGCAAATGCCCTTTTTCTAGGAGTTTAAATATTCAGGTTTTCACGCCCTTTCAGTGGTACACCTATGCTGGCCACTCACACGCTCCTCAGTGTGACTGAGAGAGAAGCACCTTCCCATGTCATTCAGATTGTACAGAGCATGTGTCTGACTGTTTTTGTCCAATCCCTTCCCCCAGTGATAGCAGTGACAAGACTTTTTATATAAATTGTATGCCTACACTCTCAAGTCTTCCCTTCATCCTTTCCCAATAAATAATAACCAGTTAATTGTAAAGTTATCAGCAGGATACAAGGTCCATGTATAATAAAAGTAAATTATTGGAGCATGATTTCTATGCTCCAACAATTTACTTTTTAAAAAGTAAACAATTTCACTTATAATAGCATCAAAATGATAAAATATTTAGGACTGGAATAACCAATACTTGTATGCTGAAAGGTATAACACACTGATGAAAGGAGATACAAATGTATGGAAAAAACATATTGTGTTCATGGGCTACAGGGGTCTTCAAACTACGGCCCGCGGGCCACATGCAGTCCCCAGGGGAGTCTGATCCTGCCCGCCAGGTTTTTTGGGCAGTGAGCGCAGCCAAGGTGTTACAGTAGGAATTAGTAGTTCATATAGTCCGGCCCTCCAGCTCTCTGAGGGACCGTGATCTGGCCCCCACTTTAAAAAGTTTGAGGACCCCTGGGCTAGAAGAATTAATGCTGTTAAATGTCCATACTACCCAAAGTAATCTACAGATTAAATGAAATCCCTTATAAAAAAGTCCCAGTGCATTTCTTCCCCCCCCAAAATAGGAAAAACAGTCCTAAAATTTATGTGAAAACATAAAAGATCTCAAAGAAAGAAATTTTAAGCAAGAAGAGCAAACTGGAGGCATTGAACTTCCTTATTTCAATATATAGTACAAAATTACAGTAATCAAAACAGCATGGTATTGACATAAAAACAGACAAATAGACCAATAGAACAGAATAAGGAACCCAGAAATTAACAAATGCAAATATAATTTATGGCAAAACAGCTAGGGATACACATGGAAACATTTTCTATAATGGATTTTGGGAATACTGGATATTCATATGCAAAAGAATGAAACTGGACCCTTACCTCTAACCACACATAAAAAATCAAGTCAAAATGCATTAAAGAGTTAACATAAGACCTGAAATCATAAAAATATGGAAGAAAAAACTGTTGACATTATTCTTGGCAAATATATTTTTTTTATATATGTCACCAAAAGCACAAGCTACAAAAGTAAACAAGTGAGAGTACCTCATGGCTAAAAACCTTCTGCCTATCAAAGGAAGAAAATAGCAAAAGAAAAGATCTGCAGAATGGAGAACATGTTTGCAAACCACATATCTGACAAAGAAATGGTATCTAAAATATATAAGGAACACATAAAAGTGAATATTTTTTAGAAGATCTGATTAAAAAATGGGCAAAGGACAGATTATACTTTCTCAATGAAGAGAGATACAAATATCCAACAGATGCGTTAAAACAACAACAACAACAACAACTCTCAGTATCACTAATCATCAAGGAAAGTCAAATCAAAACAACAATGAGCTATTAACTCACACTGTTAGAAAGGCTTTTATTAAAAAATATTCTCAAAGAGGGTGTTGGGAACGCTTGTACACAATTGGTAGAATGCAAATTGGTTCTAGCACTGTGGAAAACAGTATGGCAATTTTTTTTTTAAATTAAAGAACCATATGATCTAGCAATGCCACTTTTAGGTACATATGTAAAGGAACTTAAATCAATATCTTGAATAGATATCTATATTCTCATATTCATTATAGCATTGTTCATAATAGCCAACACATGGAAGTGATCCGAATATATAATAATGGTTGAATGGAAAATGTGGTATAAACACACAATAGAATGTTATTTAGCCTTAAAAAAAACTGATATTTGATACAGCATGGATGAACCTAGAAGACATGTTAAATGAAATAAGACAGACATAGAAAGACAAGTAAGACATGGTACCACTTATAGGTCAATCTAAAATGCTAAAACTCATAGAAACAGATTGGTAGTTGCCAGGGCTGGAGGGAGGGAAAAATAGGAAGGCATTAGTCAAAAGATACAAAGTTTTGGTTATACAAGATAAAAAGTCCCTAGAGATCTAGTGTTCAGCAGAGTGCCTATAGTTAGCAATACTCTATTGCATTCTAAAATATTTGCTATGAGGATACATCTTATATTAAGGAATTTTGTCATAGACTAGAGGCCCGATGAAGGAAATTCTGCAAGGGTCTCAGTTCTCGCAGCCCCAGCTTCGTCCGGAAGGTCGTCCAGATGGTCATTCTGCTGTTTGGTCTAATTAGCATATTATTTCTTTATTATAGCTATAATAATAAAAGCATAATGCTAATTAGACTGGACATCCTCCCAGATGAAGGCGCAGTGGGCTGAGGCTGAGGCAGAGGCAGCCACCGCAGCACCAGCTGCCGAGCCTCTGGTGCAAATTTTGTGCATCGGACTTCTATTAGGATAATAAAATGGTAGGAGGAAACCTTTGGAGGTAATGGATAGGTTTATAACATAAATTGTGGTGATCATTTCACAGATACATATCTTTAAACTCATTAAGAAAACTCCATTATATTCACTGATGCTCAAATTTTTTCATTCCCTTTCTTCACACCAGGATATCATAATTTTATTTCATGGTAAGTATAAATCCCAAATGTTTTCTGATATTGATCTCCTAAAAAAAAGAGACTAATTCCTTTAATTCTCAAAGATGTTCTTTAAAAATACATCCATCTTAAGCAGTCCCTACACTTAGCTTTGATACCAATACAGAAAAATACACATACAGTAGAATTCATGTAGCTAAGGATGTATTTTATTTAATAAATAAAACATTTTTATCAGCCACTAAAAATGAGAGAACCAATGTCTCCTATATTTATTAGGTAATACGCTTCTATATGATTAAAACAACATTCATGCTATTTTGATTACTATGGTCTTGTGAGAATTTATCTGAAGAAACCTGAAATATTAATTTGAAATAATATATGCATCCCTATGTTGATTGTAACATTATTTAGAATAGCTAAGATTTGGAAGCAGGCCGCCAGGTGCCCATCAGTAGATGAGTGGATAAAAAGCTGTGATACACTTGCACCATAAAATACTACTTGGCCATAAAAAAGAAGGAACTCTTACCCTTTGTGACAGCATGGATGGACCTGGAGAGCATTATGCTAACTGAAGTAAGCTAGTCAGAGAAAGACAAGTGCCACATGATTTCACTCATATGAGAAATTAATAATAAACAAAATGAATTAACAAACAAAATAGAGACAGCAGGCTGACAATTGTCAAGTGGGGTGGGTGCTACAGGGGGACAATTCTGGATGGAGAAAAAAAAACAGGAAAAAAAACACTCATGGACACAGACAACATTGTGGTGATTGGGGGTGTGGAAGAAAGTATGGGGTGGGGAATGGCGATGGATGGAGACTTGCCTTGGGGTGGTGAGCACACAGTATAGTGTACAGATTACGTGTTGTAGAATGATACCCTGAAACTTGTATAATTTTGTTAACCTGTGTCACCCCAAAAAATAAAAAGGGAAAAAAAATCCTAGCACTCATTGTTTTGCATTATATTTCTAAAACATCTGCAAAATCTGGGACAGAAAGGGAATAGCAATTACGACTTTGGAGAAAATATACAGGGAAAGGCAAGGATGAGGCCTAAGAAGGAAAAGTGGTGTGTGTGTGTGTGTGTGTGTGTGTGTGTGTGTGTGTGTTTACTTATTTCAGAAATACATTATAGAGTTCCCACTGAGCTTTGGAAGTAGCTTGGGAGCATTAAAGGGAACTGCAGTTATTCTCGTGGACCCCTTTGGAGGCGTCATTTCTCCATGTGACTGCACAATAAATGAAGGTGCATATTCTGGGCATCCGTGGCCAGCTTGATTTTTTTTTTCTCTTCCTTTTTGCTAATCTGAGAGGTTTCTAGGCAGCATTAGATATTGTGGATAGAAATAGAATTCTTTACTTCTGTAACAGAGAGAGATTTTTCCTGTGACTCTGACCTCTCAGGTCTTTCATTTATCGTTCCAAGTCACAGCCATAGGTTTGGTCTTAAGGAGGCCTCCCTTTCCTGGCATGGGTAACTATGGGATGGAGGACAGTGTTGCTTTTTATGCCAACAGGCCACGATCTTCTCTGTACATTTCTGGTGCATTTTTCTTTTTAGAGTGCAGTTCTGAAGACTCTTGGAGATTCTGGCAAGCCTTACGTCACCTCCATCAACCAATAAGCAATGGAAATGAGGCATGCATCTAAAGGTAAATTTCCTCGTGTTTTACTGCCAGATACATAAAGGGGATTTTCTTGATGGAGTTAAATCACCTGTGGTTACTGTGTATTTCAGTATGAGATTTCTTGTTCTCCTAATATGCGATTCTTCCACTGTAGGAGGACAGCCGCAGAATCTAGAATACTCACTCTGTGTCATTTGCTTTGCTTATATGCCTCTTTGGAATGTCATTTTCACCATTTGCTATCCCTGGACAAGAAACCGAGAGCTTCAGATGTTCATTCAGTACAGGGTGATAATAGTGTTTGTTTCATATGAAAACAAGATGATGATCAGATGATGCTTTTATGTCAAAGTTATAATGAGGTGTAACACTTAATGCGACTTTTTATTAACCCTATATCAGATGTGCTCAAACTTTCAATTTTCTCTAATGAGGAGAGTTCCTCTAAATAAGACTCAATTAAATTTGATTAGCAATAGTTGGGTTTTAGGCTAACATTTGTTCTTCCTTTTCTTTAAAAATTGGAGAATCCTCTACTTTCAACTTCATTTCACTTTTTAAGAAGTTGATATGATTTACCCATAAATATAACCACTAAAATTTTAATGATGCTTTCAAAAGCAGCTACTATAATAATAACTGCAGAAGTATGCATGGATTATGCCAACTCTAACCAGTCTTGTGTATTTCTTCCACACTGTTACAAAATATATTGCATAGAAGGGTAGGGCAAGCTCACAGCAGGCAAAATATGGTAGCTGAAGTCCAGCATAGCTAAGTTGCTGCTGAGGACACATGTGATGTGCAGAATTCACAGATTCATTGTGACCAGCTGCAATGGGGAGGAAGACCAGCTTCCCAGAGTGCGTTATTTCTATGGGTTTTATATCAGTGATACAGGCTTCTTGGATCCTTAGATGCATCATTGGGTTTGACCATCTTTCCACTCATCGATCTCAGCTCACTTCACAAGACTTGCCCAGGAGATGAAAGTGCTTACCGACTGGTCTCACTTGTGAGAGTCCTTAGGGTCGAAGATCTGGACCGAGAGCTCCCTCAGTTTGGCTCCAGGCATAATCCACTTTTCCCCAACACAGCCATCGCCTTCTCAGTACCCCCATCGCTTTGGGATTGCCGTTTTCCATTCACATAATTTCCTAGGGACTTACCCATGTTGTTGCATGTTTCAATAGTTTATTCCTTTTTATTGTTGAATAACAGTATTCCACAGTATGGATATGTTTTAACCTGTTTGACCATGTGCTTCTAGGTTATTTCCAGTTTTTGCGTTCACTGGAAGTATCTTCCCTTGCTTTTCAAGGCTTCGATTTTTGAACCACGGTTAGCCATTAGGATGTTTTATCCTTCTGCTCAAGAAGCTTTTCCTGAGGGTTCCAGGCAGAATTCGTTCTTTTTTCTTTATGCTCCATTATTTCTGGCACCCACTTCTATAGAGAACTTCTTTCTTTAAAAATATATTTTATTGATTCTTTTACAGAGAGGAAGAGAGAGGGATAGAGAGTTAGAAACATCAATGAGAGAGAATCATCTATCAGCTGCCTCTTGCACAACCCCCACTGGGGATGTGCCTAAAACCAAGGTACATGCCCTTGACCTGATTCGAACCTGGGACCTTTCAGTCCGAAGGCCAATGCTCTATTCACTGAGCCAAACAGGTTTTGGCTATAGGGAACTTCTATGAGTTCATCTGAGCCAGACTGGCCCCACTTACAAGTTTGTGGGGAAGATCTCAAATGCTCCTCCCACTTTTTTGTTTTTAATGATAACTAAACCTGGGGATAAATGCAATAGTAGATAAGACAAGAATAAAGATAAAACAAATCCCTGGAAGTCTCAAAAGAGTAGAATCATCATTAATCCAACATTCCTATACTTACTGGCAGAGGGGAAGTAAGAGAACAACAAGAATCACAATCATGATGTCAATGACTACAAAAACAAAATGACATTATCATATAGTCATTGAAAGACTTACCTGAGAAGATGGACATGTTACTTTGAAAACTTGGTAAGAGTCCTTTTCACTTTCTTCCCCATATGAAAGCAGTCATTACTTCTCCTTCACAACATTTGACCCTTATAATTATCCAGTCACTTATAATTAATTGAAGCAATTTGTCCTTTGGCTTCCCTACTAAAGGTCAAACTTCATGAGAATATGAGCTGTATTTGCTTACCCACTGTCTCCTCTCTTTGCCACAGTGTGAAATACATAGTTGGAGGATATCCAGTAAATATTTGCTGACTAAATCTCTGACTGATGGGGTTGTTTGGGAGATCAAAAGACAAATATATATATATATATATATATATATATATATATATATATATATACATACATATATATATATATAAGTCCTTTGTAAACTATACATTAATATAACTAGAAAACTTTATTTGTATTATATATGTAAATGGGGACCAAAGAAGAAATTAATGCTAATACCTTAAGAAAACATTATGAGGAAAAATATATGCGAAACCCTAGTTTAAATATGAGTATATTAGGGTTTCAAGTTTAATGGCATCTTTTTTTTGAAGAGAGCAAATTCAAAGTGAATATTGCTAAGGGATATTATTTTAATTATCCACATGCTTTGCCTTATTCCTGTATAAATTTTATTTGGCTGCTTTTTTTTTTTTTTTTTTTTTTTTAACTTAGTCATGGCACACTTAGCTAAAGCAAAATACTTACTGCATACCTGCAGAGATTCGGATTACTTTTAATGGATGGCTCCTTTTGAAATGGGAAATAAAGAAACATGAAGCCAAATCAGAAAAAGATAAAATTTAGGGCAAACTTAGAACTGTTTTTTCTTTCTGATTCAGATACCTGTCTACACATACCTCATGTGTGTACTTATCAGAGAAGTAAAACAAGTTGATTATCTCAAAGTATGTTGTATGCCTAAAACATTGATCCAGAAGTGTTAAGTGTACAGGTTTTTCCACAGTGAAAAAATTTTACTTGGATAAATATCATAGGCTGTGTATTTTATTAAAAGTGTAATAAAAACACCTGGAGACCTATTAACAGAGAAAGATTTTGAAATCTACTTTTTGTTTTATCTCAACTTTTAAAAGTATTAAAATATGTTCATACTGAGAATATTTTTTGCAGCGTTTCTCCTTTTTCCTCAGACCAAAGCAGGAGATATTTAAACGTCAGAACAGAGCCTCACCCTTATATTGAGAACTCTGTAAAATCTTATTTATCTGAGTTGCCAACCACACCAGCTTTGATATTTGCCCTCCAGAGCAAGGAGACCTCCTTCAGAGTCTGTTTCTAGGCTTCAGTTTCATGGTGTTCATTCTTGCCAGTGAGTGGTACCCAAAGCCAGCTGGCAGAACAAGCCCCAGAATACGGCCCTTATCCTCAGAGGATAATGGGAAGGGGAGAAGAATGTTTGGGCTGCACAAGGCAGCTGGTTCTGTAAAAATAAGCCATACGCTGATTTGGAAGATTAATGTGCGATGAAAAAAAAAAAAAGAACATCATCTTGTAGTGTATATAGGGCCATGATAGACAGTGAAAAGCAGGAGGATTATATATATATATTGTAACATTTAACCTGGATTCCTAGGATGCAAATTTTTCAAGGCTTTTGGAGGAGAGAAATATATTTCAGAATGTTTGATTAAAAACTTTAAAAAAATTTTAAAAAAAGAATATCATCTTCTCATCCAGTTGCCAAGGGCAACCACCATTTTTTTCTATATTAAGCTTTTATTTACAGAGTTATTTTATGAAGAAATAGCACACATTAACTAATTAGTTTTCCTAATCTTCATGCATGTAACAGGATGGGTGAATTACAAAAACATAATTTGGGGAAGAAAACAAGACCAAAAAAATAAATCAAAGATTAAATTAATGTTTTTAAAATTCAAATAGAAAAAAATAAATTTAATACTTAACAATGCATATCTAAGTAATAAAACTGTGAGGAAAGCAAAAAGTTAACAAAAGAAACCATGACTGGTTTTGCCAGTTGAGAGGGAAGGACTGGATCAGAAAGGAACACAAATGGGCTCAAAGGATGCTGTCAATCTGTGATTCATTGCCCTGCCTGTCGGTTATATGGACATTTGTTACATAATCACTAATTGATATATACATTTGTACTTTATGCATTTTTCTATGTTTGTGACTTTATATTAGGAAGTTTAATAATCAATTATTATATCAATTTAGAATTGTCCCTTACTGATTTTAAAAATTCATTTTTAAAATTAAAAGTCAGTAATAAAAACCCATTTAATGTAGAAAACTGGCCACACACAGACATCTCTATGGCTTCACTTATTATAGAGTTGCTAGAGGTCCAATGCACGAATTTCATGCATGGGGCTCGGTCCTCACAGCCTCTGCTGCCTTAGCCCTTGCAGCCCAGGCATCATTTGGAAAGTCATTGGAAAGGATGTCCAAAAGGTCATTTGCTTGTCAGGTCTAATTACACTTTTATTATTATAGATAAGGCTTGGGGGCCGAGGAGAATACTCAGCCAGATGCTTAAGGGTAGATGACTCCTCTGTTTTGAGTGTCTATTTGAAGCCATTACCTAATTTTTTTTTTTTAATATATTTTATTGATTTTGTACAGAGAGGAAGGGAGAGAGATAGAAAGCTAGAAACATCGATGAGAGAGAGAGTCATCGACCAGCTGCCTCTTGCACACCCCCTACTGGGGATGTGCCCGCAACCAAGGTACATGCCCTTGACCGGAATCGAACCCGGGACCTTTCAGTCCCAAGCCGACGCTCTATCCATTGAGCCAAACCAGTCTCGGCCATTACCTAATTTTTAAAAATTATTTTTTGGATTTGTTTTTCC
The DNA here is from genome assembly GCF_964339955.1 of Pipistrellus hanaki. Lineage (NCBI taxonomy): Eukaryota > Metazoa > Chordata > Mammalia > Chiroptera > Vespertilionidae > Pipistrellus > Pipistrellus hanaki. The sequence goes on along the minus strand of NC_140513.1, from coordinate 49,485,431 downwards.
AGTTTTATTGTGATGTAGTTGACATATAACATTGTATACATTTATGGTGTATAATCTAATGGTTTTATTTATGTAAGCCCACTGATTTAGTTGGTTACTAAGAAGCCGGCTAGGTAAGACTTGAACCTTTGTGGCAGTGGTTGGATTTAGACTTTCTCAGATAAAGAATGTCCCGAAGAATAACAGTGACAGAGAGAAAGAGGGAGAGAAGAGAGAGGAGATAGGTTCTTTCTAACATCAGTTTATCTTCACACTTTGAGCCTTGTGACCTGAGAATCAATCTGCCAACTTACAGTTAGAAGTACAGTATTGACATTCCAGGGGCTGTGCTTCATTCAACTATTGATCAGGTCTAACATGCAAGCTATATATAAATAGGATATGTATCATTATGTATCATTTTTATTTACAGGAAACCTACCGGAAAAGGAAAAACAGGCAATCTCTATGTTAGTAATGCCTGTGAGTGGCTTAAACTTAATTGATTTCCAATGTGGGGGATCCTGATGTGTATAATTTAGAGCTGTAACTATTCATGGCTTGCAGTTATTAGTTCATGTGTAAAAGTTTTATAGAGGATAAATAGTGCTTCATCTGTACATTCCCAAAGCATAACAGGTATTACCCATGGGCATTCAGAGCAAGTGAGCCCAAGCTAGCAGGTGGTTCCCCCCCGCCCTCCAAGGGCAAACTAGCGATTGTCACCATCCAGGAATATTACTAAACAAAATTTCAAATGAATCAAACTTAATAATTCACATCTTGAAAATTCCCTTCAGCTCCACCATTATATACATCCATTAAATACCCCAATTTCTTTGATATATTTAGTTACTCTTTGTTTCCTTCAAAATATTCCTATTAATTTGTGTCAACACCCCCATTTCTCATACTTTACCTAATTTTCTTGCTATTAGAGCTCTCATTTGCCCTGTACTTGTTCCATTTAATCTCACTTTTTATCCCACTTATCTCAGAAAAATTCAGGTATGAGAAAAGAATCACAAAATGTGATCCACAGAACATTAATATTCTTCGATATATTAATATTCTACAAAATGAAAAAAAAATGCTGAAAATAAAATTAGTCGGAAGCTTTTTATTTTGATGTAGTCCTATTTGTTTATTTTCTCCTTAGTCTCCATTGCCTTAGAAGCTATGACAGTAAATATTTTGCTATGACATATATCTGCCATTTTGCTGCCTGTGGAGTCTTGTAGGATTTTTATGGTTTCTCATCTTATATTTAAGCTCTTTAGCCATTTTGAGTTTGTTTTTGTGTATGGTATAAGTCGGTGATCTAGTTTAGTTTTTTTGCATGTATCTGACTGAATTTCCCAGTACAATTTTTTGAAGAGACTGTCTTGACTACATTGTATGCTCTTGCCTCCTTTGTCAAATATTAATTGAGCATAATGTCTTGGGTCGATTTCTGGGTTCTCTTTTCTGTTCCATTGGTCTATATGTTTGTTCTTATGCAAGTACCAGGCAGTTTTGAGCACCATGGCTTGGTAATGTAGCTTTATATCTGAACAACAGATATAAACAGCTAAGTAAAACATCAACAAAAGAACAAGGAAAGCCCACTGCATGGGAGAACATATTTGCCAATGATATTTCTGATAAGGGCTGAATCTCCAATGTTTATAGAGAACTCATACAACTTAACCTGTTAACCGAGCGGGACCTATAAATATGTCAAACATAAACACTATCAGGAACGGGTAGCACATATGAATACGTCCCTGAAATATATGTTGAGCCCTGAGAGGGACGGTATATATTTTTTGTAATCTTTATAATTGTTTGTAAAATTTATAATTTTTTAATTCAATGTTTCCATTTTTTTGTTGGTATTCTTTTCTATTTGTTTGTAATTTTGTATTTTCCTTTGTGCTTTATATATAAATAAACGAAAAAATATATATTTCATTTATTTTAATTAAGTATAAATAAAAAAATAATAATATAAAATTACGTCCGCTGGGCGTGACGTACTGACACGTCCTAGTGAAAGAGTATACGCCCTTTGTACGTTGCATAATTAAAAAGGGAACTCCCCGGTTAACAGGTTTAACAAAAGGAAGGTAAATGATCCAATAAAAAAAATGCTCAAAGGATCTAAATAGACACTTTTCGAAAGAGGACATACAGAAGGCTGAGAGAAATATGAAAACATACTCAAAATGACTAATCATATAAACAGTGTTTCCCAAAGTATGGTACGCGTACCCCCAGGGGTATGGGAAGAGTTTGGTGGGGGTATGCGTTGCACCGGAGTTTGGTGGGGATATGCACTGCACTGTGATTAGCTGCGCCTAATTCTACGTTCTCATAAGTACAAGGGGTACTCAGCATTATGAAAATTATAGAAGGGGTACACATATGTCAAAAGTTTGGGAAACACTGATTTAAGAGATGTAAATCAAAACAACAATGAGGTACCACCTCACACCTGTCAGAATGGCTATCATCAACAAATCAACAAAGACAAGTGCTGGCCAGGATGTGGAGAAAAAGGAACCCTCATGCACTGCTGGAGGAACCCTCATGCCACTGTGGAGAACAGTATGGAGTTTCTTCAAAAAGTTAAAAATGCAACTCCCATTTGACCCAATAATCCCAATTCTAGGAATATACCCCAAGAAGCCAGAAATACCAATCAGAATGAATATATGCAGCCCTATGTTCATAGCAATACAATTTATAATAGCTAAGATTTGGAAGCAGCCTAAGTGCCCATCAGCAGAGGAGTGAATTAAAAAACTGTGTTACATCTACACAATGGAATACTATGCCACTATGAAAAATAAGGAACTTTTACCATTTGCAATAGCATGGATGGAACTGGAGAGCATTATGCTAAGCAAAATAAGCCAGTCAGAGGAAGATAAATATCACAGGATCTTACTCATATGTGGGATATAATGATCAACATAATTTGATGAACAACATTAGATCCAGAGACAGCTAAGGGGGTGGTTAGAGAGCATCCAAAGGACTTGTGTGCATGCATATTAGCATCACCAGTGGACCCAGTCACTGGGTAGTGGGGGCTTGCCTGAGGTGGGGATGACTGGGGAGGGGAGTCAATTGGGGAAAAAGACATATATAAAACTTTAGACAATAAAAAAGTATAAAAATAAATAAAATATTAAAACAATAAAATTAGTCATATTCATAGTTAAATATGAAAATATAAATAGGTAAATATTTTCCAAAAGCACCGACTAAAATCACTCAGGTCTCCATAATTGGGAGGACTACAGCTTGAAAGATATTGTAAAATTTTGACTTATCCTCCTCCTGATCATGATGTTTATGTTGTCCTATTTCTGGCCTTTGAGTTCATGATGTTGGGTATGACCTGTTCTTGCTGCAACCATGGCTGGTTGTTCAGTGCTGGCCCCTGAGTTCTACACTGGGCTGTGGTATGGTTCAATGAGCTAGCATGCCACCTGCTCTTCTATCTTAGTGTAACCTGTGCCGGACAGATGACTGGACATGCAAAAGAGCCCAAATTTCCTTTACAGAGTCCTGCTATTCACTTATTTTTTAATCCAATTTTAGTATCTAAATTATACACACAAACACTTGCAAATATAATGAAATCTAAATAACATCCTGGGCATGTCTTTTTGGCTGTATTTTTTTAAATTTTCCAAAAGTGTTTTGAAAGAATTACTGAATTTATGTGTTCATTTTGGCTTTCAGACTTTTTTTTTCCATTTAAAAGTTCAATGTTCTAAGTAATTGGGCTTTCATACTAGTAAAATTATATAAATTTTGCCTTACAAACTATATCCATGACAGGCTTTCAGACAAGGTTATAAGAAATTTTCTTTAGATACAATATAAAAGTATTAAAAGGCTAAGATTTATTTCCCAATATGTATTTTCTAGAAGGGCCCCATGGAAAAGAAGGACAATGGATAATGCATAAAGCATGAACAATTCCTATGCCTTTAACATTTACAGATGAAAGGACAAGAAAACTCTCATGTTGCCACCAGGATTTGAAAACATCCAACTGACCACGGCTGGGCACATTACATGTGCCTCTGATTTTCTAAATTGAAACCGAGCAAGTCAGTTATTTCCAAGTGTTGATTGCTGTAGGTATGAGGCTCAGGAGCAGTTGGTGGCCATTGTTTCTCGCTTTGTAGAAAAAAATGATGTTGACGATGAAATAATATGCCATCCAGAGGAGAAGGTACAAACCTGTAGAGAATTTTTGTGAAAGTTCATTTGAGTCAAAACAGCTTATGCCTGAAGGCAAAATCTCACCAGACTGAGATCAATGCTTCTTAGAGTGGCCATTTGCAGCTGCTTTTATGCATTTTGAATTAAGGAGGGCACATGAGGATTACATACATATGGGAGAAAGCAAGGCAGGGACTGGATTATGAGACAGTAATAGTTAAGTTTTATGTGTTCTCGTGAGGGTGGTCATGCTAGAAGTGATGCATGTCAGAAAAGAGGCATTTAAAAAGGCATGTTAACATAAATGCACAAAAACAATGGACAGGGCTTACTTAGGACAAAAATAAACCTCTTACTAAAGAAGCTATATGGTTGGGGCATGACTCCTCATTTAGGAATCTATGATCAGATCACCTGTGAGGTTACTTTCCATAGGATCCCCTTTTCGTCCATGAGGCAAAGAGTAGACAGATGTAGAGGGTCCTAACAGCACTGAAAATGATTGTTTCATGTGTTTTTTAAGTTGAGCTGCATGTTTGCACTTTACCTGTTAATCTTCCTCATATTTTAAGAGCTGGTAAATTTCTCCTTTTCCATGAGATGGGATTCTGTCCCTGGTGGATTAATTTATATCACTGGTCTGAAAAGTTCAAGGGTTTTGTAACCCTTCTCTTCATTGTTCAAATCAAGAATCTATATTCTCTTTACTGAAAATAGAATATATATATATATATATTTTTTAACCTAAATGAATGACTTAGTGGTTAGTTCAACCTTACCTCAGAGTTATTCAAAGATGCATTTCCTCATTTTCTGGCAGGTTTCTTTCTTTCTTTCTTTTTTTTTTTTAAATCTATTGATGCTACTCTTCACAAAGCAGTTTAGATATCCAGTTTTCAACTGAAACACTATATGATGCTGCTATTTCAACAAGAATCACTTATCACAAGGTAAGAAATAACTTTTCCCCAAGTGAAGACCTTTGAATGGAGAGCTAGATTACTTGGAAAGCTGTTTTCATGCTGCTGGCCTAAGAAATGTTCAAACCTATAGAGAATTTTTATAAAGATTTTATTTGAGCCAAAACTGGTGACATAGGCCAGGGAGAAAGATCTCCCATGCTCCAGAGAATGATACTTTGCAGTTTTTTTTTTTTTATGCATTTGAGATTGAAGAGGAAATTTTATATGAAGGACGATTGCACGAAGGTGGGAGAAAGCAAGATAGGGGATGGATACAGGATAGTCAAGAATATGTGCTCTCTTGAGGGTGGTCACACTTTAGAAGGAGGGGGTCTGTAAGGGGACATTTCAAAGACATGTTAGCTAGATGCACACAAACACTGGACAGGGCTTGCTTAAGGCAAAGATAACAACCTTTTTACTAAAAACGTTATATGCCTGGGGCATGACTACACCAGGACTCCCTTCCCTTTTAGGAATTTATGATCAGACCACCCTTTGAGGTTACTTTTCATAGAGTCCCCTACAACTCCATAATCATTCATCCAAACTCTGTCACATTTAGAGCTGGAAGTGGAAGCTGTTCACAGTGCGAAGGAAGCGGAATTTATCTCTTTTTATCAAAGCCTATCGTATAGTGTTTATCTAGGAACTAGTAGCCATGCACACAAATCCCTGGGCCAGTAGCTTGCTGCCACTGCCAAGTAGTAAGTAGCACACTGCTGCCCTTCTGTAGCTCTCTGCCTGCTGCCCTGTCCTTCTGTAGTTCCCTTCCCCCGTCCGCCGCTACCTCCCCTCATAGCTTGCTGCCCTACCCCCTCCTGTAGCTCTCTGTTGCCCACTTGTAGTTCACTGCCCCACCCTCCTGCTGATACGTGATCTGATCTGGTCGTTACATGGTCGGTCCTTACACTTCATGGCATAATGACCATTTGCGTATTACATCTTTTTTTTTTAATATATATATTTTATTGATTTTGTACAGAGAGGAAGGGAGAGAGATAGAGAGTTAGAAACATCGATGAGAGAGAGTCATCGATCAGCTGCCTCTTGCACACCCCCTACTGGGGATATGCCCACAACCAAGGTACATGCCCTTAACCGGAATCGAACTCGGAACCCTTCAGTCCCCAAGCCGACGCTCTATCCATTGAGCCAAACCGGTTTCGGCTGCGTATTACATCTTTATTATATAGTATAGGTATGACCATTTCCCCCCAACCCTGAATCATGACACTAATTTTAAAAAGCTTTTAAGCCCTGGTGGGGTGATTCAGTTGGTTGGAGCTTCATCCCATACACAGAAAGGTTGCTGGTTTGATTCCCAGTCCAGGCACATACCTAGCTTGTGGGTTTGATCATATAGTATAGGAGGCAACGGTGCAACAAATCAATGTTTCTGTCTCACATTGATGTCTCTCTTCCTTCCTCTCTCTAAATCAACAAGAAAACCCATCCTCAGATGAATAGATAGATAGATAGATGAAAATAAAAAAAATATTTTAAGATTTTGTCTTTCAAATTGGTTTTTCATATTTCAAATTATTCCAGGAATTCAAAGTGCCCTTTTGGAAAAGGTTACTTGGCTATGGTAGAGGTCCTTCTAGTTTGAGGACTGAGCATCTACTTTCTAAATCTGAGTCTTTCAGAGAGTGTGTCTGTTTTCTCTGCCCAAGGAAGCTCTGACTTCTTCCCCTCTGTCTCTCTCAATGGCTAAATACATAACTTCTGTTAGAGCTTGAAAATTGAGCTCAGGTCAGGAATTACATCTGTTTGGGTAGCTTCCTTTGCCCCTGCATTCTGTTTAAATTAGATGCCCTGCCTGTACTGCCCCTGATTCAGTACAGCCCTCAATCTTGGCATTTCTATTTTTCATCCCCATTTCTCTAGTTAACTAGAACATGGTTAGCTTCCATAAACGTTTGCTAAATCAACTAAATAAGATGAGAATCCATAGCACAGAAACTTCTCTTCAAACTCTTGTGTTCATGTTCAGTAGAAATCTTCCTTTCTTCCTGGATATGTCTAACATTCCTATACCTGTCTATGAGCCCTGGCTGATGGCTCAGTTGGTTGGAGTATCATCCTTTACATCAAAAGGTTTATTTTTTAAATATATTTTTTATTGATTTTTAACAGACAGGAAGGGAGAGAAATAGTTAAAAACACCGATGAGAGAGAGAAACATTGATCAGCTGCCTCCTGCACTCCCCCCACTGGGGATATGCCAGCAACCAAGGAACATGCCCTTGACCTGAATAGAACCCAGGACCTTTCAGTCCACAGGCTGATGCTCTATCCACTGAGCCAAACCAGTTAGGGCAAAAGGATTGGGTTTGATTCCCAGTATGTGTTGCCGGAGCCTACAGGAGGCAGCCAATTGATGTTTCTCTCTCTCTTCCAAATCAATAAAAAAAAATCCCCAATAAAGGATAAAAAAAAAAGCCTGTGAAACAATATATATCAAATTTATGTACCTATCTTAAAATCTGAAAAATAAAAAAAATTATATTGCTGAATTGCCTCTTGTATTATATAATCTCTTGTGCAAAATGAAAATATTTTTTCTTAGTTATGAAAATGTAACTTATATTTATGTTTTAAAAATAACACCATTAAGCCATAACCACAGTTACCATTTTGGCTTTATTCTTTTAGTTACTGTCTTTTGGTGTGTGTGTGAGATACATACCTATATAATGATTTAAAGATATATGAAATACATGTTGTTTAGACTGCCTGTTTTGTTAGGGAAATGCATTTTTGACCTTTTATATGCCGTCCTCTTTTTGGCCTGCATGCAATTAGATATAGCTGCCCACAGGATGGCATCATAGTTCTCTTTACAAATCCAAAGGTTAGTACTTTTCTCTGACATTTATGCGCTAGCCTCTTAAAGTAGAAAGTTTCAGATCTGAAGATTTGAGTATCCATAACATCTTTATTATGGTTGGTCCTCATATCTCCATTTTGATGTTAATTCTCAGTGTAGTTACATGGGTGAATAATCAGCTCGGCAGCGCAAAGAGGAAATAACAAAACTTGGCTTGAGCAGGCTTGAATAAATGTGGGATGTTAATGCTCATGGTAAGTAAGGAGAGGGAAATATAGTTTTCCGATGGCAAGGGTGGCAGTAGCTATCTCGATGATTGGATGTTTAACAGATCATATAAATTCAGCTACGGATAGTTGCCAGGAGCAGTTGCATAAATTCACAGGAAGTGAGTTCGCATCAAAGTAAGTCAATAGCATTCATTGCCTGTATCAAGCTATACTTATTCTTGAAGAGGCAATATCTAGTTTCTTCAATATAGTAGCCTCCCTTATGTATGAGGAATATGTTTCAAGACTCCCAGGGAATACCTGAAACCACAGAAAATACTGTATCCTATATTATTTTTTTTCCTATGCATACATATCTTTCTCCTTAATCAGCTTCAATTCTGTAGGATATGTGGCAGCAGCTTCTTTATCATCAGAGGTGGCTTCTGCAGTGATTTTTGTATTTTTCAGCCCAAATGCACTCCTGAATCTATATAACCATCTCTTCACTTGCACTGAATGGTTTGGTGTCACACATTTCAGGGGATCCCTTGCTGCAGTCCTTATATAGACTCAGTGATTTCTGGTGTAGCACATTGCCATCGTCAGAACAAGTTTTCTGTTCATGTCTTTCACCCACAAATGTAATGCCTTTCCCATCTTCACTAAGCCCTCATCACACACTTTGGCTGTAACTTTTGCAGCTTGAGGGTGTGATAGCAACACTAGCATGAATTTATTTTTCCTTCTCTGCAATTTCATGGATAGAAAATTTGTTCTTACTATAGATCTTAGCAACCCCAGCTTATGTTTCTTTCTCAAAAATTATTTATTTACTAAAAGGAAACATTTTAGAATGTGTCCTTGGCATATGCAAATTGCCAGCATCACTACTCTTGCACTTTGGGACCATTATTAAGTAAAATAAGGGTTGCACATGCTGCAATATTGTGACAGTTGGTTACTGAAAAGGCTGCTAAATGGCTAGTGGGCAGTGAGTATATACAGTCTGGAGGCCCGGACAAGGGGATGTCACCTCCTGGGTAGGATGGATCAAGACGACTAGAGATTTTACTATGCTATTCAGAACAGCACCCAATTAAAATCGTATGAATTATTTATTTCTAACATTTTTAGTTTAATGTTTTCAAACCACACCTGACCACGGGAAAGTGAAATCACAGAAAGCAAAACCACAATAAGGGGGCAAAACTGTATTCAAGGGCTGTACAAACATCGGTATGAATGGACTCTGGTTTTCTCAAAGCAATTAAAGCAAACTTCATCTCAATTCCCAAGATGCATTCCAGATGTCAAAAATAGGGGCAAAGAGATATTTTCCAAATTTCAGGTGGGAACACAAGTATCTAAATGTCTGGCTGAAGGCCTTTTTATATCTATACCTACAGCAGGTCAGATACCTGACCAGGCTTCCAAGTAGCTGCTTTTATTTCTCAGAAAGGCGATGTGATACTGAATGAAGCCCCAAGTCGGGATTCTGTGAGAGTAGATCTCTCCTTGTAGATACTTTGCTAACTGCATATGTGATTTGAACCAAGCATTTGCAGTAATCTCTTAGTTCTTTTTCATTTAATTTTTAAGCTTACTAGGTGGAAACATGTTGTCTCTAAGACATTTTAACTCCTCATACTTATGAGTATATTTCTATTTTTATTTATACTTTCAAAACTCAGTATTTTAATTAAGAGCACATTCTTGATTATGAGTCTACATGTAAGTCACTATTTTTCTTTCTTCTTCTTTTATTGTCTAAAGTTTTACATATGTCTCCTTTTCTCCCAATTGACCTCCGCCCCCCAGTCATTTCACTCCAGGCAAGACCCCACTGCCCCAGTGTCTATGTTAATATGCATGCATACAAGTCCTTTGGTTGCTCTCCAAAACTTCCTTCCCTACCATTTGTCTCTAGATCCATCTATTCTTATTCATCAAATTATGTTGATCATTATATCCTACATATGAGTGAGATCATGTGATATTTATCTTTCTCTGATTGGCTTATTTCACTTAGCATAATGTTCTCCAGTTCTATCCATGCTGTTGCAAATGGTAAAAGTTCCTTCTTTTTCATAGCGGCATAGTAGTATTCTATTATATAGATATACAACAGTTTTTTAATCCACTCATCTATTGATGGGCACTTAGGCTGTTTCCAAATCTTAGCTATTGTAAATTGTGCTGCTATGAACATAGGGATGCATATATCATCTATGATTGGTGTTTCTGGTTTCTTGGGCTATAGTCCTAGGTGTGGGATTACTGGGTCAAATGGCAGTTCCGTTTTTAACTTTTTGAAGAAACTTCATACTGTCTTACACAGTGGCTGCACCAGTCTGCATTCCCACCAGCAGTGCACGAGGGTTTTTCTCCACATCATCTCCAGCACTTGTCTTTGTTGATTTGTTGATGATAGCCATTCTGACAGATAAGAGATAGTATCTTATTGTTGTTTTGATTTGCATCTCTCAGATGATTAATGACTTTGAGCATGTTTTCATATGTCTTTCAGCCTTCTGTATGTCCTCTTTTGAAAAGTGTCTGTCTATATCCTTTGACCATTTTTTATTGCATCATTTATCTTCCTTTTAATTAAGTTGTATGAGTTCTCTGTTCTCTGTAAAAGTTGGAGATTAAGCCCTTATCAGAAATATCATTGGCAAATATGTTCCCCCATGCAATGGGCTTTCTTGTTGTCTTGTTAATGGTTTCTTTTGCTGTGCAAAAGCTTTTCATTTTGCTGTAGTCCTGTTTGCTTATTTTCTCCTTAGTCTCCATTGCCCTAGGAGCTATGTCTGTAAAAGTATTGCTACGACATAGGTTATATCTGCTATTTTGCTGCCTATGGAGTCTTATAGCATTTTTATAGTTTCCTGTCTTACATTCAAGTCCTTTAGCCATTCTGAGTTTGTTTTTGTGTATGGTGTAAATTGGCAATATAATTTCATTTTCTTGCATCTATCTGTCCAAATTTCCCAAAACCATTTATTAAAGAGACTGTTTTGACTCCATTATATGCTCTTGTCTCCTTTTTCAAATATTAATTAGGATAATGGCTTGTGTCAATTTCTGGGTTCTCTATTTTGTTCCACTGATCTATATGTCTGTTCTTGTGCCAGTACTAGGCAGTTTTGAGATCCATGGCTTGGTAATATAGCTTGATATCTGGTATTGTGATCTTTCCAATTTTCTTCTTTTTTCTCAGGTTGCTGTGGCTATTTTGGGTCTTTTTTTAAATTCCAAATGAATTTTTGAGAGTTTGTTATATATTGTATCTTTGAAATATGCCATTGGCATTTTAATGGGATTGCATTGAATCTGTAGATTGCTTTGGGTAGTGTGGACATTTTAATGATGTTGATTCTACCATCCCATGAACATACTTTCCCCCCATTCTGTATTTGCACTTCTAATGGAGACATAAAAGCAGGGATTCAATTTTAACACTGAAAAGAGCCTCTGACAAAGAAGATTTTGAAAAGGATAGGCTCTGGAGAAGAGCTTCAGCTCTGAAAGGTAGACATGAGATGAGGTTTGGAGAAATGCTATTGACAAAGGCTCTAGAGCACATGTGTCAAACACAAGGCCCGCGGGCCAAATCCAGCCCGCCAGGCCTTGCAATGTGGCCCGCACCGCGCTGTCATCACTGCACTCCGCTGTCAGTTTATGACATTGTCAGTTTATGACTGTTCAGTAAACCATTCGGCCCGTGATTTAGGCTGGATTTTAGATTTTGGCCCCTTCTCTGATTGAGTTCGACACCCCTACTCTAGAGCATAAGCAACATTTTCTGAGCAGGAACAGCTCTTGAATTCTAGTTTGTTTTTGTTGTTGTTTTTTTTTTAAGAAAAAAAAAGAAATTAGTTGATTTGTGCAAATTAGATGTAACCATTTTATACATGGTTGAATTTCTAAACAAAATTTCATAAAAGTACTATACGACATAGCATATAATCATAAAATACCCCATAGGTGATTCATATAATCCTGCTAAACCAAATATAATTCAATTCTATTCAAACTATACTGCACATATGCTACCTGTAGAATATTTTGCAAGATGTGGAATGCAAAGATGATTTAGACCATCTATATTTTAAGAACCTCACTTAAAAACACATTAAGATATATAGTACAGTGGTAATCTAAATGATTGCAATGGATATCTTTTAGTGTAGATGAGAATTAATTTATCTAAGACATTGGAGAATCACAGAATCTCATTTACTATAAGAAAGAATCAAATGGTGGGAGGAGGAAAGTTTAGGAAGAGGAGAGATACAATAGCAGAGATCTGGTGGAGCATCCAGTGTATAGGGAACTATAAGTTTCAAAGAGGGTAAGGAAAGGAGCTGGAAAGGTGGTTGTGATGAAGTGTTTTGTATGTTAAGATGCATAGCCTCTTGTGGTTAATGGGGAATCATTGGAGGACATTAAACATAAAGTTACATTACTGAAGACCTCTTTAAGATCTACCTGAAGCAGGTGGCTGGGGGGAAAGGAGAGAGTCAGTATGCTCTGGTAATTATCTAGGAAAACAGTTTATGAGTGCTTGGACTAAGACACAGGTAATGTTTGTAAAAGAAAGAGGAGATTCCAGGCATATTTAGTTACAGGATTTAGTGACATGAATTCAAGAACTCTTATTTTTGAAAAAAGTATGCTTTTTCTGTATGCAGGTTACATACAGATTTGGGTGAATTCTGACTTATGTGGGGTTCAAGTTTGAATGAACTCAGCACCAACAAACAAGCTCTCAGAGGATACTCTTGAACTCAAAGACACCGATGACTAATCGCAGCTTTCCCAGGCTCTTCCTAGAGGCCTGCCTCAAGTAATAATCTCAGCTCATGGATTTCAAATTTTCAACAATCTCAAATGACTTTAAGAAGTTAATATTTAGAAGATGCCAGCCAGCACCCTATGCTTGATGACTTTTGCATGCGTGACTGGAAAGAGAGAACAAATCAGTACTTAGTGTTACAACTCTTTAGCATATAAAGAAATTTCTGCTGAGTGAGAGTTAAATACTTCTGTACTGGATTTCAGAGTAATCAAACTTATGGCAGACCCAACTTGCCTACTAAGTGGAGAAAAATACAGTGCCATGTAGGACATATTTTACTAAGTTTAGCCAGAGGCATTTCTCCAATATTAGTCTCAGAAATAGATAAACACAAAGCTTTCTCTGTCCAATTTCTCTATAATCTCACAGGCTCCCCATTGGAGCACATCTAGTAATAGGATGGTCCAACTTAAGACTTTTTGACTTCTCAGTGATGCCAAACTGATACCCATTCTGTAGAAGCTGAACTTCAAATTTTGATATTTTCCTAGGCCACCAATATGCGGTATGCGTTCTTTCATAATGCTGGGCAGAGGCAGTGAGCTGCGGCTCCCAATCAGACATATGATTGCGAGGGTAAACAATGGATACTCTAGGTGTACTGCATTGATTTTCAACCTTTTCAACTCATGGTACACACAAACTAATTACTAAAATTCTATGCCACACAAATATATTTATAGCCCATCTGACCATAAAAGGTATAATTTTGATTAATTTACAAAAAAAAATAATAGTAGTAATAACCTATCCTTTTTGCTCCAGAGTGATTTTTTTTTTAAATCAGTTGCAACCTCTTTATGCAACGTGACCACTGAGATGCAACTCTATTATATGACATATATTTTTATGGTTCAAGACAGGGCATTCACACTGGATGGCTATTGTGTTGACTACTATCATTTTTTTTAAGTTTGACACTCTAACTGAAAAGAGGTCAGTGACCCTGACTATGTAAGCAGGCATTGCATGTTTTAAAACATGCCTGTTTTAGCTGTAGTCGGTGTCACTCAGTAGTTAGAGCATTGGCCTGAGCACCAAAAAGTCAAGGGTTTGGTTTCCTGTCAAGGGCATGTGCCTAGGTTGCAGGTTTTATCCTGGCCCTAGTCAGGCTTGCGGGAGGCAAACAATTGATGTGTCTCTCTTATGTAGATCTTTCTTTTTCTTTCACTCTCCCTCCTCCTCACCTCACCTCCCTCCCTTCTACGCTTTCTAAAAATCAATGGAAAAAATATCCTTGGGTGAGAATTAACAAAAAATAAGTACAAAATTCTTATAGCACACATGGGTCATGAATTCATGAATTCGGGGTACAGTATGTCATGGCAAACCAGTAGAAAATCACTGATATACTGTGTTGCCAATGTTTTTTCTTTTGTTGTTGTTTGTTTTTAATATTGTATTTAAGCACATTTTAGGTAGGCTAGTCTAGGATAGTCTATGATGTTTGGTAGGTTAGGTGTATTGAATGCATTTTAGACATGATATATTAAATTTATGATGGTTTTATTAGGATATAACCCTATCACAAATCAAGTAGCATCTGTATTAAATTTCCATGTCTCCTATAAAATATTTTGTGGTGGCATTGCAGAACATCCATGTGCCTCATATCACACAAAACTGAATTGCAATATTAAAAGTGCACATACAGTATCAGAAGTAATTGTATAATGAGAAGAGATAGAAAAATATCACAGGAATACTTTTCAGTGGTAGGTGATGATAACACAGAATTTCAATTACTCTTATGCTCATGGAAATAAGAATTGATAAGTGACTTAGGAAGGCCAAATACTATAGAGGTAATACAGGGCTATTTCCCTACCTAGTCTAATAGAAAATCAACAATATCAGTCTGCTAGCAAAATCAGAGCAAATGTTAACAATAGACTAGTAAGACTGTGTGAAGATAAATTCAGATATGAAATTGGCTTAATTACAAAAGGAAACAGAACTACCTGGTGTGCATTTATATGGAATGGCTTGAAGAAAATGATCCCACTGGGAAAAAAAATCAGGTCTTACAGTTATCCTCCATGGGTCATCTGAAATTTGAACAGCAATGAAATAAGCTGATAATAATACAGTGTGATAATTTTAATGAAATCCAAATGTCAGAAATGACAACTGCAAGTCTTTTTATCAGTAAGCTTAAGAACAGTATTAAGAACACGAAGTACACTTTTTTATTATTATTTGTAAAAGCAGGACCAGGAAGGTGAAAAAGATGAATTATTCTAATTTGAAAAGGAATAAATATCACAACCTGATTGTAGTACTTTTATATTGGATTTTTCTAAATAAATGGCACAACAGTACAATACACTTTATTTTCTTATTAAAGTAGAAAAGAACATTGACTTTCAAATTCTTCATACTGGAGAGCTTTTTGAGAATGTGTTTGCATTACACATTTGAGATGGAATGCACAACCGTTTTGTAGTCCTTATTTCACAGACAGTTACTCCAAACACCTTTATTTTTTTCTTCCCATAACAACTGGGGATATCTACTGTGTAAGACTCAAGATTAACTACTTCCCCTGCCTGCAAAGAAACAAAAAAAATGTATAAACGTGATCTATAAAGTAGGAAAACAGAAATCCTGTTCTATTAAAGCGTAGAGAAGGGATGGGCATGCATCTAGAAGTGGGAGATGGTTTCAGGGGTTCATGCTGATGGACAGTGGAGGATGGGGAAAACTGTGATAGATTACATTGAGGTTTAGGGAAGATTTTATTGGAAGAAACTGAAGGCCTGGGGGAAAGAGATGAGGGAGGGGTTCAGTGGGGGGGGGGGGAAGGTACAACTGTGATACTGGAACAATAAAGATCAAGTTTTTAAAAAGACAAATAGGATTATTTATTAGTATGTAGAAGCATGCTTAAGAAATTAAGTTTGAATTAAGGAGAGTTAAAAAGGTTGTATGTACCAGTTAAGAGTTTAGACAAGTTGGATTTTATTTGTGACAGGGAAATCAAAGAAATGAAAGCGAAAATAATTACGGAATAGGTATACAGTATTTTATGTGTTTTATTATATCATCCATACAATGCCTGTAAGATGGAGTTATTAAAAACAAGGCTCACGTTAGTTGCCCAGCGAAGTATATTTTACAAGGAGCAGAATTAGGATAGGAACTGCTCACAACTAACTTTGAATGGAAAGCACTCTCCCTTGTATTATACTCTAACATTCTTAACTTCCTCTGAGAGGTGGAGCTAAACTATTTTAGAGCGGTGGAAATAGGATTTCACTGTGTGTGCAGTTTTCAAAGTGACCTTACAAAAGCAACCAATAGCCACTTGGATTCTTCTGTCCTGATTTTTAAAATAGTCCTATCTCTTTATACTCACATCATATATTCAGCTAAAAAGGTTGCTAAATGAAATCTTGATGCAATGGATAGTATTAAATCTCAGACAAAAATAAATTGCCTACCTTTCTTTACATCACAAACAAGTATATTTGGTAATGAAAATTTGGGTACTGTGAAGCATATGATATTTGTCCACAGAACATGACATTTTCATAGAACACAAAAAGCACACATTTCTTCCAAATGGAGGCAATGAATGGTAGCATAGAGGAGAGGGCTGAATAGATAGAGGGAAGTTTGAAAAACTCCTGATACTCTATTAATTATTGGTCTAAAGCACATGTGTCAAACACAAGGCCCGCGGGCCAAATCCAGCCTGCCAGGCCTTGCAATGTGGCCCGCACCGTGCTGTCATCACTGCACTCCGCTGTCAGTTTATGACATTGTCAGTTTATGACTGTTCAGTAAACCATTCGGCCCGCGATTTAGGCTGGATTTTAGATTTTGGCCCCTTCTCTGATTGAGTTCGACACCCCTAGTCTAAAGGCATAGACATTCAGACTTGGTCCTCTCAGATAGTCATGTATGATGGGCATGTCAAGTGCCCAATTTTATGTAAGATGGGATATGTTAAAATATATAATTAACATGTTGAACATTCAATGTGTTAAATGTCTTTTCCTGGAGATATCATTTTAATTTATTAATTCTTCTGCCTAGCTCAAAATAAATATTGTACATACTTGAAAGAAATTATGTACAATAAAAATCACAATTATCAACACACAGACATGTGTTCTGTAAACCACAAATTATTTTTCCTTCATATTATGATATAGCAAACTTCCAGTTTTTCAATTTAATTAGGATCTATTCTAGTTCAGTCTCATCCAGTTTTCCAGTATGAATGGCATGCCTGTTATTTTTCATAATCATCTCTGGAAATCTTAATCAAATATAAGATTAAAAATGCTATTTTTATTCATAATACTTCTTTATAAAGCCATGTGGTAAAGAATATTTAAATAAAGAATTCAATAATTCACAACTTCACTTGAAAAATCCTATATACTTTACATCATTATCTCATTAAAGGTTAACCAAAAACTTTTGCAGTGAGTCATGGTAGGATTTCTTGATATTCAGAAAGTTGTTATTCTGCTCCTTACAGTTTCACTGAAACCCCATTTCTCATGTCTAGGTAACTTGCCACAGCATACAGTAATACTTTAGAAAGGCTAAAATGTTTAATGTATATCTTGGTAGGACACATACACCTAACCATCGGAGAGAATAAACACCAGGAGATGTTAAATATATGTGGCTGTTGACTTAAATATATTGAGTGATTTCTTCCTTTAGTCAACAGTATTGTTCAGGATGATTTGTATTTATTTTTATTATTTTTTATTTTAAAAATATTTTTATTGATTTTTCACAGAGAGGAAGGGAGAGAGATAGAAAGAAACATCAATGAGAGAGAAACATCGATCAGTTGCCTCCTGCACAACCCCTACTGGGGATGTGCCCGAAACTAAGGTACATGCCCTTTACTGGAATCGAACCTAGGACCTTTCAGTCCACAGGCCGACGCTCTATCCACTGAGCCAAACCGGTTTTGGCTATTTGTGTTTATTAAATTAATACATCCTTCAAAATGTTGAAGTCAGATGAATGTCATAACTAAAGCAGTGGAAGGACAGCTCAGAGTAGATATTGGATACCACCCAAAATCATGGGGCAAGGCAAGTAAGTAGACGTTCTCATAGCAAGGGCCAGGGGCACATTTAGAGGTCCATATTAGAGGAGCAGACATTAAGAGCAGTTGGCAGAGTGAAAGGAATGTAAACACAAATAGGAAGTATAAAGTAAATGCTTGAATTCATTTCTATGGGTGATTCACATACTGGTAAAGCAGACAGATAGGGGACAGCATTCAAGCTGATATTGTTAATTTATTAGTTTGTCATATTATTATAGTCTTAATGTGTACCCTCAAAGTAAAACATGGGCTTAACCTAGAGTAGATTGCTTAATGTGCCTGGCTCTGAAGGTTAGAGAAATGCCGGTATTAAAAATAGTCACATAATTTACTCAAGCAGCCTTATGCCTGGAGCCTCCCCAACAGAGAAATACCCTCCTTTTCAACTGTATTAGCAGTGTGATGGCTTAGCGCTTATAGAATACTTTTATCATACAACTAGAGGCCCAGTGCACAAATTCATGCACCTTGAAAGGAACTGTGGGCCTTGAGGCTGCAGTGGGCACATAGGCAGATCTTGGCCATTCTTCCTGCCCCCACCTGGCCCCTCACACTGGGGCCCCTGGACCCCTCTAGGCTGGTAGCTAGCTCACATCGCCACCTCTCCCACAGGCTGAGGGCACCAGCCCCGCTCCCACCCACTGATGGTGCGGAGTGATTAGGGCTGGCTCCAGCAATGGGTGTGAGACTGGTGTTGTCAGCAAGGGTGAGCAGTGGCTGCTGTCCTGATTGCCCCTCAGGAGCAGGGGGAGGTGGAAAAGCACTGAGGGGCAATCAGAGCCAATGCCAGGTGCCAGCAGTGGGTGAGAGTGGGGCTGGCGCTGGCACAGGTGCAAGCATCCAGCAGGATAGCAGTGAGTGGGAGCAAAGAATTTTCAGTAACCTCCAGAGGCTGGCTCCAATGACAGCAACCGTTGCCCTGCCTTGCTCTGGCACCCCTACTCACCTGCTCTACCATCATGCCATGGTCTATATCCACCATGTTCCACACTCTGCTGCATGCTGCAGACACCTGCTATGCTCTGTGCATGCCCCCTGGTGGTCAGCACACATCATAGTGACCAGTTGTTCAGTTGTTTGGGTGTCCCACCATTCGGTCTATTTGCATATTAGGGTTTTACATATATAGATAAGGTGGTTGAAAAAGTCCTTGGGAAATATGTGTATAAAGCCAGACTTATTTCATAATGCCAAAAATAGTACTTTAATGAAACAGCCATTAGTATATGCACATACATTCGTTCATTGTTCATTATTTTAAAAATTAAATTTATCCAGTCTCTCATACATTCTTTTCTGCTCTGGAGCTATTTTAGTGAACACAGCCAATTAAGTCCGTTTTTTTCTCTCATGGAATCTATGTTTCAGTAAGGGTAAGGCAATCATAAAAATTATAGCTACATAAGTAAATAAATACAGGGATGGGAGAAAGTAGGTTTACAATAATTCATATGGAAAAAGATATGCAGGTTATCATTATTACCAGCCATCATTACCTAAAAGGTAGATGATAGCTAAGGATACAAACTAGTAACAACAACAATAGCAGTAATAAGACAAATGATATAAATAATGAATACAATAATTAATAAATAGTAATACAAGAATAAAATCTGTTTTGTACTATAAACCTAGTTTTGCACACTCCTGTACATAGCTATGTAACACGTTCTATGAAGAAAAATCAAGCAGACTCAGGGGCAGTAGTGAAGTGACTGGTGTTGGTGGAGTGTTTGTGCTATTTCATACTACTGGGCATAGTCTGGCATGCATTTCAGAAAAGACCAGATTTGAGCTGAGACGTGGATTAAGAGAAGGAGCAGGACGTTTATACGTATGGGGAAGTAGGTATAGTAAAACATAGGGCCCTGGGCTGGGAATGTTTGCACGTATTTGAAGAAATACCAGGGTCTGTCCGGCTGAGTCAGTGTAGGAGCTAGTGAGTGATATGACACGAAGTCACACAGTATGTGTACTCCTAGTAAACCATGGAGAAAACTGAATTATATTTTGTCTGTAGTGGGAAACCATTTAAATTTTAGGCAGAGTACTGACATGACTTGACTTAGATTTTATTTGGATCGTTTTAGATGATAGATGGAAATAAAGCATAGGAGAGTAAGTGGGAAGCAAAAAGATCAGCTCAGAAGCTATCAGTGTGCTGAATAAATGCCTGTTGTTATTCAAGCACCAGGCAATTCCTCCAATTAGCTTTGGCATCACAAAAAAAATAATTATATTAACTAGCCTATTATGTTCCCTGATATCATACTAATCGTATTTAAAGACATGAGTGATTCAAATCTATACAGCACCACTAAGAGTTGCGGGCACTTCAGGCTCCATTTTACACCCGGGAAATGGAGTCTGAGAGAAGTTCTTGAAACTCATGATTAAATTAGAATTGCTGCAGAAAAAGATGGTGGTTAAAACATGCAGTCAAGTCCAAGGCTTCTGTCTAATATGTAGCAGCAGACACATTAAGTTTCTATTCTTCATTTTCCTTTACAGTTTACTATAAAGTTTACTTCAGTAAAACATTTTCTCCAGTAGGTGTTATTCAGGTTAAACAAGGTGATTTGTATGAAATGTTCATCACCAAGCCTGTATTATAGTAAGTGCTCAGTCAAATTTAACTGTTATACTTCAAAAGTCATCTTCAACATAACATTCAAAGTTTTCAATAGTCAATTAGTTCAAGCTGCACCATCCAATCATGTGTCTGACTCATAAACATACATAACCCTTTATAGTCAACTCTTGTCTGGGCATAGGGACATCTCCCTCTGTAAGTGGGCTACATTTTGTCTTCTGGCCCCCTAAGTTCCTCTTTATATACTTACTGGCATCATCCGATTTTTTTTTTTTTTTTTGCACTAGAAAATTATTCCCATCTGGATTCCAAAAGCCTCTACTTTCTTCTTTTAAAAACTATTTTTATTGATTTCAGGGAGAAAGGGAGAGGGAGTCAGAGAAAGAAACATCAATGATGAGAGAGAATCATTGATTGCCTGCCTCCTCCACGAACCCCATTGAGGATCAAGCCCGCAACCCAGGCATGTGTCCTGACTGAGAATCGAACAATGGCCTCCTGGTTCAGAGGATGAAGCTCAACCACTGAGCCACATTAGTGGGCCAAGAGGTTCTACTTTCCAAAGTAAGGACTCAGCAGGACACAGGACATTAACATAAGAAATCATGTTTTACAATCTCCCCGGAAAGATCAAAATGACTGTTATCATCAAATAAATTTTAAAATGTGTTCTTACATCCATAGCACCATTTTATAAGAAGGGTGCCCACAAAAAGCAATATATATATGTAGGGCTTATATATTCTCTTATACAGTATTTGAGGTTAGCAATTCATGTATTATAATCCAATTAGAAAGTAAAATGGACTTAATCACTTAGCTCAGATCAAAGAATATAAGGCAGCAAAGAATTTAATTAAAATTAATAATATAATTGCCTGCATTATTCAATGCCTAATGTAGGGTATTTCATTTTAATTTAAAGTTAGCTCTCACGTTCACAACATGGTCCCATCCTTGTCACTGATTGCTATGAAATCTGATAACCCCACAGCAAATCCTTCCTGTGTTGTTGTTGCCCAATTCTAAGTAATAGATTTAACTGTTCAATAAAGAGAGGTCGGAGAGT
Organism: Pipistrellus hanaki; assembly: GCF_964339955.1. Classification (NCBI taxonomy): domain Eukaryota; kingdom Metazoa; phylum Chordata; class Mammalia; order Chiroptera; family Vespertilionidae; genus Pipistrellus; species Pipistrellus hanaki. The sequence goes on along the minus strand of NC_140513.1, from coordinate 49,463,615 downwards.
TCACTCTGCTACATGTTTGTATTGAATTTCTTTAGCCTGTCTCTTATTTCAGCCTGATTAATATGCTTCAGATGTTCCTGAGTAGTGCAAATGATCTATGAAATGCACACAGCCATGGGCCATATTTATATCGAGTGAGAGCAGCTCCCGAGTAAATCAAGAATGCTCATAGATGCCCTTAAACCTCACTTAAAATATGTTTACAAAGTAGTATTTATTTTAATGTTTGGACTAAATTGATCCCTCAGTGCAGTCCAAGGAATACATTGAAATCATTTTGTTGGGAACATGTAAAGAAAAAAAAAAATCTAGCTAATTTATGAATGTAAAGTTTCCACTGTTAACTTCTATGTTTGTGTGATGTGCACATATGCACAAAAGAGGCATTACACATCCAGACCAAAACAGAATAAGCTTTTTGTTAGTTGGTGAGGGAGCCTGAGTCAGTCTTTTAGCTCCCAGGCAGAAATGACATATTTCCATCAACTGTTAGACTTGCCTAAACATCTTTCCTGAAAATAAATAAAAACATTTTACCATTAAACGTATATATTGATTTTATGCTTCATCATTATTTAAAATAAATATTTTTATGATGTTTTGATTCCTAACCAGCAACTGGATCTACAGTTAAAATAAAATAAAAAGATCTCTCTCTCTCTCTCTCTCTCTCTCTCTCTCTCTCTCTCTCTCTCTCTCTCTCTCTCTCTCTCCATATATATATAAAGCTAAGCATCCATGCAAATGGTAGCTAAAATGCACACAGCTCTACTCGGAAGCTGCCATGAAGCTCACTGACCATTTAAAAATAAAGGGCGCCAAGGACCTGGTCCCGACAAACCAACTCTTGGCTTTCCCCAAGTGGGACAGAGGCCCTGCCACCACCCCGAAGCCACACCCCACCTAATCACAGCCAAAGCTGCCAAGAACCCATCGTGCAAAATGAGGCCCACAGCCCAGCCCAGCCTATAAATGATCAATTTAGGTACCTGGTAATGACATCACATAGCAACACTTGGCTTCCTCTCCCTAGTAACTAGCCTCCTTGGAGTTTCTTCAGTCCAGGAACATGACTTGCCTTATAGCCAGGTGCAAACATTTCACAGTCTAACCAAATGTCTGTGCCTCATCTCATTTGATCCTCACAGATGTCCTAGGGTAGGTAAATAGGAGACTCAGTAGAATCCTATTTTCTTTTCATTAGCCAGAAAATGAAGATTTAAAAAGTTTAGAAACTTGACCCGACTGAAAGTAAAAAAGAAATGATGGACCTTGAAAATGACTTCAGGTTTTTTCACTGTGAGGAATATAGTCAAACACTACTGCAGTTAAATATTTTACCCTTTGTAAATATTTGATCTACAATAATACTCTGATTCATGTTGATATTTACTGCTGTGTTGCTGACAGTTACCTGAAAGAGAAGTTTGGGTGCTTCACTGGGCTGGAAAAAGTTTAGGTAAATCAGAAAGCAGGTCTAATTAAGCAAGCTTATTCTATATCCTATAAAATAAAAGCATAATATGCAAATTGACCAAATAATGGAATGACTAGTCAGGGTCAGGGCGGGGGGGAGGGGGAGAGGAGGGGGAGGCACGGTGAGCAAACAGTACCAGACCAGGCAAGGTGGGTGCCAGTGGGCAGAGGGAAGGGATAGAAATTGGGGGGCAGCGGTGACTGGTGGTGGCAGAGGGGCAATCAGGTGACCGGGTTGGCTGCTCACTGGCCAGCATTCTTCCCTGTTGGGCCTGCAGGTCACCTCCTGCAGAGGGAGGCCACCAGTGGCAGCAGGAAGGCAATGGGGGACTAGGGTCGGCCACTCGCTGGCCAGTGCCAGCCCCTGATCAGCATACTGGTCACCTCCCACAGAAGAAGGCCACTGGTGGTGGTGGCAGGGTGCAGAGGGTCAGGGCCGCCTGTTCTCTGGCTGATACCCTCCCTTGATGGGCCTGCAGGTTGCTTTAAGCAGAGGGACATCCCCCAAGGGCACCTGGTTTGTGAGAGGGTGAAGGCCAGGCTGAGGGACTATCTCCTCTCTACACCCTGCCCCCACTCCAGTGCATGAATTTTCATGCACTGGGCCTCTAGTATATATATATAAACAGCTCAGTTGACTCGAGCATACATGATATTTTAAGCTGTCTCTGGTGCCAATCACACAAGTGTGTTTCAATCTGTCATTGTCCATTGTGAATTTGGTTGACACTTCTATTATAAAGAAAGGGCAAATAGTGATATTAAAATATTTTTTCTAATTAATTTCCTTTCAGTGTGCACAAATCTGTGCACTGGGAAACTAGTAAGTGTTATAAAGGCCTTAGAATGGCAGGAGCATCTTTGGGAGAATAATCATAATCAGTTGTAGTTATCCAGGTGAGAACAACGTGATGACTGACAAACAACAGACAAAGCCAAAATGGATGACTTAGATGAGGATAAAACCGAAAAGAAGCTTAAATAGGGAAAAAAATGGGTTTAGGGAAAGTTTGCAAGTATGAGAAACTGGGAAATCTTTAACATGGAATGTATGCACAGGCCTTTTTTTGCAATTATGTTCTCATGGGCTTCTTAAAGCATCTTAAAGCCATGAATATTAAACTTGAGCCTCTCAGTCTATAGAAGCCATCTCTGGAGGTCAAATCTCCAACTCCTATCAGAAATTAGAAAAAAAAATTGTAGAACTATTATTTGGTGAATTATTTTGCATAAAAATATTTTCTGTAAGAGTCTGATTAAGCTCCATTAACAAACCTAAACTGGCTTGATCTGATTAGCTAATACCTCAGTGATTGAAATGTGTGATTACACACAGCAGGGTCATTCTGTTATGGAGAAAATTCATGTAGTCAATATTTCTCTTGTCGCGGTGCTTAAACTGAAGCACTCCCTGGTTGTTCTACCTGGTTTATACAACTCCCTGAGAATACACATAATCAAACTCCCACTCCGGTTGGGATTGAGCATTGAGCCACAACATTTTCTTGCCTTTGGAATGTTTCTCTTGATGCTAAAGCAGTTGGTTTTTGTAAGTGTTACCATAGTGACTCTGTGTCAATATAGCAGGAGACTATTTCAGTACATGTTGAATTAGCATTTTGTTGCCTATTGTATATTAAATCAGACACACTCATTATTTTTTATTTGAGCTATGGATGAACATTTTTAAAAAAATATATATTTTATTGATTTTACTCAGAGAGGAATTGAGAGGGACAGAGAGTTAGAAACGTCGATGAGAGAGAAACATCGACCAGCTGCCTCTTGCACACCCCCCACTGGGGATGTGCCTGCAACCAAGGTACATGCCCTTGACTGGAATTGAACCCAGGACCTTTCAGTCCGCAGACCAATGCTCTATCCACTGAGCAAAACTGGTCCCGGCGAACATTTTTTCTTAATTTATATTTTTGTTGAAAGTATTACAGATGCCTCCCCTTATTTCCCCCACTGACGCCCTCCATCTGCTCCCACCCCCTCCCCAGGTTTTCCTGGCAAGATTACTTGTCTGTGGCTATGCATATATGCATGTAAGTTCTTTTTAAAAAATATGTATATATTATTGATTTTTTTACAGAGAGGGGGAAAGAGAGAGAGTTAGAAACATCAATGAGAAAGAAACATCAATCAGCTGCCTTCTGCACACCCCCTATAGGGGATGTGCCCACAACCAAGGTACATGCACTTGACCGGAATGGAACCTGGGACCTTTCAGTCCGTAGGCTGATGCTCTATCCACAGAGCCAAAGCGGTTTTGGCCATGTAAGTTCTTTAGTTCATCTCTTCCCCTACACTTTCTCTCTGAAATATGTCAGTCTACTACATTCTTCAATGTTTCTAGATCTATTTTGTTTATCAGTTTATTTTGTTCATTAGATTTCACATATAAGTGAGATCATGTGATATTTGTCTTTCTCTGGTTGGCTTATTTCATTAATTGTCTCTCCAGGTCTCTCCATGCTGTTCAAAGGGTAAGAGGATTTTAATTGCAACAGTCCATCAATTTTGAGATGGAGAGAGAGACATAATTGAGCCTATTGGACAGATCAAATAGGATGGTCTGATAAATTCCTCATACACCAAAAAGGGAGGGAAATAAAGTACAAAACTGATGACAACTAAGAAAATTAAGGACAAGTCTGTACTTCTTGGAATTAAATGTTGTTGGGAGAAGTCAAATACTAACTGAGGAAAATGTCATTATTGTCCTGACACATCTACCAGGGATGAATTAGTCTGCTGTGTAGAGAACACAACATTCAGATGTCTTATTGGGGAGATGAACATTTATTATGTTATTTTTAGAGGACATGTTGTGACATCTCTATTTTTGGGGGGAAAAGCATTTGTTTGCATGTAGTTGGTTATGAAGAATTGAGAAAAATAACTGGAAAATCTTAAGACACAAAATATATAGTCTTATCTTTCTGATTGGATTGTCATGACTGAATGTCAAGATTAAGCAAATAATTTAACCTTGAGCTTTCTGAGTATACCTCAACTCAGACTCTGAGTCATCTTTGATAATTGAATAATTGGAAACATTCACTTTATTAAAGAATTGTCCTGCCTTCCCACCAGGGCAGGTGTTTCATATTACTCTTTCTTTCAAAATAGTTATCTCCATTAGTGAGTATTCATTTATTTTCTGTTATTATTTGGTTAATGTCTGACTCCTTCAGTCAGCAAGGTCTGTGAGACAAGAAATATATCTGTTTTTGCTCATCCTAAGAGCCTAGCAAAATGCATGGATCTTATTGCACTCTCTTTAAGTGGTTTTCGAATGTGTTTGTAAAAGGCTTATTTTTTTAAACCATTCACGTAAAAAGAAAGAAATGTGTAGTATTTTGAGAAAAATATAGGTTCAAGGAAATTGATTTCACAAATGACAAAACCACTTTAAAACATCAATGAGAAAGAATTAACTTAGCCACATTGCTTTGTTAGTGTAGACTAACCTTTGTAACAAATAGACCCTACATGTCTATTGATGCAAACAAAACAGAAGCATATTTTCCTGCTCAGTTACAATAAAAGGCCATTTCAGGCAGGCAGGGAGGGGCTTTGCTCCAGGTATTATTCTGCAGCTCATGCCTATGATCTCTGTACTGTCTTGCTCACATGCTTTCCTTGGTCACTCTGTTGATAATCGCCATATTATTCAACCAGAAAAATGAAAGAGAATGGGGATTGCATGGTTTGAGGTTTTTCTAGACAGGTTTAAAAATGACACCCATCATTTCAGTGAGCTCAAATCCTGCTCAGTGACCTTAACTGATCACAAGAGCATAGCTGTGGGCCCATGGTATGCTCAGGCAGAGGGGAAAACCAGTCTTGGTAAAGAGCCAGTAACTAACCTTTGCTATAGACAAGGTATGGGATGTCATCGCTTAGAAAATCTAACAGAATACCTTTCAAGAAAAGTAGAAAAGTTTGCGAATGCAAAATTATTAACGCAAATGTTATTGATCTGTGTTATAAGTTGTCTGACAAAGAGAAAACAGACATATCTCTAAAGCTGAAAATTTGGACTGGATTGTAGGAAAAAATTCGCTAGGTGATCATTGCCCTTCAAGGAAGAAATCCTCTCTGGCATATTATCCAAGCAGAGGCTGGAATATCTTCTCTGAAAGCTTCCCATAATTGCTTGCCTGATTATTCAGAAGTTCCATGTGCATTATGATTTAATGATGTGGCTTCTAAGGCAGCTATAGGGAAGAGAAAATCTAAAATCATTAGACTCCCCAGACTATAAGTATAGACCTGCCTTTTGAGCAGGGCATTTCCCCAACTAGAAAAAGATTTTTAAAACTCTGAGTAAGAAAGGAAAAATATCACTCATTCTGTTTCCCCCCCCCCCCCTTACCTCAAATGTTCTTTTATAGAATTGCTTTAAACATTAAAGTACATAAAATGTGCCATTAAATTGTAGTACTTTATATATGGCTATTTTAATAAGAAATTGTGTTTTAAAATATTGACTAAAGGGTTGTAAACTACAATATGTCTCCAGTTCCTTCTTTCCTTTATGTTCAGGGACCAATTATTTCTAAAATGTGGGCTGAGCACTTGCTGTAACACTGCTCAGTTAAACTTGGTTCATGTAGACTATCAGTCAGGGTCCTATGAAAAACCGGTTGTCAGATAAAAAACAATAAGGAGGATTTAATGATACTACTATCAATTTATAAAAGTGTATGTAGGACTAAGGAAGCTAAGAAGGAACTGGCAAAGGCCAGAAGGGAGAGGAGACAGTGTGGTTTTCATGACCTATTCATAGCTGTTTTGTAAGAAAGGAACTTCCCCACTAGAGGAATCTGACTCAGTCTACCTTATGCCCTATAAGGATTGGGGCTCAAATATTAAGCCCCTTTCTAGTCTTCCACACTGCTGTTCCACCAGACAGCCAGGTAACTGAGGATGAAATCCACAGAATTCAGCATCATGGGACAAGACACAAGGTAGAGAATATACCTAATAGGACAAACATAGAATACTCAGAACAGATGCAAGGACATTTGTGAAGAGACAATCATAATGTATATAATATAGCAAGCACAAATATATCCATGAAATTATATATTTTGTTCATTGTAAAGAGTGTGAATATTTTTCTTCAAGCATACATTTGAAAGTTTGAAAGAGAAAGGCTTGAACCTGCCTAAGATTTCCTTATCAGAAATAGATGAGAGTTTCTGAAGTGTGCTTTTTTGATCCCTTGTGTGATCATGACACAATAGAGCAGCATAGGAGATGCCAAGGCTGACAGCCAAGAACCCTGATAAAACATGAGTCTGTCTCTACTCCCTGTTCACTGAGAGAAAGAGTGGAGAAGAGGAGTCAGAATAGCGACCTAGAAGAGTTAATGGTGTCCAAGTTTGGCAGAGAGTATTGGCTGAATAATGTTCAAGATACCCAGACTAATGATCAGAGTCCAGAATTTCTAACCCCACAGCATTGTCAGTTGAGGCTTAATTGGCATCAATCTGACTGGGAATGGCTATAACTCAGGATTGTATACACGACAGGTCCAGAGGGGAAAACTGGTGTTGGATTAAGCAGAGAAAAAACAGAGGAGATCTTGGCAGGCAGGCAGAGCTCAGAGGATACCAGCAATAGGCAGGTACGAAAGAAGACTACAAAAGTGTTGATCAGCCATTAGAGAGGTCCATTACAGTAGCTTTATTATTATTATACAGATGCTAGATGGATGAATAGAAATTCAATTCCAGGTCTTTTTGTCTCAAGTAAAAAGTCTTTTTGTTGTAACATAGCAAAGAAGAGATAAAGATATCATCAATTAAAATGAGCCCTTCTTTAACAAGTCTGGAAGTTTTACCTAGCAATATCTTTCTTTTTCAATCAAAGCCATTCTGCAGTTGTGATGTACAGCTGTAGGGCTAACAACACAGATGCAGTAGATCACAGCACATCTGGCCAAAAAGTGAAGCACTTTGGTGAAAGACTAAGATATCTATCTCAGATTAAATTTATGAACTAGATATTTTTATATTTTAAAGTATAAATTCTAGAAAATTGTTTTCTTACCACACCTGCAGCTATTTTTTTCCTACTAAGTTACAGTTGAAATGAGTTTGCTGGATGATAGCTAAACTTATTGGGAAAATGATTTCACAATATATATAAATCACACCATCTTGCTGTATAACTTAAAATTATATAGTGATGTATGTCAATTATTTTTTCAGTAAAAGTAGGAACAAACAGCATTGACATACAAACAGACTCTAACTTATCTAATTTAATACCTTCTGGTGTTGCTATTGCTTTCCATGAACTAAAGTCTTCTACTTGAGGACAAAGTAAAAGAATTTACTGAGCCTACCCCTCAAGATATTTTTTATATCATCAGGGAGTTTTATATTAATTTATACTATTATAGTAGGATAAGAAAGGATTTAAATTTCAAAACAAAAGATGTTGGTTAAAATATTGCCTCTCCTATATAGATATATGATGTTGTAAAACTTGCAGTTTATTCAAGCCCATTTCCCCTACTGAAAAATTGGGATACTGTTATCTCTCTCTCTCTTTTTTTTTTTTTTTTAGCAAATTTTTAAAAATTTATTGATTAAGGTATCACATATGTGTCCTTATCCCCCATTGCCCCCCACATCCCTGCTCATGCCCTTACTCCCCTAAAGTCTGTGTCCATTGGATGTGGCTTATATGCATGCACATTAGTCCTTTGGTTGATTTCTCCCCCTCCCATCACCCTCCCCTGCCTTCTTTCTGAGGTTTGATGGTCTGACAGGTGCTTCTCTGTCTCTGGATCTGTTTTTGTTCATCAGTTTATGTTCATTATATTCCACAAATGAGTGAAATCATGTGATATTTATCTTTCTCTGACTGACTTATTTCGCTTAGCATAAAGCTCTCCAGGTCCATCTATGCTGTTGCAAATGGTAGGAGTTCCTTCCTTTTTATAGCAACATAGTATTCCATTGTGTAGATGTGCCATAGTTTTCTATCCACTCATCTTCTGTTAGGCTGTTTCCAAATCTTAGCTATGGTAAATTGTGCTGCTATGAACATAGGGGTGAATATATTCTTTCTGATTGGTGTTTCTGGTTTCTTGGGATATATTCCTAGAAGTGAGATTACTGGGTCAAATAGGAGTTCCATTTTAGTTTTTGGAGGAAATTCCATACTGTTCTCTGCAGTGGCCGCACCAGTCTGCATTCCCATTAGCAGTGCCACCTGTTACTTATGTTCCTAATTCCCCCCCGCCCCATAGTTCTCCTCCATCCAGTTCCCACCCCACCCCATGCTCTTACCCACCCCACTGTCTTCATCCATAGGTGTATGATTTTTGTCCAGTCTCTTCTTGCACCCTCCACACCCTTTTCCCCTCAAGGATTTTAAGTCCACTTCCTTTCTATACCCCTGATTCTATTATATTCACCAGTTTATTCTTTCATCAGATTTTTTATTCACCTGATTTTTAGATTTACTTGTTTATAGATAGATATTTGTTGTTCATAATTTTTATCCTTACCGTTTTCTTTTTCTTTCTCTTCTTAAAGAATACCAGTTAGCATTTCGTATAATACTGGTTTGGTTGTGATGAACTCCTTTATCTTTTCGTATATGTGAAGCTCTTTATTTGACCTTCAATTCTGAATGATAGCTTTGCTGGGTAGAATAATCTTGGTTGTATGTTCTTGCTATTCATCACTTTGAATATTTCTTGCCACTCCTGTCTTGCCTACATAGTTTCTGTGGAGAAATCAGCTGACAATTGTATGGGTGCTCCCTTGTGGGTAACTAACTGCTTTTCTATTGCTGCTTTTAATATTCTCTCTTTGTCTTTTGCTTTTGGCATTTTAATTATGATGTGTCTTGGTGTTATCCTCTTTGGATTCCTTTTGTTTTGGGTTCTGTGTGCTTCTTGGATTTGTAAGTTTATTTCTTTCACCAGGTGGAGGAAGTTTTCTGTCATTATTTCTTCAAATAGCTTTTCAGTATCCTGCTCACTCTTCTTCTGGCAGCCCCATAATTCTGATGTTGATAAGCTTGAAGTTGTCACAGAGGCTCTTTACACTATCTTTAAATTCTTGGATTCTTTTTTTCTTTTTGCTTTTCTAGTTGGGTGTTTTTTTTTGCTTCTTTGTATTTGAAAATTTTGACTTGATTCTTGGGATCCTCTAGTCTCCTGTTGGATCTCTCTGTATATTATTCTTTATTTCAGTCAGTGTATGCTTAATTTCTAGTTGGTCCTTTTTCATATCCTCAAGGGTATCACTAAACTTATTGGCCTTTTCTAGAAAATTCTTGAAAAACCTTATAACTGTGGTTTTGAACTCTGTATCCAGTAGTTTGCTTTCCTCCATTTCTTTCATTTGTGACCTGTTTCTTTGTCTCCACATTTTGGCTGCTTCCCTGCATTGATAGAGTGACTTTGTGTGCTCAGTGTTCTATAGGGCCCAGTGGCTCAGCCTCCCCAGTTATCTGAGGTGGACATTCTCCATGCCTGTGCCTATGTACCTCTGAACTTTACTTGAATAGCTCCTCTGAGTCTCAGTGTGCTTTTCTCTTCCATTCTAGATGCAGAATTTCCACTTAGCCAGCTTTCCTATGGTTCTGGATGATATTATTTTGTCTTTTAGTTCTAGATTTGAAGTGATTGTGCATAGCAGCAAGTTCAGGTGTTTACCTATGCCACCATCTTAGTTTTTCCACAAGGATTCCTTTTTCTTCACATCTTCACCAGCACTTATCCTTTGTTGATTTATTGATGATAGCCATTTTGACAAGCATGAGATGGCACCTCATTGTCTTTTTTATTTGCAACTCTTGAATGATAAGTGACTTTGAGCATGCTTTCATAAGTCTCTTGGCCTTCTCTTTGTCCTCTTTGAAAAGAGTCTATTGAGGTCTGTTGCCCATTTTTTAATTGGATTTTTTATCTTCCTTTTGTTAAGTTATATGAGTTCCCTGTAAATGTTGGAGATTAAACCCTTATCAGTAATAAAATTGGCAAATATGTTCTCCCTGCTAGTGGGCTTTCTGGTTGTTTTATTGATAGTTTCTTTTCCTGTGCAGAAGCTTAATATTTTGATGTAGTCCCATTTGCTTATTTTTTCTTTAGTTTTCATTGTCCTAGGAGCTGTATTAGTGAAGATGTTGCTTCAGCATATGTCTGTGATTTTGCTGCCTGTGGATTCCTCTAATATTTTTATGATTTCCCATCTTATATTTAAGTCCTTTATCCACTTTGAGTTTATTTTTGTGATTGGTATAAGTTGGTAGTCTAGTTTCATTTTTTGCATGTATCTGTCCAATTTTCCAAAAACCATTTATTGAAGAGGCTGTCTTGATTGCATTGTATGCTCTTACCTACTTTGCCAAATATTGAGCATAGTGGTAGACAATGGTCATAAAATCACTGTTTATATGCAGTGACAGAGCCCCACAATATCAGTAGACTCCCTTGGTTTGGGGACTGTTTGTGGAATTGAGATGTGTGGACTTTGGGGCCAGACTGCAAAAATTCAAATCCCAATTTGCCTTTAGTTGCTATAAGATTTGAGTAAGTTGCTATTCAACATTTGTGTGATTTAGTTTCCTAAAATTTAAAATGGAATAACAATAGTACTGACTCAAGAGATTTTTGTCAAGATTAAGTTAGTTAATGCAAGTGCCTGGCAGCTTATAAGAAGCCCTCTATTAAAATGGCAAATAAAATATTGCTGTTTTTATTAACAATTTCTTTCACATATACAGCTGCAAAATTTAAGCTTCCATTAAATGTTCTGAATAGAAAATAAGTTTTGTTTTCAAAACTTGCCATGAGACAAAAATTTTAATTGTGTGATATAATTCTGAAGGAGACATGACCTTAGTAGCATTGCATATTTATTACATATTGAGAATTTATTGAGTTGATATTTAAATATGATATACCATCTTCTATTGATCATCATTATTCTTTTCCCCTTTCATTGCTCTTGTCTGAAACCTGCGGATAAAAATATGCTTGGTTCTGTTTAGCAGGTTTAATTGAAATTAGGCTAGACTGTCAGAAATAAGGAAAATTAGGAAACAGAATTTTAGCTTCTACAGGTTAAAAACCATGAGAAATCACATGAAATTACACCTTTTGAAATGGCCAACAGGCAATCTTGTCTTCAAAAATACAAGAAATGCATTTCCAAAGAGAGAGTTCATTTGTTTTTACTGCTGGAATGTTGAGTTTATGATCAAATGGATCACTCAGCAACAATAAACAGCAGCATAATGATGGCAAACAACATAGCTTGTGTACCTGTGTCCTGCTGCACCCCAAAGCCCTTCACATAGTATCTCTCCACTCATGGAAAGACAGAAGTTCATTTGGACTAAATTATCAAATTTTTCATGTAAAAGAAATCATAATAAAGAGATTATTAAATTATTTTAGGCTACATTTCAAATCAATGTCAAAACTCAAACAAACTTCTGGCCTTCTGAGTTTCAGTTTTCTTTATTATTATTATTTCTTTATTATTATTTTTTTCTTTCCATTTTCTTTAATACCTCAAACACCAGGAAAACCCTTTCCCTTCCTGGCTGTTTCTGAAGTTCAGCATTGTGGAGGGGAGACTAGAAGACACAGACAACATAGTGATGTCATGTTTGATCACATCTGCATCCACTCATCCACTCCCCTTTATTTTTATTTTTAAATATATTTTTATTATTTCAGAGAGAAAGGGAGAGGGAGAGAGAGAGAGAAACATCAATAATGAGAATCATTGATCAGCTGCCTTCTGCACAACCTTTACTGGGGATGTGTCTGCAACCCAGCATGACCTCCTTATTCATAGGCCAATGTTCAACAAGTGAACCACACTGGCTCGGCCATCCTCTCCCAATTTAAAACACCCTAAGGTAGCCCAAACCGGTTTGGCTCAGTGGATAGAGCGTCGGCTTGTGGACTGAAAGGTTCCAGGTTTGAATCCAGTTAAGGGCATGTACCTTGGTTGCAGGCACATCCCCAATATGCAGCTGATCGATGTTTCTCTCTCATTGATGTTTCTAACTCTCTATCCCTCTCTCTTCCTCTCTGTAAAAAATCAATAAAATAAATTATGAAAACACCCTAAGGTAAAGCTAAGGTGTTGTCAATTTCCTCAAAATGGCTTATAGCAAATGATTCATTTGCCTGAATAGTTTCATGAATTATGTTTGTTTTATTTTATTTTATTTTATTTTTATTTATTTTTTATTTTTTTATTTTTATTTATTTTTTATTAAATTATTATCTGTGTACATATTTTAACATTGCCCCCCCTCCATACATACCCTCCCTCCCCAGAGTTTTGTGTCCATTGGTTGTACTTATATGCATGTATACAAGTCCTTTGGTTGATCTCTTATCTCCCCCAGATCTCCCTACTCTCCCCGCTGTAATTTTACAGTCTACTTGTTGCTTTACTGTCTCTATATCTATCTTTTGGTTTGTCAGTTTATAATGTTTTTTAATATCCATAAATGAGTGAGGCCATGTGGTATTTCTCTTTCATTGTCAGGCTTATTTCACTCAGCATGATGTTCTCTAGCTCTATCCAGGTTGCTGCAAATGATGAGAATTCCTTCTTTTTTATGGCAGCATAGTATTCCATTGTGTAGATGTACCAAAGTTTTTTGATCCAATCATCTGCTGACGGGCACCTAGGCTGTTTCCAGATTCTAGCTATTGTAGACTGTGCTGCTATGAACATAGGGGTGCATATATCCTTTCTGATTGGTGTTTCTAGTTTCTTGGGATATATTCCTAGGAGTGGGATTACTGGGTCAAATGGGAGTTCCATTTTCAGTTTTTTGAGGAAACTCCATACTGTTCTCCAGAGTGGTTGCACCAGTCTACATTCCCACCAGCAGTGCACGAGGGTTCCTTTTTCTCCACAACCTCACCAACACTTGTCGTTTGTTGATTTGTTGATGTTGGCCATTCTGACAGGTGTGAGATGGTACCGCATTGTTGTTTTGATTTGCATCTCTCGGATAATTAGTGACTTTGAGCATGTTTTCATGTGCCTTTTGGCCTTCCTTCTGTCTTCTTTTGAAAATATTCTATTTAGGTCCATTGCCCATTTTTTAATTGGATCATTCATCTTCCTTTTATTTAGTTGTATAAGCTGTTTGTAGATGTTGGAGATTAAACCTTTATCAGTGGTAACATTTGCAAATATGTTCTCCCACACAGTGGGCTTTCTTGTTGTTTTGTTGATGGTTTCTTTTGCTGTAAAAAAGCTTTTTATTTTGATGTAGTCCCATTTGTTTATTTTCTCTTTAGCTTCCATTGCCATAGGGGCAGTATCAGTGAAGAAGTTCTTTAGGCATATGTCTGAGATTTTGTTGCCTGTGGATGCTTCTAGTATTTTTATGGTTTCCCGTCTGATGTTTAAGTCCTGTATCCATTTTGAGTTTATTTTTGTGTATGGTGTAAGTTGGTGATCTAGTTTCATTCTTTTGCATGTATCTGTCCAATTTTCCCAACACCATTTATTGAAGAGACTGTCTTGACTCCATTGTATATTTGTGCCTCCTTTGTCAAATATTAATTGAGCATAGTGATTTGGGTTGATATCTGGGTTCTCGATTCGATTCCATTGATCTATATGTCTGTTTTTGTGCCAGTACCAAGCTGTTTTGAGAACAGTGGCTTTGTAATACAGTTTGAAGTCTGGTATTGAGATCCCTCCTACTTTACTCTTCTTTCTCAGGATTGCTGTGGCTATTCGGGGTCTTTTATTGTTCCAAATGAACTTTTGGAGAGCTCTTTTTAGGTCAGTGAAATATGCCGTTGGTATTTTAATGGGGAGTGCATTTAACCTATAGATTGCTTTAGGAAGTATGGACATTTTGATGATGTTGATTCTACCAATCCATGAACATGGTATGTTCTTCCATCTGTTTACATCTTCCTCTATCTCTTTTTTTAGTGTCATGTAGTTTTCCGCATATAGGTCCTTTACTTCCTTAGTTAAGTTTATTCCTAGGTATCTTAATTTTTTTGGTGCGATGGTAAATGGAATTGCTTTTTTAGTCTCTGTTTCTATAAATTTGCTGTTGGTGTATAGAAATGCCATAGATTTCTTGGCGTTAATTTTGTATCCTGCTACATTGCCAAATTCATTTATTAAGCCAATTAGTTTTTTAATGGAGTCTTTTGGTTTTTTTATATACAATATCATGTCGTCTGCAAATAAGGATAACTTTACTTCTTCTTTTCCAATTTGGATGCCTTCTATTTCCTCCTCTTGTCTAATTGCAATGGCTAGTACTTCCAGTACTATGTCAAAGAGGAGTGGCGATAGTGGGCATCCCTGTCTTGTTCCTGATCTTAGAGGGAATGGTTTTAGTTTTTGCCCATTGAGTATGATGTTGGCTGTGGGTTTATCATATATAGCTTTTATTATGTTGAGGTATGATCCTTGTACTCCCACCTTGTTGAGAGTTTTTATCAGGAAAGGGTGTTGGATTTTATCAAATGCTTTTTCTGCATCAATTGATATGACTATATGATTTTTATCTTTCAACTTGTTTATGTGATGAATCACGTTAATTGATTTGCGGATATTGTACCAACCTTGCATTCCTGGAATAAATCCTACTTGGTCATGGTGTATGATCTTTGTGATGCTCTGCTGGAGCCGATTTGCTAGAATTTTGTTGAGGATTTTGGCATCTATGTTCATGAGGGATATTGGCCTGTAATTCTCTTTCATTGAGTTGTCTTTATCTGGTTTTGGTATTAGGGTGATGCTGGCTTCATAGAAGGAGTTTGGAAGTGTTCCTTCCTCTTGAATTTTTTGGAATAGTCTGAGGAGAATAGGTTTTAGTTTTTCCTTGAATGTTTGGTAAAATTCTCCTGTGAAGCCATCTGTCCCTGGGCTTTTGTTTGCTGGAAGCTTTTTGATGACTGTTTCAATTTCTTCCCAAGTCACTGCTCTATTGAGATTTTTAGATTCTTCTTGATTGAGTTTTGGAAGGTTGTATTTTTCTAGGAATATGTCCATTTCCTCCAGGTTGTTCAGTTTGTTGGAATAGAGTTGTTCGTAGTATTTTGTAACAATCCTTTGTATTTCGGCGGGGTCTGTTGTTATTTCACCTCTTTCGTTTCTGATTTTGTTTATTTGAGTCCTCTCTCTTTGTTTCTTGGTTAGTCTGGCTAGAGGTCCATCTATCTTGTTTATTCTTTCAAAGAACCAGCTCTTGGTTTTGTTGATCTTATGTATTGTTTCTTTGGTCTCTATGTCGTTTATCTCCGCTCTGATTTTTGTTATTTCCTTCCTTCTGCTTACACTGGGCTTTTCTTGTTGCTCTTTTTCTAACTCTTTGAGTTGTAGAGTTAGATCATTTGTTACCCTTTTTTCCAGTTTTTTGCAATAGGCTTGTAGGGATATGAACTTCCCTCTCAAAACTGCCTTTGCTGTGTCCCATAGATTTTGGATAGTTGTGTTTTCATTGTCATTTGTTTCTAGGATGTTTTTAATTTCTTCCTTGATTTCTTTGGTAACCCAGTCCTTGTTTAATAGCATGCTGTTTAGTCTCCATGTGTTTGATTTCTTTGGATTTTTTTTCATTGTAGTTGATTTCCAGTTTTATGCCACTATGATCTGATAGGATGCTTGATATGATTTCTATCTTCTTGAATTTGAAGAGACTTTGCCTATGTCCCAAAATGTGGTCTATCTTTGAGAATGTCCCATGTGTGCTTGAGAAGAATGTATATTCTGTGGCTTTGGGGTGGAATGTTCTGAAGATGTCGATTAATTCCATCTGGTCTAGCGAGTCATTTAGGATTGATATTTCTTTGCTGATTTTTTGTTTAGATGATTTGTCAAAGGGTGACAGTGGGGTATTAAAATCTCCTACTGTGATTGTATTGCTATTAATCTCTCCCTTAATGTCCTCCAGCAGTTTTTTTATATATTGGGGTGCTCCCGTATTGGGTGCATATATATTTACCAGGGTTATTTCTTCTTGTTGGATTGCTCCCTTTAGTATTATGAAGTGGCCCTCATTATCTCTTGTTATGTCCTTCACTCTGAGATCTAATTTGTCAGATATAAGTATTGCTACCCCAGCTTTTTTTTCATTTCCATTCGCCTGGAAAACCTTTTTCCATCCCTTCACCCTCAGTCTGTGTGCATCCTTTTTTCTGAGGTGGGTTTCTTGTAGACAACAGATATATGGGTCTTGTTTTCTTATCCAATCCGTTACCCTGTGTCTTTTGATTGGAGCATTTAGTCCATTTACATTTAAAGTTATTATTGATAGATACTGATTTGACGCCATTTTTATTCTATACCCCTGTGTTCCTTCTTTGCTTTCAATTTCTTTAATTTTACAGTAGACCCTTTAGCATTTCTTGCATTGCTGGTTTGGTGGAGATAAATTCCCTTAGTCTGTTTTTGTCTGTGAAGCTCCTGATTTCACCTTCACTTTTGATTGATAGCCTTGCTGGGTACAGTATTCTTGGATTCAGACCCTTCCTTTGCATGACGTTGTATATTTCATCCCATTCCCTTCTGGCCTGATAAGTTTCTGTGGAGAAATCAGTTGCTAGTCTGATGGGGGCTCCTTTATATGTAACTTTCTGTCTCTCTCTGGCTGCTTTTAAAATTCTTTTTTTGTCGTTGGTATTTGCCAGCTTAATTATAATGTGCCTAGGGGTGGTTTTTCTGGGGTTCATTTTGCTTGGGACTCTTCGAGCATCTTGGATTTGTGTGGGTTTTTTCTTCTCTATCTCAGGAAAGTTTTCTGTCATTATTTCTTGAAATAAGTTTTCCATGTCTTCCTCAATTCCCTTTCCTTCTGGAACCCCTATTATTCTAATATTGTTTTGTTTTGTATTGTCCCAAAGTTCCCTTAGACTTTCCTCCTGTTTTTTAATTTTTTTTTCCAGAAGCTGTTCTAATTGGGTATTTTTTTCCATCTTGTCTTCTAGCTCACTGATGCGGTCCTCTGCTTCTTCTAATCTACTCTTGATGCTTTCTATTGAGTTCTTTACAGTAGCAATGTCATTTTTCATTTCTTCTTGGTTCTTCTTCATTTCCTCTTGGGTCTTACTCATATTGTCAAATTTGTCTTCCATTCTTTTTAGCCATCTTATGACCATTACTCTGAATTCTTGTTCTGGTAGGTTGCTTGAGTCTATCTCGTTTACTTCCTTTTCTGGTGAAGCCTGCTTTTCTTTCATTTGCGGACTGTTTTTTGGTCTTCCCATTATCTAGGATGTCTGGTTGTGTAGTTCTCTCTCTCTCCTGCTTTGATTTAAGGGCACAAAATACAACACAACCAGGTGCAACACACAGGCACTGAATAGAAATGTGTTTGCAATATTAATAACCACCAATAATGGTGACTAGAACCCAGCTAACAAAAACATACAATCAAACAAAAAGCATAGGCAAATCAAACTTATAAAAAACAGCATACAACTTCAGTATAGTTAACATTCAACATACAACTTCAAAGAGTTAGAGGGATAGACTGTTTTTTTGTTTTGTTTTGTTTTGTTTTGTTGTTAGGACAACTGCGAGGGAGGTGTGAATGGGCTTGGAGCAGGTAGTTGGAAATTAGATATATACAAGTAGGGTGAAATTTTAGGAGGGGGTAGACAGAAGGAATGGGGAAAATCTAGAGCAGGAAAGGGTTAAGATAAACGGGGTACCAAAGGAAAAGATCGGAAAGAGGGTGAAGGCATAAAGGTAGGGTTGAGATAGAATAAAGCGTTGGAGAAGGAAAGATAGATAAAGACTGTAGAACAGTAATCCTGAGATAAAAAAAATATCTATATAATCAAATGAAATAAAAATAATAAAAAGAAACAAAAGAAAATAAGATGAGAAAGGTAAATTAGTAGTAATAATGTTGATTACATATACAATGTAATAATTATAAAGATAAAATCAAGTGAGGAAAAAGAAAAAAAAATAGTTTCTTGAGTAAACGTTGCAAATAATGAAAACAAAAATAAAAAACAAAAATTTAAAAATTTAAAAAAAATAAAATTAAAAAAATTTAAGTAAAGTTTGCAGTAATGAAGGTCATTCGCTTCCTCTATTTTTATGATCCAGTCCTGATTTTTAGGCAGGTTTTGCTTTGTTTTTATTACACTAGAGTCAATTTGTGAATTAGCCTCTGGGGGCAGCGTTTCTAGGTTGAGTTTCCAGACTCTAGTCTAGAGCCTCTCCAGCTTTTTTTTTTTCTTTTCTCTCCGCCCTCTCTGCAGCAGGAACTATGGAGGGGGGAGGGGGCAGGCCCGAGCAACTGCAACCTCCCGCAACTCTCCGATATCTCTCCGAGCCAGATCCAAATGTGTTGCTCTTTAGATATCTCCCCTGTTAGGAGCCCCGTCCACTCTCATGGTGACACCCGCCCAACAGCGGGGGCTAATACTTGTAATCACTGCCTTTGTCCTCCAGCTTCCGCGAGTGCGGGCGCGCAGGCTTTTTATTTTCGCCGGGAGCACTCTCCACCCTCTCCCCGCGAAATCTGACCTTTTCGCCGAGCAGTGGGGTATTCCAATGCAGTCAGGTGTTCGCACCGCCTGGGATCCGCGTTCTGAGGGGCACCGCTGCTTGGTGGTCGCTGCCGCTGTGGATATTCAGGCCTCTGACCCGATCCTATCTTCCTCTCAAGATGGTGAGGTTTCCCCGTGCAAGCCGGTAGGTAGCTCCGGGCAGGGACACAGCCCGCGTGGGTGCTTCCCTGTGAGGGGCACCTCCGTCAGCAGCCCCCCAGCAGTTTCTTCTGGTGTTCGCTGTCTCCCAGCTTGCTAATAAACACTCACAGCACAAGACCATCAGTTGCTCTCTCTTTCTGCTTTGGGAGAGGGCTCAGAATCCGCCCATCTATTCTTCCGCCATCTTCTGTTTGTTTTATTTTTAATTCCCTGTAGCCTATCAAAGAATAGGAATTTTGTTTATAAAAGGTCACTCAGAGATCCAATGGAATCAAGCTCCAGTTCCCCCAAGGAGTGATCTACTCATGAGCACATCCTTAACTGTGATTAAGTTAAAAATAACTTATCCAACTCTGGTTTTATATATGAGGATGAGTTAGAGGATATTACTTGCCCAGGGTCACACCGTGGGCATTTTTTCCCAGAGCACTTAATTCATACGCACAGAGCATTATGGATGTGCTTTTCTCTGCTTATTGAGGGGAATGGGGGATGAGTGTGCTCCTCTGTACAGCTAACATTCTCTATCATTCTTTTTTTTTTTTTCATCTTTGACTGGTTTCTCTCATTTTCTCTAGTGGTCTTTACGTTCACTCAAGCAGTAACCTAGATTTGTAGTCACCAAAGAGCTCACCCTGCATGGCCTCAGTGGTTGAACATCAACCTATGAACCATGAGGTCATGGTTCAACTCCTGATTAGGGCACATGTCCAGGTTGCTGGCTTGATCCCCAGTGTGGCACATGCAAAAGGCAGCTAATCAATGATTCTGTCTCATAATTGATATTTCTCTTTCTCCCTCTCCCTTCCTCTGTGAAATCAATAAAAATATATATTTTTTTAAAAGTCACCAAATAATTTGAAATTCCTCAAAAGTACTTTTTTATTATCTCTGTCCCAGGAGCCTATCTGATCCTCTCCCTGTAAGAGAATAATTATTTATTTTGTAGTTTTAAAATGTTTTGTGTTAATGCAATAAATATAGTGTTGCTAATCCTTCTTCAAATATAAAATATTCCTAACTTTTGATGTCTTCACTGCCGAAAGCTGTCAAGCTGAATGTTAATAGTCTCTACCCCTTAATCACATTAAACCATGAAGTGTCTTGGAAATTGAAATAGCAAGGGTATAATTATGGCCATGAAAATGTTACTTATGAACCAAGAGAGAAATTAAAGCAGGAAAAGTAAATCTAATGTACTAACTTTTGCATAATTTCCATTTTCTTTTATTACCATAAGATTATGGTGCACTTCCCTTGTAATGATATTCAAAGGGCTGCAAGACACCCTGGGGTATTTAGATGGATTACACTGTCCTCTTAAAACAGAATTTTTGTTGTTGTTGTTGTTCTATTGCATGATGTGTATTGATATCACTTTGGCTTTGCTGCGTTCTGTTGAGTCAATGGTGCCCAGGAAGCCACAACATTGCAGATGTGAAGTACTTGACATAATCTTTAGATACAGAACTTCTTCCTGATCTCTCTATACTTGGTAAACTGGAAGAATTATTTACAGTTACTACAGCTAGTATCAGGAGAATGGATTCTCTACTTTAATGCAGAGGACAAATTGCATTGCCTGTATCTTCCCATGAGTTCTTTAACAATCATTTCCAAGTTTTCAGAGGTAAACTTGAATTTACTCAGCTTCCCCCAGTGATATTCAACAAGGCATCTCCTGTGTCTGTTAGCAAATGTATTGACATTATTGAGGATGAGTTTTCTGCTTTGGGTCATGGGGCTTATAATTCAGTTGTGGTCATTTTCTGCCTCCGGGTTGGATTTCTACAATGTGTGGCTTATTGCTGATGCATATATGTCTTAGGAAAGTTATCTTACTCTCTATCCCCTCCAGCCAACAAGTAAAACCTTCAATGTAGTTGTCCTTCTACCCTGGTTTCAAACTCTAGAATGAACCCCATATATGGGTTTCACACTAATAGCTTTAAAATAGAGATAAACTCAGGATATGTAGATTTGAGTCAGACTTCATAAATAATAATAATAATAATAATAATAATAATAATATAACTTCCCATTTTTTCATTGGAAGTTGTAATACATATATAATATTTATAGTGCTTTCCACTGGAGTTGATATAAAAAATATTGGTTAAGTGTAGCTTGTCCACAAATCTTCCAAAATCTGTACTTTTAAGTTACCAGTATCCTCTTCATTATTTCTAATTTTCGCCAGTCTCACATATTTCTTTTTTAAAACCAATAATAATATAAAACTTTATGTCCCATAGCCTATAAACTCGATTACATGTATATTTTTTAAGTTAATGTTCCACAAGGGACTTAATTAAATATCAGGATGCATCAAAGTAATAGCCTAAAAATAGGTTACAATTAATATTGGATTGTTTATACTCACAATGTTACTTAGTTGTGGATAGTGTAGTAGTTAAATAATAACTTGGTTGATGTCACTTGAAAGGCACAAGTATCAGATGTCCCTTGGTCTCCACCTCATATAGTTGTATTTCACTTTTGAGATATTCTAAACTCTTATAAAAATAAAACTTTTTTTTTTTTGCCTGCCAAATGTGTTACTCCTTAGATAATAGACAATTCATTTATGTAAGACATAAACATTAGTTTTTCTTTGCAAAAGAGAGGTCACGTGACTTGGACCTGGCCCTCTGAGTAGCCCAGACTTAGCAGCTTTGCACTCCATAGGAGTGTGCCCTGGGGCAAGGATTTGAGGAAAAGTAGTTGCTTGAGAGGTAATCCAAAATATAGTAGTACTGATATGGGAAGAGGGACTAGATCTGGGAAAGAAAAGGAATTAGTTAAGGATGTGCTCACAAGTAGATTACTCCTTGGGGGAACTGGAGCTTAACCCCATTGGGGAATTGTGAGTGATGATGTAGAACTTACCTAAAAATTGAAGGCTGCTCCAGGGAACATTAACTCCCCCCACACTTCCATCTAATCCTTGCTCCAGCTGCCACAGAAAGCCCAGAGGCATAGAGATTATAGGTGTTTGGGATGAGAATCCACTGATGTGTGAGAACTCTGAGTGCCAAGGGGACATCAAGAACATTTACTACATTGCTCAATTGGAGGAAGACCCTCCTAGGCTAGCAGTGGCTCTATGGGATTCTGTGAGTAGTGAATCCACCTGAGGTTAAAGCCAGTGAAGACAAAAGCAGAACCAGAGAAAAGCAGAAAAGATGTAGATGCTGGGGAGCACATGAGACTTGGTTGGAAAATCTGTAAGGAGGTCATTCCAAGAAAAGGGAAGTGTGCTGCAGGCGGCCTGCCCTGTTTTATCGAAATTCCGACTTTGGGGAGTGCTGAGGCGGCACCCCTAATTATTCCTTGATCTTTCCAAAGAAATCTGTGCACAAGCAGACCCCCAAGTATTTACTGGAATCCTTAAGCTTAATCTTTGGGTGTTCTTGCTTAAAGAACTCTACAAACACATGTACCCTCCCAAGATTACTTATCCTATTGATTGTATCTAAAAAATAAGCTTTATCTCAAACTGCTGCCACAATAAAAGCCTGACTAGGCAGGTGATCAAGGCTGTCTGGTTCCTTTAACCAGGCAGTCCCTCAGACCTTTTTCATAGCAAAAATTGTGTCAGAGTAATCATTCATCCGTTGCTCAGGGTCTGCTAGTCAGCCTCAGCTTAAAGAGAGAAACTCAAGTTGAATATTATTTGGGTCGATCGATCCAGCTGCACCTAAAGGGCATTCTCCAGACATCCTAGTTACATGAACCATTCTATTCTTTATTTTTTCTTATCTTCTCAGTGTCAGTTTCTATAACTCACAACCAAAAGAGTCTTAATGTATATACCTACTCAGGACTTTTAGACTCAGGGCCTCCTAAACCTGAATTGTATGTTTGTAATAGAACTAGACATTGCAGGAAGAACTTTCCTGCCTCTTTATTTTATAATATGAATCTTATTTCTAGTATTGAATTCTATGAATGTGGCCAACATTTACCCCTTCATTTGCTGCTTTGGTGAGTGAGAGTTTGAGGGATACTATCCCTGGCCATCTGAGTCAGGAAGAAAGTTTAAGAAAATTACTGCAAACTTCTTGCAAGACACCTTCACAATGAAATAAGTCTGCTTCATCTGGGTCTTTAACAGTGCAATGCACTGTTCTGTAGTACTGATCACTTGGGAGTGACATGATATATGAAGGTTTTCATAGCCCATTTTAAAATTTAACTTCTAGTAAAATATGTATTTTTCCTTTTTATTAAATGTATTGGGCTGACACCAGTTAACCAAATTATGTTTCAGGTGCACAATTCCACAAAACACATCATCTGTACACTGCATTGTGTGTTCACTACCATTTATCCCCCCTTTACTATCTTCCACTTACCCCATCTCACCTACCATCCTTGACAACTATTCAGGTCTCCTAGATAAAAAATTACTAAGATACCCAATGACCAAAACTGCCTTTACTTCCTAATGCGACCCAATCCAAAATTGATGCCCACTTCCCTAACCATGGCTAAAATCACCCAGAACAGTTACAAATACTATAACATACTTTCTCGAACTCCTTCACACTGACCCATGGTTCCTCAGGTACATGCTCTTATTTATTGCAGAAAACGGAATAAATTTAATTCTGTGTGACTATAGATATGTTCTAGTGGTCTCTGGCTGGATGACTTCAACAATGGAAATTCAGTGGCGGAAAAAAGTAGATTTATCAGTACAGGTGTGAATATGTAAAAGAGTTTTATTTATTCTTGTATTATTATTTATTAATTATTGTATCATTTTCCATACAAATCTTTTGCCCACTCCTTGTGTGGCAAAAATGGACCTTCTAAAATGTCTATGTAAAGTATGGCTTAGAGGAGAGACTGAAGTTATATTTGATTTAACCAAATCAAATTAAGGTTATTATTTATTCCAAGTTGCTTATTGAATACTAGAGGCCCAGTGCACAAAATTTGTGCAGGGGTGGGGGTGTCCCTCAGCCCAGCCTGCACCCTCTCCAATCTGGGACCCCTTTAGGGATGTCTTACCAACTGTTTAGGCCCGATCCAATGGGATCGGACCTAAAAGGGTGGTTGGACATCCCTCTCACAATCTATGACTGCTGGTTCCCAATTGCCCTCCCCTGTACACCTGGTCCCCCACAACTGCCCACCCTTGCTGGCCTGATCACCTCCAACTGCCCTCCTCTGATGTCCTGGTCACCCCTAACTTTCCTCCCCTGTAGGCCATCTTTGACCACATGGGGGCGGCCATCTTGTGAGTTCGAGTGATGGTCAAATTGCATATTACTTTTTTATTAGATAGGATGAAGTTGGGTTGGTAGGAGGGGTTTGTGTGGTGTTGATCTGAATTTTCTATGCAAGCAAGAGAAATCAGAAATGTATAAATCCTCCCATTTTTTTCCCCCCAAATTAACACCAATAACAGTTAATTTTGCTGTAGTGGATATATTTCCTCAGTTTTGTTACAAATTTGAACATCTATATTATCTACTTATTTTAAATCAAGGAGAAAACAGTAGAGCCACAGGAATAATAAAGACTACAGAGGATTGATTTATCTTTTTAACTTCCCCCTTCCCTGAATGCCATGCCCTATCATTTTGGTTTTGTTTTAATAATTTTAATCAACTCAAGCCAGCAAAAGCTTAGCAAGTGACTACTACATGTCAGCTAGTACACTAGGGGCAGAAAGGTATTGCATGATGAAAATACCTCTTTATGGTTTCAGAGAATTCACAAGTTAATGAGAGATAAGAGAGGAACTAAAATAAATGTGGATAATTTTACATGTATATTCAGTGAAATCTTAAACTCTGAAGTAGTCTGGTTTTACAGAGCATATAAGCATTGGTACTTGGTAAAACAATTATATAATTGTAGCTCTCATATCTTTCTCTTAAATGTAATTTCCGAGAAATGAATAACACAATTACACATAAGGTAGGGAGGTAATTATGAAATGTTGTCAGGTGTTTTATATTTTACGTGGCAGGATCCTAGATTGTTCCTAAAGAGAATAAAAGAGAAAAATCAGTGTTTTGACTATTTTTCAGGAGTGTAATTACACAAGATTGTAGGGTATTTTACTCTAAGATTCACCTAAAGACACTGTTTGCAAAACTCTCTTTGAATGTTTTTCCTTTTCTAAAAACGTGCCTCAAAAAAGAATTGTATTTTTAGTCTCTGTAGAGGAAAATAAAATAAAAAATCTATTATCCCCCTCAACATAGAAGTTTGTATACAAGGAAACTTTGCATTCTAAGACCTCAACAACAATCCCCTGTTGGCTTTTAGGAGACGCTAACTCCCCAGGGGTGCCACTTGTCTCAGTCATTCCTGGGAAGCAGCAGCACACAGTTAAATATGGAGAATGGTTAAGTGGGTCACTCTCATATGTCAATGTAAAATGAGTAAACAAAATATACCATAAGTGTATATTGTTCATGCGGTAGAAACAATATACTTTAACTTCTCCTTTTGGCAGGTCCTTTAGAAAATGAACATTTATAGTTCCAAGCTATTACACGTAAGATTTTCTTTAATCACCTTTTAATAGAATTGGCATTATTATCAAATACAACTAGGCATACATACTTAGAGATATTTGTCAGATGTTTAATAGGAGACCTGGACCATTACAAACATAATCCTCACAAAAAGTGTAATTTTCATTTTCTCCCCAAATGACAGTACAGTTATTAGACTCCCATCTCTAAGATGCCTACAAGCAAATTTAATTAGTCAGTTAAATGAAATGTCAGAAATGTAAGAAACATTTTTGTAGTAAATTATAGCCCTAGGTACTTCTTAATTTGCTTTGTGTAACTTCAACTGGAAAGTAAGTTTTTTATATTCTATTTGTTCAGCATGGATGAAGGTCACTTCACATTTACTTTCATCTTCAAATTGCCTGGCCATTTCACAGCTGTTTGAATTTTAATAAGAGGGAAGGGGTTTGGAGGATTCAGAGGGAGCAAAGAAGAAAAAATAATAAAAACATTTGGCATTTGCAGAGGTTCATAATAATTCTTCTCTTGGAAACTTTGGAACAAGGCTGATGTTTTTGTTTCAAGTCATAAGTTATGGAAATTAATTCTACAGACAAAATTAATGAGTGTAAAATTATGGTAATTATAGTCATGGTAACCAGATATCTTTATGCATGAAGAGCCAGGTCCTGTACTATGGGTCAGAATGGTATCACAAAATCATAGCCCTCGATTAAATAAACCTTTTTATGTAGTATATTTAAGTGTTGTGCTAAAATTATTCAGAATGCCTCTCTATTAGAGAATGATATTCTCCCTTCCCCCAAAAAGCTAGAAATAAAATAACCAAAAAGGTAGAAGAAGTCCAGTTGACAACCACAGGTGCAATTATAAAAATCTATTTATCTAAATGGCTTTTCATCATTAAAAAATAAATTATACAGCCAGCAACCTGAAACTCTTCCATCTTTTCCTTTGAAGTTTTATTTTAAGATAACATAGAATTCACTTGAATGTTTTTCAGTTAGGTACTTTGCTTTGATATCAAATCTCTTTGTGCCTTTTGTCATACCTGTTTAAGTGAAATCCATAATAAAAGAATTTGAGGAAATAATATATGTATGAAAGTATAGAGGTGAAAATCAATTATTCACAAAGAGAAAATAATAGTTGATATAGAAGCAAGCACATAAATATCTGAGTTTTAATAGTTATAGCATCTGTTTTTAGGCAGCAGGTATGTAACAAACAAGACATTAGAGTAAAAGTAAAATATAATTAATGATCACTTTTTTTTAACCTTTTTAATTTCAATTATTCAACTTCTGGAAATATATCCAAAGAAACTCAAAATACTAATTTGAAAGAATATATACACCTTTGAGTTCAGTGCATCATTATTTACAATAGCCAACCTATGGAATCAGCACATTTACTTGGCTTCCTTGACTGCAACACCCTAAATCAAGATTCATCATGGGACCGGGTTTGAGGCACCATTTCCATAACATAGTAATAAAGCTTTGAAGGGAATATTTGTGTTAAAATAAGCCTACTTTAGGAGCCCACTGTTGGAAATAACCTATCAGGTCTACGTAGTGGTTCACCCATCAGTTTGATATGATTGATAGCAAGAATTTTTGTCCACTAGGTTATGTTACATTGTACAAGCAAAAGTAGCAATGTTTTCTTTGTATAGCTATCCAGTTTGAAAGAAAATAAACTATGATCCAACATAGGATGGGATGACAGATGCTGAAAACAGGAATGCAGATTGAGCATTCATTTGTAAATCTATGTAGGACCAATATGAGGTAGGTGCTGAGAGGCACTATTATAAAGATGGGTCAGAGCCTTGGTTCTTTGTGGAGACACCGTTGCCACGGTGACCCAAGATATTGGCAAATAACACAGCCAAATCATGTAGGTTTTTCATTGTCTGCAGTGATACATTCAGAAATGGGCACGGAGAGAGAAATTTAATTCTTGGAATTTTGTTCGAACTACTGGGAAATAAAGAGTAGGGGAGAGGACAAAGCAGAGGTCACCACGGAGAGATGGAGCCTAAGAATAAAGTAAAGGAATGTCAGCGAGTCTTATACCTAACACTTGTTATGTAGTTCCTCAAACCAGTATTACTCTGCACCTTTCACAAGCATTTTTTTTAAATTTTAATTTTATTAGATTTAAAATTGATTTGAGAGAGAGAGACATTGATAGGCTGCTTTCAGTATTCACCCTGACTTTGAATCAAACCTGCACCCTGGGTATGTGTCCTGACCAGGAATTGAACCTGCGACCCTTTGGTATGAGGGGACAATGTTCCAACCAACTGAGCCACACTAAGCAGGATGCAGGATGCTTTTTTCTTAACTGAGTATTGGTTGCATTTCTGTCCCCTGAATTCAAAACATCTTGATTTTTAGAAGTTTAAAGCTAGACATGACTTTACAAGTAATCTAAACTTCCTCCACCTTCTTCTTCTTTTTCTATTAATGAACACCCACTGGAATATAAGATAAATATATATAAACCCATTATGGTCTTGGAAGTCTTGGTCAAAGCAAACAAATATGTGCATATTTCTTTGAAATTTTTTGGTTTTCTTGAATATAGCATATACATTTTGCGTTTCCCTCAATAATATGACTACTGGGTATATTTATTTCTTTGATAGTTAATATGGATAATTTGATAGGGGCCTAATAATAAAATAGAAACAGGATTCTATTGAAAGAAGAGATTAAAATGTGCCATTTCCCCCATTTAATTGTTATCTGGAAAATATATGGTTTTGAATGTATTTTTGTTATGGCTTTAAAAAAATAAATTTTGCTTGATTAATTGCTTTGGGATACTACTCTTATTTTTCCCCACCTATTTTATAGACATTAGTCCATTTGGCATATAATATTTAATTAATGTATGGTTCTTTAAGGGTCAATATTTTGGTATTTTCAATAATGTCATGGAACCTTATCACAGGCACATCTTCAATAAAGACAGTATTAGCAACCTTTCTTCATGCACTTTTTGCTGTGTAGATTGGTGGGTCAATTGAGCTACTAGGAACATAATGTAATCTTTTGGCTTACAAAATTTTTATGATAATTTTTTGGTTCTTTTTTTCTCTCTGTCTTGAGTCAGTAAATATTGTTTGATTCCCGTATGTGATGAAATCATGCATTTAATAAGATTAATTTTTATAGATTTTTATAGATTATTAATCTCAATTATTTTTATAGATTAATAATCTCAATTTTAAATAAACTAGAAACTCAAAGTTTTGTTACTTCTGAAATTAGGGAGAGGTTGCTAGCAGTCATAATATTTCATGTTATTACTCATTATTAAGAATGATTCTTAAGGAATATATGTTGTGATTATTCCGCAGTTTGTGATAAGTTCTATTTCACCCCAAAACCAACAGCTATGGGTACTCTGATAGAAATTTAAAGGTCAACAAGAAATCATAACTCTTGGACACAGACAATAGTGTAGTGAAGGCCTGCAAGGAGCAGATTCGGTGTGGATGGGGGTCAATGGGAAAAACAACCCCGCATACAAACAAAAAGGGACATCTGTAATAATTTCAATAAGAAAGATTAAAAATAAAAGTCAACATGTAATGTTTTAAATGTTAGTAATGCATCTTATGGGCCAGAAAACCAGAAGTTGGACCAGGGACTAATGGAACAGTATTAGCACATGTAAATGAAATATGCCTCAATTAAAAGAATTGAATGAAAATAAAAAAAATGAAAACCAGAGATGCTAACAGTGTTAATGGCTATCCATGGTATATATAAAATATGTAGCAAGAAGGCTAAATGTATAAACTTCAGGTATTACTACTCCTTTAACAATGACATCCTAATTGTAAAAGGTGGGTTTAGGCAATTATCAGTAACATTTGAATATTATGAACTCAATATCAAGAACAACCCAATTATGACTGAATACACACACACACACACACACACACACACACACACACACACATTAGGTATCTTAGTCCTGTTGCTAGTAAATATTATTTATCTATGCTACTATTCTTATTCTGATTCTCATCAAATCATCTGTTACTTGTGTACTTGGCTTCCTTGTCATTGTGAATGCAGGAAGGGTATTGTTGGTTCTGTACATACAAATATTCTGATTAACATGGTAGTTCTGTTGCCCACATTTACCTATGCGTTTTCATACAGCTTTTAGTTATCAGTATTGGAAGCATCTTAATTGATCCTCAAAGGAATAATTGGTATTGTGTTTACCCAGTCAACTTTGTGAGCATGAGAAGATGAGGCTAGTATTTGGGCTATATTTAATTTATCAAAATAAATCATCTTTGAAAGTCTTGGAAAAGTCTTCTACTGGTGGTCCCAAGCCTTGCTTTTTGCTGCCAATCAAATACCTGTATTAATAATGAAACACTCACACATACCACTGTGCTCAAGAGTGTCAGATAATTTGTTGTTATTGGCCAAAAATTTGTTTAATACATACACTTATGATGCATACAAGAACAGTACCTGCTTAGATGTACAACTTAAAAATTATTTGTAGTGGTCATGTGAATTTCTCATCCCACCCTTCTTTCTGTTGCAATGAATTCTTAAAATTAAGGAACTTACACTGACCTGTTATATGCTTGCAGCAGTTAGCAGAGTGCTTGCCTATAGTATTACTTAATATATACATGGTAAATTTATTACAGCAAATCAGAAGTGAAAAGCACTGAGTAGGATAATTGGAGCAGAAAACCTAACTTCAAAAGTGAATAATTCTTTTCAAACTTTGATCCACACTAAAGAACATCTAAAATGAATGACCCTGTTTTAATTTGCTCATACCCCTTTAAAAATACAAGGTAAATTTGTTTCAGTGAAGATTTTTTTTTATTTCATGTTATGACTCCAACATTTTCTTTTTTTCCACACCTATACTCCTGTCTTCTTTCCCAATGACTTCAAACTGTTAGTGATAGAGGAAGTTTCTAATTAATTCCCTTTAGATTCAGCAACAAACCAGACAACTTCTATTTTTATTAAAAGGTAGACATTTGTTTTGTGTTTTTTCAGTTCTTATACTTAAGGTTATATTTGCTTACATACAATGTAAGAATACCCTTTGAAAATTGTTTTGGGGTATTAGTGAAATAGACATCACAGCCAGTGGTATCTTTTTGTGCTTCTTAATGAATTGTTATTCAAGGTTTCTTTATTTCTTTCTTTTTTGAATTTTCTATGAAAGGTGTTATTCTTCTTAATAACCATGTTTTACAAAGTTTGCTTTATGCATTTTGATAATAAGCTGAGCCTCTAAAAATACATCAGCAATTTAAAAAATTTACCTGGTTTCAAAAGAAAGCTTGGATTGTGATATCTTAATGAGGGCAGTTAGTATGGTTTTGCTTTTATCAAAGGCTTTGTTCAAATTCCTTCCTGTGTCATTTCTTCAGGTTTTGCAGATGAGACAAAATAATGCGTTATTTCTATACTGTCTTTTCACAAAAGCAACTTTCACTGCATCTTTCTAAGGAAGTGTCCAATCCTATTTGGGGCCTAATGGGGGTACTAGGGATAGCTCATCAGGATAGTCGCAGCTCATTCACACAAGCACTGCCATGATTTGTAGTTATTCTTTAAATTTTTGGCCTGGTGTAATATCACTTCCTTTCTTGTAAGACGTATGTTGACAAAAAAAAGTTTTAATTTAATTTTTATCTATTTGAAATTCATTTTAATTTAAATTTTCTGAATTAATGTCTAATTTGCATTATATTTGCATTACACTTTCATGCATTTGAAAGTGCTTCTATAAGAGTATTATGGCAGGAGTTACATACAAGTCATGCTACTTGGGAGAGAAAGGAATTTGAAGCTTTAAAATATTAAAATTAGATATAAAGTCAGTCACCCAGAAGAAGGGGGAAGTCTAATATGAAGCATAGGAAGCCCTGGCCTTGGCTTCAGCTCAGGCTATCTTGACATCACAGTCTTCCTAGTGAACAGCAAAGTAATTAAAATTGTAAAAGTTGGATGGATACCAGTGTTATATTTCTAAATGATCAGTGCACTCCACAAAACACAGCACATCGGCATGATGGCAGAGAGCAGAAAGCAAATGAGATAAGCTCTGTAACTAGTATCAGCTTCCTGACGCTAGAGCACATGTGTCAAACACAAGGCCCGCGGGCCAAATCCAGCCCGCCAGGCCTTGCAATGTGGCCCGCACTGCACTGTCATCACTGCACTCCGCTGTCAGTTTAAGACATTGTCAGTTTATGACTGTTCAGTAAACCATTCGGCCCGCGATTTAGGGTGGATTTTAGATTTTGGCCCCTTCTCTGATTGAGTTCGACACCCCTACGCTAGAGTCTTTCTGGGCCTCTGAACAGGGGAGCCCAAAAACATACCTCAAAAAACGAAGAACTGGATCTGAGACTGGGCTACAGTGGTAGCTGGAATTTGAGGAGCATAGCAGTAAGGGGAGAGCTGTGAAGAGAAGGGGATCTAGAGTTTTGCATAACAATACTCTTAAATTTTTGATTGAATACTAAGCTGAACACACAACAACAACCATAACAACAACAACAACAACAAACTCTACAAAATCAGGCAAGGAACATCGACTAGGAAAGGATAATTGCCAAGAATTTGTACGTTGGAAAAGTACAAAAGATCATACAAGAATAAGAGGTTTGAGTTCAGACATTCCAGAGGAAAGACACTTCACTGATTTCCCAGGTGAACTCATAAAAAGGTGATACCATAGAAGATGACTAAAGTTAGCTCTGGAGTAAAGACTCTGATAAACCTTTGCAAAGCTTAAAAACAAGCTTCAAAGGACCGGTTTGGCTCAATGGATAGAGCGTCGGCTTGGGGACTGAAGGGCCCCGGGTTCGATTCCGGTCAAGGGCATGTACCTTGGTTGTGGGCATATCCCCAGTAGGGGGTGTGCAAGAGGCAGCTGATCGATGACTCTCTCTCATTGATGTTTCTAACTCTCTATCTCTCTCCCTTCCTCTCTGTACAAAAATCAATAAAAATAAATAAATAAATAAATAAATAAATAAATAAATAAATAAATAAAAGACCAAGCTTAACTGCAAGTTAACTAACTGTTGCAGGAAAAAAGGAAAAAAGTATTTATTAAAAAAATCAGAAAAAAAACCAGACATTCAAAAACTTAACATCCATAATTACAAGAATATCATAACAAATGACTACATATGTGAAGTCAGCAAACATCACCCATAAATAGGAACAAAATTAGTCAATAGAAACAGACTGAGAAATGACAAAGACAATGGAATCATCAGAAAAGAAGTTGAAAAGCTATTAGAATGAAACAGTTTTTTTTAAACTATGAGCATACGTAAACAATTATAAAATGAGTATCAGTAGGGATATGAAAACTATGTAAAAGAACCAAATACAAATTGTAATAAAATCAGTATCAGAAATACAATAAAGTCATTGACTAGCTTAACAGTAAATTAAACATTGTAGAAGATCATTTAACTCAATGACAGGCTAATAGAAACTAAAGTGAATCAGAGCAAATATAAATAAAAAATAAAATGAAAGCTCCTCAGTGGCCTGAGGCATAAAAAATCTAACATAATAGTTGGAAGTGCAGAAGAGAGTTGGGAAAATGTTTGAAAAGTAGTGGTGACAAACATTCAGGTTTCCTGAAAAATATATCCACCTGTCAAAGGAGTTCACTGAAACTAACCAAGTAGGACACATACACACACACACACATACACACACACACACACAAAAACAGAAAACATACCAAGGCACATCATAATCATATAATTGAAAAGTAATGATGAGAAAATTTGAAAAGCAGCCAAAAGGGGAAAAATTATATGTTACACGTAGGAAACAACTGTAAGACCTTCTGGTCACTTCTTACCAGGAACAATGCAAAACAGGAGACAAAGAAATGAATCACCTTGCTGGGGGGAAATCAATCAGAATCCTATATCCAGCAAACATTTCTTAAAAAATGACATCATAAAGACTTTTTCAGTCAAACAAAGCTGAAATAATTTATTGCCAGCAAATCCAGACTATAAAAAAAAATGTTAAAAGTAATCTGAGATCTACACAAAAAAATAAAAACACGAGAAATGATGAATAAATGTGCAAATAGTGTTGTGTTTTTTTTTAAGAATTGGTTGTATAATGCAAAATATATGAAATTTATAAATACATAACAATACCACGAAGAATGGCAAAGGGGAAGAAATATATTTCTGTAAGGCAATTATATGTGACATATAAAGGTATTTGTAGTGTGATAGTGATAAGGTACAGATACATATTGAAAACTCTATAGCAAGCACTTAAAAACTAAATAAAATAAGCAGGTATATATAATGAAAAAATAGCGTAAACTAAATAACTGAAATTTAAAGCCAAAAATTATCAGAACATAGCAAGAGCAAGACCCAATAATATATTATTTATAATAGAAAAACATTGATTATAAGGACACTTTTAAAGTAAAAGAATGGGAATATAGGGTAACTCCCATCACTTAAATGCTATAAGAAATCTGTGTTCAAATAAAGTTGATTTTATTGATTTACTGAAACAAATGAGACAGTGCACCATGAAGAATCTTAGGGTACCTCAGGAAGGGGGTATTTAGATGAGATTTATTATAGAATTTGTGCTCCTGTAGGATGAACTTGGAGAGGCTCCAGAAAAGTGGGATTTTATTTGGATTAAATGACAGTAGTAAACTGGAGTAATTTTTTGACTCTTTAGGAAGTGAATAGAATAGAGTGAGGCCGTAGCTTTAATTGGCAAGGAATCAATGCTCACTCTCATTACCCAGGAGAGGGAGTGTTGGTAATTTTTCGGGTTTGTCAGTGACCTTGTTTTTTGTCTGTGCTCAGACACTGTTAATGAGAGCACATTTTTCTCCTGCTTCATCATGGTCCAGCGTGCCTTTGCAGTTGGTCTGTGAAGTATTTAATGACCTGGAGAACACCACAGCTGATTTGTGAAGCTAGGGCAGTTCTTAGCAACACTGTGGCAGACCTCTTAGACTACTAGCTCAGCGTTTTTCAACCGCTGTTCCGCGGCACACTAGTGTGCCACGAGATGTTGCCTGGTGTGCCGTAGGTGCAGACAAGACAAGAATTTTATAATTTTTCACTATTTTGTTTACTTAATATTTCATAATAAAGTAATTATAAAATACTTTCTTTGTGTTTATTTGATTCCTATTCAAGAGAATTACTTTATATATAGTCAATATAGGCACAGAGTTAAATTTTTTAACATTTTCTAATGGTGGTGTGCCTCGTGATTTTTTTCATGAAACAAGTGTGCCTTTGCCCAAAAAAGGTTGAAAAACACTGGACTAGCTAGTTCCTGATGGCTAGAAGTTTATGAGCTCCGTGTGCAAGCAGGTGGCGACAAACCACTGGTGGCCAAACCACAAAGTCCTGCAGGGTTTGATTCTATGTGGGAAGAAGGTATCAATTGGGGGAATATCTGAGGATCTGAAAATAAATGAACCTCAAATTAGACTGTAGGTATTTACTGGAGAGAAGGTTTCGCCAATGGGAGACAGTAGCTGAAATCTGGAGGGGTTTTGCCCTCTGCAATATTGGGTGGCTGCGAGGGGCCCTAGGTTCGGAGGGTTGAGTAAGTTAAAGGAGGGCACTTCCTAAAAGTCTTGACGTGGATCTCTCAGGGCTTCCTTCTAGGAAGGGACCCAAGCAAGGATATAGAATTCTGGGATTAGAATAAAAATTGAGCAGAGTAGGGACAAATGAGAAAAGGAAAGAGAAATCGAACAAAAGTTGGGGGAGGGAACTGGATTGTGCTCCACCCCTCTCAAAATCCACATGTTGAAGTCCTAATTTTTGATATTTCACAATGTGACTCTCTGATATAGAGCCTTTGAAGCGGTCATTAAAGTAAAATGGAGTTGTACGGGTGAGCCTTAACACAGTATGACTTTTGCCCTTATAAGGAAGGCGATTAGAAATCAGACAATAGAAGTCCAATGGATGACCAGGTGTGTTCACAGTGAGAGAGGTCTTGGAAGAAACCAAACCTCCGGAGACATTGACCTTATATTTTTAGCCTCTAGAACTGTGAAAAAATAAATTTTGTATTACTTAAGCCAGCCAGTCTATGGCATGCTGTTATGGCAGCCCCAGCAAACTTACGAAGGAAACGAACAAGCAAAGTTCAGAGAGCAAGCCTCTAGATTGTTTAACCCTATACATAAGTGACCAAAGAGATTGCTTGGACGTGTTAAACAGCCTTTCTTTCTGAAACAGAATTGCGGAATCTCAGAATACTAAATTCATATAATTATCGGCAATAGAATGTATCAAGATTAAGTCCTATACAATATTACATGAGAAAAAAACAAAATGTTGCAGAATAACATTTTTACTGATAAGAAAAGCAGGCCAGAAAATGCCTGACTGAGCACAATTAAATAATAAAGAACACATGAGTAAATAAGGTTAACATATGGCATCTCAAGATAGAAGATTAAAAATGAGAGGAAAATCTTAAAAATTAATACTTAAATATTTGAGAAAAAGTAATAATTATTCAACTTAAGCAAAGAAGAGTAAACATACAAATTACAGCATTCCTTGAAGGAGAATCAAGTAAGGAAACAAAAAATATATTTTTTAACCTGCAGTTCAAGAAAGATTTCCTGAAAATACCCCCCCCCCCCCCTCTCTCTCTCTCTCTCTCTCTCTCTCTATTTCTCTGGCACTAAAATGCAAATGACTCAGGGCGGCATGAGAAAGTGTGTAAGCAAGCAGTAAGAAACATCTGGGGGCAAGCTTCCCAAGTCCTTATTCCCATACACACAAATCTTGTCTGTCTCTAGATTGAACCATCAAGAGCTGTTTGATAAACCTTCAGAAGTCAAGGCAGAAGGTCTCAGGGGTGGTTTTTGTACCTCTCAGGTTATTTTGTTCAAGTTTTCCATCTAACCAGTTATGTCATTTTTTTAAAAAAATTCTTTATTGTTTAAGGCTGTGGTCAGCAAACTGAGCCAAATATCAACAGTACAATGATTGAAATTTCTTTTGAGAACCAATTTTTTTTTTAAACTTAAACTTCTTCTAATGCCACTTCTTCAAAATAGACTCACCCAGGCTGTGGTATTTTGTGGAAGAGCCACACTCAAGGGGCCAAAGAGCCACATGTGACTTGCAAGCTGCAGTTTGGAGACCATGGGTCTAAGTTATTATATGTGTCTCCTTTTCCCCCCATTGACCTCTCCCCAGCTGTTCCCATCCCCTAGCACTTGACCTTACCACCCCCTGCCCCTACTGTCTATGTCCATGGGTTATGCTTACATGTATGACTACAAGTCCTTTGGTTGATCTCTTAACCTCCTCCTACTCTCCCCTGACTTCCCTCTAAGGTTGAATGGCCTATGTCTCTGGATCTATTTTTGTTTATCAGTTTATGTTGTTCGTTACAGTCTACTAATGAGTGAGATCATGTGATATTTATCTTTCTTGGCTGGTTTATTTTGCTTAACATAATACTCTCCAGGTCCATCCATGCTGTTGCAAGAGTTCCTTCTTTTTCAATCTATCAGTAAACGAACGGATATTCTACCAATAGCTAATGATAATTGAAAATTTAAAAATAGGAACCTTTAAGATATATTTGAATGATTGCAAACATATTTTTGTATAAATAAATCAAATATATTAAGTAAGAAATCGGGGCAGTTTTTGTCTCTATGAGTAATATGTCATAAAGAGCATCAGGGATCTTTCTTGGTTGATGAAAATGTTCTATATCTTGACTTGGGTGAGAGTTACCTGAGTCTTAGCATTTGATGAAAATCATCAAACTCTACAGTTAAGATCTGTACATTTTGATGTATTTAATATCTCAAATCAAAAGAGGCAAAAATAATTTGAATAGAGATGATAAAGCAATGGTTTACTTAAAGCTTTTAACAAGAATTAACCTATCTTTGCTCTTAATTGTGTTGTTTCAAATATCAAATCAGTGAGAACAAAAGCAATGACTAAAAAGGATAACACTTCCTCCAGCTCCATGAACTGCTCAGAGACACAATTCTAAGACACCCCTCAAAATTCTTATCTGCTGTTGCCTCCTTCCTGTAAAATTCCCTCCCCTTGAGTGTGGGTGGGATTGTAACCATGTTTACATTAGAAGACAGAAGTGAAGGAATTTTGCAAATGTAAGGAAGGTCCCTCTCAGTTGCATTTAAATTAATCGAAAGGGGGAGATTATTTTCCTGGATCTGATCTTTCTAAAAGAGGGTCCATATTTTCCCTAATGTTAGAAATACAAAGAAACAAAAATTTTCTGTTGTTTTTCAAGAAGAAAGTTGTCATGAGTCTGTAGCCAATATGAAGCA
Source organism: Pipistrellus hanaki (assembly GCF_964339955.1). NCBI lineage: Eukaryota > Metazoa > Chordata > Mammalia > Chiroptera > Vespertilionidae > Pipistrellus > Pipistrellus hanaki. Next base: position 49,425,524 of record NC_140513.1, on the reverse strand, counting down.
ACCTGCGAAGAGCCTGAAGGAGCTTGGATTCAGATCTTGTGAAGTGAGGCCCCCAGATTACATTGCAAACTGGTCAGCACACTTTGGTTTCATCCTGTAGGTCCCTGAACAGAGAACCAACGATTGGATCTTTGAGCTATAAAAAACAGTATGATGATAAGTCAGTGTTGTGGCCTGCAATTCAGATTGTGGTAATCTCTTATATAGCAATGGAAAACAAATACAACAAGCGACCTCTCACAACCTAAATTATTTGTATTGTGTGAAGAAACAGCCTCAGCTAAGTCCAAAATTCATTTAGAAACTTTTTAGATAATTTATACATGAATAATTATTAGTTTTCATTGGTGTTTTGTTTATTTTAACTTTGTAGGTTACATCATTTTGTTAATATTTAATCTGATGTAATAAAGCAGTAATGGTTTGGGGAAATGAGAATAAAATATTCTTTAGCAGACAATTCTATAGAGAGAGATGCGCTTTTTGTTTTACTATTATCCAAATGACAGCATTGCCATGTCATGAGAATTACCCCAGAGTATAGACACAGTTTTCCTAAAATCTTCCCAAAGCTTTATGGAATTTTATTTAGATAATATCAAAATTATATATGTGATTTTTACATCTCAATTGATGCATATGTAATAAGGTTTGTAATTAATTATACAAACAGTTCAAAAACAGTCCCTGTGTGTTACAATGCCTTCATATTTTTTGAAACAGTTTTTGAATCCTTGATAATGTTTCATTATAAATTTTGATTTAATTATTATCAATTTTAAGTGTGTGATTTTATGAATTATATATATATATATATATATATATATATATATATATATATATAATTACTGGTATACATTTCTAATCATTAGGGGTAAAATATTCACAATACTGACACAGATATCAACCATAGCTTGTAACTTTTTCTTTCTGTGCTAAATAGTTGTTAATATATTGACAACTATTTTTATTTTTATTCTGTCACATGTATCTAGCTAGTAGATCTTGTAAACTAAAGAGGTCACTTTATTAATGGAAAATAATCCAGACTAACCTAAACCATTCCATGAGATTACAAAGGAAAGTTTAGGGTTGCAAAAGTCCCACACCATTTCCTTATCACAATTACCTAATTTATTGGTTGGCCTCCTGTATTAATTGCCTCTTATTTCATTTATGCCAAAAGTGTATTGATCTAATCTTCGATTCTCTCTCAGAGGGTCCTTGAACTCATTCTTGAATCTGTCAAGCCCTCATCAGTCTATATAATTAGTCCCTGAGTGCTTGGCGGTGGATAAACCCCCTATAAGATGGCCCAGGAAAGTTTTACCCTTTAGGGATCTGTAGTCATATAAGACTTTCTTACATTTTGTCATTTTCATGCTGTAAAAAAATAACATTTTTTTTTTCAGTTCAGTTTTGGGGAAACCACACTCACTTTATTTTGAAGCAAATTAAAATATTTACCTGTTAGTGTTGCGATTATCACTTTACAGGGAAAGTGAGAGGTTGAGAGAGAATATATATGCTGCTAATATTTGAAATGTGTAATGAAAACTCAGTAATAAAATATCTATTAGAAGTTTATATAGAATATAACAGATGAGTTAGGTAGTTCACTATTTATATGAGGTTAATCCATATGATTATAGAAGAGTCATGTGGTTAATATTTATTGCACAAGCTCTACTGGAATCTGACTGCAAATAACTAATATTTGGGACAGATTAAATTCCCTCATGGAGAATATCTGAAGTCACAGACCAGTCATCTCTTTACACACATGGCAAATAAATCTAATTGTCAAAATGAATACTACATTTTCTCTTTTGAGATTTAACTACTCACTTTATTCACAAAAATATCTATTTCACAAATAACATTTGTTGGCTAATAAATAATCAATGCCCAGTAAGAAGGGTTTTGTTCTTGCTGCTGCTGCTTCTGTTGTTGAATCTTATTAAAGTTCTCTTTGCCCCTGAACTCCAGAGCCAAGAATCCTATAATAAGGTGCAATAAATTTGAACATAAATGCTCAGAACCCTTGGGGGAAAAACAATTTGTCGATACATTACAAGTTTAAAGATCAACCTGCTCTGAGGAAGCAGACTTCTTGGGAAAATGACAACTTGGCTTCCATAAAACTCAGCTTCTGGCAGCAGGAAAAAAAAAAAAAAAATTAGTCATCTTATTTAAAGGGTTTACACTGAAAACTCTCATTTTTTGCACTAAATTCTGTCTTAAATCATAAACTTAATGTACATATAATAAGCCTTCATATGCTCAGAATATTTCAAACCTAATTTCCTAAAAAGATTAAAACATTATATATATATATATATATATATATATATATATATATATATATATATAAAATGTATTTTCTAGAACATGGTATTTGATGCATTTTTATCTAGAATACTAGAAGCCCAGTGCACAAAATTCATACACGTGGGTGTGTGTTGGGGGAGTGTTCCTCATCCCAGCCTATACCATCTCCATTCTGGGACATCCCTCTCACAAACCAGGACTGCTGGCTCCCAAATGTTCGCCTGCCTGCCTTCCTGATTGCCTCTAACCACTTCTGCCTGCTAGCCTGATCACCCCTTAACCACTCCCATGCCAGCTTGATGGATGTCTAACTGCTTCCCTGCCAGACTGTATGCCACCAACTTCCCTCCTCTGCCGGCCTGGTCACCCCTAACTGCCTCCCTTGCAGGGTTGATCGCCTCCAACTGCCATCCCTTTCAGGCCTGGTCCCTCTCAACTGCCCTCCCCTGCTGGCCACCTGGTGGTGGCCAAATTGTTTCCACATGGGGGCAGCCATCTTGTGTGTTGGAGTGATGGTCAATTTGCATATTATTCTTTTATTAGATAGGGTAGAGGCCTGGTGCACCAGTGGGCACCAGCTAGTTTGCCCTGAAGGATGTCCCAGATCAAGGTTGGGATTCCCTTGGGGCATGGGATAGCCTGAGAGAGAGGCCTGTGGTGGTTTGCAGGCCAACCATGTCCCCCCCGTGACCCAAGTGGAGGCCCTGATATCTGGAATATATTTACCTTCTATAATTGAAACTTTGTAGCCTTAAGTGGAGGGTTAGGCCAGCAAGGGCAAGCAGAAAGCTTGGCTTCCCCCATTGCCTGGGAAACCCAAGCCTCCCTCCTGCTGTCTGTGGCTGTAGCCATCTTGGTTAGGTTTATTTGCATGCTCGCTCTGATTGGCTGGTGGGCATGGCTCGTGGGTATAGCGGAGTGACGTTTAATTTTTATATTACTCTTGTATTAGGTAGGATACTAGAGGCCCCATGTACAAATTCGTGCACTGGTGTGTCCTGCCTGGCCTGCCCTGACCTGGGCTGATTGGGTCTGGGCTGGCATTGGAGAGGGGACACTGGTGGTTGGCAGGCCCTCTCTGCTCCCTGGTCAAACTCCGGTTGAACTCCTGGTTGAGGAGACAATTTGCTAATATATTACCCTTTTATTATATAGCATCAGAATTATAAATAAGATGCATAAACATCATTAAAACAGTAGTATACAGGGAAAGACCCAAAGGTTGGAGTTGAAATTATTACTGGATCACATTAAGTTTTCCTCTCCTACATGCCTGCAGCTGACCCTGTGCATGCTCAGATGACATACACAGGTACCATTCAGAGCTCAGCAGCATGACTTTGTTCTCTTTATTCTCTGCACTGATTCCTTATTAATATATTTAAAGACATTCTTAATTTTCATCCTCTTGATTGAGTCCAGCTAGATGAGCACTTAGTGATCTGAATTAAGAAACAGTTTATTTATATAAACCTAAAAATTTCTACTTTGCTCCCAAATGATCCATCTGGGCTGATTGAAACTGGAGACTTATGTTTGGAAACTTTCTGCAAATTTTACTCTCAGAATTCTTTAATACAAATCCCAAGAAGCTTATTTAGACTTTTTGCTGACTTGAGCACTCTCAATTAGAGACCTTCAGGGACTAACTAGTTTTTTGTTTTGTTTTGTTTTTTAAATCTTTATTATTGAACATATTACATCTTTTCCATCATTGACCTCTTCACCTCTTCTAGTCCCCCATACCTACCCTCCTTGCCCACCCCAATCCTCTTTCTCCTGGTCTTCACAACCCTATTATCTGGGTATTTAGGTTATTCATATATGTAAACAAGTTCTTTGGTTGATCTCTTTCCACCCCTCCCACCCTCTCATCTTCGCCTTCCCTCTGAGACTCCACAATCTGTTCTAGGTTTAATCTTGGCTGCAATAGTGCTGACCTATGGTGAGGTGGGGAAGGTGCATGTAAAGCATTGTGGTTTGGTTCTGCTTGATGGTGGTGTGGAAATGAGAGACTACGTATAAAACATTCAGTTCTGTTTTTTGCTTTATTTATTTATTTATTATTATTATTTTTAATATATTTTATTGATTTTGTACAGAGAGGAAGGGAGAGACATAGAGAGCTAGAAACATCTATGAGAGAGAGTCATCCATCAGCTGCCTCCCGCACACCCCCTACTGGGGATATGCCTGCAATCAAGGTACATGCCCTTGACCGGAATCGAACCCGGGTCCCTTTAGTCCCCAAGCCAACGCTCTATCCATTGAGCCAAACCGGTTGTGGCTGCTTTATTTTTTTATATACCAAAAAGGGGGGGAAATGCTGTTGTGTTTTTCTTACATGTTGTCCTTCTGAAACAACATTTACTAAAAGAGAAACATATAAATGGACTATACCGCCATGATGCCTACCAGCCAATCAGGAGGGGATATGCAAATTATCAGGACAAAGATGGTGGTGACCCCACCTCCCAGTCCCTCCTGGGGCAGAGCAGGACTGCTGCTATGAGGGTATCCACAGAGAGTGGAGGAAGCTACAGGGGGTGGGGGGGTGCTCCGCCCAGAGCGAAGCCTGCAGACTCATGCCAGAATGAAGACTCAGGCTGGAGCAAAGGCCTGGCTCCCAGGTGCCGTAGGAAAACTGGTGCCGGCAGCCAGGTGAAGGGAGGCCTATTGCACAAATCTTCGTGCAACAAGATTTTTATAATTTTATTATACTTCAGTCTTTCTATTTTAGCTTTAGAAAGCTGTTAAAAATGACTGTTCATGGACACGGACAACAGGGTGGTGAATGCGAGGTAGGGGGAGAGGGATGCGTGGGCATAGAAGAGGGTATGGAGGGATGAATGGTGATGGAAAAAAAAATAAATGATTGTTATAGATCAAGTAATATCTTAATGTTGAGGACCATAGTATCTATTTCTGCTACCTAAAATATATAATTAGTCAATAATTTAGTAAGCTGTTCATATATTTTATAAAATTATGGTTTTCACTTAATAGACTAGAAAAAGCTTGTCTCAGATGGTCTTAGATAGGCTATAGCTTAAGATATTTTTATACTGTAATTTAAAAAATATTTTTATTGATTTCAGAGAGTAAAGGAGAGGAATAGAAAAGTAGAAGCATCAATGATGATAGGAAATAATTGATTGGCTGCTTCCTGCAGGCCGTCCAATGGGGATTGAGCCTGCAACATGGGCATGTGCCACTGGATGATGCTCACCACTGAGCCACATCAGTCTGGCTACACTGTAATTTTAAAAATATTTCTTATTGATTTCTAGAGAACAAGGAAGAAAGAGGGAAGAGAGGAAGAAGCACCCATGTGAGATAGACACATCAATCAGCTGCCTCCTGCAGGCTCCATACTGGGGATCCAGCCCATAAACTGGGAATCTCTGACCTAAATCGAACAGGCAATCACCAGGCATACTGGACGACCCCCAACAAAACTGAGCCACACCAGCCAGAGCTAGTTTAAGATTACAGTGAGCCAAACTTGGATTGAGCATATTTTCCTGCAAACATTAATTATATAACTTTAGGTAAATTATTTCACTCTGTGATCCACAGGGTTTCATCTGAAAAATTAAGATAATAATGACATTGCATTAATCCTTACAATAGACTATTTTAAACATAGCAGGTAAATGGAAGCTATTACTTTGAATTTGGATGTGCAAATGCATTGCCCTTTCCCCCTTTTAATATTAATTTTCATTAGTTTTACATATACAGCATAATTATTCAGTATTTATATACAATGTGAAATGATCATAATAAGTTTAGTTAATATCCATCATTATGCATAGTTACAGAAATTTAAAAAAAAATTTTTTTCTTGTGATGAGAACTTTTAAAATGTACTACTCTCTTAGCAACTTTCAAATGTGCAATATAGTCTTTTAACTGCAATCCCTACGCTGTACATTACATCTCTATGGTGTAACATGCTTAATGTGCTGCCTGCCATTAGTCAACATGTAATAAATGGTAACTGGTGCCGTAACTGTTAGAGTAATTATATATGTTATTTGAATATAAATTTTAAAGGTAGATTCCACTATGGTTTATTCACCTCCAGATGTTTAAACGTATTTTATTTTCCTTTGGAACATTAACCAAAAGGACACTGCTGTGTGTCTCTGGAACATTTATTTCTAACTACTTTTCCTCAGGTGAAAGTCACATTTATTTGATGTATTCAGAGCATCTGTGAATGTATGTGAGGCTGCCACTGCCTTTCCATTTCCCTTCCCTTCATTTCTCTTTGGGAGGAGATAAATTGATTATGTTGCCTTGAACAAATTGGACCAGGGACACCTTCATTTGGTCCAGAGATTGCATTATATTTTGGAATTGGAGAGGACCCAGAGGTTTTCCTGCTTGTTATTTTTGGCATTCATTATGTTATGCTCATCAGATCTCTCTGAGCAAATGCGCACATTGATTAAAACAACAAAATGATTAAAGCAATACATCAAGTGACAATCTCCAAACAACTTGAAAACCCCAAAGAACGTTTTTCCTCGAGCTAGACAACTACTCACGTTTAGCGTTCATTTTCTAGTGTTGGCAAGAGTAGGAAACAGTTTCAAATGGCCAAGGCACCATGATGTATTTGAGAAAGAGTTAGCTAATTTTTCTCCTTTTCCTTAAGGGTGATATTCACATAAATTGGGTGCAAGTCCCCACCACAATTGCTAAAATGTTTATTACTTGAATTATTCCATAATCATCAGTGGTCATGATTGCACTGTGTAGCTTAAGGACCATTAGGGTAAGGAAAAAACAAACAAACAAAAAATAGCATATTTAATAGTTATAACCATATATGTAAATTTTATGCAGTATCATTATTATAGTTAGATGAATAAAAAGTCTATAATATAAAAATGTGGAGTTTTATACTGATAGTATTATCCCACAATGTATATTCTAAAAAATGCATAATGTCCTAGGAAAAAAGGAAAAGAAAGTGTTAAGTTACTGATAGATGTCAATAGTAATCCAATTGTGATGAAGTTAAGTGGATGAGAGAAGCTCAGTTTTGGACACAGAATGAAAGGTGGATTTCAATGAGAAACGTCATTTTTATAATCATTAGTTTGTTTTTTAGTGATTTTATCATTAAAAAGAAGAATATATTTGAAAGAAACATCATCTGGTAGTTTTGAATCAAATTGCTTTGAGTATAATATTTAAAGAGTTCTTGAACCCTTATATGATGTGAATGAAGAAGCAGAAGCTGACATGTGAGGCCAGATGGGAAAGGCAGACTAAGAAGGAAATTGGTATTGGTTATGCTGCAACCAGGGATAAAAGAGAAGGTTTTTAATGATGGGGAAGAATTTCAGTAACACCTCTGCACATGTGATAAAAATGAAATAATGCTGTTTTTAAAATTTTAGCACATACCGCCCGAGTCTTTCAAAAGAGGCTAAATGTAATATTAGTTTTTTTTCTAACATTTTTTATTTTTTATTTATTTATTGATTAAGGTATTACATTTGAGTCTTTATATCCCCATTGCCCGCCCTCCCCCACCCCCACACACACGCACTCATGTCCTCACCCCCCTGATGTCTGTGTCCATATTCCTGCATACAAGTCCTTTGGTTGATCTTAATTTTGACATAGACTGAAGGCATGAATAATCATTGTCAGGATCACTTAGCTTTCTTTTATGACAATTGCCTCCTGTCTGTGGGTTCCTTCCATTCTGCCTGCAGTATACTCCTCAGAGCATTTTGTCTGGCTAGTTGCATCTTGTCTATCACAAGGTCCGGTTTTATTTTTAGAGTTCATCTTACTATTAATCTTTTAAAAATACATGTTTATTGATTTAGAGAGAATAAGAGAGAAGGAGAGAGATAGAAACATCAATGAGGGAGAAACATCTATTGGCTGACTCCTGCATGTCCACTACTAGGGATGGAGCCTGCAGCATGGGCATATTTCCTGACCTGGAATTGAACCATAAACTCCCAGTTTATGGGTTGACATTCAACCACTGAGCCACACTAGCTGGGCTAATCTTTTCTTTTTTACATATGTGTTTATTTTTTATCTCCCTTCCCTTGAAGGGTCTGAGCAGATTACTCTCTCAGCAGTGCCTAGAAGAGTATTGAATAAAAAGGAAGTGGTTAATACACTTTATTATTAATGGTTTGTTTGTGAGGAGTAAATTGTATCAATGGAAATACCTGGTCCTCTTGGGGGCAGTATTGATTAGAAAGCTGATAGAACAAGTTGTTTACATAAATAGGTGATACAATTTGTCTTAATAGCTGGACAAACAAGTCTGTTTCATGCTAACTGCCCTCAATTCATAATTAAAAAAATAAATAAAAAAACAAAAAAACCACACCAAAAAAACAGCCAAGATTATGTACTTTTATGTGTTTGTGGCTTGCTTTATCGTGTTTCTAGGCTTAGGTATGTTCTTCAACCTTCTTTACACTACCAATTACTCCTTCTCCGCTATGTATCAACATGTTCATGTATTTAGCAATATATGACTTTTATCCCAGTCCCATGATCCTCCTCCAGATTTCCATAACTCTCAGGGGGTATAGCATAGTATACTTCTCTTCATCGGTCTCCCTGGCACCTGGTCCTAAATGCATTTCTGCTGTTCTACTCTTCCTAAAGCTCCATTTAAATAGGTCATTCTCAGTGCTAATACATTTTCAAAGGTCTCTCATTAACTATTAAAGTCTACCCAACTTAGATTTCCATTTAGATCGTTTCATAATGTGGCCTTAAGTAATTGTCTGGTATTTAATCACAACCCCCAGGCGCCTACTCATGACTTTCCTGTGAAGTTGCAGTTCTTTTCATCTGAATTAAAACAAAGACCTCCAAATGACCTTTGACAAGTTCCTTGATCTTTCAGTGCTTTTGTGGTGAGGACAAGTAAGGAATGTAGCTCTGCATATTGTTTGATAGGTTGCACCATTGAATTTCTCAGTGCAAAGAACTTGCGGCTCCTCTGATTAAATGCATTTTATGAGTGTAGAATATTGTGTCCACTGAGCCAAAAATAACTACATTTCAATAACTACCTTAGATTCCTAATTGAAAAACCTGGGTGCCATTTAATAGACCACATTCATTGTTGTGTTTTAATTTCCTACATGAGATTAAACTCTTACTTTTTACCTTTAACATATCTTTTCAGCTTTAATGCCACCATATTGTGCTATCCTATCATTAAAAAAACATGCACAGTTTAATCAGTCCTCTTTAGCAAGCTCTGAATTGTCTTATGGTATTGATTACAATATAGCTGAACAGATCCCTTGAGAAGAGACAGAAAACCAACTGGAGCTTCTGTGTTTTTCCAGTTCTAAAGAAGCTCTGTTTTTCCAGCTTTGCTTTTTGACTGAGTTTGGCAATGTGTCTTAGCTCACCTCCTGAATTAAATTACCACCTGAACCCCAAAGCAACATCTTTGAATTTTACACTGAAAATCTTTACTTCATTATGTTTAGTTTTAAAAAAAAAATCTATCTTGGGCTTAAGATGGGTTGTGCTTTCTAAGGCCGCTCTTGCTCTATACAATCTACAATGTTGGTCAGTAAGACCAACACTATTGTCAGCCAACTTTGTCACCTCTTTAGGGCCAGAGGAACTCATTACTCTTAACCTCTGCTTCCGCACCTTAGTCTGATCCTTTTTGTTTGATAGATTGAAAAAGACCCCCGTGGACTTTGGACATTTTCTCAGATACCTATGACTCATGTTCCAGGAGCTGTGCTTTGTACCTGGAGTTCTCATACTTCTAGAATATCTTCTGTGGCCAAGCCAGATTAGTCTCACTTCTTTGAATAAACCATTCTTGATTTATTTAGATAACTTAAAATGAATAGTATTGTAAACATTTTTTTAATTTACTTTTAGAGAGAAAGGAAGGAAGAAGACAGAGAGAAACATCAATGTGAGAGTGAAACATCAGTCTGCTGTCTTCTCCTGGGGACTGAGCCCACAACCCAGGCATGAGCCCTGATGGAATCTTTCTGTGCATGGAATGATGCCCAACCAACTGAGCCACACTAGCCAGGATTAAAATTAACATTTAAAAATAATTACCATAAAAACAGTAAAATGTGTTATTGTTATTTTACTATTACTGTTATTGTCAGTTCACACAGCATAAGAGAATGCTTACCAAGATAGGCTATGAAAATAAATTGCATAGATATGAAGGCAAGCTCCACCAACTATTTGCCATATAATATTGATAACATTACTTAAACTCTAAGCCTAATGTTTTTTTTCCATTTATAAAATAAGATAAATTATGAAATAGGATTATAATAATCAAACGAAGACACATATGTTAAGGGGTCTTCAGAGTATCTTGTTCATTTAAACAACACAGTAAATCTTATTTACTAACACAGCCTTATTCACTCATTGAAGTTAACATAAAGCCTACTAGAACCTTGGAGTTTTTATAAAAGAAACTGTAGTTTTCTAATCTTAAACTATAATAGCTCAAGAGTACCATGTGCAGTCCAGATTTAATACTAGGCATTATGATTTCAATCTTAGGTTCTTCCCATGTTGATTATATCCCCTCACAATTTGATTACTTGCCAAAGGAAATATCTAGATATACAGAAATTATAAGCTTTGACACAACATCTTTATTTCTGGGTTGTTTTTTTGTTTTTTTTTTGTTTTTGTTTTGTGAAAAGCTAAGACAAGAAAATATTTGGGCTTTTTAGAAAAGAAAAAAAAAGGTTCTACAAATAGCTAATAATTTATGTCTTTAGGGTTACTTTAACCTTGTATATACATAAATCTAAGAGTACAGATAAAGTAAACTAGAAAACTCTATAAATGCTATACAGGGTATCCCCCAAAATGTATACACACTTTAACAGCTTGATAACTCAGTTTTGAAAATTAAATGTATTATAATCAACATTGCCTTTATAATTGTTCAAAGTGCACATATACATTTTTAGAACAACCTGTATATGTGCACTTATATGTTCCATACTTAGCTTAGATAGAAGCTTATCTCTGATGCAGTGGTTCTTAAAATTCTAGTGATATTACCAGACAAGTAGTTTTACGCTATCATAACATGATATATTGTATTATTCTACTTGGACTGCTGTAACAAAATACTATAAACTGGGTCGTTTAAACAGAAATTTATTTTCTTAGAGTTCTAGAGGTGTGAAGTCCAAGATGAAGGTGCTAGCAGGGTTGATTTATCCTGAGGCTGCTCTCTTTGTCTGGCAGGTGGCCACCTTCTGTGTCCTCACAAGGCCTTTTCTCTGCACATGCACTATTTATATCTCTTCTTCTGATACCATCCTTCTGGTTTAGGACTCTACCATTTTGACTTCATTTAACATTAATTACCTCCTTAGAAGTAATTACTATAAACACACTTACACTGGGAGTTAGGGTTTCTACATATGGATTTGAGGGTCACACAATTTAATCCCATAATATTGTCATGTCCTATTAAACCAAAGTAACGATTTCTTAAAAAATAGAAAGTCATTAAAGGTAAAGCACCCACTCTTAGATTTTCAAGAAAAGGTAGCATTTTAATATTTGTTTTCCCAGTGTTTCTAAAATGTATATTTCCCATACACATTCATTAATTAGTAGACTATCACAATCAAGATGAATATTAGTTCACTATATCCATGTTAATATTCATACAAAATCACATGACTATAAAATCATATGTACTATAATATTTAAAAATATGTAATGAATTCTGAAGTTCCACATGACTCCAAGAGTTGAAACAACATATTTTTCATATTTCTGTAGATTTTTTTTTCACACTTATAGCAGTATCTGTATATTTCAGGAATTTAACTGTACTGGCTTCCGTGATACATCACCCCAATTCCTATTCATGACTGAAATATGTTTCTGCAAACTACTTCCAATGACAGCTTTCAGCTGTTCAACAAGGGCCTGTGAATCCAGAAGCTGTCTAACCCCGTGGCATACCCTGAGGAAAGCTTGCATCCAATGACTGAGCTACCCGAATGTACAAACACCCATTCCCCTCAACACAACTCAGGGCAGTGTTGAGGGACCAGCCCAGCTTCCCAGCTCCTGCACTCCAGCCCAGATTCTTACTCTGCCCACTCCAGTTCCCTTTGTTTCCCTTCCCAAGAGCACGTTAGCGGAACCTAACATACCAGAGTAACAGATACTCTTTTTAGCACTGTTCATGGCAGTAAGTAATCAGACAAAATAAGTAAGAGTGGATTTATTCCCTTCAAGAGTTCAGAGGTATGTTTGCAAAAATTGTGAGTAATAAAAAATTATTTTAATCAGGCATGATTACTTTTTGTAAAAAAAGCAGCAACAAAATTAAGAATGTTAGGAGTCTTCCAAAGCTGTAAGCACAAAAATTTATCTGCAATATTTGGTTCATTTCTTAGATCGATTTCTATAGGAAATCTAAGAAAAATATAAAATCAACTGTCTAAGCTTTGTTCACTACAATAAATGAATTAAGCAATTGTAGGACAATAACTCTATCAATAAGCCTTATACTTTATAACATTTTTATAAATTACAAAGCTATTTGACTCCCATTGCCACAAGTGTGTGCCAAAATAACTTTGAGTTTTTTAAAGGGGTTGTTTGTCCCTCATGTTGTAGAGGTTTGTTTAGGGTCTTCATGTTCTGGGCACCATGCTGGGCACTGGTTTTGTTCACTACTATAATGCCAAGTGTTAGCCTACTGCTTTGTCATTGAAAACCACTTCAGGAATTAATAAGCAGTGACCACATATGGGTGCATGACACTTGAACTTAATTGCTAGCTCTGTGATGAGTTGTGGAAATTTTCCTTTTGTGCTTTTAAGGATGCTTCACTCTAAATTAAGGCTGAAGGTAATAGATATATTAGGACATGTGAAATGAGAAATCAGTAAGATAGTTTATTTAAAAATTAATATAACCCGAAACTGGTTTGGCTCGGTGGATAGAGCATTGGCTTGCGGACTGAAGGGTCCCAGGTTCAATTTCGGTCAAGGGCATGTACCTTGGTTGCGGACTCACCCCCCAGTGGGGAGTGTGTAGGAGGCAGCTGATCGATGTTTCTTATCAATGTTTCTGGCTATCTGTCCCTCTTTCTTCCTCTCTGTAAAAACTCAATAAAATATATTTAAAATATTTATAAAAATTAATATTAACAATAAATAAAATTTTGGATTCATTTTCTCTCATTCAGATGAGGTAAAAAGAACACAATACTATATGAAATAATATTATCAAACACTGATCAAGACAGCTTTTACATTCTCCTCAGTTAGACCACATTTTATACAGGTTTCTTCCTGAAGCTAGCCCCAAGCCCTCCCCTTTTTAGAACATTTACTTTAGGAAAACTTATAATTATAAATGATTTATCTGCCCCTTTGATGTGTAAATCTTTAAAAATCCTATTTCTAGGTTTACAACCCAGAGCTATCTTTCTCAAGGACCTGGGAATCATTTCTTTAAAATATGATCATTCAGGGAGATAAGGCACCTATCCACCAATCTCTGTGGAAGGGTGCCTTATTCCACATAGAAAAACCACCTCCTCTCAAGCACATGCGATAAACTGTCCTTTTCCTTCTGTAAAGCTAATTAGCAAACACAGACAGCCCTCCATATCTCTTTGATCCCCTATTTTAAAAGCTTCCCACATTTGTTTCAGTAGAACTGAGTACAGACCTAGCCCTGGCCCCTCTCTCCTTTTCCAATAGCCTTGAATAAAGTTTTCCTTCTCGGTTTCACTTTGCTTGTGCGATATTTGCTTTGGCAGTGCCAACTACAATTCATTCCCCAAAGCTATCATTTCTGAAATGTCTTCATATACGTAGGGAAAGAAGCAGAAGGGGGAAGTATACAGTGGAGAAATCAAATGAGAGTCTGAAAAGCAGGTAGAAGCTACTTGAAAAATATTTTCATTTAAGCAAGCTGGCTGTTGTCCATGAAGTTGCCGAGATAGGAAGGTGAAAGCTCTCTCAGAAATTATAGTACCTCGGGATACAACAATGTTTACCTAAGAGGCTCAGACTGAGGATGCACCTGCGCAATGTTCCAATGGTCATATTTCCCCCCAGACATATTGGGAAAATAAATAATGAAAAGGAGTATAGTATCCCCTGCAAATTGTACAGATGTCAAAAAATATAGCCACCCTCCTGAGTGTTATTGTGCCTTGCTGTCTAACCCAAGCAAAATAATCATTCCCTCTGTCAAAACACACTGAAAATAATGTGTGAAGAATAGGAGGGAATCTTTTATATTTTCAGTGATGAATTAACACCACGATGGTTCCTGTTCTCAGCTACCTATTCTCAGCAAGGTCAAGCAAATTGAAAGATTATCTACAGGATGCCAAGACTTAATAACCTCAAAAAAGGATAGTTACTTTGAAGTCATGCTAAAAAGTTGCTGAAGTTTGCAAGAAGGTTGACTAAAAACAAACTTCTCACTATAAATATTCATGTGTAGAATTATTTCATGCTTCCTGAACATTGGCACTCAATGTTTGAGAAGCTGACATTAAGATGCTTATTAAAAATAAGTTTTGTCCTGTTGAGTGCAAAAAAATAATACCTAAATTTAAAAGAGAATTTAGAACAGATGAATAAACAGAAAGTAGAAACCTAAAATCATCTACAGACCCACAATTTAGTGGTAGCCACTGTTAACATTTCCACAAAATTTACTTCTAGGGATGTATCAAATATTTAGCATAGCTTAATGTTTTAGCTTAGAGGTATGCAAATTCATTAGTCAATAGAGCCAAATATCAATGGTATAAGGATTGAAATTTCTTTTGAGAGCCAAATTTTTAAAACTTAAACGTCTTCTAACGCCACTTCTTCAACATAGACTCGCCCAGGCTGTGGTATTTTGTGGAAGAGCCACATTCAAGGGGCCAAAGAGCCGCATGTACCTCCTGAGCCTTAGTTTGCCAACCAGTGGCAGAAGCAGAGGTGTGATGTGGGCGTTGCCTTTCTCTATCTTTGGGTCACCTCCTACCCCTGAGGGCTCCCAGACTATGAGAGGGGGCAGGTCAGGCTGACAGACCCCTCCTCCAGTGCATGACTGGGCCTCTAGTCTAATATAAGTGTTTTTATTGGAGTTTGCAGTCACTGACAAGTGAAAAATCATTTTTAAGGAAGTCATAAAATCCAAAAGAATAAGATATTGAGAAAGAGGTGGTGGGGTTTTAATCAGCAATTTTATATGCTACAGAGGAAACTATGCCATTGGCATTTGTTATTATGTTGGTGTCATAAATACCAAGTTGACAAATTTATTAATTTGATACTTGTGATGTTTTATAGTACAAATTTAGAAGAATAGCAGTGTTCACAGTAAAATCTTAAGCTGGGGTGGGGAAGGTCCAGCCTACAGGCTATATTTCAAAATCATTTGCTCTGGCCCTGCCAAGGCATTAGGGGTGTGTTACTTAAATGTTTGACTAATTCTTTAAAAAAATATATTTTATTGATTTTTTTTACAGAGAGGAAGGGAGAGGGTTAGAGAGCCAGATACATTGATGAGAGAGAAACGCTGACCAGCTGCCTCCTGCACACCCCCCACCGGGGATGTGCCCGCAACCAATGTACATTCTGGTCCTTGACCAGAATCGAACCTGGGACCTTTCAGTTCACAGACTGATGCTCTATCCACTGAGCCAAACTGGTTTCGGCTTGGCCAATTTTTAAGTTGATAAATTTGTATGACCCACAAATGATATTATAACTATCCAAATGGCCTTTGGCAGAAAAAAAAAAAGTCCCTATTCCTGGATTAAGGGATTAACAAAAAATAAGAACTCATAGACACAACAGTATGGTGATTACCAGAGGGAAGGGTTTGGGAGGAGATTGAAGAAGTCATAGTGGGGGGAGGTAAATGGTGATGGAAAGAAACCTGACTTGGGGTGGGGAACACATAATACAATATACATATGATATATTAGAGTTTTACACTTAAGACCTATGTAATGGTGTTAACCAATGTCACCCCAGTAAATTAAATTTAAAAAAAAGAGTCTATGTAAGAGTCTATAATGTAGATGAGAAAAAGTTGCATATGCAGGCAATTTTTATTTTTTTTAGGTATCATCTGAGGCCTGGAAGGAGAAACAGCAACCATAGAACTAGTGTGGTTGAGAGGATTACTTAGGGAGGAGGGCATTGGGAGGTAGAGGCCTTGTTGAAGTTGGAGGCAAAGTAGAGAAAGGCTAACAACCCTCAGCCCAAACACTGGTAGTTACATCAGTAGTGAGAGCAAAAAAGGAAGGTGTAAAGGCATCTATCATAAGGGCATTTATTACAGCATTATTTATAATAGAAGTCTCCCAAAGAAGCTAGTGGTAATGTAAATAATTATAACAAAATAAATTAAAAATATTTAATAATATATAAAATATTCATAATAAAAGATTAAGTGAAAAAGGAGTGATGTATAACACTCTATGAAATATGTAAGCATATATTTTCTATAATTACATTATCTGCACTAAAGTAATTTTTAAAAGCAAAAGAATATATGAGAGGCAAAAAAAAAAAAAAAAGGGAAATGAGATAAAATGTATTTAAGAGGAAAGAAGTTGGGAATATTAAATAAGATGTCAAGTCATCCACCTGTCATTGATCAAACCTATGTAGTGGTTAACAGGAGACAGACACTGTTATACCTGTTATATAAATATTAATTATTTTAATCCTCATATCAACTCAAGTGGACAATATTATTACCAACTTAAAGATGAGGAAATTGATTCAACAGAAAGGAGGATTAACATAATTAATATAGCTCAGCTAATAATTGAAAGAACTAAATTCACACTAGTCTGGCTTCAGAGTCTGTGAATTTAAACTACTGGTATCTTGCAAGGTTGGTTTTTTTGTTTCGTTGCTTTTTGTTTTGTTTTTTGAATAGTGGCAGCTATTAATATAAAAAGATATATTGCTCTTACAATATTGATTCTGCAAACTCTTTTATAGGAAAAAAATCCCATGAATTTCTCTTATTTATTATCCTTTTTCACATAAAAGCCATCTTTCTCTCACCTAGACTCTTGATTATTAAATTAAAAAGACTGAGTAAAACAAACAGATTAAATCTGGACCATATGAAATACAATTTCATGTGATGCACTATCAATGTTATGGAATAGATGCCGTGATGTGATGGAAATTACCTGGAGCAGTAGATGTGTTTCTGGATATTATTCGTAATCCACCACTGGTGATCTAAGGGATAGTAATAGATGAATGCCTCAATGTCTCTAGACCTCTAAAATAAGGGGATAGACATATCAATTTGTATTTTTATCTTTTTATCAGATTTGTAAAAATGTTGGCCATCACTTTTTCAATTTTTTTTTTTCTGAGCCTCTTCACCATTTCCCAGCTTCCATTCACAATTCAATTATACTTATATGAGGCTACTTTACGTTCTCCCACAGTACTCTGATGCTGCTAATTTTTTCCCTTTATGTTTACTTTTGGGTATTTTTCATTGCTATTTCTGCTCTTGACTAATCTCTAAAATTGTAATTTCCAGCTCTAAAAATTCAGTTTGTGTGTGTGTGTGTGTGTGTGTATTGTTATATTCTATGCTGTTGTTGTTATATTCTGTGCCTACCCCTAATTAATGTATTCAGCCTTTCTTCTAGCAAACATTTGGAATACATATTGAATTCAGGTGTAATAATTGTTTTAATGTACTTTTCTGCTAATTATAGAACTCGGGTCAGTTCTCAGTTTGTTCTGTTTGTTGATTTTTCTCTTTAGTATGGGTTGTATTTTCCTACCCCCTTTTTTTTTTTTTACCCCCTTGGATGTCTGATAAATTTGATTGAATACCTGACATTGTAATTTGTGTGGAAAATATTTCTGTATTTTTATAATTGCTTTGCTCTTTCTTCTGGGCTGTAGTCATGTTACTTGGAAATAGTTTCTTTCTTTCTGGTCTTCTTTATAATCTATGATAGATGGTTGTAGAACATCACTTAATATAATTCTGATTTACATATTTTGTTGAATAACCAAAATAACCAAAAGTCTAGTTGTTTAATTTAGAAATTTTAGAATTTTTTCCTGAGTTTATTGCTAATTTATTTTTTTATTTTAATTACAGTTGATATTCAATATTATTTTGTATTAGTTTCAAGTGGTTGGAAAAATCATATATGTACTTTATAAAGTGTTCTTTCTGCTATTTCTGCTACCACCTGACACCATACATAGTTATTACAATACAATTGACTATATTCCCTACGTTGTATGTTACATTCCCATGACCATTTTATAACTACCAATTGTACTTCTTTATCTCTTCACCTTTATACCCAATCCCCCGATCTTCCTCCCTTCTGACAACCATCAATATGGTCTTTTTCATTTATATTGTTCTTTAGATCGATTACACATATATGTGAAATAATATGGTATTCTTTTCCTGACTGACATTTCACTTAACATGGTAATTTTTTTTTTGTATGGAATTTATGCACCCCTTTGCTCATTGCAGCATCATCTACAATAGCCAAAATATAGTTGTAACCCAAGTGCCCATAAATAGTGAAGTGAATGAAAAGGCAGTGGTCTATCTATTGTCCATTTAAATTACCGTTTTCACACATTCTTTTTCAGTTGAACACTGTAGCAACATTTAAATTTTTAAAAAATATATTTTTATTTATTTTTTACAGAGAGGAAGGGAAAGGGACAGAGAGTTAGAAACATGAATCAGCTGCCTCCTGTACACCCCACTGGGGATGTGCCAGCAACTAAGGTACATGCCCTTGACCAGAATCGAACCTGGGACCCTTCAGTCCACAGACCAACACTCTATCCACTGAGCCAAACCGGTTTTGGCAACATTTCAATTTTTCTTCAGGCAGCTACTTGTATACTTTTCCCTTATTTTTGTAGCATGCGGATAACATCAAAGTTGCTGAAATCATAATTAAATCAAAGTTATGATTTATAAACTTATAAAACAATAGGATTATAAAGTTATTGATTTGAGAAACAAATGTAATCCTGTTGCAATAGTACACTCATCACATTTTTTTTCAGTATCACATATCTAGTTTCCCACATCTAAACATTGAATTCATTTTGATTTTCTCACAAAATTGTTTTTCTTTCCACTGTGTTCACAGAGTGACAGATTTTGTGGTTGTTTCAAAATATAGGTATATAAAATCATATTTTGACTAAAATTCTAGCTTTACTTTAAAGTAAACTTTTAAAATAGCCACTTGACACATGAAATTTTGTCAGACTTTCTGGAATTGAGTTTAGAGTTAACTTTGATCTCTTGCCATGTACTATTCTTTCTTTACATTTTCTAGGGAGTGTCTGTATTTTGTCTTGTTATATACCCTATTTTCATGCACACTTGTCAGATGACTTTTCTGAACACATATCAATCAAAAGGCATCACAGAGTGAAATAAAGCATTTTCATAAAAACAAAAAAGTAACTGCAACTTTCACAACATTATCAAATAACTAATAAAATTTTATATTTTTTAAATATCGCCTTTACTCCATTGCCTATTACATTTATTTTTCCTTTAAGTGGAAAAACAGCACATTTTTACAAATAGCATTCTATGTTTATAGGAAAAGGAAACATAAAGAACTGCACTTTTTAAAAACTCCTCCTCTTAATTCAAGTCATTTAGTAGCATGAGTCCCAGAAGCGCTTTAAGCAAATGTTGAATTTTGTTCAGAAATTGAAACACATACAATGAATGAACATTTTATGTCTAAAGGGAAGAAGGACACTCTACGCAACTTCTGACAGAAGAAATTTAAACAACAAATGTACATGTTTATGGTGCTAAATAGTGCACTGAGAGTTTATTACAGACTGTTAAGTTCAGTGTTTCTCCTCTGAGAGAGACTGGGAGAAGGAATCAAATGTCTGCTTTATCGCTGTTCTTGAAACAAAGCTATGTGGAGTTTTCTTAATTTACTTTCCTCTATCATAACCTTAAACTTGAAAAAAAATTAGCAGTTTTCACCTGTTCAGCTATTAAAAAAAAATCCACATAAGATAACTAATTTCACACATGTGTTTTTAAAATAATCCGCCTAGGGAGCTGTGGGGGCCCTGTCTAGAGTACGCAGGATGTTCAAGGCCAAGGCTAATTCGCCAGAGGCAGGTGCAAAAGCAAGGACACAGCTATCATACTATATTGCACTGCATAAGCGTGCCCTTCTAGAACCCAAAAACTGATGTCACTCTTTGGGCAAGAAGCCTCTTTGTCTAAGTTGGTATAAAGTATGATCCTGACCAGCCAGTACGCAGCCGCTTTGTAGAAAGATGTATTGTTAACCAGCAGGTCTCTGGCTCCTATACTAGCTCCTTTGTTGGAGGCTGCTTTACAGGGTAGATGCAGTGCTAACCCGCTGGGGTGCGGCTCCCTGCTTTATGGGCAGCTTTGAAAAACTGTTTTGTCTGATGGCTCCTTCATAGCAATGGCTACTTGAGCTACAATAAAGACTCTCTTACCCACAATCATACCTTCTTATAGTCTAATACCTGGCACCCATGAAGGTCCAGCTCCTGGCAGAGAAGGACCTGTGCACCCAACAAGGGTAGAAAAGATAAACACAAAGGCACTCTTTGGGAGCTAAGGGAATTGTCAGAGCTTCGTGAAAACAAAGCAGGACAAAACAAAGCAAAATAAAATATCCGTGTAAAGATTCCGGATTATAACCGCACTCCTGTGCCTGGCATTTCTTAACAGGAAATACAACTTGCTGTGCAGAGAGCAGTAGAAAACATTTAGAGAGAACAACCCAAATGGCAAAAAATAAATAAATAAATAAAGTAAATAAAAATCTAAAAGCTGTCATTTGGAAAAATGGATTAATGCAGTGCTTGTAAAATTCTAACACATATGTATTTATCCATATTAAAGAGAAAAAATGTGCTCAAAGATCCCAGGGATTAAACTTTGGTTTCTATTTTGTTACTTAAATGAAATATAAAGCTATGGTGTATCATTTTTGTATAACTGAGTCTGCAAATTTGGCAGAAAAATGATACACATTTATTTCCTCAAGCAATTATTTTTGATAAATAGCTAAAAATTTAACCTAGCCAATTCAAGAATACATGTTCAAATTAATTATTAACTAAAAACAAAACCTGAATTTATCTCTCAAGTGTTCCCCTATGTTCCAAAAGAGAGATTTTATATCAGAATTCTCATTCCTTTTGGTGGGTAGGCTTTTTCTCCAAATAGTACCAATTAAATAATTTCTGCCTTATTGTATGTTATTCTAAAATACTAAGGACCATCAATGTGGGAAGGTAGAGGGAGGGTTTGGGCTGGGAAGAGGCATGTTAAAAATGTTAGCAACATTTCTTTGTTGTAGGAATAGTATTTACCCTACTATATAAAAACTTCAGAAAATCTGCTATCTGCCTGTCTATCTATCTATATGTCTTTCTACCTACCTATCTATTTGCCTATCTATATAGTTAGCTATTATCATCTGTCTATGTGACAATCTATGCTTGCTTTGTATAGGTGGTATTTGAGAAAAATCACATGTTTGAAAATTGTGCTTAATACATTAAATTACACTCACGGATTCTCTACATTTTATAGGCCTATCTAAACTCTTTATTTTTATCCATTAATTCTTCTGGCAATTCATTATTTTATTTCAATGATGCTTGTTAATAAATGGTTATATTACTATTATTTAGTATTACCAATAATAAATTATTATATAGTATATGCTTTACTAGAATATTCCATTTTATTTTATATTCATATTTTAACCATATTAATACCTAGTTAGATTTAACTCAGATGTTTAATTAAAACATTGTCAACCATAAGCTCATTATGCTGAGTCCTCTGTCTCATTGGCATCCATTGCAGTTTTTATCAACACTTTTTTTTTGTTTGTTTCTGGCACCAAAAGATGCTCTGGCTCATCCTATCTAATAAAAGAGTAATATGCAAATTGATAATCAGTCCAACACACAAGATGGCTGCCCCCATGTGGTCAAAGATGGCTGCCCCCATGTGGACACAAGATGGCCTCCACAAGATGGCCAGTAGGTGAGAACAGTTGGGAGGGACCAGGCCTGCAAGGGAGGGCAGTTGGAGGTGATAAAGCCTGCATGGGAGGGAAGTTAGGGGTGACCAGGCTGGCAGAGGAGGGAAGTTGGGGGGTGACCTGGCCTGCAGGGAAAGGCAGTTGGGGAGACCCAGGCCTGCAGGAGAGAGCTGTTGGGGAGACCATGCCTACAGGGGAGGGCCATTGGGGGAAACCAGGCCTGCAGGGGAGGGCTGTTAGCGGTGACTAGGCCTGCAGGGGAGGGCAATTAGAGGCAATCAGGATGGCAGGGGAGCAGTTAGGCATCAATCAGGCTGGCAGGGGAGTAGTTAGGGGGTGATCAGGCTGGCAGGCAGAAGCAGTTAGGGGCTATCAGGAAGGCAGGTGAGCAGTTGGGAGCCAGCAGTCCTGGATTGTGAGAGGGATTTCTGACTGCCTGTGCCTAAATGGACAGTTGGACATCCCTTAAGAGGTCCCAGATTGTAGAGGGCGCATGCTGGGCTGAGGGACAACCCCACCCCTGTGCCCAAATTTTGTGCACTGGGCCTCTAGTCTTATATATTTATGCCCCAGTCCTAGAGTCAGTCATTTCTCCAAGAACCCTTGGTTCTTTTCATTGAAAATTAATATTAAAAATCATAATGTTGACATTTGGGTGCTCTGTATTACTAGAGTGTTGTTGCTTCTTGGCAATCAGTTGCTAGGACCAGTAAATATATGTGTCTATACTAACCCATGCATATACACATCCTATATAATAGTATAATATGCAAATGTAATGGAGGAACTACTGGTCACTATGGTGCGCAGTGACCACTAGGGGACAGACACTCAACACAGGAGCTGCCCCCAGCCTTCAAGGCCCCAGGCCAGCCAAGTCAGGTGCCAGCTCCCCTCTCCCCCCTCCTCCCCCATCGCCCTGCAGGTCACCCCATAGAGAGGGAGGTGACCATTGGTGGCGGCAGCATCGTCAGAGAGTAGGCGGCACCAGGCCAACCAAGGTGGTGCCAGTGTGGGTCCTCTCATCCTCCCTGCCAGTCACCCCACAGATGGGCCCTGATCACAGGCCAGGCCTAAGGAACCCTATCCGTGTATGACTTTGTGCATTGGGCCTCTAGTGTCTGCATAATCACTTATACATGTATCCATCCATTTGTATATTAAGTTAATTGTGAGTTCTTACTGATGTTTCTGATGCTTATCCATTATCACATGGATAATTCTGTCCTCCTCTTGCTATAAGCTCCCACTCCGACAGTGAGGAATCTGGCTCCAACCATCTGCCATCCATTTACTTAATTGTTCAGTTATGCTGTACATGTATAGTAATTTCATAATTTTTTTAACTCTTACCTCTGTGGGAAATAACTTGATCCACTCAACAAAGAGTACTGTGATTACATAGTGTTCTCATTGCATGTAATCTTATAAACTCCACTCACTTCCAAAATTACTTAGGCCAGCTTCTCTTCCCCCACCTCCTTCAGTGAGATTGTTTCAGACACTTGTAATAAAGTTAAATTTTTTTTTGCCACATTCTACCTTTCATCCTGTAATTCACTGATCTCCAAAATAATTTTTTACTTTGCATACTTTAAGGGTCAATCTTTGTGCTACAAAGTTTTATACCTTTCACAAATTCATGTTTTTCATGTTTACCACAATTACAGTATTATACGCAATAGTTTCTTTGCCACACAATTACAATATGCTCTGCCTATTTAACACCTTCCATTCCGAATCTGGGCAGCCACTGATATGTTCACTATCTCTATAGTTTTGACTTTTCCAGAGTGACATATAGATGGACTTATACAGTAAGTACCTTTATCTGATTGGCTTTTTCCAATGAGCAATGAACATTTAATATTCATAATTTTTCATGGCTTATTAAGTTGTTCCTTTTTTATTGCTGGATACTATTTTATTTATGCATACTTGTTTATCCAGTGCCTTATTGAAGGAAATATTGATTGATTCAACTTCTTGGCAAAGTTGAATAAAACTGCTGTAAATATTTATGTGCATGGTTTGTCATGATTTAATATTCAACTCCTTTGGGAAAATATATAGGAGTATTTCTGCCAAATTTTATGATGGGATTATGATTAGCTTTGCAAGATATTTCTATCTTTCAATGTAGCTGTATTTTTTTAAATTTTTTTTTACAATTCCAGCATCAGAAATGAGAGTTCCTGCTGCACAGTATCCTTAAAAACAAAGAGTATTGTCTTGTTTTTAACCATCCAGCAAGTGTGTAGTGGTAGCTCATTATTATAATAATTTGCATTACAATAATGACAAATGATAGTTAGCATCTGTTCATGTTTATTTGAGACTTGAATGTCTTTTTTGAAGAAATGTTTATGCAGATCTTTTGCCCATTTTTTAATTGAGTTGTTTTCTTATTGAGTTTTAAGAATTATTTGTACATTTTACATTTGTCCTTTATGAAATATGTGTTTTGCAAATATTTCCTTGCAGTCTTGGCTCATATTCCATTTTGTTAACAGTGATTTAAAAAAAATAATATATATATATATATATATATATATATATATATATATATATATATATATATATATATATATTGATTTCAGAGAGGATGGGAGAGGAAGATACAGATAGAAACATCAATGATGAGAGAAAATCACTGATTGATTGCCTCTTGCATACCCTCTACTGGAGATCGAGCTTGCAACCCTTGAAATGTGCCATGAATGGGAGTTGAACTATGATCTCCTGGTTCATAGGTGGATGCTCAACCACTGAGCAATATTTGGCTGGGCAACAGTATGTTTCACAGAGCAAAGTTTTTAATTTCACTAAAGTCCATCTTAGCAATTTTATTTTCCTAGATCGTGCTTTTGATATTATATCCAAAAAGTCATCACCAAATTAAGGGTTACATAGAAATTCTCTTATATTTTCTTTTAAAAATCATGTAGTTTTGATTTTATAGTTAGTCTGTGATCCATTTATATTCTACTTTATTAGGAATTTGAGGTCTGTGCAGATGTTTTACGTGCAGATGTCCATTTGTTCTCCTACCATTAGTTGAAAAACTCTCTTGAATGTCCTCTGTGCCCTTGTCAGAGACCAATTGGCACTATTTGAGTGGGATTATTTCAAAACTCCCTCTATTCTTCCATTTATGTATGTATCTGTTGTTTTTTTTTGTTTTTTTGTTTTTTTGTGTGTGTGTGAGTTGTTTTTTTTTTCCTAACCAACACCACACTGTCTTAGTTACTACAGTTTTTACTGTATTATTGTCTGAAAATTGGTTAGTATAAATTCTTCATGTATTTTTTTCTAGGTCTTTCACCTTTCCAGATAAACTTTAGAACCAATATTTTAATATACACAAAAACATATTGAACCACAAATGAGTATTAAGTTTCACCACGTACTTTTCTGTCATCCACTGGAATGCTCACATAATTTTATTCTGTAGCCTGCTGATGTGGTTTACAGTGGATGATTTTAAGATGCAAAACTTGCCTTTCATACTGGCGATAAATCAGCTTGATTGGGATGGTAGTAAATCTATAGATAAAATTAGGAAGAATTATTAACAAAAGTGAGTCTTCCAATCTATGAACACAGATTATCATTCCATTTATCACTTAGATGTTATTTGATTTCTTTCAGCAGTGTTTCAGTTTTCTGTATGCATATTCTGTACATATTTAGTTAGAATTATAGCTATTTCATTATTTTTTCTCTAAGTTGTATTTTATTATTTCAAATCTCAATGTTTCTTTGCTGATTGTTATGGAGAGAATGTTTGTATCCTCAAAATTCGTCTTTTGAAGTCCCCAACCCCAATATGACTTTGTTTGGAGGTAGGGCCTTAGTGGAGATAATTAAGGTTACATGAAGTCATAAAGATGGAATCTTTTTTTTTATGTGCTCTTTTTTGTTTTTGATCATTTTTTATTAAGATATTATATATGTACATGCCTTACCAAACCCCACCCCACCCCCACTCCCATACATGCCCTCCTCCCCAGTAAGATTAATGCCCTTATAATAAGAGACAGCTAAGAACTCCCACTCACTTGCATTCTCTTACTCTCCCTCTCCCTCTCCCTCTCCCTCTCCCTCTCTTTCTCCTTCTCCTTCTCTTTGTCCCCTCCCTACATCTCTGCCATATGAATAACCAACATGAAAGTGGACTTTAGTAAGTCAGAAAGGGAGCTCTCACTTAGACCTGACCATCCTGAATCTCAGGCTTTCTATCTCCATTCAGAAGAAAAAAAAATTTCTGTTCTAAGCCACCCTAGTCTATTGTATTTTGTTAAGCCAGCCTGAGCTGACTACTGGTGTATAGGAAAACAAATGACTTCTGTATATTGGCATTGTATGCTAAGGACTTGGAACCTTTTTAGACTTAGTAGATCCAGGATTATTATTATTTTTTTGTAGATTCTTTGGGATTTTCCACATATACAAGCATGTAATTTGCATATAAATAGATTTATTTATCCACTTACAACTTGGATATTTTTCTTTCTTTTTTTTTTATTGCACTTGCTAGAATTATAGTACATTGTTGAAATAAAAGTGGTGAGAGCATACCATTTTTATTTTTTGATCCTAATCTCAAGGGGAAAACATTAACTTTCTCATCATTAAGTATAATGCTAACTGTAGATTTTCTTTTCTTTTTTTTTGTTGTTAAATGTTTTCTTTAAGTTGAGAAAATCCTCTCACATTCCTGGTTTGCTGAAGGTTATATCAACAAGGGTATTGGGTTTTGTCAAATAATTGTTGGATTGATTATATAATTATCTGATTTTTTTCTTTAGCTTAATGATGTGGTGGTTTAATGTGAGTGATTTTCAAATGTGATATGGGTCTTGCATACCTATAGTAAAATATACTTGCTTGTGGCACGTGGTTCTTCCCATACCACATTGAACATCTGTTAGTGCTCCCATACATTGCTGGGTTAAATTTGCTAATTTTTTTGATGATTTTTGCAGCTGCAATTCATTGGAGCTATTAGTCTATAGTGATTTTTTTCCTTGTAAGATACCTCATTTTAATTTTAAAGTAATATTACCCTAGAATATCTTCTTGGAGAATTGATGCATTTATCATTATGCAATGTCCTTTTATCCTTGATAATTTTATTTGTACTGAAATCAGCTTTCTGTGATCTATTAGAGCTATTTTGAATGAGTTAGCAAGTGTTCCTCTGTTTCTAACTTCTGGAAGAAACTAGAAAATTGCTACATTTATTTCTTAAATAATTGGTAGAATTAATCAGTACCATCTGGGTTGTTTGTTGTTTTGTTTTTAATTTGGAAAGTTATTAATTTTTAATTCAGTTTGTTTAATAAGTATAGGTATGGTATGATTATCTATTGCTTTTAAGTTTGAGTTTTTTGGTAGTTTCTATCTTTCCAGCAATTTATTCATCTTATGTGTTATTAAATTTATGGGTACTGTATTTAGTTTTGATACTTTGTAGTTAGCTACATACTCATTTAAAATTATGTCTTCTTAGAGAAATGGTACATTTTTATAATTTAATCCTTCTTTTAGGCCTGATAATCTTTCCTGTTTTGAAGTCACCTTTGTGAACTTAATATAGCCATTTCATCTTTCTTTTGATTAGTGTTAGCATGGTATTTCTTTTTAGAACTTTTAATCTATTTGAATATTTATATTTACAATTGATTTATTTCAGTTAACATATGTTTGATTTTTTAAAGTCTGTTCTTTACTCTCTGACTTTAATTGGTGTATTTGAAATATTAAAATTTAAAATGAGTACTTGTATAGTTAAAGTAATATTCATAATGTCTGTGTTATACAGTTATTTTAAATTCCCTTTTTAATAATCCAAGGTCTATGCATATGTGAATATGGTTCTGATAAATGCTTTGCTCTTCAGATGTTTTTGTCCATTTGGCATACATTGTAATTTTTTTCTTTTGAAACAAAAAAATAGACTTGTTTTATCAGCTACTGATGAAAACAGGCTTTATATGTAATAGGCGTCTAGAGTTTGGGCTCATTTTAATGTTTAATGCTGTCAGATATTACAGAGTCTCAAATTCTTCTGGTGTTTTTATTGTTTTCTTATCTCTCGACCCTAACTATTCTAAGAGGTCCTTTTCAGAAAATGTTTGTGTCTTAGAGCTCATTCCATTGTAATCTACTGTTATTATATGGGAAACTAGTTCTCTCTTATATTTAATTTAAAAAATATATATTTTAAAGAAAGAGGAAGAGAGAGAGAGAGAGAGAGAGAGAGAGAGAGAGAGAGAGAGAGAGAGAGAGAGAGAGAGAATATCATCAGTGTGAGAGTGAAACATCAGTCAGATGCCTCCTGGAGGCCCCTTGCCGGAGATCAAGCCCCACAACCTAGGCATGTGCCCAGTCCAGGAATCTAAACAGCAACCTTTTGGTGCACAGGATGATGCCCAAGCAACTGACACTGGCCAGGGCTCAGAGCCTATTTCTCTCATAGTAAAATAAATGGGAGTGCTCTGTAATTTTCAGATTAAATCTTAGTGTTTTAATAAGCCTCTGTTTTGGGCTTATAATCTTCACAAATATTACCAGGCTGGGATAGGAGAAATGTCCTGCCTCCAGATAAAATTAGGCTCCAATAAAGTGGTGTCTTTTTTTTTCCTGAAGAGTAGTCCTGTGTTATAGAGAAGGCTCTTAGGGTATTTCACAGTGATTACTCTTCCCTTCCCCTGCCTGAGGTGTGAGGGGACTTTTTCAAATCTTCATAGAACACACTGGGCTTCCTGAGAACAAAACCTATTAGAAAGCATGGTGGCCTTCCTAAGGTTGTGGTTTCCAGGGGTTTTTCATTCTCATGCTAGTCTACACTGAGCTTGCAATGATTTATAAAACTTAATATTTAAACGTTCCTATCCTTTTCTCCTCCAGGAGTTTCTGCTCCAGGCTAGCATATTTGGCTGTAATTCTCTGGATCTACCTGTGTCTTCAGATTTGGGGATGGCAGTTTGGCCTGTAACCTTAGTTCTTCAGTGGGTTTCAAAACATTATTGAATTTCAGTTTGTCCAGCATTTTCTTTTTGTAAGGATATGAATGAAAAATTCCAACCTGTTTACATAGATGATGGAACTAGCACTAGAAATCCTTTGCTTATAATTTTTTATTTTCACTTTGTAAAAAGATATTGGGAGACCATATTAGTAATTTTTACCTAATAGGATTTACAACTCAACAGACTGTTAAAAAAATAAATAATATATAATGTGTTTTTTTTAAAAAAAAAAAAAAAAAAAACCTTTTCAGTTGCACAACTATGTATTTAGTATCCACTAATTCAAAAAATCCACATTGAAATAGGATTTTCTATTTATCTTTTATTTAGCCTGTAATGATTCTTATATGTAAATAATTTGAAATTACTAGTATTTTCATTTGACTTGAGTTAATGTAAGATTTTTGAAGCTATAGAAGTGATCATACATAGGTTAGGGCCATAGTAAGAAAATGTATAATTTAAGATGTATTAATGGCTAATTAATTTCTAGTTCTCATATATTTTTATGGAAACTCTTATTTATGCTCTTGTCACACTAATTTTTCATGGCTTGTGATGCCCTGGGAATAAAATAAAATAATATTATATTAAAATAAAAGGATATTAGAAATAGTAGCCAAACATGTAATTTAGCAAACCCCCATCACCCATTAGAAAGTATCATCTGGAAATGATAGAATCTTTCATGTTTTAAAGAATATCAAAAAATATTAGAGGAGCAAGCATGAAAAAAACTGTTTAGATTATCCTCCTGTGTTTTTTGAATAATTTCTTAGTTAAAGATTCCCATTTTTACTTAGATTTGAAAGAAAAAAAAGTAGTTCAAGTGTATTACAGCCCAGGGGAATATGGCTATGAAATAATTTAAAGAGTAAACCTATCTCTTTCTCAGTTCCTAAGGAAATGTTTAATGGATTTTCAGTGGAAGTTTCATAACATTGCACAGTAGGGAATCAGTTTTCATCTGAATGCAAAGAAAGAAAATGACTCTGATCCCAAAGAGGTTAAAATGCCTTTCCCTTTACTACCATAGAGAGAAAAAAAATATATTGTTAATGAGTGAAAAGGGATTGTGGGAGAGGAAATAAAGCTGTAAAACCACATAGAAATGTAAGACATAGCCTGCAGTTGAAAGAGCTATGAAACAGAAAAAAAGAGAAAGGGAGAGAATGGAAATATGAAAAAGTGAATATAAATCCTGCTATTATTCCACTAACAAGCAATGTGGGCAACCAAATGAACATTTTGCATAACAATTTGCAAGGAAAAAAGTCCTTCTCATATTTCATTATGTAACAATATAATCCCAAAAACTACTTTAAGCAAGATATTTTTATGTAAAATTAATTTTTTTTGTTAATTCTTACCAGAGGATATTTTCCCCATTGGTTTTTAGAGGGAGTAGAGATAGGAGGGAGGGGAGAGAAAAAGAGAGAGAGAGAGAGAGAGAGAGAGAGAGAGAGAGAGAGAGAGAGAGAGAGAGAGATGTTAGAGAGACATATTGATTGGCTGTCTTCCACACATCCCTCCAATGAGTTTCAGAGATAGAACCTGCAACCCAGGTACATGCCCTTGACCAGGAATTGAAGCTGAGACCCTTCAGTGAATGAACTGATGCTCCAACCACTTATCAGTACTGGACAGGGCAAAATTAACTTATTATTATTATTATTATTATCATCAAATATATGTATACAGCACAAACAATCACACACACACACACACAAAGAAGTATGGATTATCTTGCTAGATTTTGAGCATTCTGAAAAAAAATTTAGGCCAAAGCAAAAATATACTCTTGACTACACTTTTTATGCTTCATTTTTCTATACACAAGAGCAAGAAATAATTATGGTATCAGAACTCACTGTATAAAAGAAGCTAGGAAAATTCCTATGCAAGTGAAACGGGAAAACTGAGACAAGAAAATTAAGGCCAGACAGTTTGAGCATCTGGCAGCCAGCTTGTGAATTGCAAAACCTTATCTTTTCCAACCTAGGACACTTGAGAGTAAATGGTTTATACCTTTCCTCCTTAAATCACCCTGGCCTGGGAAAATAGAGAATAAAGGCCCAATTAATGCAATTTGTGCCAAGGACAGATGAAGTCTAGGGGACAAATAACAAAAGCCAAAAGCATTTGGGGAGTATTATTAGATAGGATGGATAGTTATTAGGACAGGAGGAGAAGAAGGGAAAAGAAGGGGGAGTTTACCTCATCCACTGGACAAAGAAGTCAGCAATCTTGGAACTTGCCAAGATAAGATTGCCAGATAAATAATAATAAATTCTGGGAAAAGCTGCAACAATATAAAAGAGGGACCTTGAAAAC
Source organism: Pipistrellus hanaki (assembly GCF_964339955.1). NCBI lineage: Eukaryota > Metazoa > Chordata > Mammalia > Chiroptera > Vespertilionidae > Pipistrellus > Pipistrellus hanaki. The sequence continues at coordinate 49,393,703 of NC_140513.1, read as the reverse complement.
CAATAGCAGGAAAAAGTATAAAACCCTTGAACCCCCACTAGGCAGGGCACTCAGACTAGCTAAGTTGCTCCCTTGTGCTTTATGCCTAGTGTATTCTTTAAAAAAAATCATTTGCTTTGCTTCCTTATTAAATTTGCTAGCTTTTCTTCAACACTGCTTCCTGTCACTTGTCTGAATTCTTTCTTGTAAGTGTGATGAGAGCCAAAGAAGGGTTAGCCCCTTCCATTCAGGTATCTTCACTACATAAGCATTGAAGTTTATGGTCTCTAAGTATGTTTAGTAAAAGCACATGGCTTTAAATTAACAGGAAGGTTTCAACCATTTTCAAAAAAATCATTTTATTTTACAATTTTATTTTAATTTGTATCAAAAAAGTGTGTGTGTGTTTTTTTTGTTTGTTTGTGTGTTTGTTTTTTAATACAGATAATTTAGCTATGTGAAACCATGATATCTGAGTTACACTTTTGTCATTTGGAAGTAACCAAGACATATCTTCACTATGAATACGAAGATAATGGAAATATAAAGAAGCACAAATCATCACCAAATTGTAAATAACATTGCATCAAATTTACTGGGAAGCAGATATAATATAAACCTGTAGAGTTCAAGACTAGGTAAGCCTTAACATTAAACCCACATAATATTTTTATTGAATTTCTTTAACCTATTCTCTGTATGTCATGTGGGTGACTTTAGGAATATTTCTAAAAAGGAATATTTTAAAAACAGTGCTATTGAAGTCTGGTTGGTTTGGCTCAGTTGTTTGAGCATTTTCCCATGCAACAAAAGGTCAATTGTTTGATTCAAGGTCAGTGCACATATCTCTACTTATTTGTATTCCTAATGGTACATTTCAAGAAAGAAAAGAAAGAATGCTAAATTGACAGGGACCTAACCAGACAGGAAATATCCAAGTTATGGTGGAAATAGTTGATTGGTGATATCTGTTTTGGTACATTTTTTAAAATGTATTTTTATTGATTTCAGAGAGGAAGGGAGAGGGAGAGAGATATGGAAACATCAATGATGAGAGAGAATCATTGATTGGCTGCCTGCTGCATGCCCCATTCTGGGGATTGAGCCCACAACCTGAACATGTGCCCTTGACTAGAATCAAACCTGGCACCCTTCAATCTGCAGGCCGATGCTCTATCCACTGAGCCAAACCAGCCAGAGCTGTTTTGGTACATTTTGAAGAATTATAGGATATGCCTATTTTATAATAATGAAATAATTAAAGTAACTCATACTACTATGGTATTTGGATTGACATATGTCAAGCTTCTCTAAGTATTAACCATTTAGTAAATATCCTTTGGAGAGATCACGAAGAAAACAGTTATTCAGCCACATCCTATTAATCTATATACTTTGTACATTTTTGGAGAAGGGAAGAACTGCCATTCTTTCCTCTGCATTAGTTCTTATGGCTGGAATAATAATAAACACAAAACTAGATGATCTAGATGAAAACCCAAACAATTTAATACATGCACATGGTAGAATAAAAAAATGATGTATATATCTATACTAATAAAAGAGAAATTGCAAATTGACCATCACTTTACTATGCCCACCAGCCAATCAGGAGTGTGTATGCAAATTAACCCAGCAAATATGGCAGTGGTTCCCAACCCCCAGCCGTTCTGGGCCTCTGGGCAGCATGCATGCAGGCATGGAGCGGCTAGGCAGGGTGGGATGCCTGCTATGAGGGGGACTGTGGAGGGTAGAGGGACCTATAGGAGTGGTGCTCCAACTGGAGTGAAGACAGAAGGTGGCTGCAAGAGTGAAGGCCTGGGTCCCAAGTGCTGGAGGAAAATTGGTGCTGGCAGCCAGGGGAAGGAAGGCCTATTGCAGGAATCTTCGTGCAATGGGATAAGGCTCAAAATATGATTGAATTAGGCACCTTTTTTACACTTTTTAGACAAAAACAATTTATGAGAGGTTGACAAGACACCAAAAATTAGTCCTCCTTAGAAATAAATCTATGTAAGGTTTCGTCTTAGGTGGTAAATTAGTAAATGCATTACGAGGTTTGTTGAGGTGTGTTGACACAGGCTCTTTTGACTCTGGATTTGTTAAACTCTTGATAATGTTGTCTCAGTTTTGAGGAGCAGGGACCACACCTATCACATGGAGATTTCCTACATGCATTTAGAGACAGAGGAGAGTCAGCGAGAGCTCCTCCCACTCCTGCTGCTTGCTTCTTACTTATTTTTAGTTCTAAACCATCAATAGGCCTTTACAGGATATTTTTGGGACAGTGTGTCTGGCCCTGACAGCCAGTAAGCAGCCACATCAAGTGATTGATCTGGAAACAAAAGTAAAACGTGACTAAGGATGACAAAGGTAGCAGAAAATTAGTGGTGGTTATTGCTCTCCAGTCAGGCATGTCCCATTCCACCTTAGGTAGGACAAGAGCAAAGTAATGGCAGCCATTATAGCAGCTGCTTCATCGAAGGTGTGCAGTTTTTCCAGAGCATTACATTTACACTCAGTTCCATTCTCTACCACCCAGAACATTGCTGCTCTATTCCCTTGCCCATTCTCAGAGAATGACGTAAGATGGAAGATCCTGTCCCTTTATTTCTCAAAGCTTGCACCTTTATTCCTTCCCCTCTCACTAAGTCCACTTAATTACTCCAAGGGCCTAAGTTTTGGGAAATAAAGCCCTGTTAACTCTCTTCTAGAAGTAAAGGAAGTCTCTAACTTCAGAACAAATGATCCTGTCTCCCCTTTGCAGGGGGCATATGACTTTCTTTCATGAGCAGACAATAGCTGAGAAAATAATTAATTTGCAAACAGACAATTCTATTACATTTAAAAAAATATTGCTTTTCTTTACACACTTATTTCTGTAACATGATATATTTATTATTATGCATGTAAAATTTTAAATGACAACGCAGTATTACACAACTCTATTGCACTGGCCAGCTCAGTTTGGTTAGAGTGTCATTTCGATATGCCAAGATTGTGGGTTTGATCCCTAGTTAGGGCACATAAAAAAATCAAACAATGAACACACAAAAAAGTGGAACAACAAATTGATCTTTCTCTCTATATTTATCTTTCCTGTTTCTTCTCTCTCTGTGAAATCAATTTTTTTAAATTAAAACAAAGTTACATAACTATAGACATCATAAAAACTATTAGTAAAATCCATAGTACTACTCCAGGTTGCGAATCTCCAACTTTAAGACAGTAAAGTATTAAACCTCATGCTCTTCAAAATTCACAAAAAAGTATTAAAAATGAAATAATCATATGGTTAATTTTGGTGGGAAATGTATAAATACACATGCCTACCCTAATGTCTGTCAATCAGTCTGATTCAGCCCTTTAACCTACCAGGAGATAAAATGAAGGGTACCACAGAATGAAGATGAATTCAAATAAATGTTTCATCTTTTTAAATCAGACAGGTTCTTATATTTGATGATTAACTTATAAACATCTGCCAAATACATTAAGCAATTCCTAGCAATCTTAACATATAATCAGCAATTAAAAGTAGGTTGGGGAAAAAGGTAGTTTAGTTTGCATGTTCCCAAAAATAACTTTGAATTTCAGGCAAGATGAACAACTCTGGAGGTGATTACAAAAATATACAAAATAAATAAGGTTGTGTTGGAGTTCTGGATAGAACTGTACATGAAGCTGAGATATTGGAGAAAACTTAATAAATTGAGTAAAACTCAGTCGTGGACTGGTTTTAGGAAGGTGTTGGTGAAGCTTAAGAAGGCACCTGGGCTGATGGCCATGTTAACTCAGATAGTTATTTAATCTTTTCAAGATATCTGGGATTTCATATCATTGCTAATTTTCAGGTGAGGACCTTAAAGCCCACACAACTAACATGGCAAGGCCAGTATCTCACCTCAATTCTAATTCTAATTCCTAAAAATGTGGCATATGTTGGCTGCATGTGTTGGGAGAGAAAGGGTAAATGGAGGGGGAGGGGGCTATTTTGCACTTTTGATCTAAGAGATGTGGGCTATATTGGTAAATGGATATTTTTAAATTCCAACATTATGGATTTATCTACATTAACTGTCATTAATTGCAAACCTAATAATTTAAACTAATACTTTTATTCTGAAGGAAGAAAATGTGAGATAAAATTAGCTTTAATGTCAAATAGCAGTGAACTGTTATATAAGAGTAGAGGATTATGAAGTAGCAATATCATGAGGGTGAGCCTACTCATAGCTAATTAAGCTGAATTATGAATACTGGCCTTCAATTTAATCTTGTGGTCTGCTGTTACTAAAACAGCACACTCATTTGAAAACACACTAGTTATCATCTTTAGAAAATGATTTAGTCACTGTTTTCATATATTTATGTAAACCATGTCTGTTTAATTATTATTAAGGTAGAAAGTTCAAGAAAACCTAAATAATCTGTTATGAAAATTTATAATTTAAACTGAAGGAAAATATATTTTTAATTCTATTTCATGTAATTTTTAAGAATTTTGAAAAATTTTAAAAGTTGAGGAGAGAAACCTTCTAGAAATCCATGTCTCTTATGTACCATATGTGCATATAACTATATTATGTATATATGTATGCTTTTATGAGTATTTGAATGGATGTGTGTATATATTGAATATATATGTGTAGGTACTATACCTGTATATATTTAATAAAATACACATGAATATACGTACATGTATACATACACTTATATAAACACATTCACAAACATGTATTAAATAATTATGTGATTTATTCAAGGCATTATTTGAATAAATTTAATTTTAGAATAATTTTAGATTTGCAAGAATATTACAAAAATAGTTCATAGGGTTTTCATAAATCCTATACCGAATTTCTCCTATTTTTAACATTTTACATCATATGGTGCATCAGCCAAAATTTCTGAACCAATATTAATACATCATTATTAACTAAAATCCATCATCTATTAAGATTTCCTTAACTTTCTACGTAATGTCCTTTTTATCTGTTTCAAGATTCCATGCAGTATATTACATTACATTTTGTTGTCATGTCTCCATAAGCTCCTCTTGGCTGGGACAGTAACTAGGCACTCTACCATGGTTTAACCTTCACAACAACCTGAGGTTGTAGGTACATTTTAGAGATGAGAAAATCATGGCTTTCAGGCATATTAAATAAGAAGCTATGGGAATTTAACTTCATTTGATCTGATTTTTTAAAATATTTTTTTATTGTTTTCAGAGAGAGGAAGGGAGAGGGAAAAAAGGCTAGAAACATCAATGCTGGGAGAATGTGATAATCATTGATCGGCTGCCTCCTGCAAGCACACTACTGGAGATGAAGCCTGCAACCTGGGCATGTGCCCTGATTGGAAATAGAACCCTGATCTGGTTCATAGGTAGATGCACAGCCACTGAGCAATACCAAATGGGCTCGCTCTATCTGATTTTTTATCAATTCTCTTTATACCTCAGTCACATTTATTTCTATATTTTTACAAAAAACTAAGAGCTAATATAATGAAGAAATATTGAACTTCATCTAATCTTTTAAGAAGGCACAAGGTAAAGATATATGCAAAAATAGAGTGATGGGTTATGGTTTTTGTAATTAAAAAAATTGATTGTGTATTTAACATTATATACACATCAGTGTTAGCGTCAATGATTACGGGTGGTCAGTGATGATGATTCCACAAAGTCCTGAGATCTTTTAGTCTCTCTTGTCAGGGGGACCAGACACACATAGCTATGGCCATGAGTGCTGAAACTGAAGACCCATTTCTTCTTGGCTTTGAGTTAATGGGGCCGCCTATCTTGAGAGGACCCACAGGGTCTTGGGCAATGAGCACTTTAATGGTGATCCTGAGACTGGTGACTTGGGTACTTTCCTTTCATTTCCCTGAATTTCTGGATGCTACGGTCTTAATGTCTGTGTGTCCCCACAATGCATATCTTAAAATATTGTCCTCCAAATATGATGGTCTTGGGAGGCGGGGCCTTTAGAAGATGGTAAAGTCATGAGGGATAAGCCCTAAGGATTCATACTTTGTAAAAGAGAATCCACAGTGATCCCTTGCTCCTCCCACCCAGAGAGCACAAGAAGGTTCTGGCTGTCAACCAGAAGAGTATTCTCACTGGCTGGTGCCTTAATCTTGGGCTCCCCAGCCTCTGGAACAGTGTGTAATAACTTCTGTTGCCTAAAAGATACCTAGTCTGTGCTAGTTTGTAATAATGTCCTGAACAAACCCTCCAAAGATCCTGACATATTTTAGAAAGGATTGAGACTCCCACCATAGGACTGAGAAAGAATATCTTATCATCTCTGTGAGTCAGTTATAAATCAAATTTAGTGTATTAAAGTAATACAGATACAAAGGTTATTTTCTCAGTATCATATTATGATGCAGACATATTTTATTTTGATAAAATCATAATTTTGACAGATATTGAAGAAGATATTTATTTAAGTATCTTTCCAAGAATGTGTTATAAAACATAACTAACATGCAAAAATCAATTTTAAGGGTCCTTGCACTCGTTTTTTTTTTAATATATGTTTAGTATGGAAAAATATCAGAATATATCATAGGTATTAATGATAAATATTGGTTAACTAGTATGAAGCCTACATGTGTTTATGAAGGACAGTGTTTAAGGTATTTCATAACAGGAGGCATAAATGAAACAAGATGAAAAAAATCACTGCTTTAAACCCGTTTCTTTGCTTTAATACCCCTAGAGATGTAAAATTCACTACCTATCAAACAACTCAATTTTGTAAATAAACATAAGAGCATTGTCCTTTTTATGAGCTGAAATATACTTTCCTATTATTTATTTCTTTTACTCCCCCTTTAAGCATTACACATATGCATAATCTTTCCACTTCATTTTAGTCTATTAATTTACTTGAAAAGTTATTTTCAAGATTTTCTTACCTTGACTATGTGTTTATCTTTCATTTGACCATTTATAAAAACAAAGTATTTCTGTCTCTCATAATCCTAACTGGTCTTGCTTTTCTATATTCAGTCCTGTATAATAACAGTCTAATATGCTAAGCATCTGACCATTCAACCAGTCGCTATGACGCTCACCATCAGGGGACAGACTCTCCAACTGGTAGGGTAGCTTACCCTGCTGGGGGTCAGCCAATCAGGACTGGGTGAGATGGACCCAACCCGCCCTGGAGCCCTCCCTCAGTGCCTCCACAGCCAGCCAATCTCCCTTGATCTCTCCCAGGTTGGCAGCTACAGTCAAGCACTGGTGAAGTTCCTTGTCCTGGCCTGCAGAAATTGGGCTGAAACCAGCTCTCTGACATCCCCTTAGGGGTCCTAGATTATGAGAGAGCACAAGCCAGGCTGAGATGCCTCTAGTAAATATATAATTGTAGAAAAAGTTACCATGATTACCCAGCCGTAAAGACTCAGTGGTTGAGTGTCGACCTATGAACCAGGAGGTCAAGATTCAACTCTTGTTCAGGGTGTATCCCTGGGTTGTGGGCTAGATTCCCAATGTGGAACATACAGGAGACAGCTGATTGGTTTTCTCTCATCATTGATGTTTTTATCTTTCCCTTTTCCTTCTTTTCTGAAATAAATTTTAAAAAAATATTTAAGGTAAACTCACCATGACTTACAAACTAAAGGCTTTGTGATATCTGTCAGAATTGTCTATCATTGCAGACGCTTGCACACAGAATGAAAATGTGAGCTATTAATCAGTACAGACAATTGGAGGGGGAATACATATTCTCTGGAAAGCAGTGTGAATGCAGCATCTTGTGGAAATCACAGTTGTCACCATTATCGCTTGTCAGGATCAGGCATATGATCCTACAGAACTTGCCACTTAGAATGTGTTTAATGAAGACCCTGTGTATGCCTGAACGTTGAGTAAAAGGAGAAGCAGGAGCAAATAGAGAATTGCCATACAAAACCTGACTGTTAGTTCCAATTTACATCCCTCTACTCCTGGTACTCAGGGTTTAACAGGGACACCTCAGAGCTACTGCTACTATAGGCAAGCAAATCCAGGAGTGGTAAGTAGCTGGGTCACTTGACTTCCCAAATATCTCTATTTTGTAGCTGATGGACCATGGCCCACTTTCCACAGCCAAGTTTATCTCTGTAGTAAGGCATCAATACAATTTAGTGCCACGGCAATTTGTATTGGATCAGTCACATGCAGGCTAAATAGAGCAGAAATTTTGACATAATAATGACACATTTACATAATAAAATACAAAAAAATTCTGTCTATTGGCCTAAAATAATTTGACATTTCACTCTGCTTACTAGAATAGGCCAGATTGCCAATTTTCTTTTTAATGTTGAAGGGCTGATTTCCTTCTCATTAATTAAATCTCCAAAGTCTTTGGAATTAGGCCGTCAGGTTTTATAAACAAAGCAAAAGGCGTTCTAATTTCTCAGGGTGAGTATCCTGAAATTTAAATTATAACTCTAGGTGAGCACTGTGGTTGTGCCTTGACTATTTGGACATAAACTGCAGAAAGGAGAGAACACGATTTCTATTGCTCTTAGAGAAAAGAATATGGAGGGTCTATTGGCAGCAAAGTATCTTTCAGTGAAAGCAGGGCAATGAACCTGTAGGAATCAAAGGACTCTGTAGGGAGAATAGGGACAGTCCCATTAGAAGGTTTCATGTTTAAATTTATGAAGTCACCAGAACACAGTACATTTTCATTAATTACTCTTCAATCTGAGATGTCTTTGGTTCTAAAACTTCATGGTAAATCATTGCATATGATTAGAATATCATCCTGAGATTGAACCAAACTAGCAAGCATTTAGCAGGTGTGTTATATAGAGCATGTCCCTAAAAATGTATACACAAAATTTGAATCATTATAAAGTCAGTGTTTGTTAAATACAGTTTATTTTTTAAAAATTGAGCTATCAGCTGTATATATATATATATATATATATATATATATATATATATATATATATATATATGATGTACTGTATATGTAATATACTGAGCACAACGTAGGAGGCAGAAGAAATAGAAATTTACAGTTTACTAGGAGTCCCAGGATGTGATGCCTGCTGTGGCCAATTAAAGGTATTATAAAACAAAAGTATTAGAGGGTATGACAGAATGTGTATCGTAGAAAATAGAAAACTTTAATGGCCTTAAGGAAAATGTAGAATGCAAATTGAGAAAAAGAAGAGAGGAGGCCTTTGGAATGAGATTTTTTAATATTAGTCACATTTCCAAAATTACTTGACCCTAAAAATCATTTGGGAGTATCTTAGTTTGTGCAGGCTGCAATGACAGAATGCCACCTGTGGGTAGCATATAAGACAGAAATTTATTTTTCACATTTCTGCAGGGTGGGAAGTTCAAGATTCAGGTGCCAGCAGATTCAGTGTCTGGTGAGAACCTGATTTCTTGTTCATGGAGGCCCTTTTATCACTGTGTTCTCACAAGAAGGAAAGAAGTCTGCTGATTTATCAGAAGAGCCAACAGTCTTGAGGTTTAGTTACCAGTTGCTTCTTATAAATGGTGGATAGCCACAGCAAAGAAAAAGAGAGTCCTTTGTTCTTATAGGTAATATTTATATTTTTATTGTTTACTCTGTGGAGAGGTGCTCCAGTGCCGGAAGCCAATTCCAGTATGTCATAATTGCAAGAGTTTCATCAAAAAGTTGATGGAACTTGGGGACTCATATGTTATTGCCTGCTGGGAATGGCAAAAGGCATTTCCCCAAACCTAAAAAGGGTGGTTGCTTGCTGCCAGACAGCTCAGGGCATCTTAATCTACATGTTATTGCCTCCTCCTAGCTAAATACTTGAACAGCCAGAGGTAATTCCCCAACTTGACAATGGATTCTGTACCTAACCTTACCCTTTGATGTGTATATATCTCCACCTTGCCTTAGGACAAATTGTGTTAATAAAAAGCAAGGGGTCCTGAGACAAGGAGATCTTAGTTCCTTTAGCTAAGTCTTCTCTGACTCTCTATTTGCCTTTCAAAATTATGTTTCGTCTCTGGACTCTTGATTAATTTACACACAGACCCTTCTCCAGATTGCTAAACCCTTCTAGATGATGGATCAAGACCACTGGCATTAATCCAGTAAATACTGATTATAAGTTCTGATGTCAGATAATCATAATGTTATGAATTTTAGAAAGGTGCAATACTGTGATTTATACAAAATATATATTTGATCATTCATAGAACTAAAAGGTATGTCTCAGATGAATTTGGTCTTGTTCCACAGTTCTTGGCCTAGAGCTCCCAATACCCTAGCTCTTGACTGATAGGGTCTTTCTGCTGCAAGGGTTCAGGAATATGGAGAAGGGCTGTGCATAAATGGATTGAGAGACTAGATAAAAAAATACAAATTTGGGGCTCATGGGACTTCCAGGGGAGGCTCCACTTTCTAGTGAAGTGGGCTCCCCAAATGTCTGGACCCACAGTTTTTTAATCCCACATTTTTCCCTTTAGCAAAGCAGATATAAATATCAAAGGTAAGGCCTGGTAAACAATAAAGGATTATCATGTTAGGGGAATTGCCCTCAGTTGTTTGGCAATTGGTAATAATATTCAGATCTTCAGCCCTGCTGAAAATGTCCATCAGCCTTCTGATGAACTTCTCGCATTTATTATATTAACTACTGCTCTTAGTCTCCAGCAGTTGACAGAGATTGAAGTGTCTCTTTTATGTTAATGAGGTGACTTTTAGACTCCACCTAAGGATGGGAGCTAGTTTCCAACGGAACCATACAATTAGAGAGTTGGAACTTTATAGTTCTACTTCTTGACCTCTGGGGAAGGGAGAGAGGCTGGAGATGATTTAATCAATCATGCCTATGTATGAGGACTCCTTTGACCATCCATCTTAAAGGCCAGGATTTGGAGAGCTGCTGGGTTGGTGAATACATGGGGATCTGGGAGATTAGCATTCTTGGAGAGGCATGGAAGTGCTGTACCCTTTCTTGTACCGCCCCTATGCATTTCTTCCATCTCTGTTCCAGAGTTATATCCTTTTACAATAAACCAGGAATCCATGTTTAAAAGGTTCCTCTGAGCTCTGTGAGCCACTTTAACAAATTAATTGAACGTAAGGAAAAGATCATGGGAACCTCTAATTTATAGGCAATTGGTCAGAAATGCAGGTAACAACCTGGACTTTGGCTTGTCCTCCTGAGTCGGAGGGGGTTGTTGGAACCTACAGATTGTAGCTTGTCTGTCAGAAGCACAGGTAGCCTCGACTTGTGACTGCTGTCTGAAATGGCATGCTGGAGCGGTCTGGTAGGACTGAGCCCCCAACCTGTGTATTCTGATGCTACCTTTGGGTAGATAATGCCAGGATTGAGTTGAATTCTCAGACACCCTGCTGGTGTCCTAATTGGTGTTGTATGGGGAGCTCCCTCTCACAATCCCTCCCACACAGATGTATTAGAATTGAATCCAGGGAACCACAGAGAAGAGGATATGCAAATATTTTACTTTTTAAGTATTGTGTTTATTTTAGATTTTTGCTAGATTTATTTTATTTGGTTTGGGGATTTTTTTCTGTATCCCTACGCTGTGAAAAGTTTATTTTTTCATTATGATTTTATGTTTAATTATGTAAATGTATAATTTGTACCTAAAATTTTACATGCAGTAGTCTGATTAATGTTAAGGTGGTAAATTGGGAACAATAACAACCATTGTTGCATTTCTTGCGTTGCCCCATAATGGATTAGAAAGTATTTTTAACATATTGCTCAATGATGTCTCTCGTGTTTAATTTACATTTTTTACATTTCTATTTAAGCATAACCATGAATGCAGCTTCCTTCTCTTGTATTATAAAATGTCATCGACTTTATGAACCATAACAGGACCCCTTTATAGAAATAAAGAAAAATTTTTACTAATTTGTCACTGTAACAAGAATGAGGGAGAAATATATCTGTGCAGGAAAAAAAAAAGTAGATTTTTTTTTAACTATAGGCCCATAGCATATAAAATAAAATATTTGCAGTTTTGTTTTTAGATTGTATAAGCTCAATTATTTTCAATAAATCTATGTTATCTGTACAAAGTTGTGACTTCGTAAAGAATTCATGTGCTGTAACTAAATAGGCACCATACGTTTGTTACAATTGAGATTTTGTTTCTCAGAATAGGCAAACCTGAATATTTCATGATATGATGATGGACTTAAAGTAACATTTTAAAAGATATATTTGCATGTCAGGCAGCATGCTAAAGAGAAATATATCCCATGTGATGTGACTAATAACTAATGATCCAATCAGAGCTGGTATATTTTTTGATGTCTTTATTTCTAAACACAATATCATGCTTCATCAGCACCCCCCTCCATTCATATTCCTCCTTATCCAAGGTTTATGTTTTTTAGGGAGCATTTCAAGCTACACATTTAGCTTAACACCCACACTTAGATTATAGATGATGAAAAGGAAAGTATTTCAGGAACCAGCAGAAAAATAATCATGATATGTGGCCAGATACTTCATTTCATACACAGTTGCCTTCCAACACTGTAAAATTCCTTCTGTGTCAGAAAGTTTGAAAGACTAGAAATTCCCAAGCTTATCTACCAGCAGGGTTTTTATTAGAGTTAGCTGATGAGAAGAACTTGCATGATATAAAAGTAGAATAAAATAAATAAGCCATTATTCTATGTGAAAGCTTACAGCAGGCATGTGGCATATGTCTATGATGGATGTGAAGTTTTACCAGGACTGTTCAAGCATCTCCCCAAAAGTTATGCCCTCTGTTGCTTCAGAAGCTACCAACACCTGTGATGCCTCCTTTAAGATTTTTGCACTTCCTAATTTTCTTAAAACCAGGTCCATCTTTCCTCACCTTTGTTCTCTCCGTTTTTCTCATTATAGTTTAGGTTTCAAATTGTTACTTGAAATAGATGGAGGGGCTCATGCATAAATGAATAGTGAGACAGAGGAAAATCAAAGTAATATGATGTCAAAAATCCAGTATTGAAATAAAAGTAACCTGGCCCGTAAGGAAACATTGATGCAAACAATGAGCAAGGAAAAAAAAAAAAAGATGATGCAGAGTGATTTGAGGGAGTGTTGGGTAACGAAATTCTCTACTAAACATTTTAAAGCAACGCTTAATAATATATAGGAGAGATAAAAGACAAGATGGAGAATGCTGATCTGAGGTTTTGTATTTCTAGCAAGTTCCTAGATGTTGCTGACCTATCGGGTATCACATTTGACAGATGCTACTTTAGTGGTTGCTGTCGGCATGTGGATTTTTGTAGATGATGCAGTCAGCACTTAGATATAAGTTTAATTTAGTTCTCTGTGTCCATCCCCCAGATTCTCTGTACTGCAATCCTAATAATTCATATTGCAACTTCTTCAGATAACTTGATTTTGCTCAGAAATGGAGACAGCCAGAAGTACTTGGTAGCGTTTGTCCCTCCAGCCCCACCTATATACAGTGATTTATCAAAAATTTAATATGAAAGCACAGCTCTTTCTTTGAAGTAGGACAGACTCTTTGCAATTTGCACGCTGGAGCTTCCTGTGATATCAGACTGAGATAGGGCATCCACTTAAAATGATATCCCTTGCTCAACTACTGTCCTTTCCGATCCTGCTTCCATTCTCTCTCATGGTTCTCTTTGGCTAACCTCCTTTTAAGTGGACATATACCCTAAAACTCCAGAACTTGTAGCATCTGGTAGACTCTAGTATCTGTTTTTGCACCTCTTAGTTATCATCATTTATTCCTGTCATTATATCTGATAAATTTTGATTGAATGTTGGACATCGTTTGACAACACACACACACACACACACACACACACACACACACACACACACACCACAGAAAACATAACAACTCTCCAGTAAAGTATGGCTATTTAAATTAAAAATTAAGTTACAGGAGCCACCTTTCAAATGTTCAATAACTACATGTGGATGTGGCTATACTTTTGGACTGTGCAGGTTCTACAATAAAAGAAAGTTTTATTGAAAAGGGCTATTCTTCGGTGGATATTATCTTTCTACAATGAGGGTTTATATATAGCTTAATTTTCTTAAGATATATCATTTTTTGCTTCTCCCATACTCCCAAATGTGTCCCATATGAAGGTCTCAAATAATAACTTACAGTCTCAGCTCTAATCTTTGCATTCCCAATACAACAGAATTGTCGAAAGCTCTTAGTTTCATTGCATATTAGCTGCTACATTTTGCTTACATCCTAAAAGCCTCATGCACAGTCTAAGAAAACAGAAAGATCCTTTTTGGAGGAAAAATAAAACTAATACAGATTTATCTTCACTTCTCTACAGTTCTTTTTTCCTATGTATCTTCTCCTTTCAAATTTCCTACCTTAGTGGCCCTGAACTTCAACTTTCTCTGCATTTCCCCATGACTCTAAAAAGACACGAAGCTTATGAATTCCATTTGGTGGCTCAGTCCCCTCTTAGGAATTGATGCACATACTTCAGAGAAGGTTGAGCATATTTCAGACATTTTAAAAAATTTTCTCTGATATTTCGACCTTTCAATTCCTGACTGCCCTGTATGTTCTTTGTCTTTATTTAATGGCTTATCTATGCTAATCTCACTTTGTTTTCCTCCACTCATTCTTACTTAAATTCTTAAATTTGTAGCTAAATATCTTTCATTAATTTTGAAAAACTCTCAAGCATTTTCTTCTTGAAATATTGGTTCAGGCTTATTTCATCTCTCTTTTCTTCCCACATCTCCAGTTATCCAGATTGGGCTACCTTACTAATAATCTACATTATCCTCTCTTTAGTATTTATTGCCTCTTTTCATGTCCTTCCTTCATTCTGAATATTTTCTTTAAATATTCTTTTAGCACATTATAGTCAAGCACCCACAACTATATTTCAGTCAATGATGGACCACATATGTAACCATTGTTCCATAAGATTAAATTGGAGCTTATAGCCATGGCAATGTAGGATGTGCATTACTCACAATGCATTATCTTCAATGCATCACGTGTGTGTTTACAGTGATGCTGGTGTAAACAAAGGTACTCTCCTGCACTGCCAGTCATATAAAAGCATAGCACATACATTTATGTACAGTATGTGATACTTGATAATTCTAATAAATGACACTATTACTGCTTTCTGTATTTACTATGCTATACTTTGTGTCATTATTTTAGAGTGAGTCATTGCTACTTATAAAAAATTTTTGCTCTGAAACAGTACATCATGCCACACTAACAATAGGATTGTACCTCACATGTTTGCCACATCTCATGATTCCATCATTTTCTCTTGTGCTTGTTTTAGTCTTGTCTGATTTTGTGCATGCTATACAGACTTGTAGCCTAGAGTTAATAGGCCAGAATAGATAGCCCAGGTGTGTTAAGCTATATAATCTTGATTTATATAGGTACACCCTATGATGTTGGCACAACCACCAAATCACCTAACGATGCATGTCTCAGAATGGATCCCTATCGTTAAGTGGTGCATGACTATATTCTTTCCTCAGCTCAGTCTATTCTCTTGTTAAACTCATTTATTTTTATTGATTTTCATACATTCCAGTTCTCAGCTATTTTTCCCCCTACTTTCATCTTCTTATGTGTTAAATATTATCTGGACTAATTACATGAGATAAATCTTTGTCTCGGGATTTTAACCTTTCAAGATTTCACATGCTTGCAGTGGCTCCACCCCCTGTCCAATTTTCTTTTTCTCAGGATAGACCAGTGGTTGGCAAACTGCTGCTCGAGTCACAGTTTGCTGCTCTGTTGGTTAATGTGTTTGGTGACCACTGGGATACGGACTTAATCACAAGGAACAACAACAGCCTGTAATTATTGGAATCAAGGTCAGTGGTTGGCAAGCTCATTAGTAAACAGAGTGGCAAATCTCGGCTTGCGAGGTGCAGTTTGCCGACCACTGGACAAGTGAGCGCCTTCCCTATGTCAGCCCAACTTCACTGCACATGCACCCATCTTCCCCTTTGCTGATCCCTTTCTCAAGTGAGTTGCTGGGATGGCCTGGCACTTCTTCCTGATGAGGCTATCCAGATGACCATGCTTAATGCCGGTTCTCCTTTCCGCTCTCTTCCTGTCTTAACATTACCTAGCTAACTCTGACAACAACATAAACAGTATGATATTACATTTTAGGGAAAGTATAAAGGGATTAAAAAACAAACAAGAAATAGCTAGTATCCTTTCTTCAGTGGCATCTTCCATTCTCTCACAGAACTCATTGCTAGAGGGATATTTTAAAAGCTGAATTCTTAACCCTTTGTAAAAACATAAGGATAACATCAGCATAATTTTTTTAAAGACTGGCTTGCCATCCTATAACAGTGTTGTATTTTTGTGTGTGTGTGTTTCCCTCCACCCCTCCAGTGGAGGTGTGAAGTCAATGGCAGCTTCATAGCTTTGTATTGGATGTCTTCTGAGCATGGACTACATCAGTTTCCTATGGAGCTTGACAAAGGAGAAATTTTGGCAATGAGAAGAGCCTCTGGCATTTTAGAAAGAGAAAGTTACATATATGCCTCAGAAATAGCAAACATCTCACCTGCCAAACCAGCCCTGTGGTGCACATACTTTTGTATTGCAAGCCTACCTTTCTCAAACTCAATGCAGAGAGGCAACCAGTGGAGTACTTTCTGGCTTACAGTATTTCCCTTTAACCAAAAAACCCATGACCTTCATCTCTCAGGGAAAACCTGCCACCTCACTGATTCTCATTTAAATGCAGATTTCCATGTCCTTGTATAAAAAAGCAATACTTTGAAGGTTTTAAGAAACAAAGCATTACAGTGAAATGTAAGTATGAATGCTTATTATCAGGGATCACAAATATGAATAGTGTACATGGACACAATTCTTTTTTAAAATAGTAACTAGTGCTGTTTGCCGTGTACTCTGCTACGCATTTTACTTGTTGTTGCTAACCTTAAGGATAATAGGATGTATTATTTCCATTTTACAAATGAGAAAACTAGAAGTTAAGTAACAGTCCCCAAGGACTATAGCCAGTAAGTGGTAGATATGGGCTGCTAATTCCAGTCTGCCTACTTCCTAAATCTATGTTCTCTCCATTATATTTTGTTGTCTAAACCTTAATTACTAAACAAAACAACACAAATCAATTGGCACCTGCGACTTGTAAGAAATACATATATTTAGTTCTTGTTCACAATTCCTAGCTCACAGCTCCTAAAACCCTTGGAATTTCCTAAGTGAGGGGATGCTAAAGGTATCTTTTATTATGTTAACAAGATGGTTTTTGGACACCACCCTATACAGGAAAACCATCCAAGTTATGGAAGAAGAAGAAAACTTTTTGTCCCAATGGCTTCTGGGGAAGAGAAGGATACTGGAGGTTGAATCAGTCCCCAAGGTCTAATCACATACAATATAATGAAAACTCCATAAAAACAGCAAAGAGTGGGTTTCAGAGGGCTTCTGGGTTGGTGAATACTTGGAGATTTGGAGAGAGTGTTACCCCTAGAGAGGGCATGGAAGCTCCCCCCGCTTTTTGCCATACCTCACCCTTTCATCTCATCTATCTGGCTATTCCTGAGTTACACAGAAGGTTAGGAAACCTGCAGGAACCATAAAGCTTCTATATGCCATTGCTCTGGGTCCCAAATTCCATGAAGACAGAGCCTCTTTTGTTCAGGGCCTTATCCTATGTATCTTTCCATGTGGCTGTTGATTGTATTCTTTAGTCTCCTTTGCACTAATCCAGTAATCTAGTGAGTGTATTGAAATATAGTAGCAACCGTACTTTGGTAAAAACTGCTGTTTGAATTTTAACCCTTTTGTCTGGCTTCTGCACCTGATTAAACACAGGATATTTACCTTAGCTTTCAGGTGGAGACCTGGAGGCTAAGGCAATTTTCCCTTGCCTGGGACCAGGACCACAGGAGATTGATTCCCACTGACTCAGTAACCTTCAGAGATAGAAACTGTAGATAACTTTCAGAGATAGAAACTGTAGATAACCTCTGATCTCTGTTTCCGTGTTATCAGCTATCACAAGATAGGGCCACATTCCAATGTCCAGCAGGATGTGACTGGAAAAGACCCTGTAGGATGACCCCAGTCTTTAGAATGTAGTCTTTAGGATTTAGAATTTAGAACAAAGGAAAATTCCTGTGGTTTGAGCCTTTAAAAGCATTGGCTACACCTGAAACAGTGCGGTCCTGTGGAGTCCACCTGTGTGTGGTGCTCTTGCGGCTGTCCTGGCCAGATTTTCAATAAATCCTTGCCTGCTTTTTTAATCAATCAGTCTCTGGTGATCTTATTTTGAACCCAGGGTTCGACCCCATAACATGTGTAACAAAGTTAATGCTTGGTCTCTCTGCCTCCAATTTATTCAAGCCTGCTTTGTTCCCATGGCCTTCAGGCTAATAGATTATGCTTAGTCTTACATATAGACATGCTAATCATTGGAAGAATTCTGCTTGCAGCTTCAGTTTTACAAAAAAAATCCCCTTCCTTATCAAAGATTTGCAGAACCTCCTGACTGGACTCATATCAAGTAGAGTCAGCAATCTTCCTGGGACACCTGCTGGTACCAGGTGTCTGCAGTGATCAATCATCTTTTGCCCCTCCCATATTCCCTTCCCTGACATAAAAGAAGCCTGAACTCTGTACATTCTAAAGACGGGTTTCAAGGTTAGGTCTCCCATTTTCTCAGTAGGTACCTTCATGATCGATAAACCTTTCTGTACTGCAAACTGAAGTTCTGAGTTATGGCCATCAGGCCCACAGACTTTGGAACAGTAAAAAGTAAATGCATTTCTTGAATTCTGTGAGCCACACTAGCAAATTAATGGAACCCAAAATAGAGGTCATGGGAATCTCTGATTTGTAGCCAGTCAATGAAAAGTGCAGGTTACCAACTGGGCTTATGGTTAGCATCTGAAATAGAGGGTGGTCTTGTGAGACTGGGCCCTTTATCTGTGGAATTTGATTGTAGTCAGGTAAAAGATTGAACTGCTAGCTACACAACAGCCAATAATTGGAGTAACAAGAAGTTGGGGCAAGGAAAGTGACTTTACTCAGAAAACTAGCAAGCTGAAATGATGCAGACCAGTGATCTGAAGAGCTGTTTTGAAAAAGTACAGAATTCAGGCGTTTTTTATGCCACAGAAATGGGGGAAAATGGGAGAAATTTGAATATAGATATGTTTATGAGAGATTGATTTAAATTCCTTTAATATATACTCAGACCTCGGATTGCAGGATCAATATGATAATTCTTTTTAACTTTTTAAGGAAATTCCATACTGTTTTTAGGGTGTGTACTGATTTACATTCCCACCATCAGTACATAAGAATACAATGGGTGAACTAAAGAATTCAATGGAGGATTTCAACTGTAGCAGAGAGAGACAGTGAACTAGAAGACAGGTAAAATGAAACTGTCTAATCATAGAAGTGAAAAAAAGAAAAGGAATTAAGAAAGCTTAAAGAAATTATGAGTTACCTCAAACACACACGCATAAAAAAAATGTATAATTGATATCCCAGAAGGAAAAGAAAGAGGAAAAGTGGTAGTTCACCCACTGTATTCTTCAACTCCAAATGCTTGTTGAACATCTCAATTTGTTCTTATCTTGTTTTCCTGACATTATTAAATTGCTTATTTGTGTTCTCATGTTGCTCTCAGAGCATCTGTAGAACAGTTAGTTTGACTTATTTTTCTGACAATTCCTGAATCTCTATTATTTTTTTTTTTTTACAGGGGGTGAGGGGGGAGAGATGGTTCCTAAAGGCTTACTCTATTCCTTTGGTGGACACATGTTTTCTGGATTGTCTGTGACCCCTGTAGCCTTGCATGGGTGTCTTTATATTTGAAGGGAGAAATAGTCATGTCTTTCAACTTTTATGGACTTTAATAAGGGAAGCCTTTCATCTGTGAATGCTGATTTATGCTGTGACCCTGGATCTAGTGGTTCAGGGTACCATGCGTAGATGTGGGTTTCAGCACTGAATCCAGTGGGGCATTATATCTCTTCAGTTTAGGTATCTGTGATCCACAATATGGTCTTTGGCCAACACTGTAGGGGGAGATGCACATTGGCTTTAAGAGCTGTTGGAGCCCAAGTGTTGCCTTCAAGTCTGTTTACAAGGAACCAGCGTAGGCAGTGCTGGTGGTGGAGCTTGTGGTACATACACACTCAGCTGCAGGTGCCTATGCAAAGGCAAGGGCTAGGTTAAGACACACTTACTATGATGGGACTAGATCAGGTAGCAAGGACCAGAGCCAACTATGGGCTCACTGGCATCTGTGGAGACCCTGGCTATCAGTGTTTTCCTATGGTTGCACATTCTTGCACTGGGTGTGAATACTGCAATGAGAGTTGGGGTTAGGATGGGAATGTGTAGGTACATGGCTTTTGTGACTCGTTACAGGTGGGGAAAGTGGTGGAAAAGTTAGTGACAAAAGGCAAAGCCTGATTTAGATATACAAGCATCTGTGGGAGTCCATGTGTTGTCCTATGGCTGCACACTCCTTCCCACCATCACCTCATGTGTGCACACTGCAGAGGAGGCCAGATAGATGTTCTGGCAGGTGTTCAGCTGGAGGAACTAGCCACAATCAGAGCACAGTGGTGGGGTGAGCCAGGGGGAGTGCCTAGGCTGGTGTTTTGTACTGCTGCAGCTGCAGAAGCCTGATATGGCTATAAGGGTGGTTGCTGGGCTTTTGTGGAGGGAGGGGGGGCAGGAAGGGACTCAAGTGGCTGGGGTCTCATACTTGTGCAGCTGCTGATACTTCAGATGGTTGCCAACATGGATCCTGGGCTCTGGTGCAGGTGGTGGAAGAAGGGAGTATGAAGGGTATCTGGTGGCTGGTGACCGCAAAGGCATTTATCTATGAGACAAAAGATGGGGAGCTCTGTAGAGGACCCGTGGAGGTTATGCTGGTCATTGGCTTCCTTAGTGGGACATTTGCCGTATTTGTCTGCAGAGCAGGTTTCTGTGAACCGCACCTGCTAATAATAGCCTCTGCTTTGCTTTCTTGTTTCTAGCGAGTTCAATGCAGCTCAGCTTTGCTGGTCTGGGTGGCATGAAACAGAAAGGGGACCTTCACACTGCCCGGAGAGACTGGAGAAGTTGATTGTTTGCCTGCTCTTCATTTTCTTGTGAGAGGAACTCCTTGGGGCTGGTAAGTTTCTTCTTTCTACTGAACAATGCTGGCTTGTTGGATGGGATGATGCAGACAGAATGAAGTTGTCTTCCTTTTCTTCTTATGCAATTATTGCTGTGTGTGTGTGTGTGTGTGTGTGTGTGTGTGTGTGTGTATGTGTGTGTGTGTGTGTTGTATTCCACAGTTGCTAAACTTCACCAGGAGATACTAGAGGTCTCTCAGAGTTGTTTCATTATCTGCAGATAACTGGGTTCAATTGTTGACCTTTGTTGGGGACTTCAACAAAGTGGACTTCAACACAGCTGGCTTCTCCTGTGTCACTATTTTTGTGGGGGGATGTTAATCTTGCTTGTAGTTACTTATCTGAATACGCATAGATATCTGGTAGACCTTCAGTCATTTGAAGGTTCACCTGGGCTCTATGCAGATGTTGGTTGGATTGGTGTTGGCTATTGGTTGGATGCTTATCTGGGACTTTCAAACAGCAAGCCTGTGGGTGGCTCCTTTAAGTTTGAAGCTTATTCTAGAGTGGGCTCTGGGTTTTAAGAGGCAGTGGTCTAGGAATAAGATTTTTCAGAATTGTGCACTTTAAGAAGAAGGAAGGAGAATCTGCCAAGTTTGGTGAGGGCTGTTTCTACAATGGGCACATCATTATCTCTGCCATATTGTATTGGCTTAAAGCTGTCACTAGCTGCCCACAGTCAAGGGAGTGGAGAGATGGACTAATGAACTCAACCCCTTAGTGGGAAAGTGGCAAGATCACATTGCTGAAGTGTATATGAAATGGTAGATGTGGCAGCCACGTGTGGAAAATACAATGTGCAGCAGCTGAGATACTGGATTATTCAAATATATTTCAGAGGTGCTGGGGAGTTTTGAGAAGAGAAAAGGTACCATATCTGATGACTTAGAGTTATTTTGTTGACACACACTTTAGCGGTGCAGTGTAGAGAAATTGAGATCAATTAAGAAGCTATCAAAATGATCTATGTGAGAGATATCAGTGGTTTGATTAGGGAAGACTCCTCTGCCTTTTGGTCATTCCTCATCTGCAGGAGTTGGAAGCATTTCCCAATGTGTCTAGCAAGTGAGGACTTTTTCCTGAGCCATTTCCACACGTGGCAATATTTTCTCCAAGGGCGGTTAAGCCTTTTATCTTTGCAGTCTGAGGCCGAGGTAATTTACAGCCCAGAGTCTCTGGGTATTGAAAGCCATGATGGATGTCTTGTTTGTCTTGATTGTACCTGGCCTCTGTTTCAGGCATGCACCACATGACCTGCCTTGTTGATGACTGTGACTCGAGTCGCTAACACTCAGCAGCAGTAAATCAGCTGCAAACTGGTCACCAGCTTTCACTCCTCTGCCATTATTCCTCCACTTAATTAATAAATGACTTTTTTTCCCTTACCTTTTTTTGAGTTTCTCTTTCTTAATTCTTATATATGTCTTCAAGACCCTTCGTATCAATTTAAATCAGAATATGTTCTCTCCCTTATAGTGATGCTGTGTTTGTTTTCTCATCCTTATTCATGTATTTTTATTTAAAATGCTTAATGAAATATAATTATTTAGTTCATCATGATCATGATTTTTCTAGCTGATGTCATGTGATGTAAGAATTGCTATTCTCATTTCACCTTTTAATAAATTACATTTTCAAGTAAACGTTATATCCTCATTTACACATAGCAGAGAGATTCTCAAGATTAAATTTGGAAATAAAGAGGTATAAAAAGATACATCTAGTTTGATAAATATAACTTAGTTACACAACCATTAGTTTATTAAATCTAAATCAAAACAGGAATGTTTTAATTTTTAAAAATTGATTTTAATGTGAGGCAGGAGGAAAGAGAGAGCTAAAGTAAAAGAGAGGGGTAGGAGAGGGAAAGACAGAGACATTGATGTGAGAGAGAATCATTGGCCTGTTGTCTTCTGTATGTGCCTGATCAAACCCAAAACCTGGGGATGTGCCCTGACCAGAAATTGAACACACCACCTGTAGGTGTACAGGATGGCACTCCAACCAAAGTCACAGAACAGGAATTTTAGAAATATAGTTTGGTGTCTAAAATTCATAGCAAATATATGAGTTTATAATGTATTTAAAAGGGGTACAAACTACTTTATTTCTATTATAATATATTTGTGGAATCAGATTTATGAATATTAGAAGTAATACCACAGTTTCTCACAAGTAAACATCATTATAAATTTTAGAAATAACTGGTGACTTGTAACCCAGTCTTTTAATTTAACCATCTAACAATGGAGTAAGGAGGGGAGAAAGCCAGAATTTTCGATGATGTATAGTCTGAAAACCCAGCAATCCTGAATTACTTGTTAAGTAGTGTCAGTATTCTACTTTGGAAAGTTGCTTTCTAATGTGACAAGAATCGAGGTCTGTTAAGGTTTTGTAGAGTTTCTGGGTAGGCATTTTTAAGTAGGTATTTCATAATGGTGAATGCTGATGGTAGAACAGTAGAATATTTTATTCAGAAAGCAGGGGCTTGAAAGAGGAGAAAATTCTGTCATAATAATTTGTGGCCATGGGATTCTGATGAGGACAAAGCTAGTTTTGTAATAGCCATTGCCATATTTTTTTTTTTATGGGCATAAGCTTCCATGCACAAAAGTACTGACATAGGATATTTTATTTCTTTCAATTTAGTTTTTCTGTTTTGTTTTGTTTTTTAATATACACAATGCAATTAGCAAGTGAGAATCTGCCCACATTACACCAGCAGAGAACAGAATAACAGAGCTTTAAATGCATTTCAACACCTGACTTTTTAGTTAATAAAGCTACACGAATGTTAAAATTATACACTCACTTCATGTTTCAGCCAATTAATTTCTGTGAGTTAAATTAACATCTTATAAAAAGCATCTCTCCCCCGACACACACTGTGCTAGTGGATGCCAATCTCACAGGTGAGAAGAGCAACAGTTTTGGGTCACGAGTTTTAAATGTGATGATTTATTTCAAGAAACCATGTTTTGCCCTAGCCGGTTTGGCTCCATGAATAGAGCATCAGCGTGTGGAATGAAGGGTCCCGGGTTTGAGTTCAGTCAGGGGCATGTACCTTGGTTTCAGGCTCCTGGCCTTGGTTGGGGGCGAGCAGGAGGCAACCAATCAATGTGTCTTTCTCACATTGGTGTTTCTCTCTGTCTCGCCCTCCCCCTTCCACTCTCTAAAATGCAATGGAAAAAATATCCTCAAGTGAGGATTGTAAAACAAGAAAAAGAAAAGAAACCATGTCTATTATTGCCAGCTCTTAGTGATTTTAAAAAATAGTTTGCTTGTTTCTTAGTTTTTAAAATTGGTCATCGCCCCCCCCCCCAAGACAGAATTTCTTGAAAATTATGGGTGTTGATATATCATTCAGGTTCCAAGAAAATATATGGCACAGCTACACTGATATATTTATCCCTATTACACATCAAGATTTAAAGTTGTCTTTTTTCAGAACTCTGAAGCACTAACAAATTAAATAAATGGGTGGAGACTTATAGTGTATTTTTATTTTTATTTTGTAAACTACCTGTATAGGCAAATGACTCTCTAGCGACCACTTTGCACTATAATTAGTCAATTTTTATTTGTGGCCTAGTCCAGTGATAGGAATTTTTCCTACTGCCATGTAGAAATTATTAGTTAGATACCTTCAAATTCAGAGAAGAGTTCACTTTAACATCAATGTGATTGGATGTTGTCCTTAGGTGCAAACCTTTCTGTTAAGCAGCTCTTCTTTTTGTTCCCTTTGGCTTGCTCAAGGTCATGCTAGTTTGGGCCTCAGACTCAAATAAGCCCCTTGTATGATGGCTTCCTCCTACCCTCCCTTCCTCCCTCCCTCCCTCCCTCCATCCCTTCTTCCTTCCCTTTCTCCCTCCCTCTCTCCTTCTCTCACTCTCTCCCTCTCTCTTTCCTTACCTCCTTCCCTTCCTTCTTCCCTTCCTTTCTCCCTCCTACCCTACCTCCCTGAGCTCTCTTCAGAATTCAAGCACTCATCCTTCCCCATGTTCACCTCCACTTCTCCAAGCAAATGAAAGCATTATTTCATTTCTGTTCCCAGGCTGCCTCCTCTAAAAGGCCTAACCTTCCCTTCACAGACTAGGTGGGCTCTCCATGGCTCTCACAACACCCATTGCTCTCCATACCCCCTACTTATCCTACTTCGACACCCAGAGGATACGTCCTTAATGTTGCTGTGTGTTATCTAGGCTTCTATGACAATTCCAATTTCTGGTTGGTATAACTCATTCAAGAATTGTCTGATCAATTAAAAGCTTGAATCACAACCATTCTAGAAAGCATCCTATATTATTTGCTGCATCCAGTTGCTCATGAAATACAGTTTCTTTTTAACTTCTTTTAATCCAGTTTTCATCCCTACTTCTGTGAGTTGAATCTCTTAAGTGATTCTTTCTAATGATCAATTCTTTCTAATGATCAATCCACTTTCCTCCTACTTTCTTGGACCTCCCTGTAGAGGGCAACACTATTGGTCATTTCTTTCTTGTGAACAATATTGCTTCCCCTAACTTATATAAGTCTCTCTGATGCTTTTTCTTGGAACTCTCATGGATAATGTATAGACCCTTCCCAAGTTCCTCTGGGGGGACATTCTCTTTGTCAGTTTTTCATCAGAGATCTCACTCAGGTCCACAACCTCAACTCTCACTTCTGTGCCCTGGACACTTAAATTACTCTTTACAGTCTAATTTTTTGTTTTTGAGCATTTCTCCGCATTTCCTGATTTGTAGTGATTCCTCAGAAACTTCCACTTAATTGTGCTGCTTCCTCCAATTCAACAGGCTTTTAACATAATTCCCTTCACACACTCAGACAAGTCCATCTTCATAATATCTCAATCCTTAGAGCTGCCTACACTTGAAAAGCCTTTCTTTCTTTGTGGTTAATTGTGTCTTCTCTTTTTTAAATACTTATTTATTTTTTATTGATTAAGCTATTACATATGTGTCCATATCCCTCATTGTCCCTCTCTCCACTTCCGTACATGCTCTCACCCCTCCCCTCCCGCCGCTATCTCTGTAGTTCCTATGTCCTAATGACTCCATTTTCTCCAGATTTCTCACACAAATATTCTCTCACACAAATATTCTACTAATACTACTATAGTTACAACGGTAGGTATCATTAAAAGTAAAAGAAAGAAAGAAAAATTAACTGATATTTCCACTTCAATTTTCTTCATTATACCCCTGATAAAACTTTCATCTTTCTCAGGATTTTAAGTGACTTTCTATTTTGAGAACAGCATCAAGTTAAAGCACCTAAACCTAGCATTCCAAATTCTAAAGAATCTTGTCCCCAACAACCTTCTCAAAGTCATTAAACCAACCTGTCATTCTCAGTAAATCCTGCATTTTTCTGCCTTTGAGATGTTAATACTATTCACTCAAACTGTGTGTGCAGTATGATCTCTGCTCACCTGTTCTCTAAATACTGACTTTAATAATTTTCCATCATGAAACTTTCTTACTTATTTTCAGCTTACAGCCCACACTATGTATCACCCTTTGAAAGAAGAATTCATAATTATTCTTTTTATTTGCTCCCTGGAAACCTGGTCCACTTTATAAATATTATTGAAGCAGTTTGTTACTAATAAAAGATAGTATCTAATTTGATTAACATTTTAATTGGAAAAGTATGTCTGGTTAGAATTTAGAATCATTAAGAGTTAAGAAACTAAATCTTAATCTTTATCACATAGGATTTAAGGGAAAAACTGCAGACTAAGTGCTTTTTGTGAATAATATCAGAAGGTGTGTCCAAATTAGGTAACTATTTCTAAAATGATTTTCTGATTGCAATTTGTTGAATTTGCATTTGATGAAATGTATCTCTCTAAATCACAATTTTAATGAATACTTTTAAAATGGTCTCAGTGGTTAAGGTCAATTTTGAAAGGGTACGTTATTTTACCATTTTGTCTACCGTATTTTCCGGCTTATAAGACGACCCCTAATTTTACAGTTAAAACATAGGTTTAAGCCTATATTCATTGTATAAGACTACCCCCCACTTCCGAGGCAACACCAGTTCTTTTTTTAATAGACCGCCTCTCTGACTCTGGCCAACCTGAGCAGGCTTTTTTTTTTTTGTTTCAAAAGTCGTCTTATATGCTGGAAAATACGGTAATTTGTTAGAAAATCCCAAAGACTCAAGTATAGTTCTACAGTGTTAATTAAGTCCTAAATTGTTACCAAATTAAAACCTTTTGCTTACTATAGATTATGGGCACTAATATATAATACTGAAATTTTCTTATTTTCTATTATTGTGTTCTTTTGTATTCACTGTTATCTGTATGTATAAAAAACTAAGTGGCCTGCTGTCCAGCCA
Organism: Pipistrellus hanaki; assembly: GCF_964339955.1. Taxonomy (NCBI): domain Eukaryota; kingdom Metazoa; phylum Chordata; class Mammalia; order Chiroptera; family Vespertilionidae; genus Pipistrellus; species Pipistrellus hanaki. The sequence goes on along the minus strand of NC_140513.1, from coordinate 49,366,202 downwards.
ATAGGTATGACACGCACTGACCACCAGGGGGCAGATGCTCAACGCAGGAGCTGCCTAGTGACAGCAACTTTGCAGAGTGCCCTCTCCTATTCCAGGACCCTTAGGGGCTGTTGGACTGATGGTTTTGGTCCAATCCCCATAGGCCATGTGAGGGACCCCACCTGCCAGAGGGATCCTGCTCACTCTGCAGATGCCCTTCAGGCTCAGTGTTGTCCCACGTGAGACCAGCCAGGGAGGTGTCATGAAAGGTTGGCTCTAGGGCGTGTCTGGCTAGTCTCACCTAGTCCCACCCTGCCAGCCACCTTCTAATTAATTTCCTTCCAATGTGCACAAATCTGAGCACTGAGCCTCTAGTTATATTATAATCAAAATTCTTATTAAATGTACTTGTGCCTCTTTAAACAATAGGCTTATCTTTTAAAAAGGAAAGTAATATACATATATTTTATTTGTAATTGACAATGTTTTTCCATCAATTATAACTGATCCTGTCAATAACATTGTGAGGTAAAGATTACTATTATTCCCCAACTAGAGGCCCAGTGCACAGATTCGTGCACCACTGGGGTCCCTCAGCCTGGCCTGTACCCTCTGGCAATCCAGAAGCCCTTGGGGGATGTTGGAGGCCCAGTGTACGGATTCTGCCCAGTTCCTGCAGGCCAGGAAGAGGGACCTCACTGGTGCACAGATCTGTGCACCAGGCTTCTAGTATTCATATAAATTTGTTAATCTCTTCCCACCCTCTCCCTTCCCCCTTTCCCTCTAGATTCATCAGTCTGTTCCATGTTTCCATGCCTGTACATTGAGCATCTGCCCCCTGGTTGTCAGTGCATGTCATAGCTACTGATTGAGCAATCGAACACTTAGCATATTATATATCGATATCGATATCGATATCTATATCTATATCTAGAGAGAGAGAGAAAGAGAGAGAGAGAGAGAGAGAGAGAGAGAGAGAGAGAGAGAGAGAGAGAGAGAGAGAGAGAGAGAGAGATGTTAAGGGAAGAAATGACTAGAAATGACTAGAGAGTTTCTGGGACTTCTCTAAGATGAGAAAGTCACTAAATGTCGTAAATAAACATAAATCCTGCATCAAACTCTCCTTGACTCTGTCACTTGGATGCTCCTATCCCACCATCTCCCACTACCTTTTCAAACTCTGGAACTGCTTACTTAGCAGGCAGACAGCACTTAGGATCACTGATGCTACCTATGTCTGGTCCAGATGAGCACACTGAGCTATAGAATCTTTGTCACTTCTTCTACGGAGCCCTCCCTCATTATTTGATGTTCCTGCTATGAAGTAAATTCAATTGTGGATTTACTGTAGTAATCGTGAAAGGCTAGTCCTACATTTCTGTCATTTCCTTTCTCATCCTAGAATGCTCTGTTCATTTGAATAAAAATAGAATGCAGTGGGGAAGTCAGTAGACTCAGAAACATCTTTTTTCCTAAACATTTTAGTCAATTCTAACAGCCAAGTTTAATTCTGTATTAACTGCAGGAAACCTAATAATATGGTTTCTTAAGTATTTTTTTTAATCTAATTTGCTCTCTTAAGTAGGTATTCTCCTTAATGTCACACATAGATAAAATTCTTAGCCACACTTAAATTCACATGAATGTAGACCAAAATAATAGAACCTTGGGAATTTATTTGGCAGTTCCTAGACTGCTTCTTTAGAAATCATTATGTTTTGGAATTAGAAATGGTTGGAGAATTTTTTAGGATTTGTTTACTTACATCCTCAGGGGTACAGAGAAAACAGAAAAAAAAAAAAAAAAACACAACCAAATATCTCTATAACATACATTTGAAATACTAATTTTAACTCTAATTCTTCTGGCCCATTCTTTCTTTGTTCTCTATACTATATAAGTTGCTGTTTTTGCAAAGATAAAACAGTTTTTGATTCATATAATTTTCATGGCAGTGACTGATATACTCTGTGTATTCTCTTTATCTTGTCTAGCTTCTCTGGAGCAGGGAGCTAATGAAAAAATAATAGAATTCTTTATTTATTGTCCTAGACTTTTACTTTATTTTGCTCATTTATAGGTCTCTGTATTCTTTCCACTTTAGCTTACAAATTTCATATCCCTGTGTATCAACCCAATATATTACATTACCCTTGGCATATTCTTTTTCTTCTTTATAGGCCCATCACATATATGTATTGTATATAGCATGTATTACATGCAGGTTGGATTTGTTCACAAATAAGTTCACACATCAAGTTTGTGCTATTCACAGAATCAGAGAACAATATTTAGTCTTAGATTCACTATTTACTAGCATTATAATATTTGTATAACTATCTATATATACACACATGTATTAACATGTATATATATGTATATATATGTGTGTGTGTGTGTGTATACATTTGATTTAAAAAATATTTTATTAATTTCAGAGTGAAGAAGGGAAAGCGATAGAGATAGAAACAGCAGTGATGAGAAAGAATTACTGATTGGCTGCCTTCTGCACTCCCCACACTGGGGATCAAGCCCACAACCTGGGCATGTGCCTTATCTTGGAATCAAACCATAACTACATGGTTCATGAACCAATGCTCAACCACTGAGCCACACCAGCTGGGCTGTATTTAATTTAATTTTTTATATTTTCACATAGTAACATTGGCTAGTTTTTCTTTAGGTTATAGTTTTTTGTTTTTTTTTTAACACTAGATTTGTGTAGCTATCAATATACAGAACAGATCATCATACAGATCAGTGCCATCAATCCAAACATCTCCATTGCTATCTTTGATAGTCACCCACTCCTCCAGCGCCTGGCCCCTGTGTCACTGAGCTGTGCTCCATAATTATAGTCACTCCCTTGGAGAATGCCATATACTAGAACTGTGCAATGGGTAAGTCTTTGAGACTGACTTCCTTCATTCAGCATAATGCCTTGAGTTTCATTCAAGCTGTATGCACTTACAGTTTGTTCCTTTTTATTGCTGAGTAAGGTGATGTACAACAGTTTTAAAAATATATTTACTCAGTTACAGACATTTGGGTTATTTCATGAATAAATAAAATTAAAATTTCCCAAGTGAATAAAGAAGCTACAAATATTGATATACAGGTATTTGTGTAAATATGGCCCCTTATTTCTCTGGAGTGAAAACATAGCAGTGGGATTTCTGGGTCATGTTGTTAAGTGTTAATTTAACTTTTTAGGAACTACCAAACTAATTTACAGAGTGATGTACCATTTTGTATTCTCCCAGCAGCAATGTAGAGAAGTTCCAGTTTCTCTCTAACTTTGCAAGCGTTTTTTTATTGTTAATGTGTTTGTGTGATCATATGCATTTTGCATATATGCATGTGAATAATATATTTAATATTTACATATGTAATATTTACTTCAGACTTAGTAGTGTGTCTATAGTGGTATTAATGGTTAAAGATGAGGGACAGCTTTGTTTAGACAAGAATGTAACAATTTATTTCCTATCCTATAAAATGTAAGTTATTAAAACATTTACACATAGAAGATTATATGAAAATTAGATTGCTTTATAAATAAATTACATAAAGTAGGAAATATTTTAGCTGTTCTTAAGAAAAGGTTGTAGCTGTAGAATTGATCATTTGAGTTATTTTGCTGACAAAAGCCTCAGGAAGCAATGGATTTGGAAACAAATGATTAAACATAAAACTCGTAATGTTTGCTTTTTAGAAACAGTATTCAGTATGATACTAGCTCCTTTAATCTAAAAAGCAATTCTTATAGGCCACTAGTATATCCATTGACTTCTCTAAGGGAGAGTAAAGATGTAGTAGAAGTAGAGAAGACAGTGTACGTCTTGAAACTCTAGCATCTAATTGGAGAACTAAGTACACGGTGTATATGCAAAATATTAGGAACTGACTTAAGCACTTATGGAAAATAGTAGGCTGTTTTTATTATGTGCATAGTATCAAAGATGGATTACTTTTCTTTGGCTCTTTTTAAGAAAATTATGCAAAATATTTTCTTTTAACTTTTACTATGATACAAGTAATTTCAAAGCATTCATTTTACAGCATACTACTTTTTTTCTTTGAATTACCTAAAATGCATTTGTCTACCTGAAGACCAAAAATATGATTTCATTAACTTAAAATATAAGATATCAGTCAATATCAGTAGTTACTATCACCACAAAGTTATAATTCCAGATTCCTGAGAATGTACTATTTATTTCACATTGTTAAGAGGAATTTTTTTTAATTTGATAAAAATGTCATTTAATTTCTTAAAATTGTTAAACTTTCTATTTAAAGTAAAGAACTTGTTGGTTGTTGGTTTGGTAACTAATAAGTTTAAAATATACTCTAAATGTTATAAAATATTATTTTTAATTTGCTTTTAAAATGTAGATTAGGATACATCTTGGAATACTATTAAAAAAACATTAAAATTAACCACAACTAGTATAGTCTTTTAAGAGCAAAGTATTTCCGTTGGTGGTTTAAATTTTTCTTATTATTTTACAGAAAAGAAAATTTTCAGTGTATCCTCAAATGCAGATAATAGGAGAACCTGCAATCACTGTCATTTGAATGTTTGTTTTTTTACTTGGCAAGCAATTAGAGTTGGTATAGAATTAAACTTCTGTATTCAGCATTTATTGATAAATGTTTAGAATGGTATATTCATGGATTTCTGATCCACAACAAAAGATAAAACTTGATGACATTTTGCGTTACTCTATCTGATGACACAGATTTTATTTATGGAAAAATGTTCACCCCATTTTAGCTGACAGAACATATATTTTAAAATAAAATTCAACATATTAACAGAATTAAGTCTTTAAAATGACACATAATGTATAAAATAAGTCATAAGCTGTGGAACTGGTGTCTATTGGAGTTAAATTACATCCTTCGGCTGTTCATAAATATAATAATCCAGTATACATCCAAATATTCTTAGCTTATAAAATTTTGAACATGCTATTATTTCATTTTGTAGATCGCCTGTGCATGCATTTAGCTCTGCAGTTACAAAATGGCATCTAGTTTATCTTACCCTTATGATCCTTCAATGAGGAAAGCCATTTCTAGATTATTAGTTTGATTTTTCTCTTTCTAATCTGTCATGTGTCCCAGTGTTTGTCTTTCATTCTTTTGTTCATCTCCACATTAAAATATGGCACGTGTCTGTACCTTACTGCAGAATTTTGCAGTTCTCACAATAGTTAATGTGTTACACTAAAAATAGACTCCTATTTATTAAAATACCGGAGGCCTAGTGAATGAAATTCGTGCACGGGGGTGGGGAAGGATGTATTCTTCAGCCCAGCCTGCACCCTCTCCAATCTGGGACCCCTGGAGGGATGTCCGACTGCCCATTTAGGCCTGATCCCACTAAATGGGTAGTCAGACATCCCTCTCAGAATCCAGGACTGCTGGTTCCCAACTGCTAACCTGCCTGCCTGCCTGATTGCCCCTAAGTACTTCTGCCTGCTAGCCTGATTACCTGCTAACCACTCCCTGCCATCCTGATTGATCCCTAACTGTTCCCCTGCTCACCCAATTGTCCCTAACTGTACTCCCCTGCCAGCCTGGTCACCCCTAACTGCCATTTCCTGCAGGCCTGGTCCCCCGCCCCCCCCCCCAACTTCCCTCCCTTGTATGCCTGAGTCCCTCCCAACTGCCCTCCCTTGCAGGCCTGGACTCTCCCCACTCTCTTTCCCTGCTGGCCATCTTGTGGTGGCCATCTTGTGTCCACATGGGGGTGGCCATCTTTAACCACATGGAGGCAGCCATCTTGTGTGTTGGAGTGACAATCAATTTGCATATTACCTCTTTATTATATAGGATGTGTCCCAGCCTTTGGTTCAGAAGATTGATGAGTCTCCCTAGATCATATCAGAAAAATAACTCACCCATTCTTTCTATTAGGTCTTTTTCTCTACTCATTGGATCTACTCAGATGCCATTAACTACTTTCTACCAACTTGAACAAATCAATCTCTTTTTTGTAGTTTTAGTAGAAGCACTCTGAAGTCATTAGATGAAAAGAGGATATCTGCCATGCAGTAAGTCAGTTGAGTAAAATCTGGTTCTTTAAAAAATTTTTAACAATAGTTGGTAGATAGTTTTATATTAGTTTCAGGTTTAAAATATTGTGACTCAACATTTATATGCTTTACAATGTCTTCACTTCCCTAAGTCTAGTAATTATCTATCACCATGCAAAACTATCACAATATTATTGACTATATTTCTCTTCACATATTTTATCCTTGCCCCACACTTCTCTCTGGAAACCATTAGTTTAATTTCTATTTCTCTGAGCCAGTTTGATTCGGAATGAGAATGACAATGGTTGAAGCCCACTTCTTTTTACATCTGTAGCTGGAAGAGATTTTGGTGTAGAGTAAGAACAAGGATTTTAGGGTTCTGAGAATTAAATTCAGACCCCATCTGTGCCATAAGTTACCTGTGTAAGTACTAACTTGGTAAGGCATAAAAATTAATAAGAGGATATATTTAAAGTACTCCATGAATTAAATTACCAGATAAAAAGTTGTGTCTTAACTGTAATTGAAAACAAATTTTAAAAATGATTTAAAAAGTATTCCTGCTTTCTAAACTTTGACAACTGAAGCTCTCCATTAGTATTTCCATATATAGATCCTATTTGGCTGAAGAAAAAAAAACACAAACAAACAAAAAAACAGCAGTCAGATTGAAAATTCTTTTGGGCCATGAATCTTGACATCTTTATTTTTGTTTCCATAATGAGCTGCACTTATGTGAGAAAAAAACAAAAACAAAAACAAAAAACACATTTTCTTGGAAAAAAAAATTCTTCATTTTTTTCATTCATTCTATAATGGAATATCAACTCATAAATGCAATTTTCCTTAGCACCCTGCCCCCGACCCTGGATAATTCATGGACCTTGTAGAAAAAGCTAAGGGATCCTTCTTTATATTTCTTTTAATTCTCATCTTAAATTTCCAGGGAGAAAGTACTATGTCCCAATAGGTCCTTATTTGCTTTCCCCAAGTAATAATCTGCAGCAAAATAATGACCATGTATAAGCCATCGTCAAGTGACTTTTATTATTCAAACAAACATGACACTTGGACAAGCGACTCAGCTGTCTGTGTTGTTGTGTGTGACATTTCAGGATTCTCTTGGCATCCATTGAAGTAGAAGTTGTCTTATTTTCAACCAACAAATATGAGGCTTCACGGGGTCTGGTCCACTGTTACCTCTATGCTCCCGTCTTCTTTCATCCTCCTGTGCTCTAGTCATCCTGCTCTCCTTAAAGCTCCTGGACCACAAGCCTGGAAAGTCATTCCCTGGATCTGGGACTTGGCATTTGCCGTTTCCCTCCTTTCCCCCCGATTTGTACTCAAATGTCGTAACATTCTCAGGGAAATATTCTAGTTATTTAAGATCATTTCCCTTAAAAAAAAATCATTTCCTTTATTACTTTTCTGTTCCCTTCCCTTGTATTGATTGCTTTTCTCCTTAGCACCTGTCATTATTGACTAAATCATGTGTTTTGTTTTGTTTTTTCTTATTGACTGTGTTTTGTTTGTATGCCTTACAAGAATGTAAGCCTCAGGAGAACAGGGCGTAGCTTCTGCTTTGTTTACCGCTGTAACTCCAGGGTTTTAGATCAGTTGCATGCAAGTATTCAGAGCACCATTATATAGATTGAATGAGTGAAGGGACAGCTTACAAATCCTGGCATTTATTTTCCCCAGTGAAGAACATATTTTCTGTTGTTGGCAGTTGTTTTTCCTTTTCTTCTTCATTCCTCAAAAATTGATTGAGCTAGAGTGCTGCTTAAAGGCTTTTCAGAAAGTGAATGAAGTGCAAAAAGAATTCTACCAAATTTAAAGAAAAGTCTTTAATTAAATCAGATGTTTCTCATAGTGAACATGGTATGTTTTTGTGTTTTTTTTCTCTCTCTAGTATCAGCTTATTTTCTAGAGGTGAACTATTTCAAGGGTTAAAACTTGGCTTATTATACAGTTTTTCATAGCAGATATCTATTTCATTAATGATAATGCATAATGACTACTATATGCAAAATACTTTAAATATGATACCTTATTTAATTTTCACAATGAATCAGTGAAATAGAGATTACTTTATTAGTGTTAAAAATGAGGAAATAGAGCTTAATGACATTAAATGATTTTCCTACAGTTGCATAGTTAATAGTGCTAAAACATAGCTTCATTGTAAATAAAGCATATTTTTAAGCATAGTACTTTTTCTTAAAATTACAGAATTATATAATGTTAGAGCTTGAAATTACAATAGATGTTGTCCATAATCTTCATTATTCAGTTAAAGAAATGAGAACTTGAATGATTGGTCCAAGGAATTGATACTATTTAGTGAAAGAGAAATGGAAATGATTCAAAAGCAGGAAATGATTCTAAATACTTATTCTTAAGCACATTCTGGTACTTTTCTTCTATGCACAGAATGGATAATGTGCATAATTACCTCTTCATATATAGATACAATGAGAAAATTGTGAATTGTTTTCCACAGAGCTACTTTTATGCGGAGTGACATTCCTCTTTTTAGTTGATTGGACATATTTGCAGACACACACACACACACACAAACACACTCACACACACACACACACACACACACACATGTACACATTGTGGCCCTGGGTGTGGTCTTTCAAGTCTTGAAATAATATTGGAGTCTATCCTATATAATAAAAGACTAATGTGCTAAGTTTCTGTTCATCCAGTTGGCCGTTCAACCAATCAAAGAATAATATGCTAATGATATGCTAAGGCCCCTCAATTGCTCCCTATGATGTGCATAGACCACCAGGTGCCAGACAATAGACTGATCGACCAGTCGCTATGATGTGCACTGAACACCAGGGGAAAGATGGTCTGACCGGTAGTTAGCTTGCTGTTGGGACCTGGCCGATGGGGATTGAGCAAGAGGGGGAAGGACATTCCCTGGAACCTTCCTATAGTCCCTCTTTGGTTGGCCAACCTCTTGTGTCCCTCCCCGACCTTGATCATGCACCCAGGGTCCCTCAGTCTGACCTGCACCCTTTTGCAATCCAGAACCCATCAGGGGATGTCAGAGAGCTGGTTTTATACCGAACCTGCAGGGCAAGCTGAGGGACTCCACTGATGGCACAAATTCATGCACTGGGCCTCTAGTTTTAAATAAAAAGCAACTCTCAGATGCAAAGTTTGAATAAAGCATGATGCTCTCCAGGTATTATCCACAAATTTCTTCTTTGAAAATCCAGGAACTATTTCATTATATGAACCTCTTGGTAATATATCATCCATTATACATTATTTAGGATTTTTCATCTTCCTTTTGACACCTTTTTATGGAAAAGAGAAAAATAAAACACCACACACAATGTTCATCCTACCTAATAAAAGAGTAATATGCAAATTAACCACCACTCCACTACACTCACAGGACACACCCACCAGCCATGCCCATCAGCCAATCAGCGTGAGTATGCAAATAAACCCAACCAAGATGGCTACAGCCACAGAGATCAGAAAGGAGGTGTTTCCCCTGCAACAGAGGAAGCCACGCTTTTCTCATGTCCTTGCCAGCCTAAGACTCCACTAATTTTTTTAGGAGTATCGGTACTTAACTGTAATCAATGACAATACAAAGTGTCATTTATAGAAGGTAAACAAATTCCAACAGAAATGGCTGCTGCCAAGGTGCAAGCAGGAGGCTTGTCTCTGCTCCAGGCTACAAAGTTTCAATTGTAGAAGTTAAATAAATTCCAGATACCAAGGCCTCTGCTTGGGTCACCACGGGGTGGCTGGCCCGCAAAACCAGCATAGGCCCCTCACTCAGGTCTCCCCACGTCCCAAGGGAACCCCCACCCTGATCTTAGACATCCTTCAGGGCAAACCAGCCTGCCTCCACCTGTACACCAGTCTTCTATCCTATCTAATAAAAGAGTAATTTGCAGATTGACCGTCACTCCAACACAAGATTGCTGCCTCCATGTGGTCAAAATTCCTGCCCCCGTGTGGACACAGGATGGCCAGCAGGGGAGGGCAGTTGGAAGGGACCAGGCCTGCAAGGGAGGGCAATTGGGGGCAATCAACCCTGCAGGGAAGGGCAGTTAGGGGTGACCAGGCCAGTAGAGGAGGAAAGTTGGGAGCAAACAGGCTGGCAGGGAGAAGTTAGGGGATGATTAGACTGGCAGGCAGAAGTGGTTAGGGGCAATCAGGCTGGCAGGCAGAAGCAGTTAGGGGCAATCAAGAAGTCAGGGGCAAAATAAACATCAATCAGGCTGGCATGAGAATGGTTAGGGGATGATCAGGCTGGCAGGCAGAAGAGGTTAGGGACAATCAGGAAGGCAGTCAGGCGAGTAGTTGGCCTATATATAAGCATATATAGAATGCTTATAATTTGGTTTTATTGACATCAAGTATAAACTGTGTTAATAACCAAATAATATTAAAATTTAATTTGAACCAGAAACAAGCACTGAAAAAAATTATTCTAAAATAAAATTTATTTTTGGTACATATATTCTAAATGTTTATCCTTTCATTTTATTGTGAAGTATTTTATTCTCATGAGAGGTTAAAAAACTATACAGCCCTGTCCATTGTGGCTCAGTTGGGTGGGTGTTCTTTCATACACTGAAAGGTTGCTGGCTCACATGCCCAGGTTGCAGTCTTGATCCCTGGTGGGGGTGTGTAGGAGGCAGATGATTGATGATGTGCTCTCACATTGATGTTTCTCTCTCCTCATCTCTCTCTCTCAAAGTCAATAAAAATTATTAAAACACACACACACACACACACACACACACACACACACAATCTATACAGAGTACATTTGTATAATTTTTCAGCTATCCCCAATGATAACACCTTTCATTACCATAGTATATTATCAAAATCTGGAAATTTATATCAGTACATTGCCATTAGTTGCAAACCTTATTGAAATTTCCCCAATTTTTATATGTACTGTTTTTTGGGTTTTTTTTGGATTAGGGTTATATAGTCACATGTATTTGTTCATGTAACCATCACCACAGTCACTATATGGGATATTGTCACAAGGTAGCTCCATCTTACTGTTATTTAGTCAAGATTTCCCTCCAGCCTTAATTTCTGGCAGCCACTGATTTGTGCTTCATCACTCTTAATTCTCTAGGACATGAAAGTTAATACTGTATCACTATTTAGGTTCATTTAAAAAAATACCTAATTTTATTGATTTCAGAGAGGAAAGGAGAGAGAAATAGAAACATCCGTAATGAGAGAAAATAATTGATCTGCCTCCTGCATTGCCTGTCCCCCTTCCTTGTGCTCCCCTACAGGACCCCCCCCCCACCCCCCCCCCCCCACACACACACAGGGAATCTGTCCTGCAACCCAGCATGCCCCTCACTGGGAATTGAACCAGTCTCTTGGTTCCTGGGTTGATGCTCAACCACTGAGCCAGCTGGACTCACTCTCATTTTTTTTAAGGAGTATCAGTACTTAACTGTAATCTTCAAGTTAGGAGATAGTGATATTTATTTGTTTTCTTAGAGATGAGGTGTTAGAAATTTTAATGTTTGGATGCCCAAAGCAAAATCAGTGGTATGGTTATTATTATCAACTCAATACTCAACTCTCATCCCCTTTTCAAATTAGTTAGGGAACAGACAAAACTTAAGCTAAATCTTTAAAAAACATGCGTGTATGTGTTTTTTTTGTTTGTTTGGTTTTTTTTTTTTTTAGAAAAACCTATTTTCAGATGTGTATCACCTGTCTCTTCTGTGCATATTGGCTGAGTCATTTGGGCTCAATCACAAAATTATCAGTAAAAAAAATAATCAGCCAATGTGAAATTGATGGGCCACGCTTCTATAACACATACACAGAATTCAATAGAAGAGCAACACTTGGGAAATATCTATATTGCAGAATTTTACATTTTCTCATCTTCCCATTGAAATATTCTTGAATGCACAGAAAAACATGTCAAACTTATGAATCATCTCTATCTGCAAACAGACAGTTCAAATTAACACATGGCAAATTAGTATTTAACGCCTAGAGTACATGGCTTGCCTCATTCTTGTTATGTAACTGTTGTAGTCATGGCATTTTGGAGTACAAGCAGCAGGGATCACACAAGCTAGCTCGAGAAAAGTTCAGTGTAGAGAAAAGAGGTAAGTGTTTGAATCTAAGGACAAGAGCTACTAAACAAGGCTTCACAAGTAGTCAGAGGCTGAACAGCCTCTTTTTCTAGGCCGATGCCAAGGGGAGGATTAGAGGGCAGTCTGCTTACCCCAAACCTTCTACAAAGTACCAACCCCGTCAGCCACCCAAGTGAGGGTGCTTGCTCTGCAAGCTCCACCCAAGGCGAATGTATGGAATCAAAAGCAGTATGCCTGTCTCCTTGATGTTTACAGGCACCAGTCTAAGTTTATAAAAGGCATTTGGTCAATTAGTCCTCACAACTCTCTGGAGTAGGTCCTAGCATTTTACAGATGAGAAAATTGAGCAGAGAGTTTAAATGGTTCTAACAGGATCAGAGGGTTAGGGAGCAGAGCTGGGATTCGAAACCAGGTGATCATAATTACCATAACCTACTGAATTTTACTCCTATGTATCCCCGGCTTTAGACATTCTTTTGGATATTTCTACCACAAGGTTCAAGATTCCTTGAATACTTCTCAATTTTCCAAAGTTCCTTTTCTGATATTTTCCTCCTATCCCTGATTTCTAATTCTTTCCTCATAGGAATGAAACCAAAACATCCCTTTCAAAAGCTCTTCCAAAGTCTTATGGTAGAGAAACTGAGCTTTCTCCAGTTTCTACTGTCAAAGTTAGTTTAAAAAAATTTTTTTTTTTTTTGGCTATTCAGTGACTAGGTGGAAGGTTAAAAATTAATCCTCATAAGCCTACTACCCACCTATTTAAGTTTTTAGCAAGCCTTTCAAAGGGTTTATATATAAATCATACCCTTTTTAGAATCCATTTGCTCATAGACTGATCTGCCCTTGCCCTTTCCATATTTTAGGTTACGAGGTTCCTACTCATATTGTGTTCGACTCTCATTGCTCATTAATGAATCCTCGCATGTTGAGATGTGGAAAGGGCACAGACTTTTTTTTTTTTTTCCTCCTTGTGAAAAATATCTCGCAAGATAAAAATGAGCAATTTTTCCTTCTCTTCATGTGCTGTGGAAAGGTATATGCTATTTAACATTACAAAGCTATTCTTGCCCAGCCTAAGTAACTCAGTGGTTGAGAGTAAACCTATGAAGCAGGTCAAGGTTCCATTCCTGGTCAGGGCACTTGCCCAGGTTCCAGGCTCAATCCCCAATAGGGGTAATGCAGGAGGCAGCCAACCAATGATTCTTTCTCATCATTGATGTTTCTCTCTCCATCTCCCTTCCTTTCTCTGAAATCAATTAAAAAAATATATATATATATATATATATTTTTAAATAAAGCTATCCTTGCAAAAATTACTTTTAATACCAGTCTAATGACACTCTTTGTTTTATGAGTAATTTTTAAGTTTTACAAAAAGTTTACAATTTTATTGATTTTCTTAATATGGGGCATATTAAAAATCAAATTAAAAACCTTTATTTTCTGAAAAGAGAAAATATTATGAGAAATGTAATATAAATTTAAAAGAATATAAATATAAATATAGAAGTAAAATTTTAAGCAGTACTAGGTTTATTTTGAAAACCAAAAGTAGATAATTGACATACTTTTTCTTATCATGGAAAAGAGCAAAAACAATAAGATAAACAAATTTTGTGTATTTAAACAGATGATAGTCTAATCTCATTTAAATGAATGATGTACAAAACATATATTTTGTATATATATATATATATATATATATATATATATATATATATATATATATTTCCCAGCTACATTGGCTACTCACACTTATAAATAACCACTTATTTTTTATAATTTAATTGGGATTTTAGATCCACAGATAATAATCTCTATTTCCTGAGGAAAAATACAGATTTCTATGAGATATTGTTTGTCTCCATAGTATGTGTGGCTATGCAGGTTTTCCGTTAGTGAAATGATATTCTGTTATAGAGTTACTTTGCTTTGACAGTGGTTTAGGTTACCTGAGTCACTGCCCTTCTCCCGTTTCAAAACTGGCCCTTTTGGAAGTGGCCTGTACCTTTGGCCCCTTGGAGAATATTGGGTATTGGCTGTTTTTAGAGGAGGAACTGAGTCAGTTACTCCACAGCCTTTTGATTGATCCACCAGAGATTCACACAACTACTCCAGTGCCCATTGCTCAGACCCCAAATCCCTCTAGCCACTGCTCAGGCTAATTCTCTCTGAGGTCTTTCCTTTGGCTAAAATAGAACCGTTAGTTTTACATTTATTCTGATTTCATCAGTCTTATCTATGGATAAATTTTTCAGGCATATGGCTTGCTCAAAAAGCTTCATGATTTTTTTAATTCTACTGTGAATATTTAAATGTATTCTATAATTTTAATCTAAGGTAGAAGAAAGCTCTCTATGTAGTCATCATAAATTAGAAATGTTTATAAAGCTAGAGCAAGTTGTAATAATTGTGTTTGTGAAAGGAAAGGGATATCACTATATAATATTCTTAAGAAAAATCCCTAATATAAAAAATTAAAATATAGTCAATTTAATCTCAATTATATGATAGGAATTGCAAATACAGATAGATGCTTACTGCTAAAAGTAATGTAAAATAGATTCTTAAAAAAGGTAATATTAATGGTGGCTGATTTTCTCCTAAGTTGTTTTTATAAGATTTCATTTTTAGATGACATATTTATGGTTTCTGCACTTTGCAAACTCAATAAACATCTCTCCAGATTATGATTTGATGTAAAAATTTACTGAATAAAGGTGTTACATATCCTGTATCCTGAGTGCTTTCTCCCTAAGGAATCTAAATCATATTTAGAGAAATAAGTCTAGCTAATTTTCAAAGTGCTCCTTTGTGGAAGACAAATAGGTAGAAAAAATGCTTAGAGAAGCAAAACATATAGTAATGGACTAAGAAAATAACATTTAAAGACATGGTCCTACATTTTACATTTATGCAACAGAGAATAAGGGATTTCATCACACTGGTATCTAAAATGTATAACACTTAATAATTACTGGTATCCCTGTTATTTAGTCATAATATGGGGATATGAGGAAAAATGTTCTTGAGGGAACACTAGGCTTTAATTTAGCAAAATACTTTTTACAGTAACTCATGCCCTAAGTGAAATATGAAAACTGGGGAATAGATTTAAGTGTCTTAGGTATAAGGAATAAAGTTGCAATCACATCTACAGTTTAAAACCTAAATAGTGGACTTAATATTTTCTGCTCAGTCTCGTGCTGCCCCACACGTATGGGATTTAGAATCTTTG
Source organism: Pipistrellus hanaki (assembly GCF_964339955.1). Lineage (NCBI taxonomy): Eukaryota > Metazoa > Chordata > Mammalia > Chiroptera > Vespertilionidae > Pipistrellus > Pipistrellus hanaki. Next base: position 49,350,798 of record NC_140513.1, on the reverse strand, counting down.
AAACTCTGTAAAGGGAGAAAGTCTTAGATAAAGAACAACCACAATAGAACTGCTAAACCCAGCATATTCTTGCACTCCTCTTGTGCATGCTACATCTACAAATAATGAAGTTTCCCCAAGGGTTACCAGGGTAGACTATAGCAGGGACCGTGTTGTTTCCATAAAAGAAAGACTTTGATTTGGGGTTACAAAAGTCATTTCTGGATTATGTTCCTGAATTCAGTTTGATAAGGGTTAAAGTGAAATGTAATTGCCCAAATGGGATTTTATATGTGAAAAACCCACACAGAAATCTTCCTTGTTAAAGTGACATCCTAAAAGGCATGTTGATTATTTAATAATATACATAAGAAACTGCAGTGTAGGTAGTGCTCCCCTGTACAAATATTTTCCAATAAAAATAGAACTTTATAAAGACAAGAATGTAACATATGTCAATAGCAACAACAAAAATGCTCTGACAGGTACTGAGTGTCAGACATATTTGAGAAAATTATTGTTTGGGATTCCAAGGAACTTAGTCTACTGATAGAGGGGAAAAAAATCTAAACTGAATAAATCTAAACTTGTTAATCTAATATATCTTTTAAGTGCTTTGTTGGAGATACAGAGTTACAAATGCTTCAAAAAAGGAAAACCCACTGAACCTTGATTCAGGGAATGGTTTAAAGATGAAGTGAAATATACACTGAGTTTTGAATACTACATAGGAATTTTGATAGGTAAAAATAAGTCAGGTTGGACATCCTATATCTATATCTATGTCATATCTATATCTATATCTATATCTATATCTATATCTATATCTATATCTATATCTATATCTATATCTATATCTATATCTATATCTATATCTATATCATCTATATCTATATCTATATCTATATCTATATCTATATCTATATCTATATCTATATCTATATCTATATCTATATCTATATCTATATATCATGTCTATATCTATGTCTATGTCTATGTCTATGTCTATGTCTATCTATATAAAAGCCTAAACATCTGGTCTACCAAATGACTAGACAACTGGCTGGTCGCTATGACGTGCACTTACCACCAGGGGGCAGATGCTGAACACAGGAGCCACCACCTGGTCTTCAGTGTGCTCCCACAGCAGGAGTGCTGCTCACCTGACCATTAGGGGGCTCATGGCTGGTGAGTGCAGCTGCAATGGTGTCTGGAGCCTCTCCAGTGCTAGTGCTACAGAGCAGCAGGCACAGCTGGGCCAAAATGAGCGGGTGAGGCACAGTACCAGGCCTGGGCTCAGGCTCCTCCCAGTCTGCCTGTTACTTCGCGAACTTGTACATCCTTCAGTGGGATGCAGGACTGCTGGTTTCAGCCCGATCCCTGCAGGCCCAGAAATGAAATTGCTGGATCATATTGTAATTCAATGAGGTAGGAGCACTCTCTTTTCTATACTGTTGTATAAGTGATAATCAGAGTGAAAATGAGTGGCCAAAAATAGATTTATTAAAGAATAAATATCCATAAGTTACATTATTTTCACTCAATGCCTGGCTCAGTTAGTGCATTGGCTGTCAAGTGCTACATAACAAAAGAGCCCAAAACATGGCTATAAACAACACAGTTTTACCATTTTTTCATTGTGTGCATTGATTCGTCACTCATTTCTCCTGGCTTCATTTATATGGGTGCACGAAGCTGGAGAGTTTGTTGATCTGTAGAGTCCAATATGGCCTTCTTTGCATGTCTAGGAGTAGCATACCTGCAGTTACCTGGCATATTTTTATATTCTCAGCAAGATTACGGTGGCTTACTTTAAGTAGTACTCCAGGTATGGTTTCTCTTTCGCTCTCTGCTCAATTATATATCTTTTTTTTTTTTTTAAAGTACATGCACATTGAATTCCAAAGGTCAAATTTATTCTTCTTCTACTGCATATTATCTGAATGACCTTGTTTTACATAGGAGGTATTTTCCTCCACTTTGTTACTATGGGTAGTATCATTAGCAGATTCTTACCAGAACATAAATTACTCAGCAAGTCTGGCATAGACAATTAATTTACTTACATTATCATTTAACCATATTCTCCTTTTTGCCATCGTAAATTCCATAATCTTATATCGTAATTCTTATATCAGCCCAGTTCTCTCTTTCTCTCCTCTCTTATTTTATCTCTTATGACACGCCTCACTTTCTTGCTCTTTCATTTCCCTTTCTTTTGCCCATATACTATGAGGCAGGAACCTATAATGAGCTATATTGCTATGCAAACAAAACTTTTTCTAAGAAGCTCTGTCCTGTCTAGTTATTAACCACATGCAATTCAAGATTCTTCATTCCATAATTTTAAATAATATGACTCATATATCTATATACCAATTTTTCTGATTTTCAGTTAGTTTCAAGCTCAAAGTTTGTGTGTGTGTGTGTGTGTACAGTGCAAAGAGTAGAATTCTTGTGTGTGTGTGTGTGTGTGTGTGTGTGTGTGTATACAGTGCAGAAAGTAGAATCCTTGAGAAGCCTAAAACTAAAATTTTATATTATTTCATCTGTTAATCAATTTTAAAAACTTAACCATAAATAGACACAAAACTCTCCATTTACTAATAATCTTACCAATTTAGAAACTTCATGTGTTGTAAGGCCTTCAGGGGTTTTCCGGGGAAAAGTTGGTCTGATTTTTCACTTCATTTTTATTACTGTTTGTATAAAGCATTATTACATCAGGCTTTCTTTCCATGCCCTAATTTTCTATCACTTTATATGGATGACTCACATTCTGCTTTTTTTGGTGATTATCACTTCATTAGTGTTGTTTATTTTATCACATCAGGTGACATCTATCTACTTCACAGAATACTTTGTTCTTTACACTGAGTTTATTTGGAGAAAAAGATATTATGAAGTGAGAAACCTCAATTTAGAATTAATAGAACAGCTCCTTTAATTTTTACTTTTTAAAACATCACTTAAATGAATGCTCTTTCATACTGAAGAGTAATAATATTCACCCAACCTCATCTATCACTCACAGTGAACCAACAAAAAACTCACAGATGTTCACTCATTTAAACCTAAGAACACTTAGACATATGCAACAGAGTGAATTCAGGCCAATGGTCACCAGCAGTGGTAATGATTGAAAAATGAAAAAGAGAAAGGAGACACAAAGGAAAATAAACAGATACCAGTGGTAGAAGAACTATCTTACTTCCTCAAAATATGACATTTAGAAAGACAGGCCAGTGGTCTTCAGTAGTGATGAGATTAACTAGGCAGAGAGGGAAGATGGGAACAAAATGAGGTCTACAATGAAGTCCTCAGGCACTCTATCATTTAGAATTTAGGCTGACCAGAAGGGGTCTGCAAAAGGATTCTTGGTTTCCTGAAAAAATATAAGGCAACTTATTTTTAATTTCAATGTCCCACTAAAAATCTATATATTTTTCAAAAATATATTGCACAGTTGTTATGGATTGAATTGCACTTCTCTCCCCCCAAATCTTAGGTTGAAATCCTAACCCCTAATACCTTAGAATGAGACCTCATTTGGAAATAAGATTGTTGCAGATACAATTAATTTAGATGAGGCCATCCTGGAGTAGAGTGGGCCCTAATTCAATATGACTGGTGTTCTTATAAGAATATGGCCATATGAAGAGAGAGACGAAAGGAAATGCCAAAATAAGGCAGAGATAGGACTTATGCTACCACAAGCCTAGGAGAACCAAGGGTTTGATGGCCACCATCAAAAGTTAGGAAGAGGCAAGGAAGTTCCTGCTTCCTCTACAGGTTTCAGAAGGGGCATGGCCTTGCCTCTGTCTTGATTTTGGACTGCTAGTATCTGACCTACACATCTAAATGCCTAATTACTTGGAATATATCATGAGTAAATTTAATTTTATTATGTTTTTTTATCCACAAAAATTTATTTTAGAAAATGAGGTATGGGTGAGAAAGGTGAGAGATTAATTGAAACACACATGCACACACACACACCCAACACATAAACATTTGACTAATAGACACAGTCAACAGTATGATGATTACCAGAGGGAAAGTGGGGGGAAGGGGGAAAGGAGGGTAAAGTGGGGATACATGGGGATGGAAGGAGACTAGAACTGGGGTGGTGACCACACAATACAATATACAGATGATGTGTTCTAGAACTGTACTCCTGAAACCTATATAATTTTATTAACCAATGCTATTCCAATATATTAAATAAAATTAAATAAATCTCCAAAGAAAAGTTTAAAACAATAAATGTAATACAATAAAATGATACAGAATTGAAGTAGTATTTCAAAAAGAATAAAAAAATAAAAATATGAAATATAGCAAAACATTTTTTCCTTTCGTATTTTGTTTGATTTTTGGATTGTTTTATAATTATGGCTTTTGTTTTATCTCTATATATCCACTCTAAAGCAAGAAATATTTGTGAATAGAATCAAAAGCCTTTATATCTGCAGCATTCATACATACAGTCATCAAGCTGAGGTGTCTTCTCTCTAGGAAATGCACATGAAGAAAAAAATTTAAATAACCATAAATATACATTAATGGGAGCTTTGCTTTGGGAACATAGCATAGATTTTCATAAGCCTCTTGTGTAAATAAAGCCTTTCTATTCGAGTTATTTGATTTCTTTTTTAATATTCTTTAAGTCATATAAACAAGAACTTCCTGTCAAATAATGCAATTTCTGTCAGTTTGCACTAGTCAAATAAATAACTGATCCTATGTTAAAAATCTGGGAGTTTTCTCAGTTTGTGCTTTTTTTTTTTTCCCAATTGAACTGAGGATTTTGTGAGGATTTTTGAATCACTTATTTGCTGTCTTGTCTCTCATATTAGCTAGTTTGCATAAACTGTGTTCACTATGGAGTTATCAATGGCACCCTCTACCTTTATGAAAAACAAAACAAAGCACACATACAACATTTTAAAACTTTTTCTACATCCCCAATAGAAAGTTTTATCGGTGAAAGTGGAGTAACTATAGGTAGAAATGGGGATCCCCTTCCCCACTAGGGGTTTGCGGTTGAGTCCTTATGATACCTGAAGAAAAGAATTTTGTGAGGCTCACATGGGAGGATGAGTGATTTTTATTTGCGTGGAATTATATCCCGGGGTTTATAAAGTCCCGTTTCCCTTAGTCCCCATCCTGAAAGAGGTCCAGATGGGGATTCATCAGAGCTAGAAGCACATTCAGCATTCAAAGTTTTCATCCCATGATGGAACTGGGTCTGGTTTAACATCAGGCCAGTTGCAGTCCATTGGTTCATTGTGTGCAGGTCCACACAGTTATGTACCATGTGTGGGAATGCTAGCCAAGAGTGTGAACTAAGAAGCAAGAGAGCAAGAGAGAGAACTCCTTTGTTCTATTCTAGAGTTTTATTAATTTACTAGAGGCCTGGTGCATGGATTCATGCATCAGTGGGGTCTCTCGGCCTGGCCTGTGGGGATTGGACTGAAACCAGCTCTCCGACATCCCCCAAGGGGTCCTGGATTATAAGAGGGTGGTTCTTAGGTGACACACACCCCAGAATCGGGCTCCCTCCTCTCTGGTTACGGGTGTGTCACTGAGAACCATAGCTGCCAAGTCACCACAGCTCGGCAGCTCCGGCATTGAGCGTCTTCCCTCTGGTGGCCATTGCGCATCATAGCTACCAATTGGATAGTCAGATGGTCACTTAGACTTTTATATGGATAGATACATGAATTTTCATGTTTTGCATTTGGAGGTTCAATTTTTTTCTATATCTTTTGTTGAAAAGGATATTCTCCATTACACCAGGCAAACTTTGCACCTTCATTAAAAATCAGATGACTATGTTGTACTGGCATGTTTCTAGCCTCTCTTATTCTGATCCATTTATCTAAATTTCAGTTCTTTCACCAAGGGGTGGATTGTTTCACCTTTTGGTAAACTGGTAATAAGTTACACCATGTAGGTTAAAACTGAGACATATTAAAATTTTTAAGAGTTTATTTGAGCAGCAATCAGCTAGAATCAGGCAGCACCAAACCAGAAGTCGTTAGGATTGATCCACCACACAAGGGTTCCAGGAAAGACTTTTGTAGAGAAGAGGCAGGAGCAAAGCAAGAATATTATTTGATTTGGCTCTTCCTACAGCCTAGTTGTCTGTCTGTGATTGGTTTCATTAGGTTTCAGTTTAGTAATCAAGAAGCATTTACTGGCTTAGATTTTGTTTTGCTTCTGTAGGCCACCATGGGGATTAGAGCCACCTTAACGTAATGGCCTCCTGGTTTAATTTATTTAACGCTCACCTCGGAAGTTGTGAGGGAAAGGAATTAATACATGCAAAGAACTTTCCATCCTGTAGTAAATGCACATTATAAACATTAAAAACAAATTATTAGAAGAAATGTGTTACTAACATAAAAAATAAACAAACAAACAAAAACAAATGGGCCGTTTGTGCCTAGAGGCTCCTTAAAATATTTTTCAGAAAATAAAAGTTTTCAGAGTGCTGGTTGGTAAATGTTACTCTAACAGTTATGGATCATAAAAAATTGATTAACTTCCAAATTTTTGCCATATAGCATAAAAAGTGAAATGAAGAAATAGGCCTTCTTCCTGTTATCTGTCCATAGAAGATGTTTCTTTTGGGACACACAGAGAGCTTGTCTTTCAGCTGCATGTGGAGAGGACCCGGTTCTAAACATAACTTGAATTTTCCTTTACATATAAAAGAGCCATTTAATTTATATTTTGTCTCATGTCCGTGTGTCTCAACACTTCAGGTTTCCATTCACCAAATAGGATAATTTTTTTATATTGACCATAGAAGAAAATAAGAGGTGGAAATTCTGTAGTTTCTATTTCCTGTCTCTAATCTCTGTTCAGCACAAGCCTCAAGCATTATCAGCCTTAGGAGGAGAGTTAATTGAAAAAATCAAAGAATGATTTTTAAATCTGTGCACGGCGGCACGATAAAACAAATTCTAAAACGGGTCTTCCTGTATTTTCTTCTCTCTGTCACAAGGTTTGGCTATAAAAGAATGCCTTGAAGGGACAAAGGGACTGGAGCTTTGAGTGAGTAGAGCTCTCTATTCAGAGCAAACACAGACCTCTCGGTGATTGACAGGGACTTCACCTCTTCTTTGTTGCTCAGCATCCAGCCTATCCAGACGCAAGGCTCCCTGTCCCTTGCAGGCTGTCTGGGCAGCAGTCTTTCAGCAAAGACTTTAGGACACCCACCTCATTGGGTCCACAACTTGGTCTCTAAGGTTAAAGGTCTTGTTTAAAAATAAAATGGTGTTGCTCGTAACTATTTTCCTTCATTCTAGAACATAATTTTATGAAAAGTTTACCAGAAATAGGCACTGTCTCCTAGAGTTTTTTTCCCTATTATTCTGATTAGGCTTCACTTTCGCTGCTTCTTAGTAAGAGTTTCCACACATTTGTATGTGAGAAAACATTTAAAAATAACATATCTGTGAACAATTTGTTCTAATATTCACAGCCCTGTTCTGGAAAATGTCAGTGAGAGGAATTTCTAAAATATGAGATCAGTAACTCAGGTAATGTTTGAAAAGGTTATGTGTTTACAAATATTTTACAATGTATACTGACATTTATTTATTATAATATCATAGAGAAGACCTTAAGTCGCACCCAGAATAAATAAACACAATTTCATGTAGAGATTGAGAATGCATGGAAATAAGTGTGCTACATGAGATGGGGGCATTATTACATCAATGAACAAGACTAAACAATATTATACTTTTTAAGAAACTCTGGATTATTTTTTGAAAGAAAAAGTACCACATGCAAGAATGACTAATCTGAAGCAATTTTTAAAAACTACTGTTTTGAGGCTAATTAACACACAAGAAGCTGTACCCATTTAATATGCACCCCTTGATGAGTCTGGACATAAGTACATCTCTGTGAAGCCATCACCAGCATCTATGCCCTAAACGTATCTATTATATCATCTCCAGAAGTTTCCTCCCACCCTCCAAGTACTTCTTAAACACGTGGCAGACATTGTATATGAACTCTTTTTGTGCATGTGAACATGTATACATACATTGTCCAGTCATTGACTAGACAGTGAGATAATTTACCTTTCTAATGTACCCAATATACTGACAGTAAATCAAGAGGCAAGAGTAGAGGTGAATGATTTCAGAAGGTGCTCTAATGGGTTAACGTACCATTATTTATCCTTATTAATTAAACATGGGAAATGTTCCATGAGCTCTGAGTGTGATGCTGGCACAAAACAGAAGGCTAACATTGCCTTTTGGGGGAAATATTTTTTTCCACAGTATAAATTGTATATATTTATATTATGTTGTGTGTTGAATTGTGTCCCTTAAAATTATATGTTAAAATCTCAACACTTGGAAATAGGACATTTGCACGTGTAACCAAGTTGTTATAGTGGATTAGAGTTGTACGTAAATCCAACCACTGGTGTCCTTATGTGCCACACCCAGGCTTCCTGTGAAGACATGTGGAAACTGGAGTGATGTATCTTTAAATTGAGGAATTTCCAATATTACTGGCAGTGGGAAGAAGGGGCATGGGACAGATTCTCCCCTAGAGCCCACATCTTGGGTTCAAACTTTTTTAACTTCCAGAACTGTCAGAGTGTTAAACCACCCAATTTGTAGAACAGTGTTACAGAAACCTTTGGAAAGGAATATACTGCTGTGGAAACCAATTAATGTAGAAACATGAACTATAAAGCATCATTGAGAAGAAAATTATAATTACCTGAAATACCAAAATCCAGAGTAAACTATAATATTTATCTGTTCAAATAGTCTTTTGTTAAAAATGTTTTAGGTTTATTTATTATTATTTTTTTGGCTCCTTATATGTTTTATACTTTTACCACTTTTGTAATAGTCAAGTTTATTAATAGTTTCCTGCCAGTCTTAACAGCCAGGATTATCTTTCTCAAGTACCTGGGTTCCAGCTCTTTGAAGTATTTTTATTAAGGAAGACAGTACCCCTGGATCAGGGTTTCTGTGGGAGGGGAGGATCCAAACTTGGGTGAGTGCCTTTCTTCAGGTTGTAAGAAATCTCCTAACGTGAAGATAGGAGAAAGTTCACTTTGTGTGGATGAGGCCAATAGCAAACACAAGTGGCTCTGATCCTCCCACTCCGGCTATTGAAAACTCTCTTTTGTTTCAATGGAGTTGAACTCAATCTTAAATTCTAGGCTCTCTGCCCTGCTACAAAAGTTTTGAGTAAAGTCATCCTTTCTTCCTTTTGCAGATCGTAGGCACCAAAGATGATGCTTTTGGTTTTCTTATAAGTCCCTTTTCTGGGTACTTTGGTTGGATTTAAATCCAACTCTAATCCACTATAACAAGAGGAAATTTATGGTAGCAGATGTTAAAGCTAATTACATAGTTATATATCTTCCCTTCCTAACCACTGTAAAATGAGTAAAAATAAATTTATTTTTTTCTCGAGTTTTATTTATCTTTGGAAAAATATTGAAAGATTTTTGTTTGTTTGCTGGCTTGCCAAATACTTAACCTTGCTTTTGTTTTTTTTTCCTAGTGCATTGAAGGAAATGATCTTAATAAGATACACACTAAAACAAATTTATTTAGTTTCATAGTAGATTTTTTTTAATTGCTGCTTTGCTTTTAAAACAAAACAAAACAAAAAACACACCTCGATTAAATCCTGGGCTTTTGGGGTAAGTCTCAGGAAAGATAGAAATCCAGTTTATTCTCAATACTTGTAACTCTTATCATTTACCCTGGGGGATGCTACTTTAGGCTGGAAGCTGGCAGTGAGTGAAAAGGGATGACTGATCTATCTTGTGCTCTGTTTCCTTCATTCCCTTTTCTCAAGCTTCTGCCTGTGGTCCAATTGTGGTCAGGCCTAATGGGAAAGGACTTATTAGGAGAGATGGAATCTGGCAGATCGTAGGCACCAAAGATGATGCTTTTGGTTTTCTTATAAGTCCCTTTTCTGGGTACTTTGGTCCAAGGTCCCTGCCATGGGCAATGCCTTCTTTCTCATCTTAGCTCATTATGACCTCCTCCTACAGGCCCTGTCTTCCAGTGGTCTACTCTTCTCAATGCAGTTGTTTTGAGAGTGGTACTTTGTAGAATGAGTCCCATCCATATCCCTTCTTCAGTGTGTGTATTATGTTCACAGATGGCATGCAAGTGATGTAGCTTGCTCATATTTGAAATGTGCAGGCAGTTCTCAGAGTAGTTTCCTTTTTGCCAGACAGCATCTTGATTTTAGATTTTTTACTTATCAATTAAATAGCCATCGCTGTAATGTATACATTTCAAAAAATGTATGTCAAGCTCTTCATGTGCTCCCTTGGTGCCAATGTTAGAAGTATAGTAGGAAGAAGCTAAATTCTCTTCAAGGTTCCGTCTCCCTTCGTACCTGATAACTCTCTATAAATTCATTCTTATTCTGCAGCCTTCATAGTTTATTTTCCCTAGATCAGACCTGTAGACTCTCCTAATTAAAATTGTCTAGGTGAATAATGACTTAGGAGTCTCAAAACCTATTTTATAATACCAAAGCATAGTTTAACTGGTCACTGTAAATTCTCCATTTATATTTCAGGTCAGTTATATAATTTTCAGATTACAACCATTTCTCAATCTTAGGCTTGCAAGGAAAGTAATAATTAATATATTCTTACAAAAATTTTGCCAATGAAAATATGGATTTTAGTGAGTAAATAGATAGGCAGATGCTATTCTTCCATATCTTTTATATTTTAAAAATAAACTTTACATTTTAGAAGAGTTTTATATTTAAAGAAAAATTGAATGGAAGGTGAAACATTTCCTGTACAGCTTCTACCCTCATATATGTAGTCTCCCCACTATCAACATCTATACCAAAGTGGTACATTTATTACAATCAATGAATCTACATTGATACCTCATTATCACCCAGAGTTCATGGTTTATATTAGGGTTCATTTTCAGTACTGTTTATCACATGGGTTTTAATAGATATATAATGACATCCACTATTATAATATCTTACAAAGTAGTTTCAGGGTTTTATTTTTTTTTAAATCTTTATTTTTGAAAGTATTACATATGTCCCCTTCTTACCCGCTTGAATCCTTTTAGCCTATCCCTTTCCTCCACCCCAAGCATTCACCATCCTATTATCTGTGTCCATGGGCTATGCAAATTCTCTTTGGTTGATCTATTTCCACCCACCCATCGTCCCATGCATTTCCTTTGAGATTCAAAAGTCTGTCCTAAGCTTCTATGACTCTAGATCTGTTTTGTTCAACAGTATCTTATTTTTCATTAGATTCCACATATGAGTGAGATCATATGATAGTTTTCTTTCTCTGACTGACTTATTTCACTTAGTAAAATACTTTCCAGGTCCCTCCATGCTGTCTCAAAGGGTAAGAGATCTTTAATTTTTTTTTTACTGTTGCGTAATATTCCATAATATAAATGTACCACAGCTTTTTTATCCACTCATCTACTGGGCACTTGGGCTGTTTCCAGATCTTAGCTATTGTAAATTGTGTGGCTACGAACATAGGTGTGCATACATTCTTTCTGACTGGTGTTTCAGGCTTCTTAGGATATATACTTAGAAGTGGAATCCCCAGGCCAAATGGAAGTGCCATATTTAATTTTTTGAGAAAATGCCATACTGTTTTCCATAATGACTGTACCAGTCGGTATTCTTACCAGCAGTGTACTAGAATTCCCTTTTCTTCACATCTTCATTTGTTGTTTATTGATTTGTTGATGGTTACCATTCTGGCAGGTATACCTCATTGGTATTTTAATTTGCATATTTCTGTTTATTAGTGATTGGGCATATTTTCATATGTCTTTTGACCTTCTTCTCTGTCTACTTGGGAGAAGTGTCTATTTAGGTCCTTTGCCTATTTTTTTTTAAATTTTTAAAAATATATTTTATTGATTTTTTACAAAGAGGAAGGGAGAGGGAGAGAGAGTTAGAAACGTGGATGAGAGAGAAACATCGACCAGCTGCCTCCTGCACACCTCCCACCGGGGATGTGCCCGCAACCAATGTACACGCCCTTGACCGGAATCGAATCTGGGACCCCTCAGTCTGCAGACCGATGCTCCACCACTGAGCCAAACCGGTTTTGGCCCTTTGCCTATTTTTAATTGGATTGTTTGTCTTCCTTTTGTGAAGTTGTATGAGATCCTTATATGGTTTTGAAATTAACCCTCTATCAGACGTTGCCAAATATGTTCTCCCTTAACATCAGGTTCCCTTTTTATTTTGTTGATGATTTATTTTGCTGTGCAGAAGCTTTTTATTTTGAAGTAGTTCCATGTGTTTATTTTCTCCTTAGTTTTCTTTGTCCTAGGAGATGTATCTGCAAACATATTGCTATGAGAGTTGTAAGAGATTTTGCTGCCTACGGTTTATTGTTAGATTATTATAGTTTCATTTTTGCATGTATCTGTCCAATTTTCCTAGCACCATTTATTGAAGAAACTGTCTTGATTCTATTGTATGCTCTTGCCTCCTTTGTCAAATATATATCTTTAATTTTAAAATAAGTCTTATTAACTTAGCACCAAAATGCTAAGCTTTTCATTTACTATTTTATATCTATAAATTTGTATTGGTGTTTTCACTATTATATATATTATTTGTGTGGTTTTTAAATAATAAAAATATGCAGTTATTATGTATTTTCATCCATTATTAACTGGAAACTAATAATAAATTTACCTTTTCTCTGTCTTTTGCATATTTTCCTATTTTACCTTAACCCATCATTTCACTTTTCAACATTACATTTTGCTGTTTCATTGTGATCCTTTAGCCTCTGTCTCTCTCTGTATCTCTCTTTCACTCCCGTTCCCTCCCTTTTTTCCCCCCCAGGATATCAATCTAGTTTAAAAACAAGATAGAGCTCTTTAGAAACTCTTTTTACATTAGACATAAAGCATTACTCATAATAGAGAATATCTTGCATAACTCTAACTCTAAATTCCTAAATACAAAAAGAAATCTAAAGTACATTTTAAACATTAAGCCTTGACCCCAACATGCGTCTGCTCTCTATATAAAATTAATTCAATAAAATATATTTTGCCATATCAGATTTTTTATGTTCACTGTATAAAATTGGAGTATATGAAAGCAAAAAATTAATAAGATATATAATAGTAGCTATCTTACTATTTCTGAATCTTTTTATAGCTCAGAATTAGATAGGATAACTATTTATAGGAATTAGTTCATGGAAAATATTTCATTACATTTAAGTTAGATTCATCTCTCAGAAATTATTAAGAGTTTTATTAAGTGAAAACTTAAGAACAATACAAATACTGAGACCATACATAAATCAGTGAGAGTGGTCGCAAAACTGCAAAACAAAAATTCCATGCTTAAAATTATGAACATATTGTAACTTCTCAATGACATGCTATTTAAATGAATCTTAAGTTATACTTAGGTAACAGGCTTAAATATTGTTACATGGAAAATCAGATGAAGTATGCTATTTCCTGATTGCCATCATATTCATAGTCTGTTAAAGTTTTATTTTAATTTATACACTTGCATTCTTCTACAGTTTAATGTGAAAATAATAATACTGCCCTAAACTACTTTTGAATTTGTAGTGTTTTTGTGATGAGACATTTTCTCCAAACGTCATCCTAATGAGAGGCACATGACATTGTCCGCAGTGAGCAATGCCCGTGGCAGTAGGCAATGAGTAGAAGGGGACGGGAGGATGCATAAGGAAATAAGGAGGACGAAAATGTGTAAATATTACTCAGCTTTTATCAACTTAACACTAATCCCCCACTTTGGCCTACAGAAAGAGGTTGAAAGACCCCAAAATGTCAATTTGTTAGTAACTAAAGCAAGAAAGCATTAACTCCAATTACTAGGAAATGTATAATAATGCAGTTTCACATTATTGTCTTAATATTTATCCATTTGTTAGAACCTCACTCTTCAGAGAGAAGTTTCTTATAATGTGCTTTTCACACCTAAGTGAAGTAAAAGCAAGAAGCTAAATAGATTGGCCAAAATTACTAAATAAATATATATTGTGGCTCCAATTGGAAATTAGTGGGAGTTTTTAGGCTCAAAATGTGATAGATAGCCCTTCCACTAAGTTATACTGCTTTAATAATAGATTTCAGATGTAATAGTTTTTAATCACTTATTTTATTTATGCTACCATAAATAATACCTATTTCTAAAAGATGCGTAAGTACAGACATGTATGATAATTTATTCCACAAGCAATTTATGTACCTAGAGAATATGTGTTTAAAGTCAGGTGATATAAGCTGTAATTATACAAAATTTAGCCAAGAATAACTTTAAAATAATTCACTAAGAGATGATCAATAGTTTAAAACCATGGGGAAAGAAATCATAACTGAGACTATATATTTTAAAGCCAAAAGCAATAAAGTCAAATTCTAATTTAAAACTTTCATAAAACTTAAAAAAAAAAAAATAAGGCTATGAAAAGATGAGCTCTTATAGAGGATTTTTAAGTTTGGTTTGAGAAATATTCAAAAAGTAGACACTAAATTCCATATAATTCTATTCTGATCTTTATTTTATGGACACAGGTGATTAAGGAAATATTTAGTCTTATGGGGTGTAGTTTCATGGCAAATAAAGCATTTTGAGAACTCCAAAGAAGGAAGAGGAGTGCATTAAGATGTGCCTTAGGTCTCCACTAGGTCTTTGCTTTTTAGTACATAGCTACAATAGTTAATTACTTATTTATATTAATAATTTTCCCATTGGTTTTTAGCAAGAGTGGAATAGAGAGGGAAAGACAGAGAATCATTGATATGAGAGAAAAATATCCATAAGTTGCCTCCTGCATACACCCCGACCAGGGCCCAGGTCGGGAGGAGCATGCAACCAAGACTCGTGCCCTTGACTGGAATCAAACCCAGGATTCTTTGCTCCTCAAGCCAATTCTCTATTCACTGAGCCAAACCAACTAAGGTAGTACTTCTCTATTTAATTTAAACACAGTCTATCTCTCTTCCCCCCCCCCCCTCTCTCTCTCTCTCTCTCTCTCTCTCTTTAAACTATTCTTAGAGCCAGAAAAGAGTGTTAAAATATTGTGCATTTTATAAAAAAACTTGTGCACTTTGCAAATTTATATACTTGCTGTTTAGTGTGACAAACTCAATCCAGAATGCGTGACTCACACTGTTTTTTTTCACTCCTTCCACCTCATCACTAATAAAGTATAGCTAAATGTTTTGCTGCTGACACATGAGATCAGGCTGTTCCCTAGCCAGTGTCTTTGTGCTGAGAAATGTTGGTTGAGGTTAAAAAATATTGTATCAAAGTAAGCAAATTTAAGTGAAGAATATGGCCTTCTGTATAGCAACTATATGTTTTTTTTTTAAAGTGGCATATTTGCAGGATTATTTTCTAACAGATTTCAGTTGCTTTTGCTTAGAGCAGTGGAAATAAGAGAGGGTACAGTTCTTTCCAACAATTTCTTCAGTTCTCATTCCTCAAAATAGTCTCCTGTTAAACTTGTGATGGAAGTACTCCTGAGACATCATGTTACACATGAGGGGGAATGTCTGACTCATGGTTCATACAAGGCCCGGGAAGTCACTCGGTCTGGTTCTGCCAGGGCATTAGGGGTGAGTTAAATAAATGTTTGACCAAGCACAGCAGGCTGATTTTTAAGTTGATAATTTTGTATGGTCTGCAAACGATGTTATAAATACCAAATGGCCCTTGGCAGAAAAATGTTCCCCTGCCCTTTAAGGGACTATGTTTCCTATTTCTGTCCTATCTTTCATTTGCTTTAACATGGCTTTGGGAACCTGAGATAGGTGCAAATGTCATTAAAAAGTGAACATCTATTAACCACTTGCAAAGCTTATACTTAGAATTACGCATAATAACTCAGTGAAGAGACAAAATACTTTAAAAAATGGAGTAGATTTGGATGTTGGAGTGAAGAGTTGAATATTCAACTCTGTTTTTTTTTGCATAGAGCAGGGTTTAGGAGTAGAGACGTTGAGTCAGAAATGAATACGTGTGTAGTTTATAATAGCTTCATAGTAAAGACCGACAAAAATACAAGGAATAGATTGTAGAATGTAAAGATAAGAGGGGAAACTAAAGTAACCAAGGAAAGATTTACATAAGGAGAAAAATCAAGGAAGAAATCAGGCAATGGGTTTTATTTATTTATTTTTTATATATTTAAAAATATATTCTATTGATTTTTTACAGAGAGGAAGGGAGAGGGATAGAGAGCTAGAAACATAAATGAGAGAGAAACATCGACCAGCTGCCTCCTGCACACCCCCTACTGGGGACATGCCCGCAACCAAGGTACATGCCCTTGACGGGAATCAAACCTGGGACCTTTCAGTCCACAGGCCGACACTCTGTCCACTGAGTCAAACCAGTTTCAGCTGCAATGAGTTTTAGATGAATGTGCTAAACACATAGGTGAGGAGTTAGAGAATGCTGAGACAGATGCTAAAATTAGAAATCATTTCCATGAGAAATTGTGTGAGAAATAGTGTTAAATATTGCCAAATAATTAAATAAGAAAATATATCTGTGATTGTATTTCCCTTCCAGATTTGTGTGGGGCTAGTTAGTTTTATAATACAGCTTAAGAAATATTGCATTAATAAAAATTGAATAGGTGTATTATGATTTGGGGCCAGGCTAGACATTTTCAGTTTTCTTAGTTAACTGGCATTTAGAAATAAATATTAGAATGGAAATAAGCTTTGAAGGAACTGCTTTGCAAAGTTCATTGAGGAATTAACATGAGCTGATACCAGAAAGGTATCTTGTCAAGGTCAAAAAGATATGGTGACTTTAGATAGTATATACTTATCTGAGAGCTCTGTATCAACTGATATCATATACAGACTGTGACCAGAAATAAAGGGGAGAAAGATAAATATCACATGATCTCATCATTTGTGCAGTATAATGAACAACATAAACTGATGAACAAAAATAGAACCAGAGTCATAGAAGCATCAACAGGCTGTCCAACCTATGAGAGGCGGGAGTAAGAGATTAACAAGGACTTGTATGCATACATATAAGCATGACCAATGGACACATATGGGGGCGGTGAGGGCAAGTGCTGGAGGGTGGGAGTGTCCGGGGAGAGGTCAATGGGAGGGGATAGGAGACTTATGTAATGCTTTAAACAATAAAGATTTTTTTTTTTTTTAAAGAAAGGGGATAGTATGAAAACCTGAGTTAAGAGTTAGCCTGGCATAAGGGAGAGAGAAAGTATAGAAGGGATAGCTAACTCTTCCATAAAATTTCATACTCTTGCATAGAGTTGAGCTGATTCTGGGTGGTGTCTGTTTGTCTAAGGACTACTTGTTATAGCCACTTGCTTCTAGGCTGAGCTATGTGAGTAGCTCTCACTAATGAAAGGCAAGTAGAGATGAGTTCCTTCTTGGCTGAGGTGAAAAACAAACTGGCCAGCCTTCTGCATTTTTTCTTTCTACGCCTTTTGGTCATTGACATACAGGTGATATTAATCTACCAGCCTGAGTTTCTGAATGACTTTTAATAAACAACCACACCCCGTCTCTTCTAATTCCTGGCTCTGATGAATATATATTGTTTAATCCTCACCTGAGGATGTTTATTGCTTTTAGAGAGAGGAAGAAAGAGAGAGTGAGTGAGAGAGAAAGATCAATGTGAAAGAGAAATATTGACCAGCTGCCTTCCCCAATAGGAGATTGGGCCCACAAGCTGGGCATGTGCCCTGACTGAGAATCGAACCAGTGACGCTTCCGTGTACAGGAGGATGCTCAACCAACTGGGTCACACTGGTTAGGACTGTTTTGACTTTTCTCCCTAGATAAAATTTACATTCCACATAATCTTAGAGCCATTGGCATGAATTGTTTATTTTGATAATTAGAATTGCCTCCATATCCCAAAATGTTCTACAAAAGAACTTTTATATGTGAGCTAGGGTCCCAGTGCATTAATTCAAGCACCATGAAAGGAACTGTGGGCCCTGAAGCTGTGGTGGGCACAGCAGCAGGCCTCAGCCCATCCTCCACATCTCCACCTGGCCCCTCCCACCATGGCCTGGTTCCCTTTCTGCCTGCAGCCCTGCTACCACAAACACCACTCCATATGCTGACAACACTGGCCCTGCTTGCACCCATTGACATTACTGAGTGATTCAGGCTGTTGCCAGCAGTGGGAGCAAGCTAGAACAGCGCCATCAGTAGGTGCAACAGGTGGCTGCTTCCCTGATCACCCATCAGGAGCAGGGGGGCGGGCAGAAAAACCAGGGGCTATTGGGGCTGGCACAGCCACTCGCATCTGCTGACAGCACCTAGCGATTGGGACTGGCACTGGGCACTGGCAGTGGGTGAGAACAGTGGCTCCTGTGATAGCTGTTGGGGGAGCAGAGCCAGCGCTGGCAGTGGATGTGGGCAGCAGCTCTGGCGAAGCAACAGGTGGGCAGCCATTGCCAGCAGTGGGTGGGAGAGGCAGCTGCCACCCTGATCTCCCCTCAGGAGCAGGGGAAATAGAGAAGCTCTGAGGGGAGATCAGCGCTGGCAGCTGCTGCTTACATCTGCTGAGAGATTAGGGCTGGCACTGGGCACCAGCAGTAGGTACAAGCGCCCAGCAGGACTGCAGCATGCGGGAGCAAGAAATTGTTAGTAACCACCAGAGGTTTGCCCCAATGACAGTGGCTGGCGCCCCACCTTGGTCTGGTGCCCCTGCTCACCTGCTCCACTGCAGCTGATACCTGCCATGTTCTGCATTCTGCCTCCTGCTGCCAACACCTGCCTTGCTCCACACACACCTTCTGTGGTCAGCACACTTCGTAGCGACCAGTTGTTCGGTTGTTCTGCTGTTCAGCCTATTTGCATATTAGGGCTTTATATGTAGAGATAATGTAGGAATAGAAATAATGCGATGGCATGCCTGCTACAAAATTCAGGGTCTTTGTTTCTATTTTGATTTCTCTACATATTATTATTTATTTTCTTCCGAACTAGAAGCACAAAAGGGCTCCCTAATCTGGGAGTGTTGCTAGGAGCCTCTCACTTTGCAGTTAGCTAAGTGTTTAAAGATTGCTGTTGGCAGAATACTAGGAAGAAAATCCTCTGAGAAAATTACTGTTAAGAGGTGATGTTTCTCCTCTACTTTGATGTGCATCCTTCTTTGCCAGATGGTAGTAGTCCCAGTAGGAAAGTACTTCAAGTGATAGGCTTCTGCTTACAAAATTTTTATCTTAGAAACAAATGGATCTTTTCTGGTTGAGTAATTTCATTTAGAAGAGAATGATAGAGACACTCTTGAATTTAAGTGTACTTAAACTTTCAATATGTGTTTGTGTTTTTGTGTGTGTGTGCACAATGTGCTCAAATATATAGGCACTCTTACTTTCTGGAAATTTATTTGTTTCCCTAAGATGAAATTTGAACTTAACATTATGAATTGTCTTTTATTTGCTGTTATTACTAAATATCAAATTTACTGAATTTAAAATTATTTCAAAATGCATATACGATTAAAATATATGTGACAGGTAAAAAATCAAAGAATGGATAATGGCAATGGATCACAGGAGAAGAATGATGTATACACTGAGTGGCCAGATTTTTATGATCCCTGAATGCATAATAATATGTCCACTCAGTGTATGTGTGTGTGTGTGTGTGTGTGTGTGTGTGTGTGTGTGTGTGTGTAGCCCAGTGCATAAATTTGTGCATGGGTGGAGCCTGGCCAGCCTGTCCAGGGGGAGGGACATGGGCTTTTGGCCAGCATGCCTGCTGGTCAAACTCCCAGTTCAGGGGACAATTTTTATATTAACCTTTTATTATGTAGGCTATACACTGAGTGGTCAGATTATTAGGCATTCAGAGATCATAATAATCTGACCACTCAGTGTATATGGGTTCTGGAATATAGGAACTAAGGATATATGATTTGGGGATCAAGTAGTAAGAATTATTGCAAAATTGGTTAACTTGACGCTGTGCCTCAGATCATGACTTGGATTGTTTTAAGTGGTGTAGTGCAGCAGGATTCCAGAAAATCCTACATGGGACCACCTTGCAGAACTGGGCCAGTGCAAGGTACCAGCAGGGCCCATTGTGCTCCACTGGCTCCTCGCTTTTCATAGGCTAACCATGGGTGAGTTTTCTTTGAAATTCTGGAACTTCCTGTTTTACAATAAGAGACCAACTTCAAGTTATGTGTTTTTTCCTTAAAAAAAAAAAATCCTGGAGAGCCAAAACCGGTTTGGGTCAGTGGATAGAGCATCAGCCTGCGGATTGGAGGGTCCCAGGTTCTATTCCAGTCAAGGGCATGTACCTTGGTTGCGGCATATCCCCAGTAGGGGGTAAGAGGCAACTGATTGATGATTCTCCCATCGATGTTTCTAACTCTCTATCCCTCTCTCTTCCTCTCTGCAAAAAAAAAAAATCAATAGAAATATTAAAAAATATATTTAAAAATCCTGGAGGTGGAGATAAAGGTTAAGGATGCAGAAAACCTAGGTTAAAGATAAGGGTTAAGAGAACTCAGACAGGTGGAAAAAAAAAATGGGTGGCTATTTCTTAACTTTGGCTTTTCAGTTGGATATATTTTTGAGAGTCTGAACAAAACTTTTGCTGGATAAACAAAAGCTTGAAATCTTTTGGCTCTGAAGATAAGAGGCAGTTCCTCCCCTCAGCTCAAATATCCTGTATTTGTAGATGAGTAAGACCATTTATGGAGGTGTCAGAGGGCATCCCTCACTTTGTGCAGGAGCCCCATAGTGAATTTTACCTTAATTGTAATGAAACAACTGACTCAACCACTCTGAGTCCCGATGGCTGTACTAGTCAAACAGGGAGAGAAACTGAGGCAAGTAAAAGGGTAGAGATGACTCAGAGGGTGGCAGCCCCTGGGAGCTCAGCTCATACCTAGCACACTTCAGCCCACTGCATAATATTCCTAGAAATTTGTCCAGACTCTGCAGATTTAAATTAAAACCAAAATTAACATGAAAGCCATGTCTCTAAGGCCAGAAACTCCCAGATTCCAGACTCCTATTAATACTCCTGCAGATATACACATAATAAAGAGGGAGCATTTACTTGCAAGTACTCAAGGACATGTGGAGCTTATTTTGATTGGAAATTAGAAGCTTCTGGGGGGAGCACTGATAAATTCTCTTTTTCTTTTAAAGCAGTGGTTCTCAGCCATCAGAAAACACAGATATTTACATTATGAGTCATTAACAGTAGCAAAATTGCAGTTATGAAGTAGCAACGAAAATAATTTTATGGTTGGGGTTCACCACAATATGAGGAACTGTATTAAAGGATCACAGCATTAAGAAGGCTGACAACCACTGTTTTAGAGCCTGTCTCTGGACTAAGGGCAGCTTCTGTTTTTTTTTGTTTGTTTGTTTGTTTTGTTTTAAATATATTTTATTGATTTTTTACAGAGAGGAAGAGAGAGGGATAGAGAGTTAGAAACATCAATGAGAGAGAATCATTGACCAGCTGACACTTGCACACCACCTACTGGGGATGCACCCGCAACCATTATACATGCCCTTGCCGGAATCAAACCCGGGACCTTTCAGTCCACAGGCTGGTAGTCTATCCACTGAGCCAAACTGGTTTCGGCAAGGGCAGCTTCCGAAGCCACTCAATAACTACACCCCACTTTTCTCTATTCCAACTGCCCGGGCATCCAGTTAAGAGGAAAAACAGAGGAATTAAGACGGAAACTGTGCTCAAGATCCCAAAACTAAGTCATTATAAAGCAAGTGTGTAAACCCAGGTATTCTGTCCCCAGGCCCATCCTACATCATTATTCCTCCACTGAATGGTCAATGATGTTCAAGTTGACTTTGTTTGGTGTAGAGAATGCATTATCTCACTATTCCCAAACCCCCCCTTCTCTCAGAAGAGAATATTTCCTACATTTTAAAGGTAATCTTTGCCTGTGATCTGAGGCCATTCCTTTCTATTTCCCAGGTCTGAAATCTTTTGCTTGCTGTTTATGAAGGAAATATTTATACAAATATATAAGTATATATATATATATACATATATTTTTCTTTTAAACAGTGAGCAAGAAGTCCAGAACTTTGAAAAAACTTCATTTATATTCTATAAGAAATGAATAAAGTAAAAAAGAGTTCTCTCATACTATTCTCTGAGACCTAAGCTGTTTTATTTTGTGTTGAAATGCTGAAGAATGATGACTCCTTAGATCTTCAAAGGCACAGATATATTATGGTCCATTCAGAGTTTTAACTTCTGTAGACACAATCTTGTAAATGCTTTCAAAGGAAGAAAGATTTATATTTTATAACAGAAAATTCCAAGCTTTTTAAAATATAACCCATTCTACGAACTGCATTTTACATAGTGACAAATTCATAAATGTATGTGTTTATAATAAATCAAGATTCAGGAAAAAGATCCTTTGTATGTGCAGCTCATTGTGATCATTTATATTCTATTTTAAGTAAATCCCTGACAACTAATCTATTGCTGGTCTTGACTGATTACTGTGTTTTAATGACAAAGTAAGGATTACAACTTACAATTTGAAAATCATGCATCTTGAAGGTTGTCTGTGATGATATGTGATTACATTTTTATTTTACATTTTACTTGGGTAATTGAAAAGTGAATTCCTCTATTTTCTAATGGAAACACTATAAAATAGTCAACAGATTTATTTCTTTGGATAGAGGAACCAGAAATGCAGAGGTGGCTTGTTTTGTTTGTCTGTTCATTTGTTTAGAATCATTCATATTTCTTCCTTTGTTATAAGTTGAATGTATTTTCTTCTGAGGTGAAATCTTCAGAGCCTTATAATAACAACATTGTTTTAGTACAGCTCCCACAAGAATCAGTCAGTAGATTGAGTTGTATTTTAAAGAGCTTTCTGTAATAAAGGGACTGTTGATAGATGTTTGAGCTAGGTTATAAGAATCAGCTAAAGATATTAGTGATAGCATATCAGGGCCTGATGTTCAGTGCTTGTAAGAGTGATATTGAAGCATGAGGCAAGTGGAGTTCCCACACAGAATCACTTCTTAAAGAGGACACAACCTCTGTCAGAACCACGTCAGAAAAAGACAGACAAGAAAAACCTATTTTTCTTGGTTTGCTCTCTTCCCACTTTCATCTCTTACCATATCTCCAACCGGCCAAATCCAAGAGGAAGTCAGATGACAGTGGAGCCTGAGTGATGTGGCCCTTAAATGTATTGCAGGATCAAGCAAGATGGAATGTGAATCTAAGAGACAAATGGAGAATAAATTACTACAATCCAGTTTCTAAGAGGTGAAATAAAGATTATTATCATTTGCAAATAACAAAGTCTTCCTAAAGGTCTCTTGGAATTTCCACTTGTGGTGTATTTGTAATGATAACATTAGGTTAAAAAACATTTTCAAACAGATCTCCACTAACTGTGCACACACACTAATGTTCTACCATCTTCCTTATTTTACTGCTTTTCAGAAAGTATAGTGACTTAGGATTGTTCATGTTTTCTAAACTCATGTGGATCCGAGCAGCCAAGAGTAATCAAGCTGAAGGTGAAGGGCAAACTCCCTAGTCTGCAGACACGTGGCTCATCTTTGATAGGAAGCATTGCGTTGGTTTTATTACTAGAGACTCTAGGGAGAGAGAATAAAGGTTAACATGTTGGCAGACTTGTCAGGTGGCTTCTGGAACCAAGAACGGGGGCAGGGGAAGATAACCAATCCAAGGATCTGTATTTTTCCCAAGGTTAACTATTTCATATTATATCCTATAATACTATAACTTCATGGATATATTGAAAAATTGCATAACACTTTCTTATTTACATAAAACTATGTTAAGATTTTTAATATTAGACATTGCAAGACATTGGTAGAGAGAAATAGAGTTGCATAATTCTTATTGTAAATCTATAGTATCATTCTGAATCTGATAATGATGAAAATAGTTTTATCAGACATTGAAACTCAGATGTTCTCGGTGAATAGTAATGTTCTCTATGATTTCAATTATTTTACTATGAATATCTTCAGTCTGTTAACTATTTGCATGATGCTCTCATTCTTCTTTCATATGTGACAACCTTCTATGAAAATGACTGAATAAAAGCAAAAAGTTAAATCTTGTATTCACTTAAATTGAGAATTAGGTTTAATATCACATGCAAAGATGAATAAGAACCAAGGATCTACTTAGAGTAGCAAAGTTGTTTTCTCTCTTAGGAGAGAAATTACCCAATCCTAATTGCTGGATAACCATTACTTTTTATCCTTAGTATTTAAGCAATGTTTTGTCAATGTTATCTTGAATATCTTTTCCCAATTTTTATAGATGCCACAAATTAAATTCTATATTAGGGTTATGTATAAGAATGATAACTTGAGATTTATTGTTTTCTGCTGTTGGTATTTTTTTTTATTCCTTTTTTCTTAAATAATACTTTCGCTAACAGGTGTGAGGTGATGTCTCATTGTGTTTTGAATTTGCATCATTTTCTGTTGATGCTAAGCATCTTTTCATATACTCTGGTCATTAGTAAGTCTTCTTTGGAGAAACAGACATTCAGTTTCTATCTTCACTTTTAATGAGTTTTTGCTCTCAAATTGCAAAGAAATTTAATATAATTATTATCCCTTTATCAGATATATGATTTGCAAATATTTTCTCTCATTCCATAGGTTGCCATTTTACTCTGTTGAGTGATTATTTTCTTTTCTATGAAGAAGCTTTTTGGTTTGAGTTAGTCCAACATCTATTTTTATTGCCTATGCTTTTGTGTTCCAAAAAATTACTGGCAAGGCCAATGTCTAGAATATTTCTCTTTATGTATTCTTCTAGAAGCTTTACAGGTTCAGGCCCTATGCTTGCTTGAGTTGATTTTTATGTACAGTATAAAATAAGGGTCCTGCTTTATTCTTTTGCATCCATATGTCCAGTTATCCCAACAACATGTATTGAAGAAAGATTCATATATAGAAGAAACTTTTCCTTGTTGTTTATTTTTTGCATTCCTGCCAAAGATCAGTTGACTTCATTTCTGGTTCCCTATACTACTGAATTATCTAGATGTTTCTTTTACACCAATTTATTTGTGTATGCATTCCTTACATCAGTGTTTTATATTTTTAATTGAATAAATTTGTATCTCCTTTATGCTTAAGTATTTCATTTTATATGCTATCATTGTGTGATTGTTTCCTAATGCCCTGTCCAGATAAATTTCCTTTCAATCCTTCTTAAACTCTTTGAAAAAAATAGAAGAAAGGAAACACTTCTAAAGTTTTTTTTCTTTTTCTTTTTTATCTGTGTACATATCTTACTATTCCCCCTCTCCCATTCATACCCTCCCTCCCCAGAGTTTTGTGTCCATTGGTTGTACTTATATGCATGTATACAAGTCCTTCAGTTGATCTATTATCTCCCCCAGATGTCTCTACCCTCCCCGAAGCAATTTGACAGTCTGCTTGTTGCTTTACTGTCTCTATATCTATCTTTTGGTTCATCAGTTTATAATGTTCTTTATTATCCATAAATGAGTGAGGTCATGTGGTGTTTCTCTTGCATTGACTGGCTTATTTCACTCAGCATGATATTCTCCAATTCCATCCAGGTTGCTGCAAATGATGAGAATTCCTTCTTTTTTTATGGCAGCATAGTATTCCATTGTGTAGATGTACCATGGTTTTTTGATCCAATCATCTGCTGACGGGCACCTAGGCTGTTTCCAAATTCTAGCTATTGTAGATTGTGCTGCTATGAACATAGGGGTGCATATATCCTTTCTGTTTGGTGTTTCTAGTTTCTTGGGATATAATCCTAGGAGTGGGATTACTGGGTCAAATGGGAGTTCCATTTTAAGTTTTTTGAGGAAACTCCATACTGTTCTCCACAGTGGTTGCACCAGTCTGCATTCCCACCAGCAGTGCATGAGGGTTCCTTTTTCCACTTCTAAGTTTTACTGCTAGGCCAGTGTCATTCTGATTCAAGAGAAAGACAAAGACATTACAAGAAAGAAAACTATAGAAGGTATCTCTGATGAACATGGATTAAAATATCCTTACAAAATATTGCCCAACTATACTAACCAGCAAATTAAAAGGATCATATACCATGACCAAATGAAATTTGTTCCTGAATTTCAAGAATGGTTCAACATACACAAATTAATCAATGTGGCATACTGTATCAACACCACAGATTTGGGATAAAAATTATATTATCATCTCATAGAAGCAGAAAAGTCTGACAAAATTCATCACTTTTTCATGATAAAAATTCTGTAAGTTAACTTTAGGAAGAACTTACCTTGGTACTATGTAGATCATATATTCAAAGTACACAGCTGGCATCATAATGATTCCTGAGAAAGTGAAAATTTTCCCTCTAATATCTAAAAGAAGATAAAAAACATGTATTCTCCCATTTATATTAACATAGTTTTGGAAATTATAGCCAAAATGCTTAGGCAAGAAAAATAAATTGAAAAGGAAGAAGTAAAATGATCTTTGTTTACAGATGATATGAACTTATATGTAGAAAACCTAAGACTATACACTAACCTAAGAAACTGTTAGAACTAATATATGAATTCAGCACAGTTGTATAGTATAAGATTAATGTTCCAAAATTAAGTGTGTTTTTATACACACACATCACAAAATTTTCTAAGAAAGTTATTCTATTTAGTGAAAATACTTGTCTATCATAAAACATTATTTAACCTTTACTCTTATCCACCCTGAAAGTTAAAGTCAGTAGCCATCTCAGATGGTAAAGAAAATTTAAATTATTTAAGGAAAACGGAACGAGGGATGGGGATATCCAAAGGGAAGGGCTACACAGCACTGACCCCAAGGATGTTGGGGTCATTATGGCAGCAAAAATGTCCTTAGGGATGTCCTTGTTCCTGTGAAACAAGGAAGGGCATAGGAGAAGCAACAGGAGAGCCTAGGCCAGACTGCTTTGGCTCACTGAGAAGTCAGGGAAATGGGGGCCTTGCAGACAAGTTCAGAGGGTTAGCCTGGAATGAGCTGCCGCTGCCCACTGCTCTACAGGGTGCAAGTCTCATGTGGTCCCTTAGAGGTTAGGGGATAAGTGCCTGTGGGGGAATGGCAAGGACAGGCTCCTTGGAGGAAGAGCATATTGGGTCCTTTGTCTTTCTTGCAGGTGGAAATCTTAGGGAGTGCTTCAAGAGAATGTCTTAATAGAATGTTCATCAGCTTTCCAGGTGTGCTCTTTCAGGATAGTGGTCTCCACTGATTAGTCAGTGCCAGGGCAGGGGTGTCATTAGTTCAGTGTAGCTGATCTTGAGGCAGCCATGGCAGTCAGTTGTCTGGTTTTGCTACTTTTTTGGGCCTGGAGCTGGCTGAAATACAACTGATAATAAATATGTTTTCATTGATTTTTTAAGAGAGAGAGAAAGAGAAAGGGAGAGAGGGTGGAGAGAGAAGAAGAGGAGAGAAGGAGAGAAGAGGAGAGAGAGAGAGAGAGAGAGAGAGAGAGAGAGAGAGAGAGAGAGAGAGAGAGAGAGAGAGAGAAGAGGAGAGGAGAGAGAGAGAGAGAGAGAGAGAGAGAGAGAGAGAGAGAGAGATCAACTGGCTGCCTCCTGCATGCTTTCTCCTGGGGATCAAGCCAGAAACATGGGCATGTGCCCTAGCTGGGAATCAACCCAGCAACCTTTAGGTGCATGGGATGACACTCAGCCAACTGAGCTACACAGGCCAGGGCAAATATACATTTTTTAATACAAAGTATTCTCTCTCCTACAATAAGAAAATTTTTAAAGAATAATTGCATTTTATATTTATGGAATATAATTCTATTTAAATTTAGAAAGAATTCTATTTAAAATAATTCCTGTTTTTGCATAGTGGCATATAGAACACCCAAGGTATGCTGTTATTTACATTTAAATCCTTAAAGACAAATATATAAACATTTTAAGGTTTGTTATACTTATTCAATTTAAGCAACATAATGCAGTTATTTAATTAAGGCAAAACATCGATGATCTGATTACCAGATTAATGTGATTACTTTATATCAAGGAATATCAGAATGCCTAGAGATGAGTACAGTGCTGAGAACCTTTAAGAACTCAGCTTGATGAACGATAAGGAAGGAAATTCAGGACTATATAGAGCTGAGGTGAAGAAAAAGCCCCACAGTATGTCTGACCCAAAGATAATTAGTCATTAGACCAAGAGCTGGGACAATTTTTGGCATTTTAGGGTCAAGTCAGAAGAAGATAATATTTTTTGCTGATTATGGACAGTCTTGTCTTTCATATAAATACTTGTTCCAAGATGTAGTCTAGACTCCAGAAGATGACACTCTTGGAGGAGGTGAATGGAATAGCAAATCATTCTCGTCAGGCACCTGATTGAGAGGACATCAGGAAGGACTTATATGGCATGAGTTCTGGTATGTGGACATAAGACTTAACTTCTTAATCACCCAACTGGAAGAACCAAGGACTTAGAATAAGCTGTATGTGTTGATCAGGATTGGTCCATGATATTTAGTGAGATAAGCCTATAGATTAAAGGCACCAGGAAACAGTGCTTAAATTACAAAGAGCCTACATAAATATTTGCCGAATCCTTTTCTTCATGTGGTAGTGTAGTATCATTGACTACATACAGAATTTGGAGCCAGCCAATCTATGTTTGAACACAAATTATTCTGCTCATCTGTTAACTGCAAAGCTATACAATCTGATGGATGCATAATCACACATGAAACATTGAATTTTCTTTTCGTATTTTATTTTCACTATACCATCTTTAGGGCAAGGTCTATATTACATTTTTTTCCTTCTACCCTTTAGCACTCAACATCATTCTTAGCACTAGTGGCAGTTAGTGAATGTTCAATGAAAATTTTGTGGCAAACACTACCAATTTTATTATAGGCGGAGAACTATTTGGGGCATGAGGCAATATATTCATTCTAAGTCAGTTAGAAAGTCTTTGCCCCCAAATCTATCACCATGAGTTATAATGAAGGGAGGTGATCTGAAAATGATCATTTCATTTCACAGATGAAAAACAGTGGGATCAGAGATGTGACATAATCTGCTTTAAGTCATACCTGGTCCTTGTGACTGTTAGGACTATGTAACAAGTCTCTTAAAAGCCACACCATATTTGCCATAGAAAACAAATACATGTGATTTTTGTTAGAAGTCAAGACTGTTGTTCAGTCACAAATGGTGGAGTTTCCCCTGAGACCTGTTGCTAGGAACAGTGAAGCATCTCAGTGGAACATAGTACTATTGTGGTTAAATCTGTAGAATTATTTTTTTTTTATTTTTAGATGTAGAAATTCCTCTTCATAAACCACCAGTTGACCTCTCAATCATACATAAACAACTCACTATTGCATGACCTCAGAAAAGGCCATGTGATCCCCACCTAGAACACAACATGAGTGATATATTTCCAAGGTTTCTAAAACTAAAAACACATTTTATTGATTTTTAGAGAGGAAGGAAAGGGAGAGAGAGAGAGAGAGAGAGAGAGAGAGAGAGAGAGAGAGAGAGAGAGAGAGAGAACATAGATGTGTGTGTGTGGAACATTGATCCACTACCTCCTGCACTCAGAGGGATTGAGCCCACAACCCAGGCATGTGCCCTGACCAGATGATGCCCTACCAACTGACCCACACCAGGCAGGGCTTCTCTAACTTTTTGAAGGAAAGACTTCCACCAATGAAACACCCATATCTATAAGCTAAAATATAGCATTTTCCTTTCACACAATTCAAAAAAGAAAAAGAAAAAATCTCCAAATGAAAATGTTGAAAGGAATGCACTTAGGACGTAATTACCAAGATTAGGCAAACTACTTCTCTGGTAGTTTCTGTATGTCTCTAGACTGTGCTTATTGTAATTTTACTCACTATTTTGTCAAAAGGAAGAAGCATGTTGTGATGGCACTGGTAATTGGCAGTACCATTTATGTGTCGTTAGTGCTTGCAAATTTGCCCCTTTGGTTCTCATTATAGATGAAATGAATTATCTGGAAACAACTCTTTGGGGCACCATTTTCACCAAGTAATGTTTAGTGAAAACCGTGTTTTGGCTCTTGGTGTACTTATTTACATTTCTCTGTATTTGGAGTAAGCGGCCTGTGGCTGTTGAAAATATTTCCTTCTGTATTTAATTTTCTTATTTTAGAAATATTTGAAACATAGTAATTGGTCAAGTGTTTCAAATGCTGCATAAAATAATACTAATTTAACCAAATTATTTTAAATACAATTATTTTAAAATGAATTTTAAATATATTTTAAATATTTCTAAATTAAAAGATTTCTTACAATGAAGGGGTACTCCATTTTAAGAGATGGATGAGACAGGACTTTTCAGTAATTCTTTTGAAAGTATTAATAGAATAACATTGATAAAAAGCATTGGAGCTGAAACTGGTTTGGCTCAGTGGATAGAGCATTAGTCTGCGGACTGAAAGGTCACAGGTTTGATTGTGGTCAAGAGCATATACATTGGTTTCGATCGATGTTTCTCTCTCATCGATGTTTCTAGCTCTCTATCCCTCTCCCTTCCTCTCTGTAAAAAACCAATAGAATATATTTTTTAAAAAGCATTGGACTTTAAGTAAATATATCTGAGTTTTATCTCTGGCTTTCTATTTACACTTTTTGTGTAACCCTAGCATGTGTCCTCTTAATAAAAATAATCCATACTCAGCGTAAAGGTTAAATGCACACTAAAAATTTCACAGATGATGAAAAATGGTACCCCTTATTATTGATGCAAAAATGTATTATTATAATGTCATGCATGTGTTCTTGTAATAGTATGTGCAGATAAACATACAGAATATTAAAAAGTCTTTTAACTTACATGTGGTCATATTTAATAATTTATTTTTAAGGATTTTTGAAACATTTGAAAATTTCTTGAGGTTTCCCATTCTCTTGAAACTAAAACTTAACTAAATTATCTCAGAAATTAATATTTATTATTTATTTTTAGTAATGTTCTGAGTTAGATCTGTTTTACTCCCTTTTCACTATGAGATGAATTCTTTTTTTTAATTTTTAAAAATATTTTTATTGAATTTTTACAGAGAGGAAAGGAGAGAGATAGAGAGTTAGAAACATTGATGAGAGAGAGCCATCGATCAGCTGCCTCTTGCACACCCCCTTCTGGGGATGTGCCCGCAACCAATGTACATGCCTTGACTGGAATCGAACCCGGGACCTTTCAGTCTGCAGACCGATGCTCTACCACTGAGCCAAACCGGCTTTGGCTACTATGAGATGAATTCTAAAGTGAATCACATAATATTGTTATTATGAGGTGGGGGGGGAACAAGAGGAAATTTTGGAGAAGTTAGATTGGAGGGGAAGTTTTGGAGAAATTAGAAGGAAGGAGACAGATGGAGAGAGTAAACTGAAAAGAGGAATAGGAGTCAGATTTTACAGAACATGTTAGACCAGACTAGTGTCTGTGCCTTATCTTACTTAGTCCCTGAAAATTGTAAGATATATTTCTAAGATGTCCTCTTAACTGTGTTTAAGGATGACTCTGATAACACACACAGAATAAATAGAAGTAAGAGAGAGCTAGAGCAGTTAGACTGAGGTAATTAAGGTGAGAGGTAATGAGATCAGGAGTCGAACTGTGACACAATAGGATGGAAAGGAGCCTATGTAGGTGAGACGTGAGAGTTAAGAAGATTGGCCACACTTATTAATCAGTGGTAGATAAAGAGTAGAAGATGTAAGTAAGTGAGGGATGACTCAGGTATACAATTGAGGAAATAATTAGGAGGAAAAGAAAAGAAGGAATAACTTTGGAGAACAGAAGTGTAGTTTTGAACGTGGGTCATTTTGTGGTGGTGATGGACATAGGTGTGTTTTAGTCCCCATCTGAAAATGTGACCTTAGTGCTCAGGAGATAGCACATGAATGGAGATACAGGGTAGGGATTCACTGACATAAAAGTGCTGCTGGAAACATGAGCTAGGTGAACAAAATATCAGAGATTTTGATAACAGTGTAAAGGCTAATATTTTGGGAATAATACTTAAATAGACATATATATAAGAGAGATTCAGCAAGAAAGCTGGGTAGAAGTAATCAAAGATAAATGGAGAATCAAGGGTTTTGTTTTTTTTGTTTTTTTTGTTTTTTTTAAATGTAACAGAAGTCAACAAGTAAGTTATGCAAAAAAAGCTAATTTTTTTGAAAAATGAAAAAGAATTGGTCAGCAGTGAGTTTTAGGCAGGGTTTTATTGTGAGTTATATATGGAAGTCTTATAGAATGAGAAACAACTGTCAACTACATTTTCTTTTTAATAATTTATTTATGAATATTTACAAACACAAAGGTAGAGAGAATTAAGAACTATCAGTACTTTGCCACACTGTAGCTCTTCTTTAAGGAAGGTTACGAGTAAAGGATGGAAAAATAAGCACCAATTTAGAGAACTTTGAAAACCTTCCAAATAAAAGCAATTATATAAATTATATTAATTAGAGTTTTTCTTTTCCATTTATTACCTTCTTATTTGCACTGAGGCAACTGTTGGAGATATTGGTCTTTCCTCTTTATTGTTTTCAGCACTATCCACTCCAACAAATCAGCAGACATCCCTCTTTTCATTCCTGGATGAAACCCTTATTATTCTGACCATAACTTCCAATGGGCTAGGAAGCATCTCTTTTGAGATAATATATATTACAAACACAGTTATCTTTTTGTAACAGTTTTGAATCCGATAAAAGAAAAAGATATGTTCAGGCTATTGATTTACACATATAATAGGTCTCCATTCAGACCCTTTAAGCTTTAGCAAGAAATTGCATGCGTTACTATCAGATTAGAAAAGCTATCAAGAAGCTATATGTTTTACTGGTATAAAATACTACACTGACCTTTATGGTTCAGTCATTCTGTTTTTACTCTGTACCTTTTTAAAGCCATAAAGTGTGACATACTATTTTTCCCCCAAACCTAAGCAGTTTTGTCAAGCAGAGCTGACCCCTATGCCCCAATTTAAAAGGTAATGAAAATCACCTAAAGTACGTTGATATCTGCATTCTTCAACTTCACTCCTACATGGATCAGAATCTGCATATTTATGTGCAACCAAGCATATTAGATGGATGTGAAACATTTTAAAAACTGAAGACTTAGGTCTCACCAACCAAGCTTTAAAAGATGACAGTTTTTCATGCCGAAACCAGTTTGGCTCAATGGATAGAGTGTCGGCTTGGGGACTGAAAGGTCCCTGGTTCGATTCTGGTCAAGGGCATGTACCTTGGTTGCGGGCACATCCCCAATAGGAGGTGTGCAAGAGGCAGCTGATCGATGACTCTCTCTCATCGATGTTTCTAACTCTCTATCTCTCTCCCTTCCTCTCTGTACAAAATCAATAAAATACATTAAAAAAATAAAAATAAAAATAAAAAAATAAAAGATGACAGATTTTCATAGGAAACAAAAGGCTTAACGCTGAATCTTCTTGGTATCACTTGAAAAATCCATGGTTGAATGACATATCAGCAGACAGAGAAATGGAGGCTGGATGAAAGTGTGTTGTGCTGTGTGATACCCAGTTCCTGAGCAGGGAAGTACACAGTAGAGAGTTTGATTGATTCTAAGGGTAGACTCAGAAAGAGATCACCTAGAGGTTGCCAGAGAATGGGAACAGATATTCTCATTTGCTTTGCAATATCAGGTGATGATAGTTTACCTACTGTGAACATTTAAATAATGAAAATTCCTGGGAATTTCATTTGTAAATAAATAAATAAATAAATAAATCAGCACTGGCCAGTGTGTCTCAGTTGGTTAAGCATCATGTCATACACCAAAAGATTGCTGTTTTGATTCCCATTCAGGGCATGTGCTGGGGTTTCAGGCTGCATCCTGGGTCAGGGTGTGTGCAAGAGGAAGCTGATCAAAGTTTCTCTTTCAAATCATTGTTTCTTTCTCTCTCCTTCTCCCTTCCTCTCTTTCTAAAAGTCAATAAAAAACTCAGCACATAATCAAGAATACTTTTCTTGGGATAACATTTGATATGTGGAGATATGTTAGAATCTTGATTTTGCTTACTGTATAATATTATCAGTTTGGGTATTCACATGGGATCATTATTAAATCTTATTACAGTTTCTAAATGAGCTATTCCAAATTTGTAGGAGGTTACCTTTTTATTTTTATAACTAGAAGCCCGGTGCATGAAAATTCATGCACTAGAGGGGATGTTCCTCAGCCTGGCCTGCCCCCTCTCACAGTCTGGGAACCCTCAGGGGCAGGAGATGAACTGGGGATCAGGGGAAGGCGATGCCCCATCTCACTTTTTCTGCTGCCACTGCTGGAAGCGGAAGCCTT
The DNA here is from genome assembly GCF_964339955.1 of Pipistrellus hanaki. NCBI lineage: Eukaryota > Metazoa > Chordata > Mammalia > Chiroptera > Vespertilionidae > Pipistrellus > Pipistrellus hanaki. Next base: position 49,316,418 of record NC_140513.1, on the reverse strand, counting down.
GGCCGGCCCAGGTTACCTGAGCCTCAGGTGGCCCTGGGCGGCTGTGCAACCACCATCTGAGGCTTGCCTGTGCCTTGGGCCAGCCCTTGGTGGTTGGGGAGGGTGAGGGAACTGGGGGACTCCAGAGGCAGGCACACAGAGAGGCTGGGCCCGCCTGCAGCTCTGACAGGGGTGAGGGAACCAAGCACCACCAACTTGTGACTGTGGGCACCACCATCTTTGAGGGTGTCACAGTTGATTAGCATATTCCCTTCTTATTGGCTATGGGCTCTGCCATCATTGAGGGTGGGGCAGCCAATTAGCATATTCCCTCCTTATTGGCAGTAGGTGTTGCTATATTTGTGAGGGTCAATTAGCATATTCCCTCTTTATTAGATAGGATGTTTTTATATTTCTTCATTATTTATTTATCAAGAGAAACTGTTCCTTGGCTCAGATATTCACGTTGCATATATAAGGAGCACAGGTCAGTGACAAACTTCCAGGGAATTAAACCCAAAGAAATTATTTACATTCTGAGATCAGTTTGCACTCTCAAAGGTACCAGCCTCCCTCATTTCCTCAAAATTTTTCATGAAATCAGAATTTCTTTGGAAATTTGTGGATGCCTTCTTTCTTGGTTCAGCCATAGAATACATGTAGAAAGCTGCAACTCCCAAGGATGCAGTGATGGCTCCAACAATATGAAATTACAGACACTGGACCTGAAGCTCATACATCTGAGATTTTGTCAAAGCACTGGAAGACATGGGAGTTTATTCTCCTCAGCACCAATGTCTTTCCTGATGGATAAATTGACCTGAGGCCATCTTCTATACATATCTTACATATCTTTACCCTTCCTAATGTACATTTTTTTTTATTAATCCTCACCTGAGGATATTTTTCCATTAATGTGAAAGAGACACATCAATTGGTTGCCTCCTGAACACGCCCCAGGGAGCCTGAAACCTAGGTAAGTACCCTTGACCAGAATCCAAACTGGGACCCTTCAGTCCACAGGGTGACTCAGTATCTACTGAGCCAAACTGGCTAGAGCCCTAATATACTCTGATGGATAGAGCAATGTCTCCCAAACCAGTATAATCTTTGTCTCAGACTATTCCCGTATTGCTTAACTTGAGTTACTTCCATTTTCTTTTTTTGGCCAGACGATGGCTTCCACTGATCTTCTATAAGTCAAATTGGATAAAGCCTTGTAGGGCATTAGAAGGAGCTTTAGCTATATTGGTAATGATGATTATATATAATTTAATATCCTACATAATAAAAGGGGAATATGCAAATTAACTAAAGGGCAAAACTACTGATCCCTACAACATACACTGACCACCAGGGGGAAGACATCCAATGCAGGAGCTGCCCCCTGGTGGTCAGTGTGCTCTAACAGGGGGAGCATCGTTCAACCACAAGCCAGGCTGATGGATGGTTAGCACAGCTGACGCCCTCCACAGTGCTAAGGATGTTTCACTGCAGCTTAGGCCCATTTCCCATGAGAAGTGGACCTAAGCCATAGTCAGACATCCCCCTGAGGGCTCCTAGATTGCAAAGGGCACAGGCTGGGCTAAGGACCCCCACTGGAGTGCACAAATGTTGTGCCCCGGGCCTCTAGTTATATGATAAATATTTGACATAATGAAATCCTGTATAATAAAAGGCTAATATGCAAATTGTCCCCTCTGGAGTTTGACTGCTCTCTGTGACATGTGCTTACCACCATGGTGCAGCACACAATGAAGGAATGCCCTGGCAGGCAGCTGGCAGCTGGGGAAATACAGGCCCAGATTACCCCTGATTACCAGCCAGGCCTAAAGACCCTACCCATGCATGAATTTTGTGCACTGGGCCTCTAATATTTGTATAATTAAAATGTAATAATATTAACTTAAAGAACAACAATAATGTTTCAGGACATTATTCTAGGTACTTCATATCCTTTAACATATGTGATTCTCATGAAAACCATATGCAGTATATTCTGTGACTATGCATTTAATATAAAGGAAGAGAAGGGACATATAAATGCAGGATAATAAGCAGTCCAATCAAGTTTTGCTTTTCTTTGTAAAATTACACACTTAATCACTTAATGCTTATATTAATCTATGTGTTTGAATATATATTCAAGGAAGACATGAACAAATAATTTATGTAAAGGGTCATAGTTACACAATCAACAATATTGTGAAATGGTTATGAAAGCCTGAACTTAGGTATTAAAAATTCCATAGTCACATAATCTACATTATAGTCTTTTTAGATTGCTGATTGATTATGAACAGTTTTAAAAATAATTTAATGTATATTATTACACATACTAGAGGCCCAGTGCATTAAATTTGGGCACAGGGTGTGTGTTCCTCAGCCTAGCCTGCACCGTCTCCAATCTGGGACCCCTCAAGGGCTGTCGGACATCCCTGTCACAATCCAGGACTGCTGGCTCCCAACTGATTGCCAGCCTACCTTCCTGATCGCCTCTAACTGCTTCTGACATCACCCCTTACAACTCCACTGACTTATTGATGCCTAACTACTCTCCTGCCAGCCTAATTGCCCTTAACTGCCCTCCCCTGCAGGCCTAGTCACCCCTAACTGCCATCATCTGCAGGTCTGGTCCCTCCCAACTACCCTCCCCTGCTGGTCATCTTGTAGTAGCCATCTTGTGTCCATAGGGGTAGCCATCTTTGACTACATGGGGGCAGCTATCTGTGTGTTGGAGTGATGGTCAATTTGAATATTACTCTTTTATTAGCTAGGATAGATGCCTGGTGCACGGGTGGGGGCTGGCTGGTTTGCCCTGAAGGGTGTCCCAGATCAGGGTTTGGTTCTCTTGGGGCATGGGGTGGTCTGGGCGAGAGACCTGTGGTGTTTTGCAGTTGTTTCCAGAGACCCAAGTGGAGGCCCTGGTATCTGGGATTTATGTATCTTCTGTAATTGAAACTTTGTAGTCTTGAGTGGAGACCAGGGGAGGCCAGGGTTGAGGGAAGCTCTGCTTCCTCCATCACCCGGCTCTTCCTCTAAGCCTCCTGCTCTCTTTAGCTCTGTGGCTGCCACCAATTTTGTTGGGACTTATTTACCTTCCATAATTGAAACTTTGTAGCCTTGAGTGGAGGCCTGGGCCAGCCAGAGAGGGCGGGAAGCTGTGCTTCCTCCTTTGCCAGGGAAACCCAAGCCTCCTGCTCGCTCTGTGGCCACAGCCATCTTGGTTGTATTAATTTGCATACTTGCTCCTGATTGGCTGGCTCACCTGACTCGTGGGTGTAGCAGAAGTACAGTTAATTTGCATGTTCCTATTTTATTAGTGTAGATAATATATTATTATATACTATATCCTAGAGGAATATTAAGATAAATTTGGTATGTAATGATGACCATATATATGTAATTTAATATCCTATATAATCGTATATGAAAATAGACTGAATGGTGGAACGATCAGTTGCTATGACATGTACTGGCCACTATAAAATTCCAGAAATTTTATGAGTCAGAATGGATTAATAAAAGACTTCTCCCTGAGAAATTAAAATTGAAGCTTGATATACATTTTTACTACAATATGATTGTTCTAGTGAAGGTCAAAGTATGACCATGAAATAGCTTTCTATGATTTAAAAAACATATGAAGGAAAAATGTAGATATATTTTTAATTACATGATACCATAATAGTAATAACTGGGCTTATTTCAGCAATAAATAATCTGATTATATATAAGGAGAGCTGCAACTGGTCTGATTGTATAAAACATATGCACATTTATATGTTGACTATTTGTATTTCTGATCCAGTAACATTACAAAATAAGTAATAGCATCAGTAGTATTAGATTATTTAGAATTACTAACATTTTAAAGTTCTTGTGTTGGTTTGATACTTTATTTTATAAATGAGGAAACTGATCCAGAATGGTGAGCTAAGAATAGAATGGGCTTGTTCTGATTTATAATGTAGTGCACTTGACAACAGTATAGCTAAGAACAGACCAGTTTCATGTGGAGACAGGGCCGGATCCTCTCTTGAGACTTGAAGCTGAAAATTACTTTAGTTGTATACAACAGAGTTAATAAGACCTTAATAACCATGGTACATCCTGAATCAGTGACTTGCACAACCTATATTGGTCAGCACAACTAAAAAGATGGAAGAATAGAAAGCTAATTTTTAATTGAAATAGGTAATATTTATCCTTCTGAAAAAAATTATTTTTACTTTTCATATTTTGTTTTCCTTAAAACAAGTTTTAAAACTCCACAATATCCCCTATGTGTAAAAATGTCCAATTTGGAGCCTAATTTTAGTTGTTGACTGAATTAGATATATTCATTTTCATGTCTTTTTTGTGCAGTCATTTTAAATGTAAATATCATTGACAGTTGTTGTCTTTAATAAAAGAAGCATTAATAGGCTTTGTACATTGTGGGTGTTTGTTCTCTGTTCACTTTGTTGTTGCTGATTTATGACAACTTGTTAGCATGCATATTTTCCAAAGTTTGTTATCATGCACTTGCAGAGCTATTTTCCAATTACTTGCTCTGGTTTTACCATAGTTTTATCACCTTGGTTTTGTGATAATTCATGATGCAGTTTCTCTATAATAATGTGTATATAATGTCCTACTTCAAATACTTTCCCTCAGGTAACACTATGTTTGAAACAAGTAAGATTTATTTAATAAACAAACTAGTCATCCATTTTAAAGATGCATGTTATGTAATAAAATGAAAGCTCTATATTTGTTAAGTTATCTGTGTGAATACCTGCCTGTGTGCAAAACTTCTTTCCTATTCTAATGAGTGAAAGCAGTATTTTTCACTAATAATACCGTTTCCCCAAAATAAGACAGTGTATTATATTAATTTTTTCTCCCAAAGTTGCGCTAGGTCTTATTTTCAGAGGATGTCTTGTTTTCGGGGAAACACGGGTAGTCAGTTTTAAGCATTTTGAAAATAACTTTACACTCTTGAAATTTTATAAGTTATATTGCATATCTGCATTTTTTAAGTTTAAAAAACCACTAAATATTATATATAAAAACCTGTTTTGTGTACTTTTATAGTAAATTATTTATATCCTATATCATGCTATGATAAAATATAGCTTATACCTATATTTTATTACTCATTAAATTGACTTAGTTTGTGACAGTCAATTGAGTAGTGTTATTGTAATGAAACAATTTCTAAAGGCCGTTGGTGGTTCAGTGGTAGAATTCTTACCTCCCATGTAATGAAGCAATTTCTTCAGTGATGAATTATTCCTTTTGATGTTATTTATTATTTATTTATTTATTCATTCATTTATTATTGATTTCAGAGAGGAAGGGAGAGGGAGAGAAAGATAGAAACATCAATAATGAGAGAGAATCATTGATCAGCTGCCTCTTGCATGCCCCATTCTCGGGCTCAAGCCTGCCACCTGGGCAAATACACTGACTTGGAGTAGAACTGTGACCTCCTGATTCATAGATCAATGCTCAACCACTAAGCCACACTGGCTGGGCCTGATGTCCTTTAATTATGAGGCAGTGCTTGTCACAGAGAGTGTGGTTGTACATAAACTGATTTTCTAGATTATTTTTCATAAGTAACAAAACTTCATAAAAATAATATTAGGTGACATTATACTTCTTAAAAATAATGATTTCAAGGAAATATTTGCTTTTGGCCTGATCATATAAAATTCTGTAAAATACAATAATCTATAATTATAAAATACAATTTTCACTACACTTCTTATATTAAATGTACCATTGATATTAGAAATTATTTTCTCTAGTAGTTTCATCCATAGTTGATACCGAAACTATGCATATTAGGAAACAATTAGACAAGATAGCAACAAGAATGCCCATCAAGCTGAAACTGGTTTGGCTCAGTGGATAGAGCATCAGCCTGTGGACTGGAAGGTCCCGGGTTTGATTCCAGTCAACGGCATGTACCTTGGTTGTGGGCACATCCCCAGTAGGGGGTGTGCAGGAGGCAGCTGGTCGATGATTCTCTCTCATTGATGTTTCGAACTCTCTATCCCTCTCTCTTCCTCTCTGTAAAAAAATCAATTATTCATATATATATATATATATATATATATATATATATATATATGTTATGCTTAATTAGCTTCTAATAGAGCATGCATAATAAGGGAATGATAGTTTATTAAATAAAGTGAATAATGAAAAATATTCCCACTAAAATGGAATTATAACCCTGTATTTGACACTTGATTGCAAAGTATGGATGGCAGTACTATACCTTCATTTTGTGTAATTACAAACTAAATAGGAAGAGAAATTTAGGCAATTTAACGACTAACATTTTTCTCTTTTATTTCCTTTTTTTTTATTAAATGGTTAAATGAATATAAAAAAGTGATGGAAAAAAATGGCTTTGCTGCAAAATACAATAATCTTTTCCATTCTTTAACTGGATGGTCAAGTTAAATATGTGAGACATACCTAGAGAAACATTGGTTCCATATACCGTACATTCTTTGATGTTCTTGGATATACTTTGCAAATACATTGTCTTTAGGCAGTATCTTTCTTACTTGTCCACTGACTCATTTATTAGTTTGTTTTATTCGTTTATTCATCACTTCTATCAACCCAATCAACAAAATATTTTATCATGTTATTTTTTTAAAAATATATTTTATTGATTTTGTACAGAGAGGAAGGGAGAGAGATAGCAAGTTAGAAACATCGATGAGAGAGAGTCATTGATCAGCAGCCTCTTGCACACCCCCTACTGGGGATGTGCCCGCAACCAAGGTACATGCCCTTGACCAGAATCAAACCTGGGACCCTTCAGGCCCCAAGCCGACGCTCTATCCACTGAGCCAAACCGGTTTCGGCTATCATGCTATGTTTTATGATGAGTTCAAAAAGCCTAAGATTCTGAAGTAGAAACATGACCATTCCTCTTAAAGATATTTTAGTCGAAAATGTTTAACATTTTTTATGTGAGTGTAGGAATTTTCTACTGTAAAATATTGCCTCATTGCCTTGTCTACTCACATACCTTCACTTTCAAAATAGGTGAAATGTTTATCTCTTCTATGGTGAGACTAGTTGTATAAGAATTGTACTTCAATATCTCCAAGTGTATCCCTTAATGGTCGCATTTATTAGGCTATGGAATTATTTCTGGTTATTTCCATTTTTTCCCCTGGCTCTGATGTCAGAACTCATAATATTTATCAAGACTGTTCCACCAAAACCTAATAACAAGGTTAAGCAGTTTTGTAAAGTGTTTAACAATGAAGAATTAAGTGAGGACAAGGAAGCCTCTCTAGCTCTCACTACTTTTGGGAACTTGATTGAATTTCTTCATTTCTCTAAGCCTGGGTTTCCCTCTCTGCTTGGTAAAATACATCTGCTACTTGCTAATATAAATCTGTATCTCATAGGGTTGCAAAGATTAAACTATTTCATGATAACTAGTAAATATTATATGTTAGCAGCTACTAATATTTAGTTAATGTTAATTGAGTGACAACTTGGCATGATTTTAGCAATGTTAATATTCTTTCTATTTAAAAATAGTTTAACATTCTGTAAATACAATGCATAATATCAAAATATTCTAGAATATCAAAATAAGTGTTTATATTTAAAGCTTATCTGAACTCTAAATAAAAACAAACAGTAAAGAATACAGGAAAAATAATCAACACCTTTTCCTGCCTTATCAATTTGAGAGCTGTGATTTGTAAAATGCTATGGGAAATTAGAGAAGGAAGAAATTTCATTCAGCTGTAGATATTAGGAATGAGTGCTTTGTGAAGAAAATGCTAGTTGATTTGGTTAATTGAATCTATAAGAGCTGATGTGGGCATCCCTACCAAAGGCAAGTGAATGCACAGAAGGGCCATGAAGGGACAGTGTAACATGTGTTTGGAGGCAATGGATGGTGTAGGTAGAGAAGTGTGAGAGGTAACAAGAAAAGAGTAGTTTGATACAGAATGGAGAGAACTGTGAATGTTAGGATGAGGTATTATTTGGTAAGGACATTTTTAAATGGGAGACAAGTATGGATTCCTGACAGATATGGTTAGATAATCTGTTTATCGCCAGTATTCTTACTTTTGAAAATAAGTTTTTCACATTTGTTGGCAGGAAGCATGGAGTCATCTTGAATAACAAGTATACTTCTTTTTTTTAAAGAAATATTGAATTTTTTGGAGTAACGTTGGTTAATAACAGTATATAGGTTTCAGGTGTGCAGTTCTATAATACATCATCTGTATGTTGTAACGTGTGTACACCACTCTGAGTCAAGTCTCCTTTTATCATCATTCATCACCACCAGCACCCTTTCCCCTTTTGAAACCTGTTTTATTTCCCCATTTTCTTTTTGGTAATCACTATACTTTTATCTGTGTTCATGGGTATGACTCTGTTGTTGCAGATATTCATTCTATTGGACAAAGTCCACAAAGTGCTTAATCTGAAATATGTCTGAAATAACCATTCCTGGCATGAGCAGGCTCAAAAATGCTGCAATTAAACTGCTGATGAGAGTTTTCCAGATGTTTGCTGTAGTTTAATGTGCTTTATTGGCACTTAATCTCTGGTTAAAACATTTAGATAGTCATTAAAAAACAACAGTACTAATGCTTCATAAATATAAATCTTATTTACAGTCAAGCTAGTGGAGTGGTTGGAAATATGGTTCTTCCATTTTGTGATGTAACTGTTTTTTAAGTACAGCTTTTCATTGACTTGTGCCTTTCAAACTCAAATACATGTCAACCAATTGCAAAGTCAGTATGACAGCAGAGGGTCCATGGAAGCTTTTGCTGGGTCAAAGGCGCTCTGCCTGGTGAACTATTTGATAAATTATGTTTCCTACAATCAACTGGACTACAGAGATGAGGTGTCATGAAGAAAGTTGTTTTTCATTTTTTAGCCCTTTTTCTGTTTTGTTTGTTTTTGAATGAAATCACATGGCTTGAGCTTACAAAATAAACTAGAGTAAAACCTCCTGAAGTAGTGTATAATCTTTGATGAAGCCTTTGGGAGCATGAGGAGATGTGTTCTGTTGTACTTTCTGATATCCACTTAGTCATCTAGACACAGCGACATTCCTTTCTACTTATTAGAAATGTCCATTATGCAAGTTGTCCAATTATTTTTGTCCTCTTTCTGAAATCTTCATATTCAGGGTCGCATAGTTTAAATTTTTAACTTGCATTTTCTATGAAGTTGAATTTCACTTACTTACTATATTATTGGGGTAACCACTCTGTAAGTTATATAAATATATAATCACTATATTTAATACCTGAAACTAGCATAAAATTGTATGACAAATGTAATTGAAAAAATACACACACACAAAAAAATTGCCCTGGCCCAGTGGCTCAGTTGACTTTAGTAGCATCCCATAAACCACTACATTGCAGGTTCAGTCCCCTGTCAGGGCAAATATGGGAGGCAACTGATTGATGTTCTCTCTCACATCAATGTCTCTCTCTCTCTCTTTAAAAATCAGCAAATGTATCCTTGGGTGAGGGTTTAAAAAATAAAAAATAAATATATATTTTCTATTTAAAAGTATTATAATAGATAATTAATATCATCACATTTTACTGAACTGAGTGCTACTATTAATAGCTAATATTATAACAAGCATGTAGAAACTCTTACTATCCTGCAAGATAATATTTAAAAATTGACCCAGTTGTCTAGAAGTGTGGCTCAGTGGTTGAGCATTGACCTATGAACCAGAAGTCACTGTTCCATTCCCTGTCAGGGCACATGCCCGAGTTATAGGCTCAGTATCATGTGTGAGATGTGCAGGAGGCAGCCAGTCGATGATTCTTTTTTATCATTGATGTTTCTCTCACTTTCTGCCTCTCTCTTCCTCTCTGAAATCAATAAAAATGTATATATTTTTTAAAGTTAAAAAAATTGACCCAATTACATATTTTAATACTTAAATAATAGAGCAGGTCAGAAATGTAATTTTTTAAAGTCAACTGGAAAAATGTTTTGTTTTTATATCTCTAATATGTAACATTTAGACTAATCAATAAGAAAGATCCTTTGAGACTACATTTATACATCTCCACAAAAAATGAATTTTTACCTTTGATTCAATTTTATCCTGTAATCTTGGTACCAATTAATGGGCTTGGTATATTTCATGGGTTGGCTATTTTAGGAGACAAATTTGACTGCTTTAACACTTCCACTGACACTTACTAAGAAAGTGGGAAAATGCATTTTCTTAAAAATTAAAAATCTTTTGGAATATTCCTTTTAGGGAATAAGATAATTCTCAGAATTTGGCTTTTTAGTTCATTCTATAGCACTGTGTGATGAGAATAATGTCATCAGAGATCAAAGAATAATTAGAAATTGAAACAATAATTTAAATCTTTTTTTTTTTTAACTAAGCCTGAAAGCTGGACTCAGGTTCTTATATAGTTGACTTGTAGCTGCTTATTAGCTGCATGATGTTTGTCAATTCATTTAACATATGCACCTAAATTCTTCATCTTCAAATGAGATCTATGTCCTATTTTTCTCCTATATTTAAGAATTTAGTGAGATAACATTTATAATAATACTTTGCAAGTAATCCTTGGGAAATATGATTCATCGAAGCACTTAATTATTATTAGCCTTTAAAATCAGTACACAGACAATCACATTTTTAATTTATCTTAAGTTTGTTGATCCTTGTTTATAAAAGGAAAAATTAATTAAATTCATAAATGGTTAGGTCTGGAAGATAATTTAGAGAATGGATCAATTTACTTATTTTAACTAAGAATTTAAAAGATTAGGTGGCATGTTTAGGAAGGTTGGACCTGAGTTTCTGTTTGTTATAGTTCAGAGTCATGGGAGGCAATTTCAAGCTGACATGTCCCTTTGCTTTCTAGGGACCCATTCACACACATGGAGGTTAAAATTGCCATATTAGAAATTATTATGGGTTCTTTTTTTCCCCACTACTTGTTCTCTCAACATCTCATTACCTCATAATGTATTTACAGATTATTTGGCAAGGAATGAAAAGTTAAAATGATCATTATTACCATTTTTTGGCAGTCGTTGAGTCATTTAGCACTTTATAATTGTTTAGCACTTTTAAATTCTACCTTTATTTGGAGTTCATTGTTACAAATCTCTTCGATAAGACTGTAAACATCTTAAAAGCAAGGTTCTTATTTAACTTGGAGACTGCATGGTACCAAGATGCTCATAGAGATAATCTCAGGAAAATTTGTTTAAATTAACCCTTCCATCATTGTATAATCCTGAACAGTTATAGGCTAATAGTTCTTTTGTGAGGGCAATTTAATTCAAATTATGACACTTGAATGTAATTTTTTTTTTTTTGGTAATTGAAAAATAAAAATCTCTATAGCCCTATCCTTGAGAATTTTAGTCAAGCATGAAAAACAAAAAAATAAAATAAAACATATAATGAGTAATTTTAAATAAAAAGTGGCTTATTTTTATGTGGATAATACAGCTTGTGAAATCATAAAAACCTGGTGGTAAATTTTGTGTATCTCACTTCAAGCTAATGACTGCCTTGAGTATATTATTTAACTCTTTGATCCTCAACTTTTATAAAGAGAAATTAACTGCTGTATAATATAGTTAATAGGCTAAAAGAAATAACAACCTCAACTATACAAAGAAGGCAGATGTGGATATATTAAAAAAAAAAAGTGAAACACTGGAGAATGAATCTATTTGAGGTGGAAAGATATGATACTTTCCATCATTTTTGTTCCCTCTAAAATTTTTTTGCAGACTTTTAGTATGTTTTTCTTGATTTTGAAAGAGAGGAAGGGAGATGAAAAGAGAGATAGAATAATTGATGAAAGAGAAATATTTATCTCTTGCCTCCTGCATGTTCCCTACTAGGAATCAAGTCTGAAACCTGGGCATGTGCCCTGACCAGGAATTGAACTGGGACCTCAATTCATGAATAGATGCTCAGCTACTGAGCCACACCTGCTGAAAAGCATTTTTTTTTTTTTTTTTACAGATTTTGACTCTAAGCAGAATATCTCTATTCTGTCATTGGTTATGAACCACAGTGCCATTACTATATAAGGCTTTTGATTGCTAACTGCATGGAACATTTGAGTGACATGTTAAGTGAATTACATCTCTAACAGTGAGAAAAAGCTGTTACGCAAATTATCCTAGAAATTTGTCTCTAAAATGTCAGTGTTAAAATAATCTCTCAGTAATGATAGTTTTTCTAAATCATATAGGTGATAAGAAAAACATTAAGAGAAATGTTTTTGAGAATCTTGCATTTTGGGTCTGAAGCAATGAGAGTGTTGAGGGAAATCAATTCAATGTGCAGCACATACACTAAAGTCTTCACTGCACTCAGATATGTTATGAGTTTACACATTTTTAAAAAATGCTTCTTTTTGTCTTCTAAAATTATAGTTCTTAAAAATTGGAAATTTATCAATTAATAAAATTTTGGCTGATGAGCTGAGAGTAGTCCTTGTAAAATTAGAATTATGTAAATGCTATAGTCTGGATATATTTGAAGTAAGTATTAAAGTAAGAATAGAAAACAATTTTTTTTAAATTTTAGTCAAAATATTTATAAAGTGATTTTGCAGAAACTAGTGCACCGAACTGTTCACACATGACTATTACATTGATTGAAATATGCCAAATAATTCTCTTAACCAAGGAACAAAAATTTTAGTTTGGTCCTCCCTAGAAAATAGTTTGCCCTGGTTTTCTCTAACTTGTGTACATTATTCAGAAAATGCAGTTATCAAGATGGGAGAATTTGCATAATACAAATATTTGTTTTTAGTCAATTTCCTTTTATTAAGCAACATGTACATTTTGACACATTTTATCAAAAGGGGTTTATATTCTCATAGTGAAGATGCCCCTTAATCAATTTTAATACATCAAATTATAAAGTATAATTTTGATTTTAAACAATCACTAGATATTATAAGTGGATATTTACATTATTATATTCTATTTATTAGTGAATATATTACTTTTGTTTGTTTCTCATTGTAGCAGAGTTTTCGGAGGTATCATTGAAAATACATCTCACTTAAACAGAATGAGATGGAGTGGGGAAGAGAGAGAGAGAAAGAGGGCGAACAAGAGAGAAACTATTTCAAACATCATCTTTAGTCAAATTTTTGTTTTCAGACAGAATCATTTTATAAATTGAAGCATGTTTTTCAATGCTATTTTCTAACTTCATGGATTCATCTGCATTTCACAAGTGTATCAAGTCCAAAAAGCTGTAAATTGGGTGATATTCTCATTGTTGAGAATAGAATTAAGGGAGAAAGGAGAAGAATTTTTATTATTTATTCAACCAAATAGTAGGTTCATGTGGATATTTTTAAAAAAATCTCTTCCTCTGAGTTCAGTAAGGCAGAGCATTTATTTGATTCATTGCTGACAAGCACTTCTCTTGAAATAGATAATTCTCTTCCTCATAGAGTAATATGTTTTTGATTCTTTGTACAGTTTCAGTAACAAGCCAGAATTTGTTCTTTCTCTGTCACAGCTGGGAAGTAAGTAGCCATATTCTATAACTATGGAAAGTTTCAGATGCCTAGAGGGCCAGTGGTCAATGTCAATCAAACTACTTAAGGATTCACATATGTCCAAGGTATTAATTGGATAAGAGGATCGGGAAATAAAAAGGAGAAATTAAGTCCAACAAACCCTGAATAGGGTATCTGATTTTAGGTTGAGAACAATTTCAGGCTGTGTTCAGTTAATGAAATAAAAACTGATAGAATTCATTTCAGATGAAGTATTTTCTTTTTCATTTCAGGCTGTCATAATAGGTTACCACAGAGAGGATAGTTTAAACAATAAAGGTATTTCTCACAGTTACAGGGGCTGGGATGTTCAAGATCAAGTTGTTAGCAGATCTGGTGTCTGGGAAGAGCCTCTTAGTTTGTAGATGCTTTTTTTCTTTTTTCTTTTTTGTTTTCCCCCCTCATCCAATCTTTACATGACCAGGAGCAGAGACAGAAAGCAAACTCTTTGTGTGTGTATGTTTTCTTTTTTTAATATAATATATCTTTATTGTTCAGATTATTACAGATGTTCCTTTTTCCCCCCAATACTCCCCTCCACCTGTTTCCCCATCCCAACCCATGCCCTTACCCCCCTTCCACTATCTTCATCCATAGGTGTAAGATTTTTGTCAGATTTCTTCCTGCACCCCTCAGATCCCCTTCCCCCTGAGAACTGTCAGTCCACTCCCTTTCTATGTCCCTGATTCTATTATATTCACCAGTCCAAGGGAACTAATTCCATCATGACATTTCCACCCTCATGACCTCATCTAATCCTAGTTACCTCCCAAAGGTCTCATCTCCTAATTCCACTGCATTGCAGGACGGGATTTCAACATATGAATTTTGAGAGAACATAAACATTCAGTACATAACCTAAGTTAACACAATTTATTATACTTGGAATTATAATTTTGATCCCTGCTCCCCTCGGTTGGCTTGCTCATGTCACTGTACCCAGAAGCTTGCAGAGATATAAATATTGAGTTTTAATTGTCAAACATATTCATATTCAGCCCAACTGGTTTGGCTCAGTAGATAGAGCATCAGACTGGACTGTGGAATGAAGGATCCTGGGTTCTATTCTGGTCAGGGGTATGTATGTACCTTGGTTGTGGGCACATCCTCAGTAGGAGATGTGCAGGAGGCAGCTGATCAATGTTTCTCTCTCATTGATATTTCTAACTCTATCCTTCTCCCTTCCTCTCTATAAAAAAATCAATAAAATATATTAAAAACAAAAAAATCATATTCCATTTGCTTCTTTCATATTTTTTAAAATATGTTTGTATTGATTTTAGAGAAAGGAAGGGAGAGGCAGAGAGAGACAGAAGCATCAAAGATAAGAGAGAATCATTGATCAGCTGCCTCCTGCATACCCCCTACTGGGGATAGAGCTTGTAACCCAGACATATGCCCTAACCAGGAATTGAACCTTAACCTCTTGGTTCATGGGTTGATGCTCAACCACTGGGCAACACCTGCTGGGCATCAATATTTTTTGCATGTAGCATTATCTTTTTCATTTTCTTTGCTGTATGGTATTCATTGATTATATGTCTATTTCTATATATACATATAAGTTAGTAATATATAATAATTGGTATATATGTTTAAGTATATATTAATATGTATCATATCTGTATGTACATATATCTGTACATATACTTGTCATAAATATAAATGTATAATTATATATAATTATATATTATTTCATTTCATCCATTTCATTGTAATGTTGATGGAAATATGGGTTGTTTCTAGTTCAGGCTATTAAGAAGAATGTTGCTTAGAATATTCTATCTATTCTGCTGGGAGTGATTTTTTAAAAATTGATTTCAGAGAGAGGAAAGGAAAGGGAAAGAAATATATAAACATCAATGATGAGAGAAAATCAACTATCAGCTGCCTTCTGCAAGTCCCCTACTGGGGATGGAGCCTGCAACTCAGGCATCTTCCCTGACCAGGAGATGAACTGTGACCTCCTGGTTTATGGATCGATGCTTAACCACTGAGCCACACTGGTTGGTTTAGGAGTGATTTTCTTAATCATAGGATAATTAAAACTTTAATAGATACTATTAGTTTCCTCTCCCCCCCTCAAAAAAAACTATATCAGTGTACATGTCCATAGTATTCCATATGATTGTTGTATGTTCCATATGATTGTCAAGAAATAATATTAAATTTAAAATTACAATCCTCCAATGCCGGGACCGGTTTGGCTCAGTGGATAGAGCGTCAGCCTGCGGACTGAAAGGTCCCGGGTTCGATTCCGTTCAAGGGCATGTACCTTGGTTGCGGGCACATCCCCAGTGGGGGGTGTGCAAGAGGCAGCTGATGGATGATTCTCTCTCATCGATGTTTCTAACTCTCTATCCCTCTCTCTTTCTCTCTGTGAAAAATCAATAAAAAATATTTAAAAAATAAAATAAAATTACAATCCTTCTTATAAGTATATGGCGGTATATCCTATTTTGATTTGCATTTCACTGCTAAGTAGTTGTGATGAAACAATTTTTAAAGTTTATTAGAAATTCTATTTTTCTCTTTTGTAAAGTGTATATAAATCTTTAAGTAGTTTTTTTAAATAATTGTTTTTTAGATACTCCTTATTAATATTAGTCAATAGTTAAATATATGTATTATAAATATATGGTCCCACTGTGGCTTTCCTTTTTATTCTCTTTATGGGTACTTGAATGAACAAAATTAATTTATATCAAAAAATAAAATAAAATGACATTTAGAAAAAAAATCTAGGCTAGTGGTATGGTAGTCAATCTGTATATTTTAATTTTATACATGTACAAAGAAAGTAGCAAATATATTTCATTATTCTAACTTTTTTTAACTAAAGAGACAATTTTGCTATTTTATTCAATAATATAACCATATATTATTAGTATGTACTTTAAACTACTAAAAGAAACACATTATCTTATAATAAAAGGAAATTTTATTTGATATGAGGAGTAATAAATGAATTATTAATTGCACAATTACTTTTTAAAAAGATGTACTATGAAACTTAAAGTTCCAAATATTACCAAGAAATTACTTTAAGTAATTTAAAACATGTAATTAGTTTTTCCCCTCAGCATTTAGTTGATATTGCTAAGCACACAAAATAATTATTTCCAGAACTTCAGATAACTATCATATCTTGGGCTAGGTTAGATGCAGAAACAGTTTTTCTTTGTGTATATAAGTAGAATAGACCTGACAGCTAGAAATATTTAATATCATATCAGAGAATCCTTTACAGTATATTCTATTTTCATAATAAATGTCATTTATATATTTCATTACTGGAATTCAACCTATGGAGCTTTGGGGTAAAGAGAAAACTTCTTGATTTTTTAGGTGGGTAATAATCCATTCCTAAAACTAAATCTAACAGGAAGTTATATTAAAAGTGATTATGAGTAACGATCTATTGTCTTTCATCACTAGTGATTGACATATATGGCAGTATTGCTGAACTTTGTATTGACCATGAGACAGCCTAATTTCTCTCATCTTATGATCCACACCATTCCCAACCTCTATCAAGAATCAGTTCAACACCTTCTTTAATAAGATGAAAAACTAGACATTCTCAAAAAGAATCATGAATAGCATATTATGTTTATTAATTACTAATTCAATAAGTGATTGAAAACTCTACAAAGCAAGTGATACATCTTAGGACTATCAAACTGAGAACACAAACTGACATTTTGTGTAGTATGTGTAGTAGTAGATGACATATTTAAATATATATTTCAATAATAGTATTGAGAGTTTGGTCATGCAACGTTAATATAAATGCTAGATAATCAGGGTGATGACGGCACTTCTGAGGATGGTGTTGGTGATGGGGAAGGTAGATTCACAGGGATATTGATCAAATGTATAAATGTATATCTGTATCTACAAGTGTATTAAAAGGATATTAATATTTAAGTATATCACTTTCAAAGAAAGATGTTACAAGAATGGAAATAGAAAAAATGAGACTAAAACCTAGGATATCAGGCTGTAATTAGAGGGTTAGGTGTGAATTCATGTGTTTTAAATACATAGATGCATAAATAAACAATATAGATGTACTATCTATCTGTGCATATATGTACAGTTCTGTCTGTGATTAGAATGCAGGAGTAGTGTTACCGCTATTATATATGAGTAAACCTAGCACCAGCAGTTTGGCTTCTAAAAATCATTAAAAGGCACACAGTCTTCCCTGAAAAATGACTGATTCCACAGCTCATAAGTTTAAGTGTGAGTTGAACGTAGGGCATCTTTTTGTACCTGAAAGTAACAAAGTGCTTAAAAAACATCAAGGACATATCAAAAGGACACAGAATAGGCTTGAATGTGCTCTCACTGACCAACTCTAGGACAATTTGAGCATCAAAGTCAACTTTTAATAATGATTTAAACACATTTAATAAAGTACTAATCTATGAACTAACACATATAACCATCCTATATGATTCTATATAATAAAGAGGTAATATGCAAATTGACCCTCAAACCCTCCCATGTTGTGGTATATAAGTAGTACAGACCTGACAGCTAGAAATATTTAATATCATTGCCTATGATCAGGTTGTCAGGTGAGTTAGTGAGGGATGACCAATTGACTGAACAGCAGGCTGCATGGGACAATCAGGCCAGCAGGAGGGGTTGTTGCGGGTAATTAGGCTGGCATGGGGGCAGTAAAGGGTGACCATGCAAGCAAGGGGAGGGCAGTTAGGAGTGACCAGGCCAGTAAGGAGGGGACAGTTGGGGGCAACCTGGCCAGCAGTGGGGGGCAGTTAGGGGCAACCAAGCCAGCAAGGAGGCAGTTAGAAGTGATCAGGCCAGCATGCAGAGGCAGTGAGGGGTGATCAGGCTGGCAGGGGTGTGGGCAATTAGGGGCAACCAGGCAGGCAGGCAGGTAAACAATTAGGAGCCAGTGGTTTAGGACTGTGAGAGGGATGTCCAACTGCCAGTTGAGGCCAGATCCAGTTTGATATCACTTAAGGAGTCCCAGATTTGAGAAGGAGGGTGCAAGATTGGCTGAGGGGACCTTTCCCCCCTGTGCGTGAATTTTCTATATATATATATACATACATATATATATATATACATATATATATATATATATATATATATATATATATATATATATATATGGCTGAGTGTTCATCCAACCAGTAGGTATGATGTGCACTGACCACCAGGGGACAGATGCTCAACACAGAAGCTGCCATGACATTCACTGGCCATCCTATCTAATAGAGAGGGAATATGCTAATTGACAAGTATGCCCTCATAAAAAATGGTAGTACCCACAGCCAATAAGTAGGGAATATGCTAACTGACTGCCAAGCCCTCAAAGATGGTGGTGCCCACAACTACAAGATGGCAGTTCCCAGTCCCCTTAGCCCTGTTGGGGTGGCAGGCACATGGCACGGCCTGGCCCACCCTCAGGCGGGTCCAGCCACTCCGCATGCCTGCCTCAGAGACCCCTAGTCCTCTCAGCCCCCCAGCCACCCAGGGCTGGCCCAAGGCTCAGGCAAGCCTCAAATGGTGGCTGTTCAGCCTACGCCTGAGGTGCAGGCAAGCTCCAGATGGCAGCTGCCAAGCCTCCCAGGGCTGCCTGAGGCTCAGGTAACCAGGGCTGGCCAAAGTTTGTGCTGCTGGCAGTGGCAGCATCAGAGGTGTGATGGGAACATTGCCTTCCCCTGTTCGTTGGGTCGCCTCCTGCCCCTGAGGACTCCTGGACTGTGAGTGGGGGCAGGCTGGGCTGAGGGATGCCACCTCCCAGTGCATTAATTTTCATGCACCAGGCTTCTAGTTTAAAAATAAATGTCACGACGAAACCGGTTTGGCCCAGTGGTAGAGCACCGGTCTGCGGACTGAAAGGTCAAGGGCATGTACCTGGGTTGTGGGCACATCCCCTGTAAGGGATGTGCAAGAGGCAGCTGGTCGATGTTTCTCTTTCATCGATGTTTCTAGCTCTCTATCTCTCTCCGTTCCTCTCTGTAAAAAATCAATAAAAAATATATTTAAAAAAAAATAATAAATAAATAAATAAATGTCACCATGGACCTGGCGCTGACAAACCAATACTCAGCTTCCCCCAAGTGGGACACAGGCCCTGCCACCACCCTGGAATGACAACCCACCAAATCTCAATGCTGTCAAAACTCCATGGTGCAAAATGTGGACCTCAGCCCAGCCCAGCCCAGAAATCGTTGCTGTGGGTATTAGGTAATGATGTCACATTGCAATAGCCAGCTTCCTCTCCCAAGCAACTAGCCTACTTGGAGTTTCTTCAACCCAGGAACATGGCTTGCTTTATAGCCACGTGCAAACATTTTTCACTTTAACCAAATGTTTGTGAAGCATTTTCACATTTTCACATGCCTTATCTCATTTGATCCTCACAGAAGTCCTGGAGTAGGTAGGTAGGAGACTCGGTAGAATCCTATTTTCTTTTCATTAGTTGGAAAATGGAGATTTAGAAAGTTTAGAAACTTGACCCAACTGAAAAGAAGTAAGAAATAATGTAACTTGAAAGTGACTTCAGGTTTTCTCACTGCACAGAATATAGTCAAACATTGCTGCAGTTAAATATTTTACCCTTTGCTCTCCCTGTGTGATCTACAATAATAATCTGCTTTATGTTGATATTTACTGCTGTGTTGCTGACAATTACCTGAAAGAGAAGGTTGGGTGCTGCACTGGGCTGGAAAAAGTTTAGGTAAATCAGAAAGCAGGTCTAAAAAGGCTAAGTTGACTCGCACATGTGCTGTGCATATAAACCTCACACTGGCACCAATCCCATATATGTATTTTGATATATCATTATTAATAGTGAATTTGGTTGACATTTTTATAATAGAGAAAGGGTGGATAGTGATATTAAACTATTCCAATTAATTTCCTTTCAATGTGCATTAATCCTTGCACTGGGACACTAGTATTAAAGATTTATTGAAATTTGAATGAGTACTAGATTACCGAGATAATGGTGGATAGCATGTTGAAAAAAGGTTTATGTGTTTTGATGAATGGAAGAGTAGCTACAAATTCTAAAATTAATAGTAAAAATATTACAGCATTATATCTTAATGCTATATCTAATACTAATATTTATGAAATACTTTGTGATAGGAACTGTGCTAAAGTATTTTATTTTACATGTAATGGTATTCTGCCTCACTTATTAAGAGTTATCATCATCTATTCCATCTTTACAAATGAGTAAAATGAGGACTAGCAATTGAAGTACCTTATTAATATGGCTGAATTGCTTACTCCATTACACAGTTTGCTGCCCTGTATTGTATTTATTGTTTTCTGTCTCAAAAACTATCTTGAAGCTTTTAGTTACTACTTTTTGCTATATTTGTAAGGACACACCAGCTGAGAGGTTCTCTGTTTGTTAATTGCCTTTCTTTTGACCTTTCTTAGAATATGGGGAAATAGAAATGAGCCTGAATAAAGAAAACCATCTCTGTCTAAGGTAGTCATTATTATAGTAACACCTGTTTGAGAGTACTTTTTAAAGTTCCTGATTGCAAGGTGATTTATAACATGCTGTATTGTATTTGAATATCCATGAATAATTTAGCACAAGTGTTAGTTTTGCTGATAAGAATCCTTTTTTTATTGCCCAGTTTCTAGAAAAAAGTCTGTGACCTATATTAAAGGAAAAAAAATAGCTTGAAAGCTCAAAAATATATTTCCCTATGCAAAGGATGGCAAAAGCTCTAATTCTTTATGCACAATAGATAAAAGAAAATGCCTACTGAAGGTAGATGTATGAATGTTAATAATCTATTCTTATAACCTTTTCTTTCATTTTCTTTGTGATAAATGAAACTTTATCAGAAATATAATTTGAAAATTATTTTATTGTTTATTGACATGTGAACTAGATTTATGTTGTATTTATTTGCAGCTTGACTGAAAGGACTAAATGACTGATAAAGGAGTATGTTTTTAAGATGGGTGAAAAAAATAATTATAGGTGCAGGAAAAATCCATCTAAATAATAAAGGTGGAAAGAGTTCTCTCATGATTGAGGTGATAAGGTTTCAGTCACATTGAGACTGAGTGTCTTTCACGCTATTTTTGTCTAACAAGCAAAAGTGTGAACTTCATGGATAGGTGAAGCTGATAGAGCTAGAGGTGATGATAGTTCTGTGTTTATAACATTCATAACCAAGAAACTAAGATGAATGGTTTCTTCGTTGATGCTAAAATATTTCACTATCCTGGAGGTATGCATAATACTGTTATCATATACAAACAATACTGATTCAGTCTTCTCAAGTAAATGTGTTAATAAAGTATATGAATAAGCACTTACAAATCAAATTTAATCTGAGAGTAAATGGACATTGTTGTGTTTAGACTGAATATTAGGCACCTAAGGATCTTTTAAATTTTAAAAATCAAGAACCATATTACTGAGATTTTCTTCTATATAATGCAATTTTGATAACTCTTCTTCTAAATATATCATTTGTGAAATTTCTGCTTGAACTTTTTATCCAGTTTTCTGTTTATTGTCTACTTTAACAATAGATTTATATTTAAATGTTATTAAATATTTAGACATCACATTTAGTGTCTATCTCAGAAATCTGTATTTTTTCAAATATATATATGCTATATATATGTGTGTGCGTGTGTGTGTGTGTGTGTGTGTGTGTGTAATATGTATACATATTCTTTCATATTAATATACATATTCAGGGACATTTATATATGTTATATATAAAATATAGTATAACCTTAATATAATACCATAATCATGTATACTATATAGAATCTCCCCTTAACTCCAACTGCTTGCTAGACATCTCCTTCAGCTGGATGCTCAGCAGGCAACTAAATATCTCCATGTTTGAACAAAAATGTTGGTTTTTCTCCCTACTCCTAGTCTTCTATGTTTTCTATCTTAGTAGTTGGCAGTTTCACCCATCCAGTTGTTTAAGATAAAACCCCATCACTCTTGATTCTTCCTTTTGATTCTACCTCTAAAATTAAGTTAAAATTGTCTCAATTCTCATTTTTTACACAACCACCATTCCACACTAAACAGCATTCATCTCCCACCCCTAATATTACCGTAAGCAATTCTTAACTAGTTTCTCTGGCTTACTCCTGCTACTCAGTCTTTGCTGAGGAACCAGAGCCGTCTTTCACAAAGATAAATCACATCACTTCCCTGCATAAAATCTCTGCTAAGTAATAACCTTATCCCAGTGGTGGGCAAACTCATTAGTCAACAGAACCAAAATATCAACAGTACAATGATTGAAATTTCTTTTGAGAGCCAAATTTTTTTTAAACTTAAACTTCTAATGCCACTTTTTCAAAATAGATTTGCTCAGGCCATGGTATTTTGTGGAAGAGCCAAAAGAGCCACAAGGGGCCATAGAGCCACATGTGGCTCGGGAGCCACAGTTTGTAGACCACAGCCCTATCCTAATGACAACCTGATTCGAATGCCTTTCCCTCACTGAGCAGGTGCGCTGCTAGAAGTGGACCACATGGCACTGAATCAGGGCAGGTAGGGTTTGTTTACTTTTCCCCCACATGCCTGTCACCAGTTAATTTGCCACCAAAGTAGTTTGGCTGATTCCGGCTTTCCCAGTAGCCTCTCAGTGTCTATCTCCTCTGTCAGGAAATCTGACTCCCTTAATCTTTTAAATCTTTTAATCTCTCTCCCAGAGTTTGAGAAGCTTATCTTCCCCTTCTTATTTTCTAGGGAATAGAAACATGGTTATTTGTTCTCTCTATTTTATTCCCCATTTTTTGTTTTTGTTTTGTTATAGCATTTATTCTAAGCTTGGTTCCCTTCTGCATATATATATTTTTTAATTATCAAGAACCGAGTAGTGTGTTCAAACTAGAGAAACTGTTATCACTTTCCCCATGTCTCCAATCTGCTTATCCCAGCCATGGGAGGCCCATCTGCTTCTTGAATTATTAGCCAGATTTCACTATCAGTTAGGAACCCAGAGCAACCATAATCACCCATTCAACTTTGTGCATAATATAAGTAAGTATGGCATGATCCTTTGCTCACCACTCTAGGGCCTATGAAACACTTGTCCATGAATTCCTAAAACAGTAATTGACATGGATCTCCAATTGGTTGAATTGGAATTCTCCTTTAGATGATGAGGGTTGATCCTTTTATCAGTTCAGAAAATTTCTCTTGACTCCTAAATTAAACTTGCTTAATATTACCTCTTTGTTTCTATTTTCATCTCAAAAAATTTGAAGAACTGCTTTTAGCAATTGATAAGAGAGAATAAACTTATTTTTTGGACGTCATTATTTTTAGTGCTTGTGTTTTTAAGCAGAGGAAAACACTGCTCTTCTTTCTTAGGGTTGTCTCTTTTTTGTGAGAGAGAAATATTGATTGGTTGCCTCCTGTACACACCCTGACCAGGGATGGAACCCACAACCTGATGTGTTCCTAGACTGGGAGTTGAACCTGCAACCTTTTGGTATACAGGTATACAAGGCAATGGTTCAACCAACTGAGCCACCCAGCTGGCTCATGGAAATCAATTGCAGGGAATCCAGTTTAAATAAGTACTATTTAACAACTCTGAGATTTAGATATATAGATATAGATATAGATATAGATATAGATATAGATATAGATATAGATATAGATATAGATGTAGATGTAGATGTAGATGTAGATGTAGATGTAGATGTAGATGTAGATGTAGATAGATAGATATAGATATATATTTAATATATATTTTTATTTATTTCATAGAGGAAAGGAGAGGAGAGGGAGAAAGAGAAAGAAACATCAATGATGAGAGAGAATCATTGATTGGCTGCCTCCTGCATGCCCTCTATTGAGAGTTGAGCCCTCAACCCTGGCATGTGCCCTTGACCAGAAACAAATCCGGGACACTTAAGTCCACATGCCAACAATAGCCACTGAGCCAAATTGGCTAGGGTCACAACTCTGATATTAAATGTCATTTTTAAGTTTATGATCTGACCACAAACATCCAAGTAAAACAAATTATACTGTGTGAAGTTTACACATAATAATATATAATACTGGCCAGTAAGGCTAAGTAACAACCAATTTTCAAAAGACTATAATTGTTTTAAGGAAAAAGGGAAAATTAGGTTTACAGGCAATTAGGCAAACATTTTCTCCACAACATAACCTAATTATCACCTTACTGTTTTCATGATTTAGTTTCATCCCTATGAAATAAACAGAAAAAAAAATCTATAATTATCCTTAGTATTCTTAGGACCAAAGGGACAGTGTGTGTGGCGGTATGTCATGGTGTTTAAGGAGGACTGGAACCAAATCCCAGTTCTGGCCCTTCCTACAAGCATGACATTACCGAGTCCTTCAAGCCTCATTTCTCCTTACAGTATTGGGAATGATCCTAACTATGTCATTAAATATTATAGTTTTATAAAACAGCATAATACATTACAGGGATCCAATCAATTCTAGTTATGTAAAACCACTTCATAAACTTGTAAACAGCAATAAAGCTCAGGATAGATAATTGCTATCATTATTTTATTAGTGTACTAAGATGGAAGTTACTTTAAAAATTTGTAAATAAATGTGCAATAATGACACCAGTGGTTGAGCCTAATTTTCACTCAATCTCATTATCCTATTTGGGGAAAAGTGTTCATTTGTTTCATAACATGTATAGCATTTATTTCAAAACAATGACATTAAAATTGCTAATGATATTATGACATAGAGAAATCCCTGTTGCCATAAAGAATGCTGTGTGATTCTAGTAAATCTTTATTTTATTTTGTTTTATTGATTATGGTCTCACATAATTGTCCTTATTCCCCCATTCCCATCCCAAACCCCTCCCTAGATATGCCCCACCCAACCCCTGTTGTTCATGGCCACTTGCTATAAACAGAGGTAAACAACTTAAAAAGACATTATGTAGAAAGTTTCAAATGCATTCTTAGAGTTCATGAGCAAACTTCACACCCTAGTTTGGTTATTCGTTTCTGCATCTTATCAAAATAATATTACAGTTGTCTCAATAACTTTGCTTCCAGTTGAGTTGTATTAGAGATTTAAATCTGATTTTTGCAATAATAATTTTGAGATAAAAGATACCAGCCTATTTTAAATGTCACATTTCTATTCAAAACCAAATACATCTTAAGAATATACTTCTTATTTCTTAAGAAGAAGATATGCTTTTTAAGTATCACTCTGTATACTTTATAATTATATTTCACTTTTAACAAAATTGATTCTAAATCTCTGGCGAGACATTCCATCTTTTCTTTTTTCTAGAAGATAATCTTGTTACCTTGGTAGCTAACATCAGATTCTGTATCAAATCTAAACCTATATCTAGTTTTGATATTTCAAGTTTTTTTTTAAATACTGTTTTTTAACTTTTACCTTTTTAATACATAAAGACCGCAGTTGATGTTCTTTCTTCCTATAAAGTGTGCATCTCTTCCTCCGGTAGTCAGAAAACCCGAGAGACAGAATAAAGTGCCTTTGAACCAGCCCAGCTGACATCCAGAGGAGTCACAGCTGTGTTTCCTCCCTGTTCCCGCACATGTGTCAGCTTTGTGAACAAGATACATGGGATTGGGTTTTTGCCATTGTGTTCGGGGGTTGTCTGTGTGATGTAGATATATATAATAGAAGCAATCAGCAACAAATAAATAGAACCTATTTTAAAAACCTTTTTAGACAACTCATGAATATTAATATCTAGTAATTAAGCAAAATGTTGTGTTAATTCCAAATTATTAAAATTCTCTCCAAACTAGTCTACAGATCCATTGCAGTTTTTATCAATATATCCAGTTTTTCTGTAGAAATCATCAAGCTGTTTCTAAAATGTAAAAGAACTTTTTGTTGTATAAAGGTCATCTTTATATGAAAGAACAAAGCCTGAGAAGTTAGATGACTAGATATCAATATTTGTATCAATAAAGCTATAAGAGACTAAGAATGTTTAGTATTGATTATCTGTGCAAAAATGGAAGCATAGATAAATGGAACACAGTGGAGCATTCAGAAATAAACCCCACATATATGGTCACCTATTAATTTCTAAGAGGGCATCACAGTGCACTGGAATAAAGATGATCTTTAAAAACAAAATGTTCTCGCCGAAGCCGGTTTGGCTCAGTGGTAGAGCGTCGGTCTGCGGACTGAAAGGTCCCAGGTTCGATTCCGGACAAGGGCATGTACATTGGTTGCAAGCACATCCCCAGTAGGGGGTGTGCAGGAGGCAGCTTGTCGATGTTTCTCTCTCATCGAAGTTTCTAGCTCTCTATCCCTCTCCCTTCCTCTCTGTAAAAAATCAATAAAATATATTTTAAAAAATAAATAAATAAATAAATAAAAACAAAATGTTCGATTCCGGTCAAGGGCATGTACCTTGGTTGTGGGCACATACCCAACAGGGGGTGTGCAGGAGGCAGCTGATCAATGTTTCTCTCTCAGATGTTTCTAATTCTCTATTCCTCTCCCTTCCTCTCTGTAAGAAAATTAATAAAATATATTTAAAAAAAATAAAATAAAATGTTCCGTGACTATTGGCTATCCTTTTGGAAAACATTAGTCTTGTACCCTAGTGAACACCAAAGACAAACATTAACTTCAGTTAAGACAGAGCCTGAATATGAAAGGCATAACAGAGGGGTTCTATAAGAATGCAGATTATCTCTATAACCTTAGCATAGATAAAAGTTTCTTAAACAGGACAAAAAATAATGAAGGGAAAACTGATAGATTAGATTATATTAAAACTAGAGGTCTGGTGCATGAAATTTGTGCAAGAGTAGGCCTTCCTTCCCCACGCTGCTGGCACCACTTCCCTCTGACACCTGGGACCTGGGTTTCCCTCCAGCACCTGGGACCCTGGCTTCCCTAGCTGCCCCAGCTTCATCCGGAAGGTCATCAGAAGGGATCTAATTAGCACATTATACTTTTTATTATTATATATTAAGAAATTTATTCTCTAAATAGTCAAAATGAGACAGAAAAGACTCATATCCAAAACTCTTGTATCCATTATGAATGTATACATATTGATGTATGTTGATACATTCATATCAAAATACTCAAATCCATAATATATTTTTAAATCTTTATATCAATAAGGTAAGCAGACAACCAGTAAAACAATGAACAAAAAAAATCTAAATAACCTAATAAAATAATGAGTAGAAAATTTCAATAGGCACTTCAGATAACAGAAGAAAAATAAAGTTAAATAAGCTTTTGAAGTGGGACTCAACTTTATTACTTATCAGGAAAGTTTAAATTAAAACCAAAATGCAAATTACTATATACTCAACAGAATGACTACATTTTAAAGAGGCAGATAATGCCATTTATCCATATTATGTGGAAAATTTATTAAGATAACTACTATAGCAAAGTAAGTTTTACAAATAATCTGTATAAAAGGTTTGGCAGTAACTCTAGAGCTAAACTCATATCTACTCGAAAAACCAACAATTACATTTCTAGTTCGATACTCCACAAAAGTAGGTTCTTTAAAATAAAAAATAAGCTAAGTATCCATCAAAGGTATAGTGCTTAAGTGTGATATGTTCGCACCATACAAAACAAAATATGTCTTACAGAAAAAAACAGTGGGGGACAGTGGCCCCAAAATATGAGTATCTACAGTATGATTCATGTGATTTTATTTTATTATTTTTTCTGTTTATTCTGATTCATGTGATATTAATTTTACTTTCTGTATGTAACTATTCAATAAAAATTCTAAAGATATAAAAGTTTTTTCTGTTCTGAGACTATACATTCACCATGCTATTTCAGTGGGTTCTGACCTTGCTGACTTTATACAAAGATAAACTTTTGTCTAAAGAGCTACTTCCACTCCCACCCCCAAGATCAATTCATTTGCTCTCTTCATATTTGTTTTGCTGTTTTAAAAATTAAATTTACATTCTTTGTGTGACATATTTTACTTATTCAAATTATTAAAATTTCTTAATGCTAGATTTGTTTGCCTGGATTCAGGTAATTAGTAAACTCTCTGATGAAATACGCATTATAATTAATATAACTTAGTGGAAAGTGATTTTTAAACTCTCATGTACTTCTCAGAATTACAGTAATGAAATTAGTATCTAATGGTCATCATAATGTCACTGTGGGAAGAATTCCTTCAGAAATAAATTAAGCCTGAGTCATATTTTCTCATGTGATTGATGAAGAAATAAAATCAGAATTTTTTTTACAACTGATTTATACCTTAATATTCACATTATTGTTGACATTTAATTTGGATAAATAAATTGATCTTATAATCTCTCAAGTCAATTAAAAATTTGTAGATGCCTAAATTATTGTTATAAATTTATGTGGAGTGATTAAAATAATAGAAATATAGAATTTAAATATATTTGTAAATTTACTTTTATACTAAGTTATATGAAAATGAATTAATAATTTATATTTGATATGTTTAACATACAACTAGCTAGTGTTACAGTGATGATAGTAGAGGACTGGAAGATTATTGTGTGCAATCTGAACTATAAATAAAATCAATCACATATGTATATTATATTTCCAAGTTAAGTTTCATTGTGCCATGTTCAATGGCTATAAAAACTGGTAATCTGATTATTGCCACCAAGTGGTAGCAAATAATAGTTAAACATTATTTTATATTTTAAATTTGAGGATGCAATTCTAGAATTGATAACAGTTAGTTATCAATGTTTTTAAAAATAATGACTGTATCAGAATATTTTCCAACCAGTAGACTTTACAAGATTATAAAATAAAACAGCAATATGTAATAATGTGAAATTTTACTATGATATTATTCTGGTCTCCCATTTTAGACTTCCTGGAAAATTTAAACACCATATGTGCTGGCATTTTCCTCCCTTTTCTTTATTTCCATTTTTGTTAATTTTAAAAGAAACATTTTTCTGAGAAATTGAATAACATAAACAAGTTGACAGCTGAATTTATAACAAAACAAATGTTATCACAACTGAAATACAACAAAAAATGGCACAGTTACTATTATTATGCAGCAAAATTTTTTATGGGAAAGCCTAAAATTACCCTACAGAATAAGAATCAGAACCAAGGCAATGCCACTGGCAGATGCCTCAAATAAATGGACTTAAGTCACAGATTTGAAGCACTTGTGATAAATATATTGTAAAAGGACATGATAAAAGTGTCACCATAGAGTTGGATTACATATTATTAAAAGAGAAATCTATAATTGACAAACACAATTAAGAATTCAGTATATAATAGCATATGGAGCCATCAGAAAAGAGCATTAGTGAACTAAAAGAGAGACCGATATAAACTTTTAGTTTGAATCATGGAGAACAAAACAGATGGGGCGGGGGAGAGAATGAGAAGAATATCAGAAATATTGAGGCATGGTGAAAGCTCTAATATACCAAGAAGTGGAATTCCAGTGAGAGAGAAAATATGATCAAAGTGATATTTGGTGAAGATGATAAATAATTTCTTCCACACATATCCACTCCAATTTTCACTTGGCTCAAATCATCAATGTTTGCTTTTCCTCTGTCTTTCATAGTGCTTTGTTCTTATTTAAAACTAGAGGCCTGGTGCATGAAAATTGTACAGGAGGTGTGGGGGGATGGGTCCCTCAGCCTGGCCTGCACCCTCTCACAATCCGGGACCTCTGGCTTCTAACTGATCGCCTGTCTGCCTGCCTGATAGCCCCTAACCACTCTGCCTGCCTGCCTGATCCCCCTAACTGCTCTCTCCTGCCAGCCTGGTCTTCTTAACTGCTTTCCTCTGCCAGCCTGATCACCCTAATTGCTCTCCCCTGCCAGCCTAATCCCCTTAATTGCTCTTCCTTGCTGGTCTGATTGCCCCTAACTGCCTCTGCCTCAGCCCCACCACTGTGGCTTCATTTGAAAGGTCATTGGAAGATATCCTGTTTAATTAGCATATTTACCCTTTTATTGGTATAGATTGTTTTTACTATTAGATGTTTCAGTTATTTATGTATCCACATACTTAGCATAAGAACACAGATACTGACTCTGTGTGGAGCATTCGTTGATTAAATTTCAAAAATCATTTAAAAAATATTTGTTAACAGCAAAACACAAAAACATTCAGAGAGTAGGATATTGACCAATGATATATCCAATACAGGGTTAATGCTCAATATTTATAAAGAATTTGTGTAACTTAACACTAAATAAAACAAACAAGCAATTTAGTTAAAAATGGGCAAAGAACTTAAATAGACATTTCTCCAAAGAGGACATACAGATGGTCCATAGATATATAAAAAGATCCTCCAGATTACTAGTCATCATAGAAATGCAAATTAAAACCACAATGAGATAGCACCTCACACCTGCCAGAATGACTATAATCCCAAAGAAAACAAACAAGCGCTGATGAGAATGTGGAGAAAAGAGAACCTTGTTAGTGGGGGTTGCAAAATTGTGCAATTGCTAGGAAAACAGTGAGTAGGACTCTTAAAAAATTAAAAACAGAGCTACCTTATGATCTAGGAATTCCATTTCTGGGTATTTATCTGAAGGAATTCTAAATTCTACTTCAAAAAGATATATGTACCTCTATCGTCAATGCATCATTATTTACAATAGCCAAGATATGGAAGCAACCCAAGTGCCCATCAATGGATGAAGGGATTAAAAAGTGGTAGTACATTTACACAGTGGAATACTACTGGGCCATAAAAAAGAAGGAAGCAGCAATATTACCTTTTGTGAAAATAGTGTGGGACCTGGAAAGCATTATACCAAAAGAAATAAGCCAATCAGAGAAATATAAGTGCCATATGATTTCATATATATGGACTATAAAGAACAAAATAAATGAACAAACATAATAGAAACAGATACAGAGAACAAACTGATGGCTACTAGGTATGAGGCAGGATAGGGACTGGACCAAAAAAGTTGAAAGAGATTAAGAAATATATATTGGTAGTTTTATAATAGTTATGGGGATGTAAATTATAGCATAGAGAAATTAGTCAATAGAATTATAGTAACTATGTCTGGTAACAGATTTATAGGGGGGATCACTTCACAAGTTATACAAAGGTTTAATCCCTATGTAGTACACTTGAAATGAATATTAAATACTGTGTTTCAATTGTAACTTACAAATAAAATATTTGTTGAAGAGAGTTATAGTAGAAATAAAATTCTTTAGTGCAAGAAAAATAGCATATGTTTTGGAACTTATTTCTTTGGCTCAGGGGGCAGCACAATATTAATTTCCCCCCTAATTGTCAATATATGAACTTTGAAATTATTTTGTTATGATTTTATTGATTTTATATGATTTTATAATATTAAATTAAATTGAGACAATAACATCAAAAGTATCATTGTACTCTTTTCATCATTTAACAATTTATAAATATTATCAGTAATATCATGGTTTTGAACAGCAAGGCCAGTGAAAAATTTCCAAAGTGAAATGAAGATAATATGCCATCTGCCTTCATGAGACCTCTATAGTCTTAAGAAAACATGATGTAGTTAAGCATGTTGAGACTTAAGTTCACTCTCCATGCAGCTGAATCAGGGAACAGGAAAAAAAAATCCTTTGTCTTCTCTGTCTTGCAGAAAATTGCCCTTGTACTTACAAGACCTGCTGGGTCAAATGTGAGGGTAAGTCAATGTTGCACCTTTGGTGTATAGACAATTCTAACAGAAGCAATCAATAAAGTTGTTATGAATGTGTGCCCAGATAAAAGGGCATTTGGCACATCCTACATAGTTGACTTTAAAACTGATTTAAGCCTGCATGATTTTCTTTCTTTAAAAATTTGAAAACCCAAAGCCACAAGCAAAAAGATTTTTCTTAACACTAAAGATTCTAATTTGCAGTGTACTTCTCTGACACGCCAAGCAGACAATTTTGTCCTTACTATGCCATAAATTAGAAAGAGCAGGAGCAAAATAAATTACTAATTGCCTTGAGACTAGTAGAACGAAATTAATAATGTCACAGCCTCTAGACCGGGATCAGTGGTTTCTTAAGCAATACAGAACAATCACTTGAACTATAATCAATTTTACCTGGTAGAATATATTGTTGGCAATTAATGACCATGTAACTTTGAAATCAATGAAGTGTGTCAAAAGAAATTATGGAGTCTGCACCATTTTAACAATTTATGTAATTTGGCTGAAGATTATTATGAAAAAGAGCTTGACCAATTTTAAGATTATGATGAGATGATATATGAGCAAAGAGGAGGAATTTGAGAAGGTTATCCATGATATAAGACTTGTTTCTACTAGAAATATAGTTTAGCCATATTATTAGAAGTATATAACATATGAAACATGATTATATTTGCAAATATTAAAAATAACTGATGTTAATGGGTCTATAATATTCACATTTATAATAAATTTAATTGCATTTCTATCAGAATATATAAATGAATTTTCTTTTATTAGATTTACTATAGCTTCTTGTCATAATGGCATCATTTTTACAGTATGACCATTTTTGTCTACACCAACAGTACTCATAAGAACTACTAAGGTCTCTGCTAATTATAGCATTTAATACCAAAATATTCTAAGTATGAAATTATAACTATTCAGTTCATTCTGACTTTAATACAAAATATAGACATTTACATATTTCTTTGAGACAAGCCTTTTCCCCTATTAGTTAAATAAAATTAGTTTATATTTACTTTATTTTTGTGTTGTTGTTTTTAGAGAGTGAAAGGGAGGAGAGACAGAGAGAGAAATGATGTGAGAGAGGCACATCAATTGGTTACCTTCCACCTGCGCCTGGACCAGGGCTGTGGATTGAACCTGCAACCAAGTATGTGCCCTTGACTGGAATTGAACTTGGGACCTTTTAATCCACAGGCCAATGCTTTATCTACTGAGCCAAACAGGCTAGAAATTTTATTTATTTTTATCATTTGTCTGCATTTTAGGTTGAAAGCCATGATTTTAGGCTTTGATCTGAAATACCCAATTAAACTGTCATAAAGAATGCCCATGCCTTTAGACGTATACATTGAAACCAATTTACAATAAAATGGAAATTTTAGGCTAGATGTCAAAATGTTGAGTTTCTCTCATTTTGTCACTTTCTACGTAAAATCAAGCAACTGATCTGCTTATGATATTGTCTTATGTCCCTGCCCCTGAATAAGAGAGACCTTATGGGACATTTTCCAAAACTTCAAGTAGTCAAATGAGTAATAGAACATCCATTGGGAAGGGTGATAGTGAGAAACTGGTTTGATCATTGTGTCTTCAGGAAACAACCATTTAATTAAGAAATCATAGAGAATATAAGTCTTGGAGTTCATAAAAAGAGCTGCAGCATTGGTATACGTGGTAAAATGATGTTCCTTAGGAAATTGTGAAAATTTAGAATTTGTTTTAACATAATACTCCTGCCCATAAAACCAACATGCACAGCGATGTAGAAATGATAAAAAGGTATGTGCCATCAGAAAAGCAATGGGAAGTGGGCCAAGTGGGTAACAGAAGGAGTAGAAAAAGAAAAGACAATATTTTATTAGTGAGGTGTCAGCTAATATGCTATGATATTTTGGTAGTTTACACAGATTGTTTATTTCTCTTGCACATATCAACTGATGATTGAGCAATACGGACAGTGGTCCTCAGCAAAGTCTTTCAAGGGCCAGTTTACCATAACTTGGTTTCTTTCTTCTTGTTGCCACCATCATTCCCAAGAGTAGTATCCTCATCTATATGGCTGAAGACCTACTGATAAAACTATCTTTCATCCCCAGGAAAGATTATGGAGGAAATTCAGGGTAAGTATCATTGTAAGTCACACACATCTTTTTTTTAGCACATCCCAAAGGATGGCCTTAAACAAAGGACATACTTATATGTAAGAGAAGCTATGAAATGGTTGATCTCTGGGTAATCATATATCTAGATTAAATTTGGAAGGTTCCTTATTGAGAGGCAAAAAGAAAAAAGTCATGCTGACAGTAGCAGTGCTGGCTACAATATTTAAAATTTTTACCCAAAGAAAAGGACTTTAATACTTATTCATTCTATAATTTGGAAATGTGTTTCTTTAGTACAGAGTGAAGATTCCAAAGAGGCGATAACTGTAAAGTATTTTCTCATCTATCTCATATTGTTTTCGCAGTAATCATGCTTATACAATACATGCTTAATTCAGTGTTGGCTCTAAATTGTATTATATGGTATTTGAAATGCAAACTGTATCCATTTGGTGATAGTACATTTCATTCAACTTTTTTCTTTGAATATTTCCAGTGGTCATGTCTAGGTGGGTTTAAAATTCACCTTGCTTAAAAGCAGATACATCAGCATTTGAGTTCTGCATATTTTTGTGACCTGTTGATAAGATAAATTTTCTCTAAGCAAATGTTATAATCTTTTTAAATGAGGTGTTATTATCTCTAGATAGTTAATAGAATTGAATATAATCAAGAATATAAAAAAAATCTTGCCAAAACCAGTTTGGCTCAGTTGATAGAGCATCGGCCTGCGGATTGAAGGGTCCCAGGTTCGATTCCGATCAAGGGCATGTGCCTTGGTTGCCGGCATATCCCCAGTGGGGGGTGTGCAGGAGGCAGCTGATTGATGTTTCTCTCTCATCGATGTTTCCAACTCTTTATCCATCTCCCTTCCTCTCTGTAAAATATCAATAAAATATATTTTTAAAAAAGAATATAAAAGATCTTAACCAAGAAGCTGGTACTCAAGAAGTGTAACATCTCTTCCTCTTCGCCCTTTCCCTTATTTGTGGATCAAGGATTATTTCCATGTTGTATGTAGGGAATTGGAAATGGGGAGACTGTAGGAAACTGTTGAACTGATGAAGTTTTCCTGTGTTACCACACTAACAAAATCTTAGTATTCATTCTCCTTAATTTTCAGGTCTTTCATGAAGACCTTTCCAGATCTCTTCTATCCACCTGCTTGCTTTGGTTCTACAGGTCTAAAATATCAGGGAGTCTCATTTTGTCCATGAAGAAAAAAGTGCGCAGAGAGAGACATTTGTAAACCCTCTTTTTGTCTGAAATACTCAGTTTTAGCTAATTTCACCACTACTTAATATCTTTAGTTGATTAATCACCATGTCCACTTTTACTATTAGGAGTTTCAAGCAAACACATGGATATTTCCAATATAAGAAGTTAAACATTTGGTTTTTGCAATCTGTTCCTATTGACTACCAGTCTGAATGATGCCAAAATAGTGTGAAATTGAATTTCCAAGATATTTCAAAAATAATAAGAACAATAAGTTATTAATAAAAATATATAGAACAAAATTGATATTAATAGGCTATGATATTATTTTATATTGCATGTGTGTCATTTTTTAATTTTATTGAAAAAATTTACTGGTTAGCTAAAAAGTTTATTAAAACACAGATAATCACCATTATATTATAGAGATTCAATATTCACTTGGTTATGATCATTGATATGTGATTGACATAAACACTAATAATTATTTCGACATTAGCTTTGCTATAGACTGAAAAAAATATTGAACAAATGTGTGTTTTTTTAAAATAAAAACAAGCCTGCAAAGGTTTCATTGAACATGTAATTCAATGTATCCAGTAATGCTATATACCAGGGAAAAGTGAATCACATTTTCTGAACTCTGTCTTGCTGAAACAAGTCTATGGGATGAGAAATAATACCTGTGCAATATTATGTAATAAAATGAAAATAGTGAAGTGTTCTTTAAAAATACCATAGAACTATAGAATCACATATTTCCTGAAATCCAGGTTCAGAATTAAGATAAAAATTACTGGGATAAAAAATTGCATCTGTATATCCTTTAAATAACCTACAATATGTATATAGATGAAAACACAAATTTTATGAAAAAATGATTTTAAAACAGCTAGAGAATAGGTACGAATTTTAAAATTCACTTTGTGCATATTTCTCCTTTCAAAGCACTTTGATTTTATGATTATCCTTAAATTATAATTATTTGAAAGTATATTGAATACTGGGCACATTTCTAAGTATTTTTACATGTTTTGGCTTAATTAATCCTTACTAAATACAACAAAAGACTCATGATTCAATGATGCTAATTAACATCATTATCAAATACCTGACTTTAAATCAACACTTCTGATATATGTCTACTTACCAGCAGGGTTTACTAGATTTTGTTTTTATGTTGTTTCTAAAATATAAATTGCATTTGTGTTGTGTGTGTGTGTGTGTGTGTGTGTGTGTGAAAAGACTGAATTTGTGCTAGTAAAGTTTAAATGGGTCACTGCTATGAATTTCTTAAATGCATTAGATAATTTAGGAGCTAAAGTGAACTAAGTGTGCATAGAATGTTCTCTTTCTTTTTATCTCAATATCTGTCTCCTTACATATCATTATTAATTCACATGCTTTTATTATTTAATTATTACACTAACTGTTTATTTTATGCTCAAATTGCACCAAATCTGGCCAATAGAAGCTCTTTTAAGTAGCATTCATTTTTTTTTTTTACATTACTTCATTAATCTTTGAATGCTGCATGCATAATAAAATACATCAGTCTTGCATTTTTTCTACCATGGAACTAGATTGAGCTACTTCTTCAAGGTGTCCTAGTTCTTTTTAGTGGCAAATGGTAGTTGCAAACTCAGACCTGGGTGTTAGGTATGCTAATTGCTTTTGAAGTGCCATTGCTTTTAGACCCCTTCAGTTAACAGATAAGGGGTGTGTTTTTAAAGATTTTTTTTTCTTTTTAAAATTCTTTATTGTTTAAAGTATTACATATGAATCCTTTTCCCTCCTCTCCCTGCTTATCCCCCACCCCACACATGCCCTCATCCCCCTACTGACTGTGTCCATGGGTTATGCTTATATGCATACATACAAGTCCTTTGGTTGATCTCTCTTACCCCACCCCTTACTCCTCTACTTTCCCCTGAAGTTGGGTGGTCTGTTCAATGTCTATGTCTCTGGGTTTTAGAACACTTTTAGATTTACAGAACTACTGCAAAGAGAGTAAAGTTTCCCTAAACTCTGCACTGCTTCCCTTATAGTTAACATCTAACATTTGCTTGATGTATTTGTTACAATTAATTAACCAATATTGAACCATTATTAACTAATGTCCACATCTTATTCAGATTTAATGGACTTTCCATTATAGTCTCCTATCTGTTGTAGGAGCTCATCGAAACACCATATTGTATTTCGCCATCATGTCTCTTTGGGTTTCTCTTGGCTGTAAGAGATTCCTAGACATCCCTTGTTTTTTGGTGACCTTGAAAGCCATGGGGAGTGCTGTTCAGGTATTTTGTAGGAAGTTTCTCAGTTATAGTGATGTCAATTAGATTTACAAAAGCTGATTTTTTTTTCCTCCTGATTATGCTGTGGTTATGTGATTTTGGAAAGAAGACCAAAGGTGAAGTGCCATTTTTAGCACATTTCATCAAGGGTACATAGGACCCTGCCTTACTGTTGCTGTTAACCTGGATCTCCTGGATGAATTGGTAATTTGTCAAATTTCTCCACTTTAAAGTTACTTCCCCCCCATTTGCATAACATAATCTTTGAGAGAAGTCCCATTCTGAAGACGACACTTGAGGAGTGTGGGATTTAACTCCATCCAAAAATTGGATTTTCTGGAGACAATACATAGTTGTAACTTTTGAAAAATTCACTTTCACAATCTCTGTTTTATAATTGTATATAGACCATTCACATTTTTAGAAACACCCATCAGAAAGGATATATGCTCTCCTATCTTCATAGCAGCCCAATTTACCATAGATAAGATTTGGAAATAGCTTAAGTGCCATCAGCAGATGAGTGGATTAAAAAACTGATACATCTACACAATTAAATACTATGCTGCAGTAAAAAAAAAAAGAAAGAAACAAAAAAAAGAAGGAATTCTTATTTGCAACAGCACGGATGGAACTGGAGAGCATTATGTATACTAAGCAAAATAATCAAGTCAGAAAAAAATAAATATCACATGATCTGACTCATTTGTGGAATATAATGAACAACATAAACTGGTGAACAAAAACAGATCCAGAGACAGAGAAGCATTGATCAGACCATCAAACCACAAAGGAAAGGTAGGTGAGGGTATGGGTAAGTGGGCGAGAACAACCAAAGGACTTGTATGCATGCGTATAAGCCTAAGCAATAGACACAGACACCAGGGGGGTGAGGGCATGAGTGTGTATGTGTGTGTGTGTGTGTGGGGGGGGGGCAAACAGGGTAAGGACACACATGTAATACCTTAATCAATAAAGAAAAAAAGATCTTAACCTCCCTTGCCTCCACAAAAAAAGGAAGAATTTTGTCTTAGAAAGTAGTATTTGCATTCATTTGCTTAATTAGATCAGTATGATTAAAATAATTTGTAAAGCATAGGATTATAGCCCTGAATTTCAAAAGATTTAGCAGAAGCCACAATCATGGTTTCAAACAAATCATCTGCACAATATTATAGGCTGAAAAGAGCAATTAGAAGCTCACAGAAAATATAAATTTAATGGAGACCATATCTACTGGTTAAGTAACCATGTATAAATATGGCTTCGCTGGAATCATTGATAACTTAACCTTCACAAAATTTTTCAGAGTGACAGCTAACTGCCCCTATTATTTATTTCAGAACTAGAATTCAAGTAAAAATTCATTCCAAGTGCAGAAATATTCTATGTTATTTTGACTTTGGTGGAAAGGGGGGGAGCCACAAAACAGGCAGGGCTGGCAAAGCTCAAGCCCAGCCTTACCTTTTATACTTCCAGCTCAGTGCTAGCCTTACCTCTCCATCCTCAGAGTTTATTTTATTTTTAAGTGTATTTTTTATTGGTTTCAGAGAAGAAGGGAGAGGGAGAGGGAGATAGGAACATCAATTATGAGAGAATATACTGATCGGGCTGCTTCATGCTCACCCCCCTATTGGGGATCGAGCTCAAAACCTGGGCATGTGCCCTGGCCAAGAACTCCTGGTTCATAGGTCAATAATCAACCACTGAACCACACCAGCGGCTCCATCTCATATTTTAAAAAAGTAAACAAAAGCCCTTGTTATATATAATTAGTCAATGGCCATTGACTTAGTAAGTGTGCTTTCAGTTCAAGTTATAATTCCAAGTATTGAAATTTTATTTTGTTTATTCTCAAACAAGTACCTTAGTCAGTAACCTTGCCCTTTCCTCTTTCTAAAAAAAAGAAAGAAGTATTTGGGGATTGGGGAGTGTAATAATGTAAGGGAAAAGGTAATTTCTTTATCCTCACCCCAGAATATATTCATTGATTTTATTTTTAATATATTTTTATTTATTTCAGAGAGTAATGGAAAGGGAGAAAGAGATAGAAACATCAATGATGAGAGAGACTTATTGATCAGCTGCCTCCTTCAAGCCCCACACTGGGGATCAAGCCTGCAACCCCAGGCATGTGCCTGTGACCAGAGTTGAACCCAGGGCCCTTCAGTCCGCGGGCCAATGCTCTAGCCACTGATCCAAACCAGGTAGGGCTGTTCATTGACTTTAGAGAGAAATGGAAGGAGATTGACTTGGGAATGGTGAATACAAAATACAGTGTACAGATGACTTGTAGAATTATGCATCTGAAACCTCTATAATTTTGTTAACCAGTGTCACCCCAATACATTCAATAAAAAGAGAAAAAGGAAAAAAAGTGATTGTTTAAACTAATATCTATTGTAACTATTTCTGTGCTTTGTATTAGTTCATTGTTTCTTTTCTCATCATTTTCTGATTTATCTGATTTTGACTTAATCTCCTCTCTTAGCATCTTGATTGTAATTTTCTCTCTCATTTTCAGGTAATTAACAATATACTTGTTAACCAATCTAAGTTCACCTTCAAATAACACCATACTGTTTCATCTGAATATTCTCAATCCCCATCCCCTATTTGTTATGGCATTGCTGTCATTCCTTTCACTTATTTATATTCTGTAATCATCCAATACATTGTTATTTTTTGTACTTCAAGAAATTGTGATCTTTAAGATTATTGTCTTTTTGCTATTATGTTAAATATCTTAGAAATAGTTCTTTTCGTTTTTTCTCCTTTAAATTTAAATTATTTATTGTTTAAAGTATTACATGAGTCTCCTTTTTCCCCCCATTGACCTCTCCCCCGCCATCCCCTTCCCCATGCACAAGTCCTGACTGTGTCCATTGCTTCTGCTCATATGCATGCATACAAGTCCTTTGAGGGATCTCTTACTCCTTCACCCCCTGCCTTCCCTCATAGGTTGGACAGTCTGTTCAATGCTTCTCTGTCTTTGTTTCTATTTTTGTTCATCAGTTTATGTTGTTCGTTATATCCCACAAATGAGTGAGATCATGTGATATTTATCCTTCTCTGACTGGCTTATTTTGCTTAGCATAATGCTCTCCAGTTCCATTCATGTTGTTACAAATGGTAAGAATTCCTTCTTTTTTTTATAGCCTTATAGAATTCCATATTTCTTGTATTTTGTTAAATTACAGGCTTGCAGTTTTTTTGAAAATTGGATTTTATATTTTTGCTATATGAAACACTAAAGTGGTTTAAAAGTAACTTTCTAAAAATGGTTTATTTAGAGAAATTTACTTTTACTTATATCATTTCCCTTCTTCTATCCCACCTCACCTCATAAAAAATCACTTTCAAAATTATATGCTATATTATTTTTAAAAGAATACATATTTATCTTATTGTTTTCTATAATGTACATAATTAGAGATGATATAAAATATATCTATAATGTAAATTTAACTTAACAACATATCCTAGAAATAAATCCACGATTAACATCTTTATTATTTATTTTTATAACAAATTAGTACTCCCTGATATGCTTGTATCTAGTTTATCCAACTAGTTAGCTATTATCGTATTGAAGTTGTGGATATTTTCCAACATTTGCTATAATAAGTAACAATATAACAATACACTTGTATATTGTGTTATTTTATATTTGTAAAACTGAAGCAAACTCCGCTCAATGAAGGCTGTAACCTTTTGAAAGCATGCACAATTATGAAGATTCCCATTTTCTATATCTTAGCCAACAGAGTATACTGTAAGCCTTTCTGATTTTTTCAACCTGATAAAATAGAAATTATATTATCAATATAATGTAGTTTTATGAGCTATTGTTGTTATCATTAGGTTAAACATAATTTCATGTTCATAAGAGCCGTTTTTCTTTGTTTCCACTATTCATTGCCTCTTGTAATTTTTTTTTATTCTGTCAACTTATGCTTTTTTCTATTTTCACCCCATTTTATGTATCAGGCATTTCAAGGCTTTATCTAGAATAGCGATAAAAATATTTTGCTCCAACTCTTCTTTTGTCTGTTGCCTTTTCTGAAATTCAGTTATTACTATTTTTATTTTTAGATTGTAGTATCTATGATTTTTCCCCCAATTATACTGAATTTTAAATAGCACAATGTTCAATGAGCACTCTGTAGCTATATTTTCTAGAGTCAGAGTGCAAAACTAGATATATCAATAATAGTCTCCTTATTGATTGCTATTTAGATGTTTTCATCTTTACTTAATATGGTGTCCATTTGAGCTGAGACAATATAGCGTGCTGGGAGTTTATTAAGAAGTGCTCTTGGGATCAATACTTATTGACAGAAATTGAAAGCCATAATGGGCAGGAGGAAACAATAGACTGTCATGCAGTGTCCCAGAGGCTTCCATCAGCAAACCTAAGGGAAGCACCGAAGCTGGATGGCCACTCAGAGTTGTCCCATTGAAGAGATTTATACTCCTGTATCCTCTTGTATCACTCGGTCTCTGGATATTGTTTGTTACCAGAAAAAAAAAAAACTTGTTATTTGGAGACCCAGCTCCCTTCATCAAAAACAATTTTCAGAGAGAGGAAGGGAAAGGGGAGAGAGGAAAGAGAGAGAGAGAGAGAGAGAGAGAGAGAGAGAGAGAGAGAGAGAGAGAGAGAGAGAGAGAGAGAGAGAGAGAGAGAGAGAGAGAGAGAGAATCCATGATGAGAGAGAGTCATCAACCGGCTACCTCCTGTATGTCTCCTATTGAGGATCAAGCCCACAACCCGGGCATGTTCCCTGAAGGGGCATCAAATTATGAACTCCTGGTTCATGAGTCTATGGTCAACCACGGAGCCACTCAGGCTGGCCTTCACTTTTTTTTTTAAGCAATTATAGGTTTACAGCAAAACTCAAGGTACAGAGATCTGCC
This sequence comes from Pipistrellus hanaki, assembly GCF_964339955.1. NCBI lineage: Eukaryota > Metazoa > Chordata > Mammalia > Chiroptera > Vespertilionidae > Pipistrellus > Pipistrellus hanaki. The sequence goes on along the minus strand of NC_140513.1, from coordinate 49,273,596 downwards.
GTATACCCACTACGCCCACATATGTTACAATCGATGAAACTACATTAATGCATCCTAATCACCCAAAGTCACTAGTGTACAGGTTTCCTCCAGGTGTTGTGCATTCTATAGGTTTAGACAAATGCTTCCCTCATAGTATTATGAGGAGTATTTTCACTTTTCTAAAAATCCTTTGTTCCACATATTCATTCCTCCTTCTCCTCCAACCCCTGGCAAACACTAATTTCTTTATTGTCCTTATAGTTTTGCCATTTCGGAATGCCATATAGTTGGAATCATATAGTATTTAATCTTTTCATATTGGTTTCCTTCACCTGGTAATATGCATTCAAGATTACTCCCAAGTTTTGCCAATTATGAATAAAGCTGCCATGAACACTCGTGTGAAGTTTTTATTTTTGGAGATATAAGTTTCCATATTCTTTGGTAGACAACAATGAATGTGTTTGCTGAATCATATGGTGAGAGGTAACTGTCGAACTGTCTCCCACAGTGGCTATACCATTTCGCATTCCCACCCGCAATGAATCAGGTCTTATTGCTTCACATTCTTGCCAGCATCGGGGGTTTTCAGTTCCTGGATTTTGGTCATCCTAATAGGTGTATAGTGCTATTTCATTATTGTTTTAATTATATTTACCTTATGATATATGCTGTGAAGGATCTTTTCATATGCATATTTGCCATCCAAATGTCTTTGATAAGGTATTGGTTGAATTCTTTGACCACTTTTAATCAGAGTGTTTTATTATTATTTATTTTCAAGTGCTCTTTATATATTTTTGTATAATACACTTTTATCAGATAGCTTTGAAATATGCTCTCCCATTTTGCACTTTTTATTATAATTCTTTTAATATTTTGTTTCACAAAACAAATTTTTCATTTTAATGAATTCAAGCTTTTCTGTTACTTCTTTTATGAACCAAGTCCTTTTATCTTCACTTATTCTCTAATGCTCTTCTTTATTGATATATGTGTCTTACTTCTATCATTTTCTTCGGTTCTAAAGAAATTTGTAAACAACATTTCCTGCAAGACAAGTCTACTTGCAACAAATTTCTTCAATTTTGTTTGTCTGATAAGTATTTATTTCAGCTTCACTTTTGAAGGATAATTTCACAAGGTACATAAATCAACACTAATTAATGATCCTCTTTATTAACACTTTACTTATCTTTACTCTCTTCTTGCTTGCATTTTTTTTTTGTGTGTGTGTGTGCACCAAAGTGAGCTATAATTATTTTTGTTTTTCTATAGATATGGTGTTTTATTTCCTATCTCTGTCTTATTTCAGGAATTAAACAGCATGTTTTTTTTGTTTCAATAGTTTGAAAATGGTATGCATGGGTGCCTCGGTGCAGTGCTTTGACATGTATCCTGCTTGATGTTCTCTGAGGTTTCTGGATCTTTTGTTAGGTAATGTTAATTTGAGGAAAATCTCAGTCAATATTGTTTTAAGTGTGTTTTGTTCTTTTCTTCTCCTAGTATTCTGGTTATGAGTATATTATACTCTTGTAGTTATTCCATTGTTCTTGAATATCCTGTTATATTTTTCAATCTGATTTATGTTTGTTTTTTAGTTTCAGAGGTTTCTATTATAAAATACTCTAGGCCAGGATTCTTCCCTCCGTTGTGTCCACCTTGCTAATAATCCCAGAAAAGGCATTCTTTATTTTTGTTACAGCTTTATAGTTTTTTTTTGAAGTCTAGCATTTCTGTTTGTTTCTTTCTTAGGATTTCCATTTTTCTGCTTACATAGCATCTACTTTATCCGGTAGAGCCTTTAGCTTATTAACTACAGTTGTTTTCAATTCCTGATCTGATCATTCTAACACCCCTGCCATGCCTGGTTTTATGTTTCCCTTGTTTCCTGAAACTGTGGTTTTGTTTGTTTTGTTTGCTTTCTGATATGCCTTGTGATTTTCTTTCTTGATAGCTGGACTGCGAAAAAGCACATGCTGTAAATAAGTCCTTAGTGATGTGGTGGCCACGTGACTTGCTGGGGGCTGGGAGGAGCTCAGTCTTCCTATGATGAGGCCTCGGTCTTTCTGTGAACCTGTGGCTCTGTGCTGTGAGCCACACACACAGGTGCTAGTCAGTGTTTCCCTTCTCGGGTTGGGCAGGATGGCTGCAGTAGGCTGGAATTGGGGAGCCACCAGGAGTTGGATATTTCTCTGCCTGGAGATCAATGAGGTGCTGAGAGTTAACCCCACCTGGTTACCATCTGGATAATTAGCTTCTTCTCCTGAAGGCCAACCTCATTAGAGGTATATAATGCACTGGTGCCTTTCACAGTAGTTCCCTTTAACCTCCCTAGGCTGGAAGCACGGGGGGATTTTTCACAGATACTCATTGTGAGACCCTCGTAAGAGCTCCAGAAGGGTGGAGGGTCCCTGACCAGCACTGGGTCTCCCTGAATTTTTACAGTAGACCAGTCTGAACCTCCAGCAGTTTGTCCCGTGCAATTGCGGTTTCCTGACCTTGAACTGGCTGTGAGGATGTTTGCTTCTCTGGTAAGCTGTGCCTCTGTCTGTCTGTCCATGTTTACAGACAGTGGTTTGCTCTGTGGCCTCTGTGGACTTGTTAGTTTCACTTTCTTCTTGTGAGAACAGCTTGTCAACTTCAAAGACCCCTGTTGGCTGCTTTGGGTTCGGGAACTTTTTAAAATTATTGAATTTTATACCCATGTGTATAAAGGTGGCAATGAGGGCCAAAGAGAACCAAAACTCAAACTTTTAATACTCTACTTATTCAACTTTTTGAATATATTTCACAGCTGCATCTACTTTGTGAGGTGGGAAATTATTTGAAAGGAATGGAAGATAGTTGTCATAACATCTTATTTTCTTTTATGTTGCAGATGTAACACATTAGTGTAAAAAGTTTGGAGTTTTGGAATTTCTGGGAAATGTTTATGCATTAAAATAATCGTACATGTGTGCGTGTGCCCCCCACACAGGAAAAAGAAGGGGGAAAAAGGCAGATTTGGTAGAGTTGTATACATTTTCAAAATATTATTTAAAGAGTGGGGGGAAAGCCTTTTCTTAGTACATCTGTTTCACATCTCTCTGGCCAGCTGGCCTCACTGGCCTCTGGCCCACCCAGAACTGCCCTCCAGGCTAACGTCTGGGGAGCAAGGAGCCAGGGGCCCCTGCCGGTAGCCACTCCATCCCCCCATGGGCAGGCACACCGCCTGTCTCTCTCCTATGCCCATGACTCCATCTCCTGCCTGTAGATTTACGCTGGGAAAAGACACTGCTCACGCCTCACTGACCTTTTGCATGCAACCCTCTCCTCTCCCCTCCCCTCTGGTCTCCATGCCTGGCCGGGAGCCTGTTTGCAAGTGAAGTAGCATCTCTGAGTTTTGTACATTCATCTCTGTAAAAGCCTTTGGTTTTTGTTGTTGTTGTTATTGTACAGAAACACAGATTCTCTGGACGCTCTCTAAGATTTACACCAAACCCTAGCTTTCAGTCTCTCATTCTGCCTGTGGCTCTGGTACTACTGCCTGATGTTTGTAAGAAAGCTTGCTAAAGTAGCAACAGAGTAGAATTGAACCGTTGAGTCAGAAATTGTGATTAAGTGCTTTGCACTTCTAATACCAGCTAAGATTTTTATTCAAATAGTGTAATGCAACAGAAGTACTGGAAAAAGTGTGTGCAGAATTGGGAGGACTATTGATTTCTCCCCTTTTTCTAATCTTATATACCAAGAGAGGGAATTTCTGTTAAGACTCTATCTTGTCAGTTCACCCACCCAAAGGAGATGTGTGTTTAAGCTGATTGATGGGAACGTTATCACCTTTTACTAATTTATTTCAAAGAAGGTTCCAGACTTCATTTTTTTATCACCTGTTTATTCAAATCTCTCTCTCTCTCTCTCTCTCTCTCTCTCTCTCTCTCTCTCTCTCTCTCTCGATATTAGGCAAAGTTAAATGTGTAAACTGCCCCATCTAACTGAATTCCATGTTTGTTTTTCAAAGTAAAGTTGATTTAGCAAAGACAGAAATAGAGCAATTTTAATGATTTAATTAAAAATGACACAAGTTACTGAGTTACTTCTTCTTTCTTTGTATTTCTATTGGAAGATAAATTGCATGCACACGGTCATCAGTGCTTATTGCTTGAGCACACATGTCTCCACTTCATTGTGATTGCCTGTAAGTGCCTAAAAGCCCATATGTCTTAAGATAAAGCTACAAATATTCCGGATTCTTGTAAATTCCTGAAGTGAGATTTCCTGTCTCACATTTATAATGGTCTCAAAGAGCACAGGTCACAGATGAGATGCTCCCAAGTCTTAAAGTAGATATACAGACCTAACAAAAAATCTTATCTGTTTTCATTCCAAATATTCATGATGGTATGTCATTGACATGAAAATGATTACTCACAAGTTTCTTTACCCAAGATGAATTTTGCAATTATAAATGATGAGCAAAATAGTTTATCAACCTAAGGTAACTTTAGATAGGAAAATTAAAAAAAAAAAAAAAGTCCAAAGTATTGTGATACTCAAGATGTTTTCTAAGATTTTTGTGTTCTGGGCCAGAACAAAAATGTGAGGAAGAAGTAAATGAGTATATGGTGTCTATTAGAGTGAACTACGTAAACAGGAGCTGGTGTCAGGTGACACCTCAAAAGTGTGAGGTAACTGTTCTATGTGTTGTGTTTTTTTTTATCCCCCAAATTAATGAAATTAGCTCTCACTTAGACTGAGAGGCCTGAGATGACAATTTTTAGTTTTGCTTGCTATCACATAAAATGTTATTCTGAAACATTCACACACAAAAAGGGAAAATGCATGGCTAAGATTAAACTGACTCAGAGGAAAGCCACTGAAATAAAGCCTGGCATGAGAAGATTTTTTGTTTGTTTGTTTTTTCTTCTTTCCTAATAGTATATCTTTATAGTGAAATTTGTATTAAAATGGTGAATGGTAACTCAATATTGACAACCAAGTGAAAAAAAAAAAAAAAAGAAGTGATTGTAAAATATTGATGGTCCCATAAAGCATAGTGAGGAAACTCTCTCCTGGTTTCAAGAATGTTTGAAATCTTTCTGTTAATTTCATCTCTGAAAGGTGGAAATCTATATAATAGAACAAAATGAACAGTTTCAAATGAGCCCGGGTTGAATATAATCTGAATAAATATAGTACACAAATACAGGATGGGGCAAATGTAGTTCTATAGTTATGAAGATGCAAAACACAGAAATATGTGTGTTTATTTGCTCTATGTATTTTTGTATTTATAAATTGAGATAAAAATCTAAACTCAAATTTGAAAAAAAAAATAGTAAGTTTTAAAAATTTGAAAATACCCTTTAGGAAAATTATATATATTACTGTATTTGCAAAATATTTATGGTTATGGTAGCTGAAATGTATCAAGTATATAAAATATTGCAAAGTGCCTGCATCTTTAATATTGTCCTACATTAATAATCTTATTTCAAACACTCATCTTTATCCAGTCAACACAAATATAATATTTATATATCTCTGATACATTGTTTTTGTCTGACGATTCATAAATTTATTGATGAATCTCTTTTATCAAATGTTACAATTTTAAGCACTATTCATTTTACACATTTTCTTTGTGACATATGAATTTATCTAAAAATGATTTTAACTCTTTTTAACAGCAAAACCTAAGGCTTTTAGACTTCATAACCAAAAGTTAAATTTATAAATCTGTAGTAGAATTTGTCTCCATCTTAAGATAATGATCTGGTTTTAGTCTCACATACGAACATTCTTTTAAATAATTTTTAGTTTTTGAAATAAACTGGGAACCAAGCCCACAACCCTGACTGGGAATTGAACAGTGACTTCTGCACAAGTGACACTCAACCATTGAACCACACTGGCTGGGCTTGCCAATATTTTTAAAATAAATTAAGGAAACCTATTTGCTAGTAGAATATAGATCAATTAAATCAGTGCTATTCTATTTGGTTCTATACTAATTCAATTAACAATATTCATGAATCTGAACTATTTACCAAAGGTAACTTTGGGGCAAAAACATCCGAAAAATTCTATTTGATTTGAATGATATGCTTAGTGGTTAGTAAGTAGATTTTTTGAAGGAGATACTGAATCAAAAATATTATAATTACCATTATCTTCAGAGAAGGTGAGCATGGGCATTTTGCACTAAGGAAACTGATATTAAGGATTGATATGAGTTACAGGAGATATATTTATAATCATTATCCAAGCCAATTGGATTAACTTTATCTTAAATATGATGGAAGAATAAATATCCTAGTGTGGATAAAGTATATTTCCTATAGTAACTAAGTATGTGGTGGTAATCTTAATTTAGGAGTAATAGCATAAGACGAGAGTCTGGCCCTATTCATTAATGGAGATTTGGAGAGAGAATTCAATATTTAAGAATCATGACACACATTTTCTTCTATATTCAAACTGTTTTGATTAGGAATGTTTTCAAATGTAAGCAGTAGAGTATTTGGCTCATAGTTGCTTAAGGAATTAGCATCTTCCCTCTATCTTTTATATGCTCACACATGAAAGTTATTTTAACTTTATAATCACTGTTACATAACTGTATAATCTTTTTAGAGCTCAGCTGTTTGGGGCTTTATTTAGTTTAAACTTTTTCTGTATGCTCATCATGAATGAGTTCATCTTTTTCTATAGTTAAACACACACACACACACACACACACACACACATTCAAACAAAAACAGTAGGAAGGCAGTCTTGAGGCAATTGAAACTCGAACAGTATTTTGTGGAAATAAACTGTTTTTTTCTGTTCTACCCTCCTTACTCTTTGGGCTCCTGCTCTTGGCCCCTTGATTACTACTAATAATTAGACATTGTATTTATTTTTAAGAAGGGAGTAGGTCACAAGGGTAATGAAGCAGAATTTGGGCCCGCTGAATCTATTTTTTGTTTTGTCTTGTTTCATCAGGGAAGCAAGATCTTTCTGAGATGCTTTGCAAGCAATGCCATCTGCTACTTTGTGATTCCGGGACTATTTGGAGGCAATTCTCTCAGAGTCTGATGCTTTGTATCTTTGCAGAGGCACTGCCGGTGTTTTGTTCTATGCTGGCTCTCAAAGTCTTTGTATGGTGCACCGCCTTGTCGCTCTGTTTCAGAGGGCAAGTTGCTCTGTGTCCAAAAAGTCAATATAACATGTTCTGGGATAAAGGGCAGGCATAATAGGTGCCTCCATTGTCAAAGTTTTGGGTTTCTAAGCTCAGAGTCCCCTTCTGTAAGGCATCAGGGTGTGTAGGGTTCAGCTGGTTCTTGCTGTATTGCCCGTGAGGACTGAGGTTTGGGGAATCTGTGGGTGACTCTGCCATGGCAGCCTCGCACCTTCCTATACAGACCACCCAGGCAAGACTTGGCAGCCGCTGATCTAAGTCTTGGCTGAAGACCCCGTGACCTCCTGGAAGATGAGATCATGAGACACTTGTGAAGAGCTATTATGAGGCCATTTTCCACTTGCTTCCCTATTCCCCCAGGAGGTTAGCATGACATTTTTTTTTTCATAGCCTTCGGTTTCTGGTGAGCTGTGAGGCTGCCTGAATGGGGTTCTTAGGGTACAGCTGTAGCCTCTTAAAACAGCTCAGCCAGCGGAAACCAGTTTGGCTCAGTGGATAGAGCATCAGCCTGCGGACTGAACGGTCCCGGTTCGATTCTGGTCAAGGACAAATACCTTGGTTGCGGGCACATCCCCAGTAGGGGGTGTGCAGGAGGCAGCTGATCAATGTTTCTCTCTCATCAATGTTTCTAACTCTCTGTCCCTCTCCCTTCTGTAAAAAAAAAAAAATTAATAAAAATATATTTTAAAAACATTTAAAATAGACCAGCCACACAGCATGACGTCAACACCTCAGCTACAGGGTCCCCCATACCTACATTGTGATGTCATGTCATCTTCCCCTCTTTGTTTCAGGGCTATCCTAAGGGACACATGACACAGAAGCAGGCACCTTTGCTTTTCTTGAATTTTGCTTCCTATCTATGTACTAAATAGTGTTAATTGTAAGAGGGCTTGCCCTTTCGTTACTGGGTTCATTTTTCAACCTTGCTTTCATAAGAATCAGCATAAGCAAGTGGTGATGAAACTGGCTACTGCTATTGCTGCGGGTCATGGCTGTGCATTGTCTTTGACCCACAGAGCCATCTCTTCTTCCAGCAACCAGGAAACTGGGACAGACACATTTGTGCTTGCAAGTAGCATGAAATGTCAGATCTTTCCGCGTTCGTGACACTGACACAGGCTAGAACTCGGTCAGATGTACGGTAACTCCAGCTGGATCCAAGCTGGGGAGAAGAGACTGTGTATACAGCTTGAGTCCCCAGCCAACAATATCTACCATATAAAACTAAACTCCTGAACACTAACACAAGATATTAACATAAAGCCCTCATTTACGTGCTTAAGTAACATGCTTAAGATGTAGAGTAAAATTGGTAACTCTCACCAGTTCCCTTGGCCAAGCTACTACGGTAGCTTTACTTCATCTCCATTCCTGACACTGCTTTGAGATAAAGAAACCCTGTTTAAATTACATCAATAGTTGACTGTTTCCAATAACCAGAATCTAGCAGGGATCAGGAAATACATTTCAAAAGCTCTTTGGGTTCTTTCCTCTTCGTGTAGGAAGTCTGTTGAAGTCAGGAGCACTTACACTGTTTTGAGACTTTAAGATACAGATGTTAAAAAAAAAAAGTTATTAGTTTAAAAAATGATCCTTTTAGGAGTTGAAAGTACTTCAGTGCTAATTATAACTTTTTAATGATGGTAAAGTGCCCTGGGAGATTTTAATGAAGAAGCTCGCACAACTACACTTCCACTGTGAATTGTCCTTTCCCATGCACAGTGTAAGGATGAAGAAAATACGTGTGAACACCCAAAGGGCAGAGCTAATTGTATAAAGTTCACTAAATGTTAACAGTTTTCCAGTGACCCGGGGGTCATGTAAGAGAATTACAGACACATGTTCTGAGAACTGTTTGGCAATAGTCGTTTTCTATAGTTAAAAAAGAAAAATGTAAGCGATGATATTGCTTGCTTCGCCTGTAATAGATGTTATTCAAGTCAAAAATACTGGGAAAATACACTATAATTTGTGCTTTTGTTAACGGGAATTAACTACTTGCTGCTAATTGACTTGCTGAAAAGTTTGTGATTTGTCAGCAATATACCTGGAAATTAAAATTGCTCACAAAAATCTTAAAAGCCGGGGTCATTGGCACTGCAATTTATGAGTTACCTAATTAGTAATAAAAATACCGTCCCCTGAAAACATTATGTCTGGACTGGAAAACTTTATTAGAATTACTTCATACAGTGGTTCATTTGTACTCATCTAACATTTTTTTCCAATTCTGTGTTTTCCTGTGGTTGCTACAGTTCAAGAGGCTAAGTGAGGCCACTTCTCTTCACTGTTGTCAGATGTGAGCGTCCATGGTGGATAGAAGAGTAATGCGTCCTTCCCCTTGAAATGAGAGCACGGCCTGTTATAAGGTAAGTTATCTCTTCCACATAATTAGAAGACTTGTCCAAATTAGGTACTTCATCTCCAGAACTGATCAGTTGAGGTAAGAAGTGTTTATTTTCTGCTTTATCTCACCATTGATACTGAAGATTACAGATGGGACTTTGGTTTTTTTTCCATACCCTTAGGAGATCCCAAGGAATTTCCCATGGGCCCTTTGCAGCTTTTTAATTTTAAATCTGTAAAATTATATGGGTATTATTTGGGAGAAAGGAGAATAAATTATAGATGAGTTAAATGGTTTTAATGACCAATATTTTCCATTTTCAAGTATTAATCCATCTGTAAACCCTGTCAGAGATTGAGGTGCAAAGTAAATAATAACATGACCAGTAAAATATCTGAAAGAAGTGATTTTATTACAAGCAAAGGCTCTTACTCTTGTTCTTCTAGAGCTTATAGATCATTTGTCCATTTTGCAATTCAAGCCAATAATTAGAAAACCTACAATAACAAGCTAATAATTATTAACATTTAATGAAGACTTAATTGCCAGGAACTTTTCTAAAGCCCATATCAATGATATTAAGAATTTGAGAAATGAACTGGATTTATGAATTGTGCAATCTGTGTATGATCATCATTTCATGTTTTATAGCTTATAGATTACTGGTTTGATTCTTGGCCAGGACTCATGCTCAGGTGGTGGGTTCAATCCTTGGTAGGGGGCATATAAGTGGCAGCTTATCAATGTCCGTTTTCACATTGATGTTTCTCTTTTCCCCCCATTCCTTCCCCTCTCTCTAAAAATCTATAAATATTTTTAAAAATTATCTCCAGGTAGCTCTCCATGGATATCATAGTATAATTATATCACTGAATTTGGGGTCAATGGTAGACATGATTTTTCATTAAAAAAATGTATCAATCCAATATAATAAAAACCAGGAAACAGTGCAATGATAATTACATGCTATTTAATTTCTCTGTCTTTTCTTTTTCATCTATTATTAATATTTTTAAAGAATAAGTATAAAGAAATTGTGGCCATTGGTGTAAATATCTATATCCTAGTATTATTATATTGATATGTAAAGGACTGTATATAGAAAATGCAGGCTGAGAAATTTTGAAAAAAGTAAAAAAACATTTTCAAAGTAAATGTGTTGGTAAGTCAATCCATTTTTAGAAATTTAAGTGGTGGATAAACATGGGATATAAAACTAAGAAATAAATCCATGAAATACGATGTTTAAGATGGAAACTTCCATGTTTACAGAAAGCTTCTCTTTGGTACCTCCTATACCGTAGTTGATGATGAATACCTTGGATGTCCACAAAATTATGTAAAATGTATACTTTCTTTTTCACTCCTGAGTCCATGGAATTAATGTACAAAGGGCATTTTCTGATTTTCCTTTTTACTTTTATTACTTTCTCACCAATCCCAAAAGATTTTTTTTTATTTGCTTGTCTGTTGGATTTGTTGGTATATATTTTGTTGTTTTTATAGTTATTCTTGGTAACTTTATTCAACCAATGTGTACTACAAAGTCAAAACTACTTTTCTAGGTTATATCCCAGAGTATTTAGGAACTTCTTGCTGTCCTGTTTAGGGTTTTAAAGTTTTTTACATTCATCAGAAAAGATAATTGACAACCAAATAATTTCTTTTTGGTAATATTTAACATTTATCAGATCATAAATCGCTACAATATTAATCTAAAAGTGTTTTTTCTTCTCAGCACTAGAAATGAATAAACAGAAGCAGAGATACAGAGACACAGCCTTATTATGTTTACATGACTAGGAAAAAAACAAAACCCTACTCTTTTAATCAGAATCACAAAGGGGAGAAAAGGTGGTTAACGTAATGTTGACCATATAGGTTTATTACTATTTTTGAATGGGCAGGTCTTGATAGACTCAAAGTAAAATATAGCTATGTTTAATTATTTTAAAATGTGCTCTCTCTGATTTTTTCTGCCACAACTCCTGAACATGTATCACAAGAATTAATATAATTAGGAAATATTTCTATTTACTGAAATATCCAGTCCGATATAATATGTAAACTCATTCTCATATTCAGTGCCAATACTTTACTACCATCTCTTCAACTTTAGCCTTTCTTTTGTGGTTCAGGAATCATCAGTGACAAAAAGAAGCTTGGTTCACTCCTCAACACTTCCTCTGTATTTCCTCTTCCCCCCTTGTTACTTCAGAGTCATTGCTAGGAGGGAGAAAAAAAGGTCCTAGAGCTGTCTTATCTACCTGGTGCTCTTTAAAAAAAAAAATACATTTTATTGATTTTTTACAGAGAGGAAGAGAGAGGGATGGAGAGTTAGAAACACTGATGAGAGAGAATCATCGATCAGCTGCCTCTTGCACACCCCTTACTGGGGATGTGCCCGCAACCTAGGTACATGCCCTTGACCGGAATCAAAACCCGGACCTTTCGGTCCCCAGGCTGATGCTCTATCCACTGAGCCAAACCAGTTTCAGCTACCTGGTGCTCTTTTAATGATCTCTTTGGGTGATATTTGCTGGCCATCATGCTTGCTGTTGTTGGCAGATATGCACATGGTTGTTTTCATACATATTTCTATTCGTTATACAGTGACACAGTCATGGGACGTGACCTCTCCCAGTGATCTTGTGGCACGCCCACCTTCCATTATGTAGTTGTCTGCTGCACAGAACTTACGGGTAAACCCTTCTAGTTTGGGGTTCTTCACAGATTGACTCAAGCCATTTATTCCCAGGGAGTTTGTTTCATAAAATGTCACACATCCTAACTGATGAAAGTGCAATTTATTCCAATGCCAAACAATCTCTTTATCCTGTGTTTGCAAGCTAGTGTAGATTGAATTTAGTCTTTATAGTTATTATTTGCTAAGCAAGACCCAGACTCTGTGCTCCCATGTGCCTCAATTTCCAGGTGTACCTACCTCTCTGTCCCCGACTTGGCAGAAAGAACTTTGCATATGCACATAAGATCCTGAAATGGGTAGATTACCCTGCATTTTCAAGGTAGGCCCGCTATAATTGCCAAGGTGTATATAAGCAGGAAGCAGGAGAGCAGAGAAAGAGGAGGGTGGATGGCAATGGAAGCTGAGATCAGAGCGATATGGGCAAGGGTAGCAAGCAGCCGCTAGAAGCTGAGGAAGGCCAAGAATGGATTTTCCTCTAGAGCAGGGGTCTTCAAACTACGGCCCGCGGGCCACATGCAGCCCCCAGGGGAGTCTGATCCTGCCCGCCAGGTTTTTTGGGCAGTGAGCGCAGCCAAGGTGTTACAGTAGGAATTAGTAGTTCATATATTGATAGTCCGGCCCTCCAGCTCTCTGAGGGACCGTGATCTGGGCCCCACTTTAAAAAGTTTGAGGACCCCTGCTCTAGAGCCTTCAGAAGGAATGATGTTCTAGCAAAAGTATAATGTTGGTCCTTTTTATATTTCTGGACTCCAGGACTATATAAGATAGTAAATGTGTGTTCCTATAAGCCACACATTTGTGGTAATTTGTTCCAGCAGTAATAGTTAACAAAAACACCTTGCTGTACTCAAGAAGTTAAATGAAGTTGGTTCTATAATTTTAACCCAGCAATTTCATAACTCCAGACCCAAGTAAGTGCCTGTCTTTCCTTCTTGAACACAATCTCTCCAGGTACTGTTTGGGGAGTAGAGGAGAACAGTCACAGTAATCACGTAAAATCTATCACTGACCCTCCCTATGAGTTTCTGATTTCGCTCCAACACCTTGACAGAGTGATAAAGTCGAAGGTTCTGGTTCCATCTGTTCCATCCCTTTGTAGTTCCTGCACAGATATGTGTCATATATCTCAATTCCAGAAGGTGTGTAAGTCAGGCTCCCAGCAGCAAATAAATGGCACACTTGATGTTTTTCAAGAAGTGTTCACCAATAGGACATTGATAAAAAGTGAAGAGAATCACAAAGGATGGGATAGGGCCCTGTGGGGCTCTGACAGCCTTAAAGAGGAAGAAGCATTTAATAGGAACCTGAGAAAACAGTGAATAGTGAGTCTGCCTTGAGTGGGTTGCAACCTTCCCGTGAGGGTTGCAGTGACTCTGAGGTGAACCACATACCTTTCTCTCTTAAGCTTTCTGTATCTGCTAGTGTCCCCAGTTGGTTAAAACCACACAGGAGCCAGAGGGCAAGAGAATCCAATGTGTTTCATTTAGGGCAGAAAGATGAAGTTGGAGAGTAATCCATTTTGGAGAGTAATCCATTTTTTTTAATCCTCACCTGAGGACATGTGTATTGATTTGGGGATGTGGAGGGGGGCACGAGGAGAGAGAAGAAAGAAAGAAACATTGCTTGGTTGCCTCCTGTACACTCCTTAATCAGGAATCTAACCAACAGCCCAGGTTTATGCCCTGATCAGGAGTGGAACCCGTGCTGGCCAGAGCACGGAGAATAATCTTGATGAGCAAATGAGCTCTCACATGGTGGTGTCCTTTTAAACATTTTTTTCCTAAATTTTAGAGCTTCATCTAAAATTCTGGAGAGCAGGAAAAACAATTAAGTGACATGCAACACATAATTACACAAAATGAGAAATATAATAGAAATAGAAATGAGTCACTAAGGAAACATGGAGAGGGACATTTCACTCCACTTGGAGACTCAAGGTTAAGTATTTTTAAAATAGAAAAACATAGTCATTTGCAGTGATTTTAAGAGATAATGGGTCGTGAGAAGGGGATCATTGCAGTGTTTATATTAGGTCTCATAACTGAAACAGAAAACTGAAGTTTGAAAGCTAGCTGGACTTTGTATTTCATTCCTGATGTTTCTGGCCCCAAATAAGATTATCCTTTAAAAAAAAAATTACCTTCTTTAAAAGAGAGTTTGACTCCATTTTTTATATTTACATGCTGACAACCTTTAGGCCTCAATTTTCCCCTCTCCTCCTTCCATTTTTCTTTCTTTTTTTTTATTTTTCTTTTTAATCATTTTTTCCCCACCTATCCCACACCCTCTCCCCTTTAGAAATCTGTCAGCTTGTTCTCTCTGCATATGGGTCTGTTTCTGTTTTATTTTGCTCATCAGTGTGTGTTAGCGTATGTTACTTTGGATTTTACATATAAGTGAAATTATACAGTATTTGTCTTTTCTCTATATTACTTCACGTAGCACAGTACTCTCTAAGACCATCTATGTTGACACAAGTGACAAGATTGCAATCTTTTATTGCTGAGTAATAATCACTTTATACCACATTGTCTTGATCTATTAATCAGTTGGTGGATACATAGGTTGCTTCCATATCTTAGCCATTATAAATAATACTTTCTTTTTTTCTTTATTGATTAAGGTATTACGTATGTGTGTTTATCCTCCCATTGCCCCCCAACTTCCTACTCATGCCCTCACCCCCCTGTTGTCTGTGTCCACTGGTTAGGCTTATATGCATGCACACAAGTCCTTTGATCTCTCCCCCCTAACCCTCCCCCTCCCCTACTTTCACTCTGAGGTTTGACAGTCTGATCGAAGCTTCTCTGTCTCTGGATCTGTTTTTGCTTATCCGTTTATGTTGTTCATTATATTCCACTGTAATGAAATAGGGGTGCTTATATCTTTTTGAATGAATATTTTTATTTTCTTTGAATAAATACTCAGAAGTGGTATTCTTGGGTCCTGTGGCCGCTCTATTTTTTATGTTTTTAGGACTCTGTATTGTTTTCTACAATGGCTGCCCCAGTTTACAATCCCACCGACAGTGCACAAGAGGATTACCTTTTCTCCATATACTCTCCAGCACTTATCATTTGTAGATTTATTGATGATAACCATTCTGACAGGTGTGAGGGGATACCGAATTCTGGTTTTAATTTGCATTTCCCTGCTGATTAGTGATGCTGACCATCTTTTCATATGTCTGTTGGCTTTCTGCATGTCCTCTTTGGAGAAATGTATTCCAGTCTTCTACCCATTTTTTAGATCCCATTATGTTTGGGTTTTTTTTGGTCTTGCTTTGTGCTGTTTTGTTTGGTTCCTTACATTGGGGATTAGCTGTCTGAGTTCCTTATACATTGGGGATTAACCCCTTGTCAGATGTATCATTGGCAAACGTCTTCTTCCTCTCAGTAGGTTGTCTTTACTTTTTGTTGGT
Source organism: Pipistrellus hanaki (assembly GCF_964339955.1). NCBI lineage: Eukaryota > Metazoa > Chordata > Mammalia > Chiroptera > Vespertilionidae > Pipistrellus > Pipistrellus hanaki. The sequence continues at coordinate 49,257,968 of NC_140513.1, read as the reverse complement.
GGTTTTCTTTGCTGTGCAGAACCCCCTTCCCCTCTGGGCTCACATTTTGAGGAGGAAATAACAAGGCCTGCTTGCTGCCCCTCCCCCCTTATCATTGGGGAGGAAGGTCATACCATGGAAACTTCAGCCCAGGAACCCCTCACCCTGCTCCACTGCCCACCCACAGTCAGAACCAAAGCTCTTCCCCAAGCTGTAAAGACAGGCTTGGGTGGAGACCCTCCTCTGCTCAGAAACCCTCACTAGAGAAGAATCATACGTGGTGTCATAGGTCTGGGCACCCAGATTCATGACGGGTGAGGAAAGGGCTCCTCTTGTGTTCCGGGAACAATAAAATAAACTCACATTCAGCAAAACCTAGTTCAGAGAAAGCTTGACTTAAAACCTTTCCTTTAAAAAGATGACACGTTTTAAGCAAATATGCCTTAATCAAAGAAAATAATTAAGGAATAATCGGGCCTTTGTTATTTGTCTGTGGGGTGTAAAAGGAGACTGAAAGAGATTCCTGAACCATTGCACTGGGAATTGAGATGATAATTCCACGCGTCCAAATATCAAATGCTTAACCGGCCTTCTAGATCAGGGAGCGTGCCCTCACACCAGGCTGTCCCCATCCATTTGCCCCCCAGCCCTTGCTTGTTCTAATACAGTGTCAGAAATGTTGTCTATTTTTTAGCTTATTTTCAGTGCATTGGTTAATAATTCAGACTTCTTTGTTAAGGATGCCCAAACTCTGTCTGCTAATTGCTCACTTGTTTTAGGATAAGGTCAGGCTCATTATAAAAGCAAACTTGATTCCTAAAAGATATGCTGAAACATGGGTAAGGAGTCAAGGAAAGGGGTTAGGATGTTAATATTTGTGGACCTCTCTCTCTCTCAGACTAAAATGACCCAGCTATTTTCCAGTTACAAAGTTAATCACAATGTTTTTCTTCCTCTCAGTGGGAGCAATCCTGGGCCACCTGCTTCCAACGCTGACCCCTTCCCTATCCTTCACCCTTACCTCCAGGTTCTTCTCTCAGGGCCTTGTATGTTTGCTTCTGCTGACAAGTACCGGTACACTCTTTATACTTCAGCAGTCTGAAAGTTTGAGGGGAAATATGGTGCTTTGAACCTCTTGTATTCAGCTCTACTGTGAAATGACTGCCTTAGGTACTAAGTTTCTTTTCAGACCAATGAAAGTCATTTACTCATTTTCTCTTGTTCATCACTGTTCTGTATTTTCTTTTTTAACATGGAAACAATAGTCTTCCTTGATCTACCTCAGTCAACTCTTAGGTAGTTTCACTAATCAATATTGTTGTAGTATTTTGGAGCCTTTAAAGGTGCTATAGTATTGGTGTTGATGTTTTTATGTTTTTTAAAAAATGAACACAATTCATTTTTTAATCCCTAGACAATATATCTGGTATTATAACTTAAATTACTGCCATTTTCCCCATTGTGTCTATGTTAGTTCTCATCACTGGCAAGCAAGGAGACCTAGTAAAGCTTCTGAGTGTCTTATTCATGTTAGAAAATGAGCAGCCTGCTTAAGACCACTACTGAAAATCTCTCATAAATTCCATTCCCCTACCTGTAGTTCAAAGGCATAAATAGGATTTAAAAAAATGTGTTCCATGAAAGCTGAAGAAAGACAATTAAATTATGAGGAAAGTTAGCTCTATCTAAGAAGCACAGATTATGTACAGAAGAATATGTAATGTGTTCACATAAACTATTTATGAATGATGGGAAAACACTTCGTTGAATTTTTGTTCAGTAGGATGAGTAAATAGAGAATTAAAATAATCTGTTTATATTGAATTAGTATAAGGGGGAACTATTCTAAAAAATAAATAGAAGCTTTTTTAAATAGTTCTAATATAAATCCCCAGGATTTAGGTACTTGTATTTTATTACTGTTTTACTGCAATCCTATATAATAAAAGCCTAATATGCTGTGTCCAGCTGTTCAACAAATCAAAGTGTAATATGCTAATGATATGCTAAGACCACTCAACTGCTTGCTATGATGTGCACTGACCACCAGGGGGCAGACACTAGTAGGTTAGCTTGCTGCTGGAGTCTGGCCAATTAGGATGGAGCAAGATGGGCTAGACATGCTCTGGAGTCCTCCTGCAGTGCTTCCTGGGCTAGCCAACTTCTCACATACTTCCCCAGCCCCAACTGTACATGGGTGGGGGTCTCTTGGCCTGGCCTGGACCCTCTTTCAATCCAGAACCCCTTGAGGGATGTTGGAGAGCCCTTTTCAGCCCCAACAGCTTAATGACTGGTTGCTATGACATGCACTGACCAACAGGGGGCAGAAGCTCAGCACAGGAGCTGTCCCCTGGTGATCAGTGCACTCCCACAGGGGGAGCACTGCTCAGCCAGAAGCCAGGCTCCTGGCTGGCCAGAGTGCAGCAGCGGCAGTGGGAGCCTCTCCTGCATCCATGGCAGCACTGGGGATGTCCCAGACTATGAGAGGGCACAGGTCGGGCTGAGGGACTTCCAGGTTGGGCTGAGGGACTTCCTGCCAAGTGCATGAATTTTGCACATTGGGCCTCTAGTGTATAATAATTTTAAAAAACAACACTAAACTTTTTCTGTTTTAAAAATGAAAATAAAACCCTGCCTGAGTGGAGCATCATCCTGAGCACCAAAAGGTTGTGAGTTTAATTCTTGGTCAGAGACCTCACCTAGGTTGCAGGTTCAACACCCAGTTGGAGTGTATGCAGGAGGTAACCGATGGATGTTTCTCTCTCACATCCATATTTTTCTATCTCTCTATCTTCCCTTGTCTCTGAAATCAATAAAAAAAAACCTATCCTTTAGTGAGGAATAAAAAAATTTTTTTTGAAGTAAATAAAAATACTTCAGAAATTTACAAATTTCCCTCAGGTAACTAGAGATATCTTAGTGGGTTGCAATAAAATTTGACAAAATACCTTGTAAAACACTAACAATGCAATAATAAAACTATTTCTCTTTCTACTTTTTTTCAAATATTTTTTTCAAGACAATGGGCTTGTTTTGGTTTTCTTTTTCAGACCCACTTATTGGTGCTGAGGAAACAATTCTGAATGTGGCATTTACAGACAGTGGCATAGAGAGAGTATGATGTCAGAAACTTAATAATTCAGCAGAGCAGAAAACAATCCATTAATTTTCACAGAGAAAAGGCAAAACAGCAACAGACTGTAGTGAGGGGAGTTTTTCTTGTAGGAAGCTATTAGAAATCCATTTCTTAGTGATGAACCTTTTCTGATTCACTGACAATCTTTCAAAATTAATCTGATAACATATCTGTCAAGCTTTTTAGAATAAAAAATACTATTATGTGATGGGAAAGGAGAATCACCTATAGCATTATAGTTCTTAGGATATTGTGCATGTGTGTATATATGAATATATGGAATTTTATCTTATTAATGCAGGCTATAAACTCAATGTGGTTCCTTTGCTTTTGTTTTATGGTCTTTATTATGAAACTGCCTTGTGCTAGGATGAATGCCTCATATATTTGGGCAGTTAAATAGATGGCCTACTTCATCTTGACCTTTGGAGAGTCTATATTAAGTTGGGGGCTCATTTCATTGCTTTTGCCATTTACAACTCTGTCTACCAATGGCAAGGGTGTTTCAAATGTTTCCTAATCAAGCATGTACCTTTATTGAAGGTCAGAGTAGTAAAATGCTATCTATCAGAGATTAAAAATATGATTCATTTCTCTCAGGTAAGAAAGTCTAATTAAAAAGGTACTGCATTCGTTCTCTTGAGTCAAGTTGGCCATGAAGCCCAGCCACCTTGGGTCAGTGGTTGAATATCATCAAACTGGGAACCAGGAAGCCAAGGTTTGATTCCAGGTCAGGGCACATGACTGGGTTGTTAGCTGGATCCCCTGGCAGAGAGGAAGAGTGGGGGCGTGCAGAAGGCAGCAAATCATTGATTCTCTCTCATCATTGATGTTTCTATAATGCCAGATGTCGGGTAACATTTAACTCTGGGGGTCTTGATCTGGCATCTAGATGGGTTCTGGAATCTGGAGAAGGGCTGTGCATAGATTAAGAGTCCAGAGACAAAGATCATTTTGAAAGGCATTGGGGATCAGAGGAGCCTAGCTAAAGGAGATAAGTTCTCCCTGTCTCAAGACCCTTTGCTTTTTGTTAACACTAATTGTCCAAAGGCAAGGTGGAGATAAACACTTCAAAGGGTAGAGCTTCATACAGAAGCATTGCCAGATAGGGGAATAGCCTATAGCTGTTCAGGTGTTTGGTCAGTAGGAGGCAATAACATGTAGATTAAGATGCCCTGAGCTGTCTGGCAGCAAACAATCAATTTAATGCATCCTTATCAGGGTTTGGAGAAATGCCCTTAGACATTCCCAGCAGGCAATAACATATCTGACTCAGCTTTTGTTGAGTCCCCAAGTTCCATCAACCTTTTGATGAAACTCTTGCAATTATGGCATGCTAGAATTGGATTCCGGCATTTCTATCTCTCCCTTCCTCTCTAAAATCAACAAAAAACATATTTTTTTAAAAAAACTTGGCCATGAGTATGACAGCACTACTCATGTGCTTATAAAGCAACCTTTGTTGTCAATACAATTTGTGTTAATATTTTGTACATTGTAAAATAGATTTTCCTTTAAGATTGTTCTTTAGTCTTAACTGAATTGCTAAGTAACCAAAACCCAAAGAGCGTATGCTATTTTGTGGGTCAACTCAAAAGCTCATTTTCCCAAAAGAATATGGGTAATATTCTACCATTCAACACAATTCCACAAAATAATAATAACAACAAAATCTGAACAACTTATATGCTGGAAGAAAAACAAACAAACAAACAAACAAACCCAAGTCCCCAGATCTGTCAGGAGGTTGATCAAAACATGATCTTAGAAAATATGTTAAAAAAACAACAACACATATACAAGGCTTAATGTAACAGATGCTAAACATAAGAGATTTTGCTGTGCAAGCATGAAGGAAATAATAGATCTATTTAGTTAGTTACATTAAATGAACCTCATTTTTCTCATTTAAGATTATATTTTGATCATTATATAGATGGTATATAAATCTGCCACATTTTAAACCACTCATACAATTTATTTAGCCTCACCCATACTGATGAATATATATATTTTCACACATTTGCTCTGATGTGCCTGTATTTGTGTAAGACAAATTTCCAGTAGACTTGATATATCAAAATCTAATTACAAAAATTTGTAAACCATCACCAAAAGTTTTCTGCCAATGATTTTGCAACAAGTTAGGTTTTTACTGATTATTAAATGACTATTTCTAACTCTTTTGGCCATAATGCCTACTCTTATCTATTTGATTTTTACCCTTCTTAGGAGAAAGTTGTTAGCCCATCATTAATATACATACACACATACACGTGAAAACTTACATCCACTATTGTGCATTGTATAAAAGAAATTTGTGATCCAGTGGAAAACTTTATGTACTTTAAAGGACACCCTTCAAGGTTATCAGATTCCAGTCCTTTTCATTATTTTTGAGCTCTTGTGGAACTTCCAATTTTTTTGTTTTGGATATTTGAGAGATTAGTAAAATATCTCTTATCTATTAATAATTTAATTGACTTGATACTCAAAAATTAATCTTTATAGTAATTTATCTCAATAATTTTATCCCACATCATTTTTTCTTTTGATTTTTTTCTTTGAACCAATTATAACACCTGTCTAGTTCCATTGTATCATTGAGTAAAATAAATTATCATGATTCATTTTTATATCTTAATGTGAGTCATGATTTTAGCTTCTTAGGAAAATTGTTTTAACAATAAGTGTGTGTGTGTGTGTGTGTGTGCGTGTGTGTGCGTGTGTGTGTGTGTGCGCGCGGGCGCGCTATGTTCCATATAGCATAGTATGTATATTTGTGTATCATATATCTTATATCTATTTATATAATTAGACATATTTAATGTTTTCTGTCTAAGGGACATTGCACTGGATGTTGTTTAAACAGACAGTCAAGACTTTATTCAACATTATTGCAGTATGGATCAAAACTAGTACAATAGGACACAGCAACTAAACTCCATTAAGAACAGTGGCTTTTTTATTTAAGTTATTAGATATGTGTCCTCATCGTCCCCATTAGCCCCTCCATCCCCCCCCCCCTCATTGCCCTCACCCATGTCCATTGGTTAGGCTTATATGCATGCATACAAGTCCTTTGATTGATCTCTTCCCCTTTTCCCCACCACTCCCTACCTTCCCTCTGAGGTTTGATGATCTGATTGATGTTTCTCTGTCTCTGGATCTGTTTTTGTTCATCAGTTTATGTTGTTTGTTATATTCCACAAATGAGTGAGATCATGTGATACTTTTCTCTGACTAGCTTATTTCGCTTAGCATAATGCTCTCCAGTTCCATCTGCTAATGGGAGGAGTCCCTTCCTTTTTATAGCAACATAGTATTCCATTGTGTAGGTGTACCAAAGTTTTCTAATCCACTCATCTGCTGGTGGGCACTTAGGCTGTTTCCAAATCTTAGTTATGGTGAATTGTGCTGCTATGAACATAGGGGTGCATATAACCTTTCTAACTGGTGTTTCTAGATTCTTGGGATATATTCCTAGAAATTGGATGACTGGGTCAAGTGGGAGTTCCATTTTTAATTTATTTAGGAAACTCCACATTGTTCTCCACAGTGGCTGCACCAGTCTGCATTCCCACCAGCAGTGCACGAAGGTTCCTTTTTCTTAGAATCCTCACCAGCACTTGACCTTGTTGATTTGTTGATGATAGCCATTCTGACAGGTGTGACATGGTACCCCATTGTCGTTTTGATTTGCATCTCTCAGATGATTAGTGACTTTTAACATGTTTCATATGTCTCTTGGCCTTCCTTCTGTCATATTTTGAAAATATTCTATTTAGGTCCATTGCCCATTTTTTTATTGGGTAGTTTGTCTTCCTTTTATTAAGTTGTATGAGTTCTCTGTACATGGTGGAGATTAAACCCTTATTGGTGATAACATTGGCAAATATGTTCTCCCATTCAGTGGGCTTTCTTATTGTTTTGTTGATGGTTTCTTTTGCTGTGAAAAAGCTTTTTATTTTAATGTAGTCCCATTTGTTTATTTTCTCTTTAGTTTCCATTGCCCTAGGAGCGGTATCATTGAAGAAAATGCTTTGGAATATGTCTGAGATTTTGCTGCCTGTTTTTTCTTCTATCCTTTTTCAGTGTTCTATAGCTTTTGGAATATAGGTCTTTTACCTTCTTAGTTAGGGTATATTAATTTTTTGGTGCCATAATAAATGGGATTGTTTTTTAGTCTCTTTCTACAAATTTATTATTGGTGTATAGAAATGCCATAGGTTCCTTGGCATTAATTTTATATCCTGCTACATTGCCAAATTTATTTAGTAAGTGTAATAGTTTTTTTATGGAGTCTTTAGGGTTTTCTATGTACAGTATCATGTCATCTGTGAATAAGGATAGTTTTACTTCATTTTTCCCAATTTTGATGCCTTTTATTTCTTCTTGTCTGATCGCAATGGCTGGTACTTCCAGTACTATGTTGAACACAAGTGGTGAGAGTGGGCATCCCTGTCTTGTTTTTGTTCTTAGGGAAAATGGTTTGGAAACAGCCTAAGTGCACATCAGAAGATGAGTGTATTAAAAAACTGTGATACAGCTACAAAATGGAATACTATGCTGTGGTTAAAAAAAAAGGAATTCTTACCATTTACAACAGCATGGATGGAACTAGATAGCATTATGCTAAGTGTGATAAGCTAGTAAGAGAAGGATAAATATTACATGATATCACTCATTTTTGGAAAATAATGAACAATAAACTGATTATGAAAACAAACAAACAAACAAACAAAAAACACAACAGCAACATAGATGCAGAGACAGAGAAATATCAATCATACCGTCAAACCTCAGAGGGAAGGCAGGGGAGGGTTGGGGTAAGGGGAAGAGATCAACCAAGGGACTTGTATACATGCATATAAGCCTAACCAATGGACACAGACAACAGAGGGGTGAGGGCATGAGTGGGGGAATGGGGGAAATAGAGGGATAAGGACACATATATAATACCTTTTTCAATAAAGAAATTTAAAAAAATAAATAAACTCCATTGAATCAAAAGATGAGAGTGTTCCTAAGTGCTGGGTGAGATAGGATAAAGATACTCCAGGATGGAGAGTACAGGGGAGTTTGGGCTATGTGATTAAGACTCTCTGTGTTTGCTAATTTGTGCTTATTAAAGTTAGGCACCTACCCTCCCACAGAGACTGGGGAATAGATACCCATTTTTGTTGCATTTTTAATTTTTATTTTTCAATTATATTTATTTTCAATGTTTTTATTTTATTGGTTTCAGGTATACAACATAGTTGTTACACATTGATACACTTCACAGTGTTTCCCCATATGTCATGGACCCTCCTGGCTCCATACATAGTTATCATAATGTTATTGACTATATTTCCTATGCTGTAATTTACATCCCTGTGACTATTTTGTAACTACTAATTTGTACTTCTTAATCCTTTCACCTAGTCCCCCGACCCTCCTACCCTGTGGCAACCTTCAGTCAGCTCTCTGGATCTATGAGTTTGTTTTAATTATTTAAATTTATTTTGTCCTTTAGATTCCACATATACATCAAATCAAATAGTATTTGCCTTTCTCTGACTGACTTACTGCGCTTAGCATAATCCCTCTAGGTCCACCCATTTTGTCTCAAAGGGGAAGATAATTCCTTTTTTTATATATAATATGTTTCATTGATTTTTTTACAGAGAGGAAGGGAGAGTTGGAGAGAGAGAGAGTTAGAAACATGGATGAGAAACATCAATCAGCTGCTTCTTGCACATCCCTCACCGAGGAAGTGCCTGCAACCAAGGTACATGCCCCTGGCTGGAATCAAACCCAGGACCCTTCAGTCCACAGATAGACACTCCATCCACTGAGCCAAACCGATTTCAGCAAGATATTCTTTTTTTATGGTCAAGTAGTGCTCCATTGTATAGATGTACCACAACTTTTAAACCACCTGTTTATTGATGGGCATTTGTATTGCTTCCATATCTTGGTTATTGTAAATAATGCTGCAATATATATAGTTGCGCATATATTCTTTCAAATTTGTGTTTTGGGGTTTCTTTGGTAAATACCAATATAAGTGGAATTACTGGTTCCTAAAATAGTTCAATTTTTAATTTTTTGAGGACCCTCCATATGGTTTTTCATAGAGACTGCACCCATCTGCATTCTCACCAATAGTGCATGAGGGGTACCCTTTTCTCACTTCATTGAATTTCTAAGTAACACAAACTGAGGGGCATTATGCTTTAATGTGAATAAAGTCGCATTTTTGCCAACACTTGACATTTGTGGATTTATTGATGACTAGAGGCCCAGTGCATGGATTCATGCACCGGTGGGGTCCCTCATCCTGGCCAGTGCCCTCTCACAATCCAGGACTCCTTGGGGGTTGTTGGAGACCAATAGCCCCTTTCCCTCTGACTATCACCAGACTCAGAGCTGACATAGGGGAGGGGAAACTGAGTAAAGAAAGTGAAGGGATTAAGCAAAAAAGAAAAAAAGAATAAGTCTTTCCTCCTTTTTTTGAGTTTATTTTTTGTATATTGTGCAAGAAGGTGGTCGAGTTTCATTTAATTTGGCATGAATCTCTCCAGTTTCCCTAGCACCATTTATTGATTACTGTCATCTTGTTGTATAATGTTGCCTCCTTTGTCAAGTATTAATTGGCCATGTAGGTGTGGGTTCATTTCTGGGCTCTCTATTCATTGAGCTCTATGTCTGTTTTTATGCCAGTACCACGCTGACTTGATTACCATGGAGTTGGTTCGTATAATATCTCCAACTTGGTTCTTCTTTCTCGAGATGGCTGAGGCTATTTGGGGTGATGGAGACCTTTACATGATTATATTTTATAGGAATGATTCTCATGTTCTTGAGAAATATATTTCTTGGATGTGAAACTGGCAAGAGAGTGGAAGAAAATTTATATCTTAAAGGGGCAGGGAAAGAATATGAATTTGGTATGGATTTTTCTTCTTCTGCAAAAAAATTCCTGGAATTTTTATAGGAATTTCATTGCATATGTAGATTGCTTAGACTAGTTTTGACATCTTAACAATATTAAGTCTTCCAATTAATGAACATGTGAAGGCTTCTATTGATGTCTCTAATTTCTTTCATTATTGTTCTGAAGTTTTTGTTTTACAAGTCTTTCTCCACTCCAGTTAATTCCTAAGTATTTTTTGATGCTGTTGTAAAGGAATTAATAAGGGTATTTAATTCATGTTTAGGATAGATTTTTCACAATGACAAGCTTATAGAAATTTTGTCATACTCGGGTATCATGGAGTAAGCAGTAAAGCTGGAAGTATTCTTGAGCTCTTCTATTTTTAAGTCCAGTTCATTTTCTGTTACATTGTAACACTAGAGGCTGCAATATTATTAATTTTATATAGAGGAAAGAGGTAGTTAAAATATTAATCATTTAGAATCAGAAAGACACTAATTTTTTTTGAAGTGTTCCAAAATTCTGTCATCTTGTTCCAAAAATCTTTATGAATTTGATTATCCTACCAAGTCAATTGTAGAATCAGAGTTCAAATGGGATAAATCAGTGTTTTTCAACCTTTTTTGGGCAAAGGCACACTTGTTTCATGAAAAAAATCACGAGGCACACCACCATTAGAAAATGTTAAAAAATTTAACTCTGTGCCTATATTGACTATATATAAAGTAATTCTCTTGAATAGGAATCAAATAAACACAAAGAAAGCATTTTATCATTACTTTTTTATGAAATATTAAGTAAACAAAATAGTGAAAAATTATAAAATTCTTGTCTTGTCTGCACCTACGGCACACCAGGCAACATCTCGCGGCACAACAGCGGTTGAAAAATGCTGGGATAAATGACCTAGCCAAGTTCTTAGGTACTGTGGAACCGGTATATATATAAAAGCTTATGTAATGCATTCTGTGTATAGTAGATGCTGCTATAGTTCACTTGGAACTGTGGTGTAGCATCTGAACATGGAAACAGCATTTGAAAGCTAAACCAAGATTTTTAAAGATGAGATAATTATATTTTCATTGAGAACACCAAAGTTTTCTGAATGGTACAGTCAGGTATTACATTTCTGGTTTAAGAGTTTTTAAATTACAGTTGGAATACAAATAATTAAAGCTACTGCAAATTTACCACAATATTATTATTATTATTGATTTTGTTTTTCTCAATTCTCAAATTAATAATATACAGCATACTGTACCATTTCAGAAGTAAAACTTTATAACCTTCCAGAAACTGTTAGTGACTAATGACGTGTTTTAACAGTAATTTATCCTTTTTATAAAAAATACATGTGATGTTATTTGTCATCTATAAAGTATATCTTGACATGGATCAGATGCCATATCTGCAATTGTTTGGCAACAGTTTTCCTTATTAAAGCTGGTTGGAAATTAAATTATAAATATTGGCATGGCAGTATGAATCAAGAACCTGCATAAAATCCATAGACTCTGAGTAATACATTTTAAAAATAAAAATAAATGTAGGAATAATGGAATAAATGATTATAGGAAATGGGCTAACTTTTTTATGATAGCATGAGGTGAAATTCAATTTGAAATAGACCAGTGGTCAGCAAACTCATTAGTCAACAGAGCCAAATATCAGCAGTACAACGACTGAAATTTCTTTTGAGAGTCAAATTTTTTAAACTTCTTTTAATGCCACTTCTTCAAAATAGACTCGCCCAGGCCATGGTATTTTGTGGAAGAACCACACTCAAGGGGCCAAAGAGCCGCATGTAGTTCCTGAGCTGCAGTTTGCCAACCACTGAAATAGCCTATTATACAATGATTAAAAACAATGGTGTTTAAAAGTTTCCAGTGTTTAATGCTAAAAATACGACTTCAATTAAAAAATCAGGATAAAATATTACATAAGTGGATTATCTTATTTCATAAAATAGTTAAAGCAAATATATCACATACTACTAATACACACACGTGAACATATACTGAATGGAACAGACTTGAAGGAAATATGCTGATTTTCTTGACACATTAGGATTACAGTTCACAGGAATTTTTAATTTTCATTTTAGAAATTTGTTAAAATAATCACAGCTTGCATGAACATATAAAAATTTAAATTTAGGTGTTTTATATATGAGTCTATTATATTTAAAAGTAAATCTTTCAAATTAATGTTATCACAGAAAATCTTTTCAGTATTATGTAGTATAGTTTATATAGGTTATTAAATTAATAAGATATATATTTAAAAACTAAGTACATAATTATTTCTTTTGTAAAACACAAAAAGTACATTAAAATGTATTTTAATTTATTGTTTACAGAGAGGAAGGGAAAGGGATAGAGAGTTAGAAACATCAATCAGCTGCCTTCTGCACACCCCTTACTGGGTATGTGCCCACAGCCAAGGTACATGCTCTTGACAGGAATTGAACCTGGGAACCTTCAGTCTGCAGGCCTATGCTGTACCCACTGAAGAAAACCAGCCAGGGCCAAGAAGCACATTTTTAAATTCCCTTTGCCCTAATTGTTTCTATTGTCAATGTTTTTCTTTAGGGTTAGTTTTTTACATTTGGCAATGCCTGTTTTCATTGTTTTTCCTAAAATATATAATTGAGATAAGCAGGCAATGGGATGTTTATTTTGCATATGGAATACTTTTGTCAGCAGTTAATAATTTACAAGTTGTGCTTTTTCTGTGTGACGAGGGTGTTAGAATTTCCCTGAAGGCCTTTAACAGTGGCCTTAAGGTTCAGTTATTTTTAAGTTGAGGTTTCTGTATTATCCATGCAGTGTTGAACTTCTGAATATTTAATGAGGAGAACTGATTAACTACAAACTGAAGTAAGCTTTCTTTTCCCCCTATATAGCTTTTTAAAGGTTTTATTTTTTATAATTAATTATGTTCCCTCATAGTGTCCATTTTTGACCACTGGGAAGAGTAAAAGAGAAGGCCAGTCATAAGCTTATCAGAATACTAGAAGCAGTTTGTGAGGTTCTGCATACACTTGAATCCAGGGGAAAACAGCCTGGAGCAGGAAGCAGATTCATGTTGTGCTCAATAAGATTCAATTGGACAGGAAAGCAGATCATAGCAGGTGTTAGGGGAGGGGACATCTGGGGCCTTCCAAGAAGATACTGTACAAGATATACTCTACTTGCAGTCGGCCCTCTCCCAAACACACCTTTCCTACTTGGCATTCCTGTGAGAGTTCTTCTGCCCACACATGTGCCCTGTATCTCTTTCCCCTGCCAGAGCACATGGTCACCCACACTGGCCCCCAACAGGTCCTTCCTTGTGAGGTCTCTCTTCCTTTCTTTTACCCCCCTCCAACCCCGTATTCTCAGTTCTTTCCTTTCTATACCTCTCTAACCCTCCTAAGCATCATTACTAGTATGTACTTTAAAAACAATCAGTTGTTTTTATGGAATACAATTAGATGCTCATTTGTGAAATTAAAATCTGTATGTGTCAGCCATTTTACTAACAATATTAATTTGTTAACAACAATAAATGTGTGCAGCCAACTTTTTTTTTTTTTTAAATACAAAGCTTGTAGAGTCCAGTCAAATTATGAAAGAAAAAAGGGGAGAGGGAGAAATGAAGAGAGTAAGCTACATCTGTGTGTGTAGGTATACATTAGCCACTCTCCTTCTGCACCTTGAATTCATGGTAATGGTTATATTTCTATCATTTTACTTTTCTTCCTATAACTTTTTTGGCCTATGATGAAGAAAGGGTTGAACAGATATTTTTTTCTTTTCCTGCTTAACTGTGTGCATCTTCTCCTACTCCTGTGCTAATAAAATACTAGCTATACATTATTGCTTGCTATAGCACATGCTTGAGTTAATGAGATGATTACAGTCTAAATAGCCCATTGCTATTAACTTCTGTATGGTTCTCTTCAATGTGTAGGTCATCAGCACATTTTGACGTTCTAATTAGTTTTAGGGCTGAGGTTTCCCAAAGTATTAGGATCAGCAGGAGGAAGTGCCAGGGTTTGACTTTTCCAGAAATAATCTCTTTAATTAATTGTCTTAATCATAGGAACAAAATGTTGTGGAATGGGAAAACCTTAATGTTTAAACCGAGTAGGGCCACCTGGTAATTCAATTTATCCATGATCTGGTTTCAGCATGCACCAAGATTCCTGTTTTATGTTAATCTCTTGTAAAAATAGGAATGATTTTACCCCATCAGGACATTGTGGGATCTTCAGAACAGGTTATTGAGTAATACATTAAAAAAATGGCTTTTGTCAAACTGATTCCATATTTTGTACCTCCTTAATGTATCAAAATATAGGGTGTCCCAAAAATGTATACACACTTTAACAGCTGATAGCTCAATTTTGAAAATTAAATGTATTTTAATAAACACTACCTTTATTATACATTTGGGATACCCTATGTAAATAATTCTGTAGGGAATAATAGTCAGTTTTAAAATATAATATTATCTATATTAACAGTTAACTTGAACATACATTCAAAGCACTTGCCTTGGGTTTGGGTATTCTTTACAATTGTCTTTGTAGTGCAAAGGTCTGAACCCCGATGTAGTTCTCCTGTAGTACACAATACCTAACTTTTTATTAATTTTATTATTAGACTATACAGAAATCTGTAAGATTCTGCTCCAACGCCTTAATTACTGCAAAGATGCTCTTTCTATATTTAGCTCCAAGCTTGCCATCTAAGAAATCTCACTCATAAATTGGCCTTTTCAATAGTATCTTTTTTTCCCTATAGACTTTCTAAAAGTTTCAAATTAAAAACATGTTTTTTTAAACTTTAGAAATTACAGGTTAAAGGACACAGTGGTTGCAATCTGGCCTGGCTCCCACACTATGCAGTTGCTTTTGCAGTCAATACTTAACACATTTTGGACAAACTTCCTTTGGAAATCATACCATTGGTAAATCACATTAACTTGTCAAAACTGTTCAGTTAATTCCAGGTCAGGAGCCCATGGTGTTTATTTCCTCACACACCATGTCCAGAAAGACTGTCAGGCACACAGTCGGTATATTGTCTGAGAACTCAATGGGAATTGAGCATGTAATGCTCCCAACTCCCACTTCCTGCCCCTCCTTCCAGGGAGATTTAAAATGCTGTAATCCGATTTTGAAGGATCCTTTCAGGTCTCTAAATGGACTCGGCCTACGTATATTTTGTGAAGTAAGTAATATTGATTTTTAATAAAAGATATGACCTTTCTTCTCTAATGTATCTGAAGTCTTTTAAGATTTTCATCCTTAAAAGAGACAGATATGCTTCAAGGAGATATTAGGTCCAGTCTGTGTGAGAAATGAAACCTTGCCCTCAAATGGATGCCTATGACCTTGAGTCCATGCATACCTTTGGAGAGTGTGTAATTTGACAAAGCTTTGTTTTTTGCTATTTATTGAATAACATAAACAGCTAAAAGAGCTTCCTAAAATAAATGGCCTTTCATAGAGTCGGAGAGATGAACATTTACTTTGTAGATAAGGAATGAAAGCAAAAAGTAATGCTTAACGGTAGAGTTTTTTAAAAATAAAATTACTTTTTTACCGACTTTATTTTATAAACCAGTTTAAAAATAAGTATTTATAAATCATTCTATGAAAAACATAATGTAGGTGTAATTTTATTGCCTATGTTTTCCTTACATAATAATAAAGCAAATCTGTTTATTGCTTAGATTAAGAAATGAAGAAATAGATATGACTTAGAGACAACATTTAAAATATTGAAATCACTGTTTTCAGTCATTTTATTTTATAACCTGTAGTTATGAAAATACATGAAGTAAATATGTAGGTATTATAAACTCAGATATAATTTACTTTTCTTTATATTTTATCCTAACATATAATTAATTTTAAAAATGTATTTCTCCTGTTCTTTGCAGTAATATCTTTAGGTTAGACAGAAGAGCTTTTGGGAAAATGAGGTTCCTTGAACTTTCTTTTGAAGGGTGAAGTTTGGGGAGGGGAAGCCTGATTCTTAGAAATAAATATTGGAGTAGAAGCCTCATAAAGCCTCAATTTGCAGTATCAAAAGGATCCTGACACTAGAAAACAGAGATAGTTTCCATGGTATTTCTTAAGCTTCTTATGCATATTTGGTACTTTTGTTAGTTCTGCAGTATTTAATAGAAGGAAATGTCAGTCACATTTTTCTAATTGACTTTATAATTGGAATGGCAGAAACAGTTCATTCAGAAGCCAGACTAGGGTTAAGTGTAAGAAAGTACCACAAGGAAGTATTTTTCAGTTATTCAAACATAATCTATGGAGTTTTCTTTTGATTACAATTCTTCATATACTGTCGCAAGATTAGAAGTAACCCAAATATGCCTTTGTGCTTTTGGTCTGTATCTGTGGTTGGCAAACCACAGCTCACAAGCCACATGTGGCTCTTTGGCCCCTTGAGTGTGGCTCTTCCACAAAATACGACAGCCTGGGCGAGTCTATTTTGAAGAAGTGGCGTTAGAAGAAGTTGAAGTTTAAAAACTTTGGCTCTCAAAAGAAATTTCAATCGTTGTACTGTTGATATTTGGCTCTGTTGACTACTGAGTTTGCTGACCACTGGTCTATAGTGAAGCCTAATTGTGCTAACATACTATATTCAAATGACTAAAGAAAGAGTGGGAATAAAGTAATAGGTGAAGGATGCTTTTATATTAAGGAAGACAATTTTTTTGTCATAACAGTCCATTAAAAAAAACAAACTAAATTGATTAAATAAAATAATTTGAATTAGGCAGTGAGAAGGTACATTAATAATGATCAAGCCGAACTGAAAGTATTGGTTTACACAGCAACCGGTTCCATTCTCCTCACTGTTTTGGGGTGAATTGCACCCTCAGGGACAGTCAGGAAGGACTACCTGTCTCACTGGTGAAGTGCCTCTCATCTGTCCCTTTCCATCTTTCACAGCAGCAGCATGCAGCGCTCTCTTGCTGGCTGACTCCAGTGACCTCCTGCAATGTCTATGTTCACTCACTCTTTCACCTGCAGACTCTTCTCTACATTGCAGCCAGAGTGATTTTACAAAACAGAAAACCCTTTATATGGTCCCATGGGCAAGACATCCTCAAAATTCTCACTGCTTGTAAAGATAAATACTATGAGACTTAAGACAGTCTCTCATGTCCTACGATCCAAGGCTTGGTTTACTTTTCCACTCTCATTCCTACCAGGTCACGAATCTCTCTGTGCACCAGCCATATAGCAACATTTTCTGTCCTCAGAAATGACATATGCTTCCTGTCAGGATAATCTTCCAAATTCTGTATAACTTACTTGATTCATCTTTTAGCTCTTACAGCATACCTCTTTTCTTATTGTAGACTTTAATTTCCCGAAAGTAAAGTCCCTTTTATGAGGTACTATTTTTTTACCCAAGTTTATAATCAGACAATTATTGCAACATGAATTACTGATTGAGCCTTTCAAAATGTAATCTCTGGTTTACTGTGTTTGAGGAATTAGTTAGAATTTTATTAAATCATTATTACACATGACAGAATAGAATAAATCTGATACTTATTTTCATGTTTACCTTACTGTATTTGATGTGTCTTTCTCTTTTTTTCTTTCCGTCAAGAAATGGTAAAGTCAGATATTTCTCTTCATATTTAAAGTACATATAAATTCTTAGAAATTGTAATTACTGTATTGAAAATTAACACATATATAAAAAGTGTAAGCACATTTTATTTCTATAAAGTGTCATGTGGTCAAATTTAGGATAGAATAATTATAATCTATTGATTTTCATTTTCCTCTTCTCTTCCCCTTCTTTTTCCATTTTAAAAATATATACTCTTTTAAGAGGTAAAAACCATCATTTTTAAAAATAAATTTTTGATTTAAGAGAGGAAGGAAGAGAGAGAGGGAGATAGAAACATCAATGATTAGAGAGAATCATTGATGAGCTGTCTCCTGCACACCCTCTACAATGGATCAAGCCTGCACTCTGGGCATGTGCATTGACCTGTGACAATGCTCAAACACTGAGCCACACTGGCCGGGCATAAAAACCATTCTTGAAACTCTAAAAAATCATATCACAGGCCAGATTTGGCCTGTGAATTGGAGTTTGTCAATGTCTGAACTATTGTATATAGCCAGGAGTAATATAACATATAATATTCCAAAGTTCACGAAGTTATATAAAATTCTCTATGTGTATGAAAAGTAAAAAGTGAAGATTTTAATTTGAACAAACTCTAAAAACAATGCAAAGAGTGGATAAGTAAATGTCAACATATAAAATACATCTAATGCATTTGAAATGACTGAAATCATATTGTATATATTCTTTGAAGCTAATGAAATGGAATTAGAAATTAAAACAGTAAGAGACTTAGAAAAATATTTAAAAATTAGATCACACAATATAATCAATAGGTAAAAATGCTAATAACAAGGTTATTTAGAAAGTAATATGACCAGCTGGTTTTGCTCAGAGGGCAGAGCATTGGCCATTAAACTGAAGGGTCCAGATTTAGATTCCTGGTCAGGGGCGGGGCATGCACCTCATTTGCAGGCTCCATCCCTAGCCATGATTGGGGCATATGCAGAAGCCAACCAATTGCTGTATCCTCTCACATTGATGTTTCTCTGTCTCTATTCCTCCCTTCTACTCTCTCTAAATGGCAAAATATCATCTGGTGAGGATTAAATATCAATAGCAGCAAAATAGAAAATAATAGAAAATAAAAAATAATATATATTATTATGGGGATTAAGGTAAAATAGTGTTTGGAGGGAATTTCAGACCTTTAAATATTTGTATGAGAAAGAGCTCCAGAATTAATGATCTGATATTCCTCTTAAGGAAGATAGGAGAAGAAAAGGAAAGTAAACCCAAAGTCAGTAGGAAGAAGGAAATAATAAGTGTTATAAAATAACTTAATGAATTTAGACTCCACTAATGAAGAAAATTAATATAGTCACATGTTGTTTCCTTGGAAAGATCAACAAGTTGCCAATGATGGGCTGGCATGTAAGAAAGTGTTATTGCCAAACTCAATATGAAAATATATTTCAGCCCCTGCCAGGTGGTTCAGCGGGTTGAGCAATGTCCTGTACAACAAAAGGATGTTGATTAGATTCCAGGTCAGGGCACATACCCAGAGTACAGGTTTGATCCCTGGTTGGGGTGTGAATGAAAGGCAACTATTGATATTTTTTTTCTCCCTCCATCTTCCTTCCTTTCTCTAAAATAAATGTCACCGTGTGTGTGTGTGTGTGTGTGTGTGTGTGTGTGTGTGTAAATGTTTTCAAAATTGTGTTAACATTCAGTGAGGCCAAAACTGATTAAAATATTTCATCTGGATGTGCAAGTAAGCGGGCCTGCCTGCTCATTGACTAGTGTGAGTTCTATGACTGCATAACTTAGACATAATCTCATTGAATCACCTTGTCGGCTCATGTGCACTATATTAGAACTTCTTTTCATTTGCTCTGCTGCTCTTGTTTGCAACAGTAAATTTTGTAGGCCACATGCCAAGGAGAAACTGAAGTCAGTTTTGGAGAAATGGGGAAAAAAAGTTCAGATCCAAAATAGGGTGGTCTTGGGGAGTGTAATCAGGAGCCATCAGCACAAGGGCCAAAGGAAGTACTAAATAGAAAGAACTAATTAAAATTGACATGATTACAACTGGAAAAAGCCTATGTGTTAATAAAAGATGGAAATAGAGTATGCTGGATCTGATTTTTTTCTACTTGTATCTTCCTACAACCTATAGGTGCCACATGGCAATAATTCTTACGCTGTCCATACTGCTAGTGAGGATATAATGTGGGAAATGTTTTCTGGTAAAATAATAGCAATTGTTTTCGCACAATGGTTGCATTAGAAAAAATTGGAAGTGATATGGAAATATTTAAACCCACATTTTATAACCCACAGAAGAACACTAAAACTCTGCTATTATGAGCTTGATAGTTTAAAATTGAATGGGCCCTTAGACAAATGCTTCCTAGGAAAGGAAAATTTGCTTTTCTTATACTGTTAAAATCAAATATTTTAAAACTTGTATTTTAGGCATCATCAGATAAAAACACTTTGACTAGAGAATAATCTGATTTAGATTTAGATTATTGAATTATTTCTTTTTCCACACAGAGTTTATGGGTTGCTATTTTCCTATTATTCTCTTGTCATAGAAGGAAATCTAAGAAAAATAAATTCTACTTGCTATTCTTTTAAAGACTAAATAAATATGTACTTGGTGGCTGGACTGAGAACCCATTTAAATATGACTTTAAAATTAAATGACAGATATGTTATAGAATTCAATTTTTTCTTATTAAGTCTTTGAAAAAAAGAAATCACTCTATAGGGCAAGTCTATGGAGAGAGAATTAATTTTTAGCAAAGTAAACAGTCACTATTTGTGCTCAGTTTGTTTTGAAACTAAGAATAGATCTTTAATATCCTTATTCAAATAATTCCTATTTTAATCAAGTCCTACATCTAAACACTAGCCATTTTGTGTGTCTTGGGCAAGGTAAGAAGTAAACTTGCTGTGTTCAAGTATTTACTGCTCTTAATTTATAACATATATATATATATATATATGTATATATATATACATACATGCATGCATATTTATAATATATAACATGTACATATTTATAAATGTTATATTTGAGAAAATTACATATACTGTTTATGTAGTTCATATATAAACATTTCTCAGGGAATAGAAAAATCAATTGAACGTAGTCATTATTTCACAATGCCGTCTTGAAAAATAAGTGGCTTCACTAACAAAGGATATAGTTATCATTCTCCTGTAATTCGGAGTCCAGCTATCAGGCTATTTTCTAGGCCAATAGGATTAAGCCATAGGGAAAGCGTATTGGGGGCCTAGAAACACCCTGAATGCAAATGCAAAATAATAAAATAAAAAGATATAAAGACAAAGAACAAACCCTGGGTTTATGAAAAAACAAAACAAAACAAACAAACAAACAAACAAACAAAAATCCGAGGCAGTGGTTTTTCCTAAAATTCTTAAGGATGCAACATGCCTTGTTAACCTAGTAAATAATTTTGGGGTGTTGTGTTTTACTGAATCCTCCGTGGAGTATTCAGTAAATTATTGCCCTAATTATGAACTATAGCTGATAGTATAGGGAGATACACTTGGATTTTAGGCCCTAAAAGCTAAATTTTGTTGCTAAACTTCCTTGGATCTATAGGCAATCTCTGTTTGTTTTTTTTTGGCGAAAGGCTGAAGATTTCTTTCAAGTTCCTACCATCTTGGTATTTTCAACCTGGTTACTCTTAACAATCTTATTTTCTTTAGTTTAAGACCACTATAGATAAGCCAGCCTCTTAATAATGTAAAAAAGTACTTGTGAACCATATCCCAACCAAGTCCATCCAAGTCTGTGACTTCATTAGTAATGCCATCTCAGATCAGAATCCAGCTTTGTCCATAGTCTCTGACTTCTCAGGTGGGGTGCTACTCTTCTGAGGAAATATTTCTTTTGTTCTTTGAAAGAAATGCTCTTGCCAAAACTGCTTTGGCTCAGTGGATAGAGTGTCTGCCTGTGGACTGAAGGGTCCTAGGTTTGATTCCAGTCAAGGGCATGTACCTTGGTTGTGGGCACATCCCCAATAGGGGGTGTGCAGGAAGCAGCTGATCGATAATTCTCTCATCGATGATTCTAACTCTCTATCCCTCTTCCTTACTCTCTGTAAAAAATCAATAAAATATATTTTTTTAAAAAGAAAAAGAAATGCTCTTTGTTCACTTTTGTATCACTTTCTTTGAGTTACTCTGAGTAACTCTCATCATTCATGGATGTGATACCACACTGCACCTAATGAACACTCTCTACAAGGGCTTCTTAAATATTTTGGCAACAAGAATCCTTTGCCCCATTAAAAACCAAGGATCCCAAAGACTTTCATGTTGATTATATTAACCCTTTGCACTCCGAACCATTCCGGACATTGGCTACCAGCTACTCGACGCTACTTTGCGGCGGAAACTCAATTCCCCATAATCGCTAATAAACTGCAATCTCCCCTGAGAGGGGACATCTGAATGATATGCTAGAATTCCGATGTCCCCTAAGAGGGGACAGAGGAGTGCAAAGGGTTAATATTTAAATATTACAAAACAAGAGAAACTGATTTTAAAATCACTGATTTAAAAATGACAAAACAATCCTATTGCATGTTAAGACAAATAATATGTGATTAAGAAAAGTTTTTTTTATAAAAAATATGTGAGAGGGACAGTATTACATTTTTTTCAAACATCTTTGATGTCTGGATTACCTGCTTCTATATGCAATCTCTGGAATTATATCCTTTTGGTTGAGGTATTGAAGGCATTTTGAACTCACACAAATATATAATTAGGAAGGGTAAACTTTACCTTAAAACTTCTCGCTTTTGGTTCCGATCAGCATATGTAGAAGTTTATTCATTCTGTTGTTCTTATCAAAGAAACAACTTTGGTTTTATTGATATTTACTATTGATTTCTATTACATTTATCTTTTCTTTTATCTTTTGTATTATTTTTATGCTTACGTAGAGTATGATTTGTCCTTAAGTAGTTTCTTAAGGTGGATGCTGATTTAAGACCTTTCTGCTTTTCTAGTAGAGGTATTTATAACTTTATAAATGTTTCCCCACATACAGCATAAGTGATATGATCTCCCTGTCATTGATAAGTTGTTGAAGAGCCCAATTCTGCTTGAAAACCTGATGTCATTTACATGTAAATAAACAATAAAAGCCAAACTCATAAAACTAGAGGGTAGAACAGCAGTTGTCAGGTACTTGGGGGTAAAGGGACAAGTGTTATCATATAAATAAGCCTGGTGATCTAATGTACAACATGAGAGCTGTAATTAATACTGAATTTGCCTAAACCGGTGTTGCTCAGTGGATAGAGCATCAGCCTGCAGACTGAAAGGTCCCAGGTTCAGTTTCAGTCAAGGGCATGTACCTTGGTTGCAAGCACATCCCCAATAGGGGGTGTGCATGAGGCAGCTGATCTATGATTCTCCCTCATCGATGTTTCTAACTCTCTATCCCTCCCTCTTCCTCTCTGTAAAAAAATCAATAAAATATATTTTAAAAAAATAATACTGAATTGTATGACTTAAATGTTCTAAGAGAGTAGATCTTAAATGTTCTTGCCATAAAAATGTAACTATATGAGGAGATGGATGTTAGTTAACTTGATGGTGCTAATCATTTCATAATATATACATAGTAGATGCCCCTTGCAGGAAGATTCCTGCAATAGGGCTTCCTGCTTCAGTCTCTGCTGTCCCGCCTGTTTCTCTCCCTTCTCCCTGCCTCACCTGCTTCCCTGTCTTCTCAGCTGCCAGCTTGCTGCTTGCTTGCTTCTCTGCAGCTTGGATTCTTTCTATGCTGTCTTCAGTCTTTGCTGTCTTCAGTCTTTGCTCTGGCCTGGATATGCAAATCAACCCCCATCTTGGTTGGGTTAATTTGCATACTCACCCTGATTGGCTGGTGGTCATGGCTTGTGAGTGTGGTGAAGGTATGGTCAATTTGCATGTTCCTCTGTTATTAGAGAGGATATCATCATCACATTGCATGCCTTAAAATCATGTTGTGTGCCCTAAATATAGACGAATTTTATTTGTAAATTATACTTTAATAAACTGGAAAACACATACCATGTGATTCTTTTAGCCTAACTATAGACAAAGTCTTTACCTAGCAGGCCTCACAGGGAAGAGATGGCTTCCCACAGGAGGTTTGGTGCACAGCTGGTGCATTAGTCTCAGAAGGAACTTGCACTGAAGGTCTCAAGCTTCCCTGGCCAGCCATGTCATAGGTACATTTCTAACACAGCAACCTTCATTCCTAGGTCTCCTTGTTGGGCAATGGGCTGAGGTCTCTTTCAGTTACCTCCTGAATTCTCTTTCTGGGGAGATCCTGGGGAAACCATAAAGACACTTTGCTCCCACTATGCCTCACTCAGTACCTTCCAGCCCTCCCCTCATCTCTTCTGAACCCCTGAGTACACTAAAGCGTGTCAGAGCTTTTTGTCCAGGGGGTCCCTCAAACATGAGATGAAGGCCACCTCTGCACTGATTCACCTGGCTCTCAACCGGTCAGTGCACTGTTATTGGGGAAAACACATGAGGGGCGAGAAGGGACTTCCTCTGGTTTTAGACTGTTACTTATATCATCATGGGAAGTGATTAAAGATTAAATTTAAAAATTTCATATATGGTTTGTTGCTTTAATTGGCTACTCCAAACTGCAACTCCTTCTCTCTCTCTCTCTCTCTCTCTCTCTCTCTCTCTCTCTCTCTCTCTCTCTCTCTCGCTCATCTCAGCTCCTGAGTTCTGTTTTTATTTACATTCACTTCAAACTATTTTCTAACTTACCTTTTGACTTCATTCATTGACCCATGAGTTAATTAGAAGTGTGCGACTGTTTTCAAATTTTTGAAAATTGTCTAGTGGTATTTTATTAATTTTAACTTAAATGCATTTGTCCTGAGGAAATACTCTATACCAATTGAATTATTTCAAATTTATTAAGACTTGTTTTCTGGCTCAGAAAATTGTCTATCTTAGTAAATGTCCCAAGTGCACTTGAGAAGAATGTTTATCTTGGGTGGAATAATCTATAAATGCTAATTAAGTTGGTTGGAGAGTGCTGCTCAAGTCGCCGGTATCCTTGCTGATGGCATGTGTCCTTGTTCTATCAATTACTGAGAGAGGGATATTACGATCTCTAAGGATGATTATTAATTTTTATTCTTGTAGTTCTATCAATTTTGGTTGATAGTTTTTACTCCCACTTATATTGCAAATCCTACACTGCCTTGTTGCTATAGTTGCTTAAATATTCACTTATATCTTAAAGAGATGTAAATAACAAGACAATAAAGCCTTGTGCATTTATTTATTCATGGGGTACTCTTTCCAATACTCTTCAATCCTTTGTATATATTCATATTTCCCAATGTTGTTACTTTACTTCTTCCTGAAATATATGTATTCTTTAACTCTTATATTAGGGTGGGTTTTCAGGAGATGAATTCTTTAGATTTTCTATATGTTAAAATTTCTTTTATTTTTGAAAGATCTTTTCAGTGGGTGTGATAGGTTGACAATTATTTTCCCCAAATACTTTCAAAATGTTGTTCCATTGTTTTTTTGCTTTCATGCTTTGGGGGGACAATAAATCTGTCATCCTATTTGTGTTCTTTGGTAAATAATGCGTCTTTAAGATTTTTATCTTTACCCCTGTTTGATGAATTTGATTTTGCTGTGTCTTGAGGTTGTCATGTTTGGCATTTGTTGAGCTTTGTATTGGTAGGATTATGGTTTCATCAAAGTAGGAAATTTAGGGCTATTATTTTGTCAATAGTTTTTCTGCTCCCTCCTTTAGGATCTCCAAATAGGTACACACGAGACTGCTTGATGTTTCCCCACATCTCACAGATGCTCTTTTTATTGTTTGAATTCTCTTTTTATAAATTCTCATTTTTTAAAAAATTACTTCCTCCTCCCCTTGAGTGTTTATGCTTTGGTAGTCTGTTGTTATAGCTGCAAGATTATTTTTTTCTGTCATGTCTAATTTGATATTAATCTTACCCAACATATTGTTCATTTCAAATATTATAGATTTTACCTCTAGAAAATAAATGTCTTTTATATTGTCCATCCTGCTAGTTTGGAGGCATGTGGAATGTAATTATAACTCCATGTGCTCCACTTCTAACTTCTGTGTAGGTTTTAATTCATAGATTTTTATCCCTATGATAAGACATGAGCCTTGGTTTTTTTCAAAGTCTGAAGACTTCATTGAGATCACCTCTGTAAACTGTACCTTGTTGTGTGCTAGGTGTTTCTGTATTGTTTTAAAAAATTCTTCAGCTCTTTTCTGAAATACAGTTGCATTACTTGAAACAGACTGTTCCTGATGTTATGGCTCATTAGGCTGGTCCAAAGCAATACTCAGTCTAGAGTTATTTCTCAGCTATAGGGCAGCACCTTCCAGAGTAATCTACCTAACTATCAATATAATTTCTCCAGTCTGACTTGTTGGAACCAGCTCCATACCTGTCCCTGTCTGAGTGCCTGGTACTGTTCTCTAGTATTTTCAGAGATTTCCCCCTGGTATTTGGTAGTTTCTTCACACATACTCACTGATCATACTCTCCTGATCTGTGTATGTCTCCAGGGTTCTCTTTATGCTCAATTCTCCATTATTTAGTAAGGGCCCGTGACTCCAGCCACCTTGATCTCCCTGGAGTCTCAGCTCCCTTCTACATCTCAAAGTATCCACTTCGTCTGTGGCTTCTTCTACTTGTATCAAAGCCTGGAGCAGCCCTGGGGCTCTCGTGGCTACTTCTGCATCTCTCAGGGATCACTATTATTGTGTGAAGTTCAGTATACTTAAAGCTCTTGTTTTATCTTTTTTTCCTAATATTTCTTTTAGCTATTTCAGGCATAGGTAGGGTAAATCCTGTCCTTGCTCTTAATTACACCATTGGGGGTTGGGGAGACAACACCACAGACTTCTGATCTTTTAAATAGTTTTAATATCTAAACTTTGAACACTTCCCTGGTGGTGTAATGGCTAGGATTTGGTACTTTCATCATGTGGTGCCAGTTCTATTCCCAGTCACAGCTTAACCCAGGCCTTGTTCCCTGCAGCCACCCTGAAAAGGAAAAGAAGGAAACTGACCAAGATATAACACAAAAGCACTCAGTCATTTTAAATGTTTACCATTAACTGAAATGTTGCCTGTTACCTAGATTATAGACCTGTGTATCTCCTCTGCATTTTTTAATATATACAAATATTTAGATGCAGGGGAGAAAAAGTAAAGCTTAAAAGAAGCAAGGGTGGCCGAAACCAGTTTGGCTCAGTGGATAGAGCGTCGGTCTGTGGACTGAAAGGTCCCGGGTTCAATTCCGGTCAAGGGCATGTACCTTGGTTGCGGGCACATCCCCGGTAGGGGGTGTGCAGGAAGCAGCTGGTTGATGTTTCTCTCTCATCAACGTTTCTAGCTCTCTACCCCTTTCCCTTCCTCTCTGTGGAAAATCAATAAAATATATATTTTTAAAAATAAGCAAGGGTGTTGATGTTGTCATGTTGTAGGTCAATTTTTTAAAAAACTAATAGAAAGAAAAATTATTTAGAAAGTGTTTTGATAGTCATGATCCATGGTTGATGAAATTAAAAATTCTATGCAGTGGTGAGAACACTGTGGTATAAATATTGCCTAAATTGTGCTATTCAAATTGGTAGGTGAGTTTGAACTAATAAAGAAATCAAAGAGGTCCAGGTGTTAATGTAACTCTATCATTTATTAGGATCAATGCTATTGCTCATTAGAAGATACACAATATTTGAAGAGGGTGTTTAATGAAATACTATAATATAATAGATACTCAAGTATACATTATTTGAACTTGCTTTAACAGTTAGATTCTGGATAACCAAATTAAAAGATGAGTATTTAAAAATTATAAGAATAGTGGTTAGTTCAATGGATTGGATTAGATATTAATATTTAGGTCTGTGGATAGATGTTACCAATATAAAGACACATTGAAGCACATACAGGTATACACTTTGTTTATAGTTTTCCTTGAGCTACCGACTAGTAGTTCTCAATAGTATGTAAGGTGAATGTGATGCATATTATTATTATTTCTCCAAAGTATTTAATATTCAGCATTAATCTCTCATGTGTTAGTATGGAAATTGTGAAGAATTTTTATTTTATTTTAATTGTTGGAGTCAAACTTATCTGAATCACTAACTGCATGATAATAATTGACTTAGAGAATTCCCTGGCTCCATGGAAAAACACATTATTATTTTATGTTGTTTATTTTGTTAAGCCAGCGGATTATTTGATTTTGCAGTAATACCTAGCCAATTCTAACTAATACAGAATCCTTAGATCTCTGATATGGTGACAGGTAACATGATATTGGAGTATATCAATTAAGTACAATTATAATCAGTAAAAATAAAAGTTATAATTTTAACTAATTTAATAGTGTATGAAATTAGACATTCTTTTTGTTTCTCTTTCTACATAATGAAGAGAACAATTAAGAAATATATTGTATACTATTACTATGCTATAAAGAGAAATGAAATCTCACCATTTGCAACAACATGGATGGACCTAAAAGTTATT
Source organism: Pipistrellus hanaki (assembly GCF_964339955.1). NCBI lineage: Eukaryota > Metazoa > Chordata > Mammalia > Chiroptera > Vespertilionidae > Pipistrellus > Pipistrellus hanaki. The sequence goes on along the minus strand of NC_140513.1, from coordinate 49,229,714 downwards.
ATGCTAAGTGAAATAAGTCAGGCTCAGAGAAAGACAAATACCATATGATGTCATTTAGATGTGGAATCTAAAGGACAAAATAAATGAACAAACAACAGAGAAACAAACTCATATATACAGTGGACAAATTGAGGGTTGCCAGCTATGAGGGGTGTGGTGGGGGCATATGGGAATGGGTGAAAAGATAAAGGGAGTAAGAAGTTATAAACTAGACATGTGGGTGTAAAATAAAGTGCGTAGGCAATATAGTCAATAATTTTGCAATAACTGTGTATAGTTTCAGGTGGGTATCAGAATGATCAGGAGAATTGCTTTGTAAATTATATGGTTGTCTAGCCACTGGTGTGTATACCTGGAACAAATATAAATGTAAATAAATAATTAAGTACAAGAGAAACAAAAAAAAATTAATATATGGCATGAGGAGTAACATCTTTATTTTACACTTTTCCTAATACTTGATATTTACCTATGTAATCCTATAATGTTTACATATTTAGTGGAAGTGTCAATACTGCCACTTACCTGACATAGTGTTGTTAGCGTTGACCACACAGCTTATGTTTTTAATTGGTAAGGTGACTGCTATAACTGCTGAGAGAGATTTTAATTCCCTAGGAAAGTAATATTAAAATTAGTAATTTTATCAGTTTGGCTTGGATTTAGCTATATATAACAAAAACCTTATTTGAAGTGGTTTAAAATAGAAATTAACTTTTTACACATAAAAAGGTTGCAGATAATCATTTCCAGTAGACTTAGTGATGAATGGATTTGTATCTCTGCGATACTATTAGCCCTTCTGTTTTTATCAGTAGAATTCTGACATAATTTCAAAAGTGAAGGCATCATTCAACATAGGAAGAATGGACATAAATGTGTACTGAGACAGGCCAGACACACCCTGAAGCCTTCCCATAGTTTCTCCATGGCTGGCCAACCTTCTGTGTCTTGTAGGGTCCCTCAGCCTGGCCTGGACCCTCTTACAATCTGGGATCCTTCGGGGTATGTTGGAGTGCTGGTTGGGAACTGATGGCAGAACAACCAGTTGCTATGATGCGCACTGACGCTCAATGCAGGAGCTGTCCCTAGTGGTCAGTGTGCTCCCATGGGGGGAGTACCACTCAGCCAGAAGCTGGGCTCACAGCTGGCATGCACAGTGGTGGTGGTAAAAGCCTCTCCCACCTCCACAGCAGTGCTCAGGATGTTGGACTGATGGCCTAGGCCCACTCTCCACAGGAAGAGGGCCTACGCCATCAGTTGGACATCCCCCAAGTGCTCCAGGACTGCCAGAGGGCACAGTCCAGGCTGAGGGACCGCCCCAGGGTGCACGAATTTTGTGCACCAGGCCTCTAGTTGACATATAACAAAGTGTAAGGTTAAGATGTACTGGTACATCATGTTAATGATACATTTATATATCCCAATATGATCACTGCAGTAGTGTTAGATAACACCGTTATCATGGCACACATTCGTCATTTCTTATGTGTGTTGAGAACAGTTAAGGTGTAGTGTCTTAGCAGCTGTGAAGCTATTAATATAGCATTGTTACTATAACCACTAGGTTGTGCATTAGATCTCCATAACTCACCCACTAGCTGTAAGTTTGTACCTCGAACCTCTCCTCAAATGCCCTGTCCCTGGTAACTGCCATCCTAATCTATGCTTTTATAAATTCAGGTTTTTTTCCCCTACATTATAAGTGTTGCCAGACAATATTTCTCTTTTCTCTTTCTCACTTAGCTTACTGTATTTTCCGGCGTATAAGACGACCCCCTAATTTTACAGTTAAAACATAGGTTTAGGCCTATATTCGCTGTATAAGACTATTCCCCACTTCAAAGAAAAGACTTACTTTGCCGTCAAGATCTGCAGTTAATTTTTGTGCAATTTTGGTCTTTTGCCCCCGATTTTCGGTTGACTTTTTTTTCCGTTTCAAAAGTCGTCTTATACGCCGGAAAATACGGGTGTTTCATTGTAGTCTTCATTTCCACACTATTTTTTAACAAATCTTTGTTGAATTTCCTCATTTGTGTTGTTTTCCTGATTTCATTGATGTGTTCTCTTGAATCTCATTGAGTGTCTTTAAAATCATTATTTTGAATTATTTTAAGGGAATTCACAGATCTCCATGTCTTTGGGGTGAGATACTGGAGTATGACTGTCTATCTTTGTTGGTGTCAAAATTCCTTGCTTTTTCATGTTTCTAATGGGTTTTCATTGATACATTGTGCACCTGTGTATTTGAGTGCTCAGTCTCTTCTAGTCTTTTGAACTAACTTCAAAAGGATAGATATTCACTGGAGGTGGCTGTATGAACATTGGCTAGGTAGGATGGATTATAATTGGTTTCTTGGAGGACACAGTGCAAAAGGCCCTATGACGCTTCAATGGCAGAAATCCATGTTGGCCTGGCTTAACCTATAGAAAGCCTAGAGGTGACAAGTGGCAGGTAGGGCTATTAGATCTTTGGAGGCTGAAGTTTCTAGGATCTCCCTGTTCTCCCTTTTTTTTTTTTTAATTATCTATTTTTGTCTGTAGGTGGAAGTTCTATATGTTATCTGATCTGGAGTGCTAACACTGAGATACCTCAGATCAGTATTTGAGCTAGGATCCTAGAATCAGATGCATGTGGAACTATCATAGTACTTGGTGGGTCACAGGTACACTTACTGTCCCTGTGGCACAGGTGTCCAGCTTATGGGTGTGTACAGATAGATTATGAAATCGGCACCTGGTTCTAAGGCACTTAACAGTTGTGACTCCAGCTTGTGAGGAAAAGGCAGCAGTGGCATAGGTCCTAGGATCTACAAGGTGCAGCTGTGGCCTGGGTGCATTAGCAACACAGCCTGGAGATGGTGGCACAAAGTCTCAACTCTGATCCCTGGAGGCAGTCATGGGATAGCAGCAGAAAGGCTCTGATGACTGTCTGTTAAAGCCACATGTCAGTACCTAGGGAGACAGACACAGCAAAAGCAGCGTGACCCTGACAATGGAAGTTCAGAGCCATGATCTACAAGAATGGGGCTCATGGCAGTGGTAGCCTCGTCCCAGCATTAATAGGCCAACACCTCAATTTGCCATCAGCGCTGTGCTGAGGGGTGCAGCAGAACCTTGGTAATGCTATGTCAAAGCTGGTACCTGGAATGCAAAGGGTAGGGTTTAGGGTAGCAAGAGCTCATCTCACCAATTATAGTTCAAACCTGGGTTGGGGTGGTGGAGCTCAGGGAAACTTATCAGCCCTCGGGAACCAGCAGGTGGGAGAATATTAGCAGTGTTGGGCAGTGGCAGAAAGGCAGTTATAATGCCGGCTAAATCAACACTTGGGACCCAGGGAGTGGGGCTCAGGGCACAGATAGCAGCCCTGGCAAAAGGATTCAGCATTTACACCTGGAACTCAATGGGTGCTTCTAAATGGATTAAGACCTGTCATTCTATTAGCCCTTCTCTTTTTATTAGTAAAATTATGCCACAACTCTGAAAATTTAGCATAATTTGATACAGGAATAATAGAGATAATAAGTGTGTATGTAGGGAGTAAGGGGTGGAGAAGGTGGTAATAGAGAGTGGCATCAACCATTTCTGATGTCTCCCATCAGAGACTATCTAGAATTTCTTCCCTTTGTCTGCCAGTCTTTTCTACATATTATTGTCCAGAAGGATAACAAATTCCTACACCCAACTACAGTAATTCTGGAGTAAAGAACATTTATAATTCTCTTAAAGTCAGGTAGTAGAAAAGTTGGTTGGGGTATGTTTTCTGGTCAGGAAAATTAGAGTGTCTTCTGTAGCTATTATTTAAATTTTCATATGTATCAGTATCTGTACTAGACACCATTTAATCTGCTGGAAACCAAGCAATATGATAATGCACAGACTTAATAAATTTCAGTTAATCAAAAATTACTCAAAATATTATGTGTATAGATGAAGTACTAATCTCCAATGTTAAAATACTATTTAAAAATTACTTTGAAGTTTTTTTTTTTTATTAAATTCAGAGAGAGGGGAAGGGAGTGGGATACAAACATTAATGATGAGAGAGAGTCATTGATGGGCTTCCTCCTGCACACCCTCTACTGGGGATGAAGCCCACAACCCCAGCGTGGAACCATGGCTTCCTGGATTAGAGGTTGACACAATCACTGAACCACACTGGCCAGGGTAGCTCTCAAGTTTTAAAGTTGAGTCCTGTTGGAACCCAGAGTTCCTACTGAAGGGAATATATATATATATATATATATATATATATATATATATATGCTTTCCAATGAAAACTTAAGTACTGAAGTATATTTTTTAATGTTCTATGCTAATTTAAGTGAACTTATCATAACTAAAAATTCGTTAACATTAACACAAAAAGTATCAGATTATTTGGGTAGGTTGCTCATGAGAAATTCATTTTATAATTTAGCTACAGTCATAACATGTACTGTTTTCAGTTTTTCACTCTTCAACATGGCCAGATCATAGTTCCACTTCATTCCTAGCTATCTCATTTCTTACCGTAAGTCTTTCATGGGGCCTATTCGTTTTCCTGCAAATTCAGTTATGCTTACAAACTTAAAATTGCATTTCTAACTCTATTAAGTATTTCATCTCTTTTTATACAACAGCTGCCAGTGTGCTGGTTATCATTTTGGGTTTCCCTGAAGAGATTCATTTAAATGATCTTTGGAATCAATAATAATTAAACAAAGACATTTCCTGTGAGCACTTAAGGAGTAAGTCAAATTAGTGGCCAATTTGATGGCCAATCGCTCATCAGTTAAGTTTGGCTAGGAAAAATGTGAATCCTATACAATGTGATCTAGTTAGAGTAAAACATACACCTTAACTTATCTCTCTTGTTTGTGACTTTTTTTCTCCAGACTAATCAATACTTACAGAGATGACAGCCTCTTTTTTTCTGGCTTGGCTGATTGTGTTTATAATAAGTCTATGAGAGAATCACTTGTTTGCTAATGTTTATATTACTTTAATATTACACATTTCCATCTTTTGCCACATATCAATTAATATATTTGTAATATAATTTTGAGATTAGATAATGGCAAGGCTATTTTGACATGAGTATGCAGATGAAAGTTTGGGCTTAGCACCTGGGGTATTGCCTGTGGTCAAGGCTCAGTAGGGTGATACTACCCATCCACCCACCTTTAGATGCACAGGCAGGTGGATTTCCCTGGTATCCTGCTATATTGTACTGGAGTCCTCTTGTTCAGTCATGGCTGTAGTTAACTGTAAGTCAAAGGGGAGAGAAAAAATGTGACTTCTGTCACCATGAAACTGACATTCAGGTATAGCTAGTTGTACTACTGACCTCCTTTAACCTTTCTATTAGAATTAGTTAGCATACTACCATACTACAATATTAGAATAATCTGAATATGTGCTTACCTTTACCAGTGTTATATGTTTTCATGGTACTAATTAGTGTCCCTTGCTTCAGCTTTTCCTTTTCCTTAGCATCTCTTTTTAATTAAGTTTATTATTGATGAATTCCTTCAGCTGTGTTTTTTAGGGAAAGTCATTACCTCACCTTCATTTGTGATGGACAAGTTTTTTTGGGTGAAGTATTCTTGGTTGGTAGTTTATGTCGTGCATTGCTTTTAGTCTTTAATTTTAGACAATGTTATTGTACTGTGTCATTAAAGAGAACATTTGTGGGCTGAGCAGGTCACTGTGATCCGTTATTGCTGCCCACTGCTTTCCCCTCTTGTTCCTATTCATCTCTTTAAGTCTCAGCTTTGATGGTCTGGGTGGGATGACACTGAAGCTAGACCTTCAGATGGTGTCCCAAAACCCTGGGGCAACTAGTTGTTCACTTTTAGCTGGAAAGTTTCCACTTGATGTTGAGCAACGCTGGCTCGAGGAAGGAATGACACAGGGAAAAGAAGCTGTATCTTTTCTTGTGTGGTAGACTTTAAGGGGTTTAGTTCCACTGTGCTGGTCAAGTTTGTTAAGATGCTAGAATTCTGCCAAGCTGCCTGTCTTTGTGGATAGCTATCTAGTTGTTGACCTTTGCTGGGGAGCAGACTAGATTCTTCCACAATTTCATTTTGGCCTTTACTCCTATGGTTTATTCTTCAGAAAGATGAAAATAAAAAAATTGCCAGTCAAAAGGAATAGCATGAAAATAGGGTAAAAAGTGAGAAAATGGCTGATATTTTGGGAACTGTAAGTACAATAGATTCTGATAATTAAATTATATCCAGGTATATTTGCAGATTTGCTGATTTAATTTGTGGTATATAGTTTCACCAGCAAAAATTTTATTTTGAGAAGAATTAGACACTTATTTGAAATAATGTCACAATTGCCTCTATATATTTTTTAAACATTTGTATATTCATTTAAATTGTGGGTTTTTTAATATTCTTGATATTTGAGCTAATATTTTCTTTCTGTTTTTGAAATATTGCAGTTATTTAATATTAATGCCAGCATTTGCAATTGATTTCATTTTGTGGACACTGTAGAAAACAGAACATTTTAAAAAATCTATTCTGAGTATCATCAAATGTATCTCTACCAGTCACTATGTTCAGCCCCACTGGCCTTTTTATTCTTCTAACACATCAAATACAATCCTATTTTGGGGTTGCTGCCCTCTCTGTTTCTACGTCTTGAATGTTTAACCCCAGGATTTAGTACTTTCAACTCTTTCCCATTTCATTTCTCAGCTTGCCTATTTCAGAGCACTTTCCTCAGCACCCAGTCATATGCAGCTCTGAAATCTCTCAGGAAACTTATTCGATTATCTTCCTAGTTAATTTCAGGTAGTGATATTTTATCTGTGTGTTTTTTTCATGTGAGTTTACTTTGTTTCCTCTCCCAATTACAACACAGTCCAGTGACCAAAATTAGGACTTAGCAAATGCAGCTCTCTTCCCACCCCCTCCTAATTCCCTTCCTCTGAGCAAAACTGCTGCTTGGGCTTACTGCCTTGGCTGTGTCAGGGACCCGGAAGAGGGACCTTAGGCCAGATTTTGCCACGATTATTTGGTATCAGCACCAGAAAAGCAAGATAGAGCATAGGGCATCAAAATTGAATAATTCCATATAGAAATGATCTTCATTTATCTGGGTACCTTCAAGGGAAAGTCATCATTTTTATGTAATGTGCCTGGTGTCCCTGACCCCATATACTAAAAGACCTGACATTTTAGCCTGAATGCCCCTTTTCCAGAGGCTGAAAGGCTATTAGAAGGCCCATTATCTGGAGGCCTTTTTCAGAATCCTCAGCAAGGGAACAACTGCATTGTCTCCTATCAAACACAGTGTCTTTCAATATCTATCCCAGACTTTGAGCTTAGCCATTAAATTTTCTCCATAAACCAGAGAGATAAATGTCTGTCACAACATCCTAAGCATAATCCTAAACAACTAGAGCTGATGGAGGAAAAAATTGAATAAAGATAATAAGAGTAACTCAAATAAGACTTTCTAAGGATAAGAAACATGATGCCACAAAAATGATATAGTAGCTAAAATAAAGAAGCTAAACATACTTCAAACTTATATGTACAGATCTTTCTGATCAAGTACAAAGCAATGGAGGGAAAGTATAAACTTTTGGACATTTTAAGGAATAGGAAAATACACAACTGGAGAATATTTACAGAGAAAAGTAAATCAATTCAAAGACATGCAAAGAGTGAGTAACAAACATCTATTCTCGATTTGAAGAATGCCTCAAATCTTTATGTTCAAAGGCCATTAAGAAGAACCCAGATAGATGAGTATCTAAAATTTCCAATTAAATGTATTTTTATTAGTAATTCTCTCACATAAATGGACCGATTCAGTAGACAAATAAATATTCAGTTTATTAGTTATATTGGTATTGTTTATATGTGTGTATTTGTGGGGAAAGAGAGAGAACATAGTGTCAAAATTATATATGACAAGCCATTTCTCTATCTCTAATCACAAATCAAGTAAAATTAGTACTAAGAAAATTGACACTCTAAAATCTAAACTTACAGTAAATTAAGAATTACAATGAGCTAAAAGTTGAATAGAAATTTTAAAATGATATGAAAGAAAATGGATTTTAGTGGGAGCTATTTCCTTGTCAGACAAGTGACCCCTTTAAAAACAGGTGTTGCACTTATCCACATCTGTCATTACATATGCTATTTAAAGTTCTGAAAAGTGAAAATTTCTTGTCGTGAGCTTATGCAATTGAGAATAGTGTCAACATCTAGAATAAATCCTCAGTGCTAAAGATCTAATGGGTGTCAACATATTTTTACTTGAGTATGTAAGTTAGGAGAAGGCCTAATGATGACCTGTCACAGCCCTGGTTCCATTGCTGCCCCTCATCTTTGCTTCCTAACTGTGGCCAATAATGTATCTTTGATGGAATACAAATAATGCAAGGTATCAGCATTTATTTCATGGAGCCCTGCTCATTGCTGTTGGTTAGTATGTGATAATGTATAAATGGATTAATATGTTAATTTCAAGTCAATATATTTGCCTTTTAATTAGCCCCTATCCCAAAATAATATGAATAAAATACAACAAATTCAGATAACACTAACCGAAGAGATTTCTCATAAGATACTTTTTGATAACTTCAAATTAGTTGTTATTGTGCAGAGGCTGAGCCTGGCAATTCAATTTCTATTCCCTAAAATCTATTTCACCAGAGCACTGGAAGAGCTAAATGCTGAATATTGTTATAAGTATACAGTCCTTCTGTCATGCAAAGTATGTGGTACCGATTAGAAATTGAAAATGTTAAGTAGCTGTTTAGTCTTGGTTCTGATTTTTTAAGTGTTATAGTGAGTATATCAAATGCTTTCTTGGTAATAGTCTTTTATGCTTTAGTTTGTCTATATTGTCTCAGAGGCAGAGAATGGAAAATAGTGAAGGACAAAAGAGAAAATGAGTCATTAAGGAAGCTGAAACCTCATTAACTTTAAAAAAATTCAGTCTGTTTTTCCATGAATACCATTAAAGCCCTGAAACGACTAAAAGGTTCTATCAAATTCCAGGCAGTAGGAGCAAGTGAAATAGTCCAACTAGTTCCAAAATGCATGCCTTTACCCGAGCTGAATTAGGATTAATTTAATAACCCAGTAAAGAACTGTAGGATACCTGCTATTTTTAAAGGAATTATTTTTCAAAACATATTTGTTGTTTAACTTCCTTAATTCATGAAAATTTCCCAATCCAAACTGTTTCTACACATAAAACTAATCTAATAAGAGTAGTTAGTGCCTTCATCAGCTATTAACCCAGCAAGCCTCTCTTACGTACCTAATGTGTGCAGAGCAGTAGAAAATATACACATATGTAGAAACATACAAAGAAGATAAATTGTCCCTATTACAATACAGTTAATTTTGATTGAGGAACATACATTGTATTTAATTGTATTTAAATAGCCAAAGACAATACACCAATGTAATTCAAAACTAAAAAACTAAAAGTAATCAGTATAGTACTAAAAGGGCTAGTCTTGGACTTAATAAAACAGTATTCAATGTATCTTTTTACTTTTTGTAGATGACCTAGGGCAAGTGAAGCATCTTTCAGTAGAGACTAAGAACAAGTAATAACATCAACCTCATAAGTGTGATGTAGGCATTTAATGAGGCAATGAATATGATGGTTCTTTAACAACTGTAAATGAACCATAAGTGAAGAGTTTTGTCTGGAAGAGTAATTTTACTCCGGGTGCATATTGATGTTCTGCTCACATACATAGTTCCAAAAGATAATTGGGAAGGACCTTTTTACATAATCTCCTTCTACATCTTCATTTTATAGACAATTAAAATGGGGCTCACAAAAGTTGAAATAAATTTTGTCTTATTTTTTAAAAATAGGCTCTTGGAACACAGTAATAAATATATGGAACACAGTAATAAATATAAACACGTAGCTGCTGCTATTTTTTGTTAGGGTTTTTTGCAAATCAACTTTTATTTTTCATTCTAATATTAGAGAGAGAGAGAAAAAAATTCATGGCCTTTGTCCTCAAGAAGCTCAACTAGAGGGAAGACAATTATTAGATGCCCCCCTCCTTCAAGAAAAAGTGTTTAATAATTGGTGCACTGTAATGGTTGTGGTGGTAGAAATGGATGCCACTACATGTCTAATCACATTTTAATTTTAGATCATATTCCTATACTTTGTTACATAACATTTTCACTCTATATGTGTTAGAGATTCTTCTTGCTACTGAAATCAGCCTTTTATTTTATCTTCAATTACCTATTTATGAGCAGATAAATCATTTAAAGCAAACAGCATTATGAGAAAATATACTCATAATTTTTTCTAATTTTCTGATATTTGCATAAAAGATTAGTCCTGTCCAGGAATACTAATAGTAGCCATTAATTAGATTGCCAAGTCGATTTGAAAAGGTTTTCATATCTAGTTAATCATTTAAGTTTTGCCTTAAGTCCTATTAATTCTATCCAAAATGCCAGAAATTCTTTAAAGACTATATGTGGGTTCCTGCAACTTTTTTTTTCTTATTGTACAAAGGTATTTGGGAATGTAAGTAACTTCTTACAGTTAATTTTGGTAGACTGCATGTTTAAAATAATACTAGACTCTTATTATCATTTTTAGTTCTATTTTATCAATGGTAATATCTTGCTTCATTCATACTTTCATTTATTAGAATCCTTGCTTTTTAAATTGGTAAATCTAGCAAAGATGTGTCTATCTTTTCTTTGGCCTGTTTAGTGTCAATTTTACTTATTTCTGATCTAATAATCTTTGTTACTAGCTAACTTGCGCTTCATTTGTTCTTATATACTTAAGAGTTCTTGGTTGGCAATTTTTTTTCATTATTGTGAATATATCACCCTACTATCTTCTGAGCTACAAATGTTTCTTCTGCTGAAAAATTCTATGACAGTCTTTGAGGGTTGCTTTGTAAGTAATAAGTTGCTTTTCTCTTATTTAAGATTGTCACTTTGTCTTTAAATCTCAACAATTAAACTATATCTTTTTCAGTGGTACTTTTGGGGCTTTCTGGAATTAAATGAATATTTTCTTTTTAAAGGTTAAGGATGTTTTCTGCCCCCTTTTCTCTTTTTCTTCATGGTGTCTCATAAGTGCCTTCACTTATCTTCATTCTGTTTTGTTTTGTTTTTTTCTTTTTGCTCCTTTAATTGAATAAATTCCCCACTGCCTGCTGATAGTTTACTGATCCTTTCTTCCATTGGATCTCATCTGCTATTAAACTTTACAAATGTATTTTTCAGCTCTATGACTCCTGATTGGTACTTTTAAGTATTCTATTTTTCTCCTAAAATTCTTATTTTGTTCAAGCATTACTCCATTAATTTGAACTCTCTCAGGTATATCACGTGTTTTTTGTTTTGTTTTTAATCTGGAGTTTTATCTTGCTCTTTTCTTTGGACCTTATTCCTAAGTCTGTGTTTTGGTTTCTGCGCCTTACATAAATATCCACCATTTCATAGAATGGTCTTAATAGAAACGAGTCAGCCTGACTCCAGCTGCTGGTTACCTCCCAAATGGGAGAATCAGTCAGCACTTGATGCAGGCTGATTAGAAGCTGGACTCTCACCCTCTGCTGGAAAAGTATGCAGCTAAGGCCCTTCTTGGAAGAAAGTGGGCACTTTTGCCAGCTCCCTCTGTGCTGGACTCAGGTACATAGTATGGGAGTAGTGCTCCCATATCCATTACAACTGCTTCTGGGTTTGCTACAGTTCTCTGAGACTTATGAAGGCAAACCTCACTAGCTCTCAGAGCTGGTGATTAGGGAGCTGTCTTTCAGGTGGCAGACACAATAGCTTTGGTGCTAGGCCTATGCATAAGCTCCTCAGGAGAGATACTAGCAACCTGGTTTTGTTGTTGGAGCTAGCTAGAGGGAGGAGGTGGGAGATGTGCCCAAAAGGAGGATTGCAGCCAGCTCTAGGTGTATGCTAAGTTAGAAGCCTGTCTCTCAATCAGTAGATTTTAAAAAATAAAAACACATTTTTAGCAAAGACTAGGAGAAGGAAGTTTCTGCCTGCTCCTTCTATGCTAATGCTTGGAATGTGGGGTAGCCAATTAAAAACTACCTCTTTGTTTGCTTTAGATGATATTTATAGAAAATCTAATGACTCCACAATAAAACTATTAATGGTTAATGTCAGTTGTATAGTAATAACAGACCCTCAGAAAGAGGAATAAAGAAAACATACCCATTTACAATTGCATCAAAATAATAAAATCACCTTCTAAAAATGTTATTCCTGGGTAATGATGTGTGCAGTTATGAAAGAACACACAGAAAATAGGATCCATGAGGACGGCTTGGAAAATTAATAATTTTACAATTGGCCATACTACCTAAAGCAATCTACAGATTTAGCATAACCTCTACCAAAAGTTCAATGAAATTTTTCACAGAAATGGGATAAACAAATTGATCTTCTTTATAGAACCACAAAAGACCCCAAATATCCAAAGCAAACATGAGGTAAAAGCCAGAGAGATAGCATAATTCTTGGTGTGAAATACTATAAAACTGTAGTAACAAAAACAGTATGGTGCTGGCACAAAAATAAACACATCCAACCGTACCACAGAATAGAGTCCAGATTTAAACCCTGCATACTCACAGTCAAATAATATTTAAAAAGGGGGGTGGCAAGAACACCCAGTGGTGAAAGGATAGTCTCTTCAATCAGCGGTGAAGGGAAAACTGGCTGCACTATCTTACACCACTCACACCATGGAGTAAACAAAGGCGGCACACTTGACACCGGTCTTATGTGATGATTTTTTTGACTGGACACTAAACGCAGAGGCAACAAATGCAAAAACATAACAGATGGGGTACCTCAAACCAAAACCTTCTGCATAGTCAGGGAAACCATCAGCAAAATGAAAAGGCGAATTATGAAATGGGCATATTGTGATACCTTCCCTTTAAAATAAGCAACACAAGGGAGTTTAAGAATCCTAGCAATCTCCAAGAGCACAAACACAGTTGTATGCTTTAGTCCTAGAACAGGGATCATTTTTCTGAGCCAGAGAGTTTTCTTCTACCCTACTCTGCAGCTGGTAGGATGATGTTTACTGAAGGACCTCCAGAGATTTATGGTAGTCGTAATTGTCATGTAGACGGGCTGCAGTCCGAATTCTATGAACTATTTGAATCTGTGTTCTTACTGTTCAGTTCATCACATCTAGCTGAACGAATAAGAATATAGGAAAAAGGATGCAACAATTCCATTTACTACTCCAACTAGTAATGAGATAACACTTATTTCATTTAATTCAATCATTCACCAAGCATAAATTCCATTATTTTTCTCAGTTATTGTGTGAGGAATATTGTGTTAGGAATATCATTTGTGGTCTTTTCTGGAAATGAGGTAATTACCTGAACTTCCTTTCACATCCATAAGCATGCCAATATGTTCCTTTTTATAAACCCAAAAGGCTAAGTGATGAACTCTATTATAGCAAAAATATAGGTACCTGTTTAAAGCCACAAGACCAGGTTCAAGTTCTGAGATTGGTGTGTGCAAGACTCACATGTCTCCTTCCTATGTCTCACCAGTTTCTTCATTGTTGAAAATAATGCTTTTGCTGAAACACCAAAAAGATGTTTTGGAAATTAAATATAATATGTACCAGGCAAAGTATAAAGCACTAAACACATTTAAACTTATATTAAATAGTTACTTTCATGTTATCACAATGGTAGGATTGCATCCATTCATATAAGCTTAAATGGCAAAGTTCATAAAATGAGAAATGAATCTTTTTGTTTTATATTCTCCCAAAGATATATTTATTGATATTAGAGGGAGAGAGAGAGAAATATCTATTGGTTGTCTTCCCTACATGCCCTGACAGGGGATGGAACCTGCAACCTTTTGGTGTATGGGAAGATGGTTGGAGCACCTTGCAGGGTATTTTAAGAATCTTAAAATACTTGTAAAATGTTTTTATAGATGTATTTTAGCATAAACATAGATTGCCTCCCTAAAGTGTTTCATTTTCTTAAATCCCAGTCAAATGCTAATTTTACATTTTGACAAAATGATGGCAGAGCCTTGCCTTTCTTGCTCATAATAGTTATCCATCTGAAAAATATATATATATATATTGTTTAAGTCACTGTCTAATCCTGAATCACACAGCAGTGACCTCCAAATCATAAACATCTCATGTGGGGCAAGTTATTTTCTAGGTATATTGGAAAGTTCAATCTACTGGAAAATAGCTATTGCCAACAAACAAAATAAGACATTTCTGTAAGACCATACTTAGTTTTACACTAAATTTGAAGTTACATAATCTCCAGGTGACATTTCCTCAACACCTGTTCTCTGTACTGTTTTAAAAATATATCCAGTTTTCTAATTAGGCAATGCTGTGCGTGTGTTTGTAACCAGAAACGTTGTACCATAGAATCATGACTTAATTAACTAGTTTTAATGACTAATAGAAACAATATTGCAATTACATTTAATTATTAGTATATTTGCAGAATCATTAGAATATGATTTGACAATAAAGAAGATTTCAATAAATTAACAGAAAGCAACACTCTTTAAAGTAAAACCTATTTAGATTTTTTAAAGGTTTCTTTTATGTAAGGTATTGGGAAATTGAAATATAAGAAACTAATTTTAGAACTTCTGTAAGCTAATCAATAATTCTGTAAGTAATCAATAATACATACTCTAACAAATTTAAGCATGTTTGACATCATACTTGATTAAACCCTTTGTCTTGCATTTAATTTTCTCACATTTAAAGGTTTTTTATAGAAAGTTGTCAATGACTGTCTATAGTGGTTTTAATAAATCATTTATTTATTTAAAGCATTTAGTATCTTTAATGTATTTTTCCATTAAAATTTATATTGGTATGTGTTCAAGTTGAAATATCTTATGTGAATTGAATATACATTTGCACTGTGGAATTTATCTTTTCAGATATAATATTTTTAGAAATATAATTGCATATAGGTAGCCTGTATATATACACGTGTGTATACACACACACACACACACATATATATATACATACACACACATATACTATATATATATACTATATATATATATATATACTATATATATATATACACACACACACACACACACACCCTGAAACATGTGAACTGGAAATACCTTTAGAGCTAATGTTTCCTCAAACTGCAAAGAAGTTAGGCAAAAAAATGTAGCTTTTGTAATGTATTTCTCTGATAAATTCCTTCCCTTAGAAGACTGATGCAGGGAACAGTGAAACCTGAGGACAAACAGGTAGGCATGACTTATGAAAGCATGGCATTCGGGGAGTTAGGAGAGAGCGTGAACCTCATTTAACCTCCTCTCTGGCTCTCTTGTGTCTTAAAAAAAATATCTGCCAAGGCAGTTTCATTTAACCAGCTCGTTTTAAATTGTTCCTTGAGGCTGATTTTGTAAAACTTCTTTGATATTTTATAGCCGTACAGTTTTATGAGCACCATAAATGCCACAAACCTCAGAAATGGCATAGCATTTCAACAGGAACATCTTTTCTTAAAAATCAGAATGCAGTTAAGTTAGTGACTTCTGAAATCTATTAGCAGTCTCGCTCCGTTTAAACTAATGCCTCGCTATGTAGTCTGGTGAAATTTAGTGTAATATTACCCGGAGTGCTTTTATTACAGATCTTCATTACTTAAATATATTTTTTTCCTGAACAAATAATTTATAACCTGTAAATAATACAGCCATTCCAGGTGTCTATTAAATTCAAACCTTAGAGGTACATCTATAAGCTCAGTGAAGTTCCTCTTCAGAAAGCACTAATCACACAGCGGCTGGAGATTGACATGCTAGGGAAAAACATTTATTGTTTTATTATCGGGACACCAAGGAATTAAATAATAATAAATCTAAAACCTTACTGTAGTAGCTCCACAGTGAGCAGCAGGTAACACTGGCGGAGTAGACCCAAGTGTCTGTAGTTGACGTATCCTACTGTATTCAATGTTTTATACCTAAAAAAAATTACCCAAAACATGGCCTGATAATGGCATAATTTTCATTTTAATTCTTGAAAAATAAACAGAGACATTTTCCAGGTTTTTAAATTTGTCCTTTAGAACCAAGTCCCTTTTTCTACATACGCTATACCTTAAAAAAAAAAAAATGTAATAAAGCGTGTGAGATGCACAAACGCTGCAATTTCCTTTAGTGTAAGTGGAATCACTCCTGCTGGGATGTAAAGGACTCTTCGGCACTTCAGCTAGGAGAGAGCAATAATTGCTTATTCTAAGCCCGAGCACTGCCACTTAGGTCAAGACGATGGTCTCTAGATGCACCTGGGATACTTTCCCCACATTGAGCTTTGGAAAAGATGATATGGATTTCACAGCTGCATTATTGTAGTTTGCGCTGAGAAGCAAAAAAAGCTCAGACAAATGGCGGAAAAGGGAATATTCTAACCTCAACCAGAAAGCTATTGTTAACTCTGCCCAGGAGTCCGATTAAAGAATATCCAAGAGAAAAACAGCACTAGTGGAGATAATAATGAACACTTCAGATTAGCTTTTAAGAGCTGCATTTGAAAAGTGTAAAAAAAAAAGAATGAAATTGAGCCACATCCGATTAGTTCCATAAGGAAAATGGAACTGTGAGAATTGGGTGTCCTTAAGCTGATCACATAAGATTATTTTGCCCTTAAATAGATGGGGGACATTATGTAGCTTTGCATTTCACATTACTGAAATAGAGATCTGAGGAGTAAAGCATGAGGTGGTGGACCTTGAAGAGACCTCCCTAGCTAATTATCAAATACTAGGTGTGTAACCTAAGGCCCAGGAATGAGTATTGCTGGGTGGGGAATAATAGCAGTAATCATAATGACAAACTTTGATTATTACAACAATGCCTGCTTATTAAGAGAGGCAGGCCTTTCTTTGTTAAGAACTGGCCGTCTCATTTAATCCTCTCAATAACCCAGCAAGAAAACATAATTAACCGCATTTTACAAATAAAATCAATAGGTTCAGTTGCTCACATTGCTGTAACTAGTAACTGACTGGAGTCTTGATTATACCTTAGCCCCTTTTACTACAATTTACTTTTAATCCAATTACATGAAGCTGATTTTTTTAAAAAATAGCATTTGTATCAAACCCCATGATAAAATTTCCTAATTAAGTTCATGATTACAAAACCCTGTGAAGTAAACAACAATTATCCCCATTTAGAAATGATACAGGAGAGATTGAAAGAGGCTGAACTGGTTTCCAAAGCCACACAAACTGGCAGTAGCTGAGAGAGGAGTTATAGCCAGGCTTTCTAGTTCCAAATATAATGTTATTTCAAATATCCCACCATGGGGAATGCTCCAGAGTAATGGTTCTTAACTTTTTTAAAAATTCATCTATTATTCTTTCAAAGATCTAGAGCACACCATGACAGAAAATAAACATTTTCCAAAAATAGAACTTATATACTTGCTATACTTGTTGACATTTCAACAACATATTTAATATTTATGACAGGACTAGAGGCCCAGTGCACAAAAAGCATGCCCTCGGGGGATGTGCAATTGCTGGCTTAGGGAGCAGGCCTAAGCCATCAGTTGGACATTCTTAGCACTGCCGCAGAGGCAGAAGAGGCTGCTGCACTCGCCAGATGTGAGCCTGGCTCAGGGCTTCTGACTGAGCTGCACTCCCCCTGGTGGTCAGGGTGCCCCTTAGTGACCAGTTGTTCTGTTCAGTTGATTTGCATATTAGCCCTTTATTATATAGGATTTTATGCTATAATAATCACAATGTTGATAATGCAGTGATTGCTATGACTTAAGTATAAACAAATATGCATATCTTACAGTATCTATTATAAATAAAAGGCTAAGTGACTGACTGTCAACTATGACATGCACTGACCACCAGGGGGCAGACATTCAAGATAGGAGCTGAAGAGCTGTGGTGAACTGCCCTCTGAGACCCCTCGGGGGTTGTCAGAGAGCTAATTTCAGCCTGAGGGACCCTACTCCATAGATGCAGCCAGGCCATCTCACCCAGTCCCACCTGCCAGCCACTTTCCAATTAATTTCCTTTCAATGTGCACAAATCCATGCATAGGGCCACTAGTTTAGTATAAATAACAAAAAAGGATACTGGAAATTATACTTCTGCTTATTATACATAGTTTCCAATAAATGTATGTTTCTAAAGCTTAGTCCCTACAATAAACATATTCTGGACTTATTCTTGCTTGATTGTATAAATAGCAGTTTCCTCTTATAAAAATACAGATATACATATCCAACATGCTGTTAATAACTATGTTTCAAATGGAAATGATCGATGTAGAGACATTGCAAATGATACTTGACTAGGATATACTTGGGAAGGGTAATACCTAAAACAAAGCATGTAAATTTCCAAGGAAGAGAGGATAGTTATATTTCAAGAGTAGCAATTTTAGCTTTGTGCATAGAGACAAGCACACTAAGTGGTAGAGAATTATGTCGCATGACAATCCATTCATAAAATGTATTGATTTACAACTCAGTCTATGCTTCCTGCAGAATATGACTCTTAGCATCAATCAGGTTCCCAAACCCAGCTTACCTGAATCTCTGTTCATTCTCAGCCAATCATATTCCAGAGCTAATTGTTCAATGTAGTCAGTTTTCTTGTTGTGATGCTTTCCAGCACAATGCGTTTATCTGCTATTTGAAAAAATATGTATATGTATTGATTATACAGAGAGATAGAACCATTGATTTGTTGTTCCATTTATGCATTTATTGGTTGATACTTGCATGTGCCCTGACAGGGGATCGAACCCATAACCTTGGCATATCAGAATGATGCTCTAACCCAGCGTTTTTCAACTGCTGTTCCGCGGCACACTAGTGTGCCGCGAGATGTTGCCTGGTGTGCCGTAGGTGCAGACAAAACAAGAATTTTATAATTTTTCACTATTTTGTTTACTTAATATTTCATAATAAAGTAATTATAAAATACTTTCTTTGTGTTTGATTCCTATTCAAGAGAATTACTTTATATATAGTCAATATAGGCACAGAGTTAAATTTTTTAACATTTTCTAATGGTGGTGTGCCTCGTGATTTTTTTCATGAAGCAAGTGTGCCTTTGCCCAAAAGAGGTTGAAAAACACTGCTCTAACCAACTGAGCTACCCTGCTGGACTTCTACCTGCTATTTTAAAACAAAATATAATTGCATCACATTGATATTTTGGACTGCAGAAATATTTTCCTAGTATAGTATTCCTCTTATCCTAGTATAGTATTCCTCTTATGATGCTAAGCGTCTTAATGATAAATCTGATTAAATTAGTTGAAATTTGCTTTGCAGCTCACTTGTCTATGAAGACACTATTTAAGAGAAATGTGTGAGATTTAAATTTTCCAAATTATCACAGATATCATTTATAAATGACATTTTCTAATTCCCATTATTCCATTATCAAGCCTCCACTCAGTGTGATCCCATTATCATGCATTTATTTTTTAAAAGCTTTCTGGTATTCAATTAAATCATAGCTATCAATCACATTACATATTTTGAAGTAATAAAATAGAATTTCATACTTACCTTTAAAAGCATTATGTTCACTTTACTGAGTACTATGAGCTTCATTATATGGTCTTTTATACTTTGAACTAAACTTTGAGTTTTCAAATTCTCCATATTTTTTTCTTAAGTCTATGTTTTGCAGTTATTTCCACTACTATCATTCAATATTATAAACTCTAAACTACTTACCATTACTAATTGCCCATTCTTAATGCATAAATATCAGCTACTATCAGTGGTAGTGGATGCCTAACTTGCTATGATGAGAAGGACTAAAAAACTGCATTCAGTTTTAGTGAATGAGGTTGTTGTAATTAATGATACTGTATGAAGACCCCAGGATACGAAAGGTGTAGTACTCATCAATCATATTCCTGTAAATGAGTACTTGAAAATTTGGGGTCTGTAACCTGTATCCCCAATCCTTTTGTTGGGTGGTTAAAAGTTAAGCATCCAACAAGGACCAGTTCGTGAAGTATATTTTAATCTCCTGGGATTTCTAGAGTATGTGCTAATTTGACTTTTTCTTATCATTTGTTCTGGTTTCTAATTTTTAAAAACCAACAATAAAAATGCTTTTACATGTTTGCCTGCTGAAGGAACGGAAGTAGGCTAGTATTGTTGATTAACAAAAGGTGAAAGGATGCAACATCAATGATGCCAGTGGGAGGTAGAGAGGGAATTACTTAAAGCATAAGAGTAACACTTTTTAAACTAATGGCACACACAAACTACTAAAATTCTGCATTTGTAGATCTGACAAAAAAAATAGGTACTTTTGATTCATTTATACCATACTGCTATTGCTTTGATGGCTGTTATCATTGTTTTATTTGACAATCTAAGAGACAAAAGGTCAGGGGCCCTGATTCAACAGTCAGGTATTGCATGTTTTAAAAATTGTGTCACACAGGTTGAAAATTGCTGCACTAGAGGCTAATACAAATCTGTAAGTAGATTTATGCTGAGAAATGGCATAATCTGATTTGTAATTTCAAAAGATAATTAATTCTAGCTGCTTTGGACAAAATGGATGGGCAAAATGGAATATATTGTTTTAGGAGTCTACAGCCAAATTTTATGTTTTCTAATTTAAAATATTTTTTCTGGTTCTAGACCTTGAGGAGAACTCTTCAAAAACACTAAGCAGTCCACTAAGTTATTGAAACAGACTTCAGTGACCACATACAAAAAATGTTCCAATCAAAACACAAATTGATAAAGATGATGTGATACATATAAGCAGTGGAATATTGCTCAACCATAAGAAAAAATAAATATTACCATTTGTAACAACATGGGTGGCTCTAGAGCTCATTATGCTAAGTAAACCAAGTCAGAGAAAGACAAATGCTTTCCAATATAACTTAAATTTGGAGCCTAAAATATAATGAATGCACAAACTAATAGATACAGAGAATGAATTAACAGTTGCCAGATGGATGATGTTAGGGGACTGGGTGAAAAAGGTGAGAGGATTAACAAGTACAAATTGACAAATTGGCACTTACAGGGATGTAAAGTCCAGCTTACAGAATATAATCATCAATATTGTGATAAGTATACTAGTTCATGGTGTCTGGAGAGTGCAAGACTTACCAGGGGGATTACTTCACATGCTATATAAATGTCTGTTCACTATGCTACACACCTGAAACTAATAATGCTGTCAAATATAATTAAAAATACATATTTTTACTCAAGTTCGTTTTTAAATCACGCACACATATTTACTACAATGTCACATACAATCCACATTATACAAACTGCTCTGCATTGACTTTTATGTAGCCCAGTACTACTCTTCACTTACAATATTTTTTTTAATCAAGAAACTTTCCAAGGTTTTTCATTTCTATTATAGATAAATCCTATTTTCTTCCATTATATTACACCAATGTTGTAAAAAAAAAACCCAGAAGATCCAACAATTTCCATCTTAGATACGTGCCAAAAATTATTAAATTATGGTAAGGAGTTAATTCCAACTTACTCCAGACTGCAGATGATTAGCAGCCTGGTAGTAAGTATGAATCTACTGAAGGCAAGTAAATAAATTTTTCTATGAAAAGTTCTGATGTTATTAACTTAACATCCTTAGGCAACTTAAGTCTGATGGTAGAGTTTAGTTTGGTTATGAACTTACATGAGTTTAACAGTTTGTAAAATTATAAACTGCTGGTAATGTTTATTTTATATACTATCAATAGAAAATATATTAGTAGTCTCAAATCTTAATTTTTTAAAAATTTAGTTTATAAAAGAACATAGGAGATTGTATTTATTTAGTGTATCTAATTTTTCTTTTTTTTTTTAGGGGGTGAAAATGACTAAGTACTTTAAGATCATTAAACTGAACAAACAACTAAATTTAAACAAATGAAAAGGCTAAGTCATATATTGATAACAATTAAAATAGATTTTTAACTGCTAATATACAGTGTGTCACCTCCAATGGATGTGTTCCAAAACCTGAAGCTACCTACTTGAAGCCTTATGTCTCCATGTCTATTATTTTGAAGACGTTTTACATGTGAAATCCAAAACCAGAAAGTATTGTAGTGAATAAAAACATTTTACTTGGAGCAAAAGCTGACAGGCTTCTAAAACAGGAAATTATTTGTCTGTTTGTTGTGATTTCCTTTTTTTATGCTTCTGGTATTGTGTGAGATCAGTGATCTTCTGATTTAAGAACTTGACACTGTGTTATCTTAAAGGTGGGCACCTGAGAAGCTGCCTGATTTCTATGTTTACCTCCTAAAGGAACCCTATTTATCTTAAATAAATAAAAGTTTCAGGAAAAATAGTCATTTTATAATCTCTTTTGACCATTATTTAAAATATTAAAATTTTTATTGCAGTGAAATGGTTTTTTTTCCTCATGCCTATTTTGTTTTTTCCATGTATGACTTGTTACTTTTCATGAGCTTATTTTTTTTCTTCAGTTTAAATGATGTTCTAGGTGTGTCTCTACCCCAAGAGAAAATAGGAAGAGACAGGGCCAGAGGTATACATACATGAATCAAAAAATACTTATATAGTCTAAAAATTTTATATTTTAGTTTATCACAGTTTTATTCTACCCTGTTTCCCCGAAAATAAGACAGTGTCTTATATTAATTTTTGCTCCCAAAGATGAGCTATGTCTTATCTTTCCATGCACTAGGTCTTATTTTTGGGGAAACATGGTAGGAGGTAACTGCTTTAATTTATACCATTCAGAAAATTTTAACTGTATGCATAGAACTATATACAAAAACTGACAATTTATATATTCATTCATTCAATACATATGACTGTGCTTTAATATCAGTTCTTTGGGAACTTTGATTTTTATGTCACTTTATGCATATACTGTAATTTATATAACTACTGATTAACAGTACACTTATTTCAGTCTTTTACTACCACAAAGGCTGAGTCAATAAAAACTCAACACGTCTTCCTCATATATATAAATTAAAACACATTAGATATTTAGTCAATTCTAAGGCAAATTTTACTTTTTGAAATATATGGCAAAATGGGGCCATATATTTATATGAATTTTCTACTTAGAATTATAATGTTTTAAGTTATCTCTTGCACAGAAATATAGAAAATTCATTAGAATGGAGTTCTGAGTCTTTTAACAGACTCTATTAAAACAAATCTCTATCCTGACTTCATTCTTCACATTATAAATTTAAGATTAAAAGCAAGCATCGGACGAGGAGAATGGGTTACAAAGAACAAACTAATAGTCAGAAAGTTTTTATAATTATAAAATATTCCTAGCATACACATTGCTGACTACTACAAAAAAATCCAAAACAGACATATATCTATATATAACTATAAATTCATTATTTCTTACCTTAACTGGCCTTCCACACTGCTAGTGTTAGCTGGTATAGCTCTATTGTCCACTCATCATTTCACCTCTGCTTTATGCTGCGAAAAATTCTGATTCCATTTTCTTCACTTATCAATCACCAATGGTGTTGCCTCAGAATTCCTAGGGGGACAAATAGCCCAAGAGTTGCCATTAGAATGGCTAATTATTCATCTCCAAATTATAAACCTACTTGCATTTATACATTGTTTTTATTCTATTGTCCCTAAACTAGTTAGTGCTCTTCTGCTAAGGGATAGATCAGATCAGTACACCAGCCCCACCTGCCTTCTCATTAACCTGCTCCTGCAGGAGGCAGCCAATTGATGTTTCTATCTCTATATCCCTCTCCCTTTCTCTCTAAAATCAATAACAAATTGTCCAAATCTTTTAACAGATACCTCACCAAAGAAGATATGCTGAGGTTAAATAAGCATATGAAATAATGCTCCACAGAGTATTCCATCAGGAAAAGGTAAATTACAAAAGAAAGATACTACTACACACCAATTATTAGGTCTAGTAATAATTAATGTCGTTTTCTAATACTTTCTTAAATCGAATTTATTTAAACAATACAGCAAAATTTAATCAATAATATAGTTGCCGTTGTTTTCTACTACTTGTGCCCAATACTCAGGAAGCATTTTAATCCCTCTGTTGTAAAATTTTTGTGATTTTGATGCAAAAAATTCGGTCAATGCATTTTTGAGGCATTCTTCATTATTAAATTTTTTTCCAAGAAGAAAGTTTTGCAAAGAACGAAACAAATGGTAATCGGAAGGGGCAATATCAGGAGAATATGCAGGTTGAGGGAGAACTTCCCATTCCAACTGGCGCAGTTTTTCAGCAGTGATTCTTGCAGTATGCGGTCGTGCCTTATCGTGGTGAAGAATTACGCCCTTCCGATTAATCAGCGCGGGTTCTTTTTCTCTTAAAGCTTGGGCTAACCTTTCCAATTGGGCACTATACACTGCACTTGTAATGGTTTGGTTAGATGGTAAAAGTTCATAATGAAGAATTCCTTTAAAATTCCACCAAACACACAACATCACTTTTTTCCGCATGCAAGTCAGGTTTTGGCGTGGGCTGCGGAGCCTCATTTTTGTCCAACCATTGAGGCCGCCTTTTCAAATTAACATACAGCACCCATTCTTCATCTCCGATAACAATTTGCTCTAAAAACGGCAAACGGTTTTGACGAGAGAGGAGCGAACTGCAAATTGTGACTCTTTGATTACGGTTGTTGTTCGTCAACTCATGAGGAACCCATTTTCCAAACTTTTGGACTTTGCCAAGTGCACGCAATTGATTGGAAATTGTTTTTTGTGAACAATTTAAAGTTGTCGCAAGCTCTTGTTGGGTAATTTGAGGATTTTGCACCAAAAGACCTTGAAGAGCTTCTTGATCAAAATTGGACACACGGCCTCGACCACTCTTGTCATCTAACGAAAAATTTCCCTCGCGAAATTTCTCAAACCAACGCTGGCATTTTCTGGCGCTAACTGCATCTTGACCAAGAGCACTACAGATGTTTTTTGCAGCCTCACTTGCTTTTCTTCCTAATTGGAACTTGTAAAGCATGCAGTGCCGAATATGCTCTTCATCCGCCATCTTCTTAGCCCTAGTTTTGCAACAAAAACCAAACCAAACACAAGCTTTTTCAAGCAAAACTTGTTAATTGCACTTCACACGTTCTGTAGATACCACGTGTTTGAAGGTTATGTCAATACAAGTCAACGCCAAGCAAGATTTTAAATGAATGTTTAAAACGACATTAATTATTACTAGACCCGATAGAAAAGCCAAAATCTTGAACAGTGACACCACTAAGTGTTGGTAAAGATGTGGAGCAACAGAAACTTTCATTTATTGCTGGTGAAATGCAAAATGGTACAGCCACTTTGGAAACATTTTAGTGGTGTGCTTTTTATACAAAAGTAAACCTACTGTTTACATATGATCAAGTAATCATACTACCTAATATTTTCCAAAAGGAGTTGAAAATGTATGTCCACACAGAAACTTACTCATGAATGTTTACTGCATCTTTACTGCTAATTGCCCAAACTTTAAAACCAACAAAATGATAATTAGTAGAGATTGGAATATATAAAATATATAAATTGGTACACCTATGCCATGGGATGTTTTTCAGCAATAAAAATACATGAGCCATCAAGCTACAAAAAGACTTAAGGAAGGAATGCATGTTATGAAGTGAAAGAAGCAATATGAAAAGTCTACATACTCTGATTTCACTACAAGGCATTTTGGAAAAGGCAAAACTACAGAGACAGTAAAAAGATTACTGGTTTCTCGTGGATAATGATGGTGGGAGGGATTAATAGGAAAAATGCAGAGGACTTTTACAGCATTAGAAAATACTCTGTATGAAGCTATAATGATGGGTACATATCAATAAATTTGTCCAAACTCCTGGAATGTACAACACCAAGAATGAATCCTAATATAAACTATGGTCTCTTATGGATAATGATATGTCAATGTAGTTTCATGAATTGTAATAAATGCATCACTCTGGTGAAGGAATATTGTTAATGGTGAAGGCTATGCACGTGTGGGGGACAAGGGGTACATGTTAAGTCTCTGTACCTTTCCAGCTCAATTTTGCAGGAAACTAAAACTGCTCTAAAAAATAAAAGTATTTTAAAAATAGGAATATTTAACTTAAAATTGATGAAATAACTACTGAAGTAAGCAATATCCTATATTTAAAAACATCAGAAAAAATTTGATTCTCATAGAATAATCCATCCATGTGCCACTGTCAGTATTCCTAATAAAAAAATGTTAATGTATTATCGGCAATATTATAATATCCAAAATATAAAGTTTTTAAATTGTATATTTACTAATTATTTTGAATTCAGTAATTGTTTAACAATTTTAGTAATATAAATTCAGGAGTTATTAAATACTGATTGTCTTAATAGTTTGCTGTTGTTTTATGTAATAAGGAAAATTATTCTAAATATAATAATTATGTATTTATATAATTTTATACTTTGCATGTGTGAAAGGTTATATCAAATATTAATACATTACAAAAATAAATCACCTGAAGTTTGATCTCTGCTTATTTCCTCACAATTTGTGGTTCACAGTTTGGGCAGCTCTCAACTGCGATGGCTGTTTCTCTACTCCCCATGGCATCAGCAGGGCTCCCTCCTGCTTTTGCATGTTCACTGGCGTTTTAGATCTCCTATCACTTGTTGAACAAGAATGGCATTGGTGTGGATCTGTCAGCTAGGCACCTGTGTGTGCCTATCGAGGCCTCTCTACATGCTACCTCACATGGCAGCTGAGTTCCAAGAGGATCAAAGCAGAATCTGGTCTCTTGAGGCCTTCACTAAAAAGAGGTATGACATACTTCTACCACCATGTGATGGCCAAAGACATTCACAAGAGCAGCATAGATACAAGGGGTGGAAGAACTAACTTCACTCGCTAACTAAACAGAAAAATCATGTTGCAAAACAAAGTATCCAACAAGGGGTGTTGATCATTGCAGGCAAACTCCTTAGCCACTGACTCCAGTAGCCTACAGTTGGCAGATCTCAGAGAAGGTACAGGGTGGAAAGCCTTGGAAAGCTCTGCTTTGGGGAAGAAAAGGTTGAGAGGTAAACAAATGACAGAAGAGAAATGAAACCTCTAACCAAGACGCTCCTCTATGGATGCTGTTTCTGTAAATAGGAGTTTAATTTCACCTGACAAGATTTGCATGTACAGAATCTGTAGCCCTGATTTCACTGGTTGTTAGTCACTGTACTTCCATTTTTTTAAAAATATATATTTCATTTATTTTTTTACAGAGAGGGAGGGAGAGGGATAGAGAGTTAGAAACATCAATGAGAGAGCAACATCGATCAGCTGCCTCCTGCAAACCCCCTACTGGGCATGTGCCCGCAACCACAGTACATGCCCTTGACAGGAATCAAACCTGGGACCCTTCACCCTTCAGTCCGCAGGCCGAGGCTCTATCCACTGAGCCTAACTGGTTAGGGCTGTACTTCTATTTTTTGATACTGTGGGGGTTCCCACATTAGTTTATTGCTTGGGGTCAGCAATGCTGTCATTCATTAAAAATTAATATGGTGCTTCCAGTTCTTAAAATCTGTAAGATGTTATTTACTCATGTTAAAAATATGAAAAGAAATGGATGACTTGATAGAGAAGAAGAGAGAAGAAATTCAGAAAGGATATGCTTATGAGGGTAATGACATATGCTAACAACTTATTAAAATAAAGCCCAATTCATATCTCAATTTGAAATTCACTTTATGGAAAATTACTAAATAATCTCCAAAGACAACAACATTTCTAATAATTTCCCCCTTCTTGGGCCATCAACCAGTGTTAAAATATTGGGATTTTTATGAATTTTTTGGGAGCAGGAAACTAATATTTTCTTTAAAAAGTGTTACAGATCAAATGAAGCAGAGAGATAAATCAAACTAGTAAGATAATCCAAATAGAAATAAAGTTATTGCATGCCAATGAGTTATATATATCAGTTATATATAATCGGCTTCATATACACACATCTATGATATATTTACATACATATATTTTAAATATATTAAACTTTTTATACATTTATAGTTAAAAAGAGCTATTGCTGACAAAAATTAATTTAAGTCTAAGATAAAATCACACACACACACACACATACAAATGCCTAGGGCCCATGGGTTAAAGTCCCTTCTGACACAAAGTCCATCTTCGATCTTAGTTTAGGCACAGATGGATTTATCAGTTATAGAGTTCAACTTTAACTTTTCATGTACTCTTCATTTTCTATTTTCTCTACTGAAATTATTTCTTTCCTCCCAGGGGTTTGGGGTATTTTGTAATATCTTTGATATTTCCTCCCAACTTTTAAAAGAGAGGCTCATAATCATAGAAATAAACTGGAGGCAATACGTTCAATGATCAAGGTCCCGGGCCCTGTCCCTCGCTCCGCAGTGAATGGCTCCTTCAGGCAGTGGTTCGTATCCACGGGAGACTGAAACTGCTCCTTCACTGCCCTATTTATGTCAAGCATTCCAGAATTAATGGGAAACTCTTTTCAACCTATTTGTTCTGATGGTTTCTCTCTCTCCCGTTTAGTGATTCAAACTCTTTAGTGATTCAAACTCTTTATTCTTTTAATTCAGGTAAAATCTGAATGTGTCCAGCTTGTACCAGAAAGAGGTAAATTGTAGAGAAAACAGTACCACAATCTTCCTCCTGGCCCAGCATATTTTAGGCTCCCAAATCACAAATATTTACTCATCTGTAAACTAAAACATGCTTGGGTCAGTCTGAAGTCAAGTACCAAGGGTAGCATCCTTTATATAATATATATTGGAAATTTATGCATCAAATTTTCTTTACACAGTTCTAATTGTGAAATGCAGATATTTCACTTTAAATAGTAAATGCATTAAAAACCTTTCACATCAAGCAGCATATATTTTAAATGAAATATAACCTGGATATCTCCTAGCTTTTGAGTTTTGTTAATATCTTTATATTATGTCCTGTTATCACATTAACATTGCACTTAATTCCCTACATTACCTTTGCCTCAAAGTCCAAAGTGTAAGCAATGCCCAAAAAGATATGAGTGCATTTACGTACCTATGTTATGTGGTGACCCTAATTAAAATTACTATTTTATTTAAAATAATTTATAAATTGTTATTCATCCAAGAACTGATGTTTAATGGGCAGGCGGATATATGGAACAAAAAACAATCAAAGACAACTCTGAAGATGTCATTTGGGGCACATCTTGCAGCACCTCCCAATACCCAGGCCAGTTTGATCTAAAAAAATGCTTAGTACAACACTATTATAAAATATTAATTTAAAATGACCCAATAAAGAGCATTATAAACTGATGAACAAAAATGGATACAGAGGTAGAGAAGCATGGAATAGACTGTCAAACAACAGCAGGAAGGCTGGGGAGGGTTCAGGGGTTGGGGGAAGGTAAGAGATCAATTGAAGGACTTGTATGCATGCATAAAAGCATAACCAGTGGATGCAAGACACTGTGAATGGAGAGAGGGCATGTGACAGGGGATAGGGGAGGCTGGGGAAAGGTCAATTGGGGGGGGGGAGGGCAAAAAGAAGACATATGTACTACTATATGTAACACTTTGCACAAATTTTTCAATATCATAATCACTGATAAAGCCAAGATAAAAATACACTTAATTACTAGACAAGAGTTCAAATAGCGTGAGAAAATTTGATTCTAGGCCAGGGATGGGGAATCTTGTATCTGCCAAGAGTCATTTGAATATTTATAACATCATTTGAGGGCCATACAAAATTATCAACTTAAAAATTAGCTTGCTATATTTGGTCAAACATTTAATTAACTTACTCCTAATGCCTTGGCAAGGCCAGACCAAAGGATTTGGGGGCCTTAAATGGCCCATGGGCTGGATGTTACCTACCATTGTTCTAGGCATGGAGAAAAAAAAAAGTTTTCTAAGAATAGATTTTCTTAGTGAAAAAACAAGTATGTATATGTCCTGATGTATAAAATAGATAGGATAGCATGTATATTTTATCTAGATGTAAAGGTTTAGACATGGCATCTTTAACCAAAAGATACTAAAAGTTCAGGTGCACTAGACTAAATACTGCTGTTAGAAAGTCATGTACATATTGTAATTGCACAGAGATGACAGTGCAATGACAATAAGCATGGTGTCTTTTTATCTATAAATTGTCAGTCTTTATAAAAACAACACTTAGCTGCCAATACTTTAGCATTTATCTTCCTTAATGTAAAATCAATATTTCAATGGAAGCTAATTACACTGGGCATTAAAGAACAAAAGCATCTTTTCAAGTGACTTAAGAAATAGAAGGATGTTCTTACAAGTCAACTATGAGTAAACGCTAATTGGCCAGTTGACAATTCATTCAATTGTTCCATAGGAAAGGTGATTTAAGTAGTGATACAGTTTTAATATTCTGCTGCCAACTGGGCAGAAGCATCCTTACATTCAACTACATAACTGGGGAATCTGGTTTTGAATATTTGAGCCCATGAGGATCCACATACTTTTTTTAAGAAAAGGAGAGGATAGAGAGTGTGTCTACTAACAGTGATGGAACTATCCTGACAAGTGAAATCGGCCAAAAGATAAGACACTTCTTTGTTTTTCCCTAGATCCTTCCTTTAGGAATCTCCTCTACTCACTCCCTTTCACCCATTCACATATTTTGGCACATTGGCGGATGTGGGGAGATTATAAATACGAGAAACTGACAAACAGCAGAATATCCACTAAAATATGAAGGCAGGATCTAATTTATACACAAAGTGAATATTTAAGCAACAATAAGCAAGTCTCTTGTACCTTAAAAGAAATCAATACTGTCTATTTTTGTCCAGGGTGAGGGAAATTAGCTCTATTGGTTTCCTACTGCTGCTATAACAAATTAACTCAAGGTCAGTGGCATACACATATAAAATTGTTGCTTTATAGCTCTGGAAGCCCGAAGCCCAAAGAAGCTCACACCAGACCAAAGTGTCAGCAAGGCTGCCTTTCTCTCTGGAGACTCAGGGTTGGAACCTGTTTCTTTGCCTTTCCCAGCTTCAAGAGGCTGCCTGCAGACCCAGGCTTCTGACCTCCTTCCTCTGTGTTATGTTTCAAGTGTTTCTTATATATTCCCGTCTCTCTGACCACTGGTGGGAAAGGGCCTCGGCTTTTAAGAGCTAGTGTGGTTATAATGCACCCACCTGGATAATCCAGAATTGCCTTCCATCCTAATGTCCTGAATCTTAATCACAACTGCAGAATCCATGTAACATAATATGTGCACAGATGTGGTGTGTGTGTGTGTGTGTGTGTGTGTGTGTGTGTGTGTAGTCAACATAATATGTGCACAGCTGTGTGTGTGGTGGTGGGGGGAGTGTGTGGTCATTATTCTATCACAATTACATTTCCCCCCAGAGAGGTTTTGCTGCTCATAAATCAGGAATACTCAGAAAATACCTGCATTTTTACTGCCTATTTCACTTCTAGCAGGGATGCATGGGAAAGGGACAAAGATCTCTGCCAAGCCTGACCCTGAGACACCCACCCATCTGCCATTACTGCCGAGGGAGGTAAAGATGTGATGTTTCCTTTCCAAATCTCAAATAATTGCTTCTCAAGGACAGAACAGAATCCACATAAAGAACTCTGGATAAACAGGACTCTGGGAAATGTAGTTTCTAAGCTTCTAAACTTGGCAAAAAAAAAAAAAAGAATAGAAAGATAGAGCTATAAATACTGGTACAAAAGAAAAACTGTCCCTCAACAGTTGAATTATTAAATTAATACTGTAGGTATAAGTCACACCTCAGAAGACCAAACTTTTATATATAATAATTTTTTCAGTAACTTTTGCAATTAAAAATGCTTTAGCTGTTAAGTGGTTAATGTGTCTCAACTTATTAAAATACTGACCTTTATAAATGTGTGTATCTTTGCCAATTTGTTTCAAATAGCCTCTTTGAGCCTTTATTTTTTGAGAACTATACTTTTCAGAAGAATTATAACAAACAATGCCGAGTTTACAAAATGAGATCATATTTCTAGGCAGAGAGCAAAAACCATCTGTGTGAACCACTGTGCACCTCATTGGGCACCGGGGCCTGGCCTCACCTTTCAGGGTTGGAAGGTCAGTACGACCTCTTTTCCCAATTGCATTTAGTAAATTCAGAAGCTCCATATATCTTTTTCACCTTTATATATGTTACAGACACATATGTCCAAAATAGGCCAGTTTTTAAAGGGAGGAGAGCAGAGTAGCAAGCATTTGACTTAAATGAAGAAAAAAAATCAATCTTTATATTGTAAACCTATAAAGATTTGGGGGATTACATGATACCACAATGCAGCTTTATCTATTTTGAGTATTAATGAGTACAGGAAGATATTGATTGATAATAGTAAATATATCTCTAACACTTGTTTCACATGCTTCCTACTTTTTTTTTTTTCATCCTTCTGTTCTACTTATGGCATTGTGCTAAGCCCAGATATGCCACATTGGAAACTGTATGTGAAATAATACATCTGTTAAGCATACGAAGACAGTTTTCCCTCATATGGTGACATTATATTAACTATAGACCTACATATGTTATTTCATATTAATTCATATTATCTCATATGTAACATCATATATTTCATATTAATGTACCATTTCATATGTACTATATCATGTGTATTAGCTAAGATGCTCATTGTGAGAAACTCAACTTTAGAAGACATGGCTTAATTCCTCTGGTACAAACATGAGTGGCATAACTATAAAACCGTTTTATAGGTAGTTACAAAGCAACCATAAAGATGAAAACACTAGTCTGGTCCCCCTCTCTGATTCTCACACACTTTCTCCTTTTCAACTTGCATAAGCTCATTTCCTGGTAGACATTAGACATTTGGGAAATGAGAGAAACTCATCTCACTGGGAGCTATGACATTGATAAACTTGGCAGAGATTTTGACCGCCACTGGGCAATTTGAAAGACTTTCTGATACAGAAAATGCAGTAGTTAAAAATAGAGAAAATTTCTTTAAAGCAAGAAATAGCTTTATATTAAAAAACAACAAAAAGTATCAATAGAAATAGAACACCATCAAAATTACTCAGAAAAAAATACGATTTTTCCCTCTTTTTCGGTAAACAAATTGAATTGTCTTTAAAGGTATAATTAACAGATAGAAAAGGGAACTCTGCACTGAACTACAAATAGGTCAGCTCATTTGAGGTTCCTGGCTGCACAAGCTCTGACAGCCGGCTCTATATATACAGGATAGGTACAGATTCTAGTGATTTATTGCTCTTTCTTTCCCTGATGCCTGCTATATAAAAACATGTAAAAGAAAACCTATCGTTTTCCCTGTTTTGTCTAGGAAAAACCTACACCGGGGATTTGAGGGTAATTATGAAATGGAGTTAGCTGTCTCCAAGTGCATGAAACACAATGCTAATTACATCTGGACACAGAGGAACTATGATTGATGAAAAAATGTTGTGGTACTTTCTGGCTTTATATATATTTTATCTAAGTTATAGTTTATAATCATATCTCAATTTTCAACATTTAAAAATTAAGTAGAGTCCCCTCATCACTAAACACCCATAGACCTAAATATTGGCAATCCCTTCTTTTTAAAAATCCCCTTAATTCTTGCAATTAATAAAGTTGTAGAAAAGTCAAAGTGACCTGATTTGGAACTCCAACAAATCCCACCTTGCTTAATTCACAAGACTCATTTGTCCCATTTCAGGGACATCCAGAACAATTCATCACCCATGCCTCGCTAAGTAACCCATTATTTGCCATACTCTACAGGGAAAAGCATGCTCAATTGTAAACTCTATTTTGGAGAACTAAATCCTATCACAACATATCTGAAACATTTCACCTCTGAGCATTGGCTTCTATGAGTTTAGTATTTTGCACCATGCCTGCTATCCTGTTCCTGTCACCTTCCACTCCTTCTCAGCAGCCTCTTTCTGTTTCTCTCAGGCTCAGTCTTTGCAGAAGCAGCTCATGGGAAAGTGCTACAATCTCCTTCCCACCTCTGACCTCTGCAAATGGCCTCTGCTCCCACCATATCACCAATGTCATTGCTAAGGCTAATGGAAAATATGGCTCATACAGAACCTAAATATTTATATTACCTAAATATATGTATTACCTAAATAAACAGACCTAAGACTGCTAAACTCTCACTTAATCCTTTTGTTAATCTAATTTCCAAGCAATTGCATTCTGACCTCTCCTCTTTTGTTTTCTTCCAGAGTTGTTATTCCCCCGCCAGTTTATGCAGAGAACCTGCCAATAACCTCTCCTCCCCATTCCCTTACTATTTCTGAAATACTTGAAGAAAAACTACAGGCTGGTGATTATGAAATTCATACATTCAAAACAATAAACACAGACATACACTTTTATTAGTACTTTATCATCATCGTCTCCTGTGCATATCATACTCAGTACATGTTAAAATTGTGTTAAAATTTAAAAACACTTAGTAAACCAGTATTTGTTAAATAAAAATAAATCTTGTTAATTTAAAAACAAACACTATATTCCTATATTCTATTTATTTTAGATGGTCTTGATTCAACACTATCTTCATTTTTATCATTCTTACTGATGCCGCTGCGTTAGTGCCTTATAATTCCTTTCTTGTATTGCTGAAATATCCTAATAGAATCCTCACCTTTCAAGGGCAGTGCTCAAAAATTCCATGAAAATATCAGTCATAGCATTAACTTCTCTGTTTAAATACATTCATGGTTTTATATTCATCAAGGAATTCTTTTAAACTGAGCAACACATTCAATTTTTTTCCCCTACCTCTCTAGGTCATCACTACTCTTCCTACACTCTATGCTACAAGCATACTCAGTCACTTTTCATTCCCCTGACATATATTATTAACTGACATGTTTGGGTCTTTTACGGAAGTACTTTCTGTCCTGCCTCAAATTTATCTTTGGTTTGCATAGCACATAATTTTCTTTCAAAATTCAGACAAAGCAATCCCTCAGTCTTTTTCTGATTCTTCCACCTGATTGTTTAAACCTGTTTTCTATGCTGCCACAGTTTCCTGAGTTTTTTCTCTGGTTTAGCATATTATGGTCTCTATGTTCATCATCAGTTCACTTGTCAGAAGTGAAGGAATTTGACTCTTTGCATTCATATCTAACCCAGTGTCTGAAATATCATAAGATGGTAATATCAAATGACAATGTGAGTAAAGTGACATGGAATCCAAGCATCATTTATTTTAATCTAATATTTTGAGGGTAAGAATTATATAGACTCCTTTATTGCAAATAAGTCAATAATGATTGATTAGCATTTGCAACTTTGCTATTTGTAAATCAATTATTATTTGTCTCTTCCATGGTAATGAGGTCTAGCAGGTAGCAACAATGCTACAGACCTGTGATAGCATCACAGGTTTAGGAAGTGGAGTCAGGAAAATAGTATATTTCTCTCAAGAATGCTATAACAAAGCCTTCGAGGGTTTGCCTTGCTATCCCTGATTCTTCCAACAGCACCACAGAACTGAAGCAAAGCTGACAAAAGGAATAGTTGCTGATTAGGGAACTAAGGAAAAGAAAATATATGAGATATTCTAAAAAAAAATTTAACACATTGTATAAGTGGGCTTACACATAACAAATACTTGTCAGCAATCACATAAACCTTATTTCTGCAGGCCAGGACAATACAGTTGAATGTGCACATGGAAAGAAGCAGACAGGACAGTTTTTAGCAATAGCATCAATCAAGGTTTTGTTTTATAGTGAAATAACTTACTGGCAAAAAAACTAATTTAAAATTGTCAAGTGGCCTTTGTTCTTTCCAGTAAGCAATCCCCTTATAATTATCCAAAGGTCTCAAATAGGGTCTTAATATTGCTCCAAATACGACCCTTTCCTGCCTCACTCCTAAAATAAAATTATTTTGAAGGACATCTTAAGAAAATATGTTCCTATATAAACTTCCAAAACAGTTACTATCTAAGAAGGCCATGAAAGTTACTCTGCCCTTTCCTCTCTCTCAAAATCAATAAAAAAATATTTTTACAAGCTTCTAAATAGTAAATTAAACCATCAACAAAATGAAAAGTCAACCAATTGAATGGAGAACATATCTGCAAAGCATATCTGATAAGGAATTAATAGCTAAAATATATAACATGTATAAACTCAATAACAATAACAACATAATTGATTAAAAAAAAAACAGCCAAGGATCTGAACAGACATTTTGCTAAACCAGACATACAGATGGCCGGCAGGTACATGAAACAGTGCTCCACATCGCTAATCATCAGGGACATGTGAATCAATATCAAAATGAAAAATAAATTTGCACATGTTAGAATGGCTATTATAAAAATACTAAGGCCTGGTGCATAAAATTCTTGCATGGGGGTGGGGTGTCCCTCAGCCCAGCCTGCACCCTCTCTAATATGGTACCCTTTGAGGGATAACTGACTGCCGGTTAGGCCTATTCCACCTGGATGGAGACTTGACTGGGTGTGGTGAACACACAACACATTGTACAGATGATGTGTTGTGTAATTCTGTACCTGAAATCTATAGAATTTTGTTAATCAGTGTCACCCAATAAATTCAATAAGAGGAAAAAAAGGAAATATATATGCACTCTGATAGTTACAATATCCAAGATATGGAAATTACTTTAATGTCCATTGTTGGATGACTTAAAAAATGGTGTGTATATATATAATATTCAGTCTTAAAAATAAATTAAATCTTGCCACCTGTGATAACATGGATGGAACTTGGAACTTGAGGGCATTATGCTAAGTAAAATAAGAGAAAGACCAATACTATATGATCTCATATGTAAATTAAAACAAAACAATCTTACAGAGAGACAGAGATAAGGATTATTCCTAGAGTAGAGGCAAGGGGTTGGGGAATAGGTAAAGTGGGTTAAAAAAAGGGTGAAGGAAGCCAAAAGGCACAAAATTCCACTTATAAAAATGTCACAAGGACACAGGTATGTAATTGATAGTTAATAATATATAACATATTTTTTTAAAGAGTAAACCTTGAAATAATTCCAAAAACCAAAGTATTCTGCATTTAGAGATGCCAAATTAAGAAGTACAACATATTTTTATCATAAATAATAAATCAATGTATGCAAATCATAATATGACAACCTGGAGATCTTTATCAAACAAGAAATATTTTTTTTAAGATATGGAGAGAAAGATACACAACTTTTAAACATAAAAATTCATATCTTTAGTCCTATTGCAGTATTAGCAACAATAAAGTAAGTCTTTAAACAGAAGAAAAATTACACCAAATAGAAATCTGGAGCTATGCAAAAGAATGAACATCAGAAGTAGTAACGGTGGGTAATATCTAGATTTTCCCCAAATTATTTGACTTTCCTTAAAAGATAATCAGTAATTTAAGGGAAAGAAGACAACACAATGCATGATTTATATAATATGTTGAAGTGTAATAAATACTATAATAACATAAAGCTAGGAAGAAATATACTTTCTAAGATTCTTATACTATACGTGAAGTATTATCACATATAAAGGGAAACTGTGATAAGTTGAACATATATATGA
Organism: Pipistrellus hanaki; assembly: GCF_964339955.1. Lineage (NCBI taxonomy): Eukaryota > Metazoa > Chordata > Mammalia > Chiroptera > Vespertilionidae > Pipistrellus > Pipistrellus hanaki. The sequence goes on along the minus strand of NC_140513.1, from coordinate 49,192,106 downwards.
CAACCCCCCAAAAATCACTGAAATACCAGAAAATATTAGATATATGTACAAACAAGAAAAAAAGAATAAACATTAATCAATTTATATTTAAGAAGACAGAAAATGTGGGACAAAGAACAGATGGGAAAATGTATAAACAAATAGCAGGAAAATAAATTTAAATACAACTATTTCAATAATGACATTAAATATAAAGGTTTGAAACACCTTAAAAATAATATCCACATTAGCATATTAGTAAAATTTCTTAACAAAACTTTACCAAACAGAATTCAAATTCAACAACAAAGACTTTATAATTAATATAAAATAAAGACCAATTCTATATTCTTTAAGAGAAACTCAGTAAATGTAAAGTTACAAATAGACTTAAAAAATGGTAGAGGGTTTACCATGCTAACATTAACTTCAAAGCTGAGGTGGTTATACTAATACCAAACAAAATAGACTTCAAAGCAAATATTATCATCAAGAATAAAGAAGGTACTTGCATATTGATTTTGGTAATAACTCATATATAGGATATATGAATCCAAAATCATTATGTACATAAGAACAGAGCTTCAAAATAAATAAAACAGAATTAATATGCAAAGAAAAATAGATAATTTCACAAATATACCAGATATTTCCCAAAAATCTCAATGATAGTACAGTTAGAAAAAACTCAACCAACTTTATGCAATTAACATTTATTGCATTCTCCAACTCAAACTCAACAGTAAAAATGAACCTTGGTATTTGTAGGAATTAAAATTATGCAATCCCTACTTTCCATAATAAAACTAAATTTTAAGTAATCTATAACAAAAAAATTTGGAAAAATCTCCAAATATTTGGACATTTTTATAATGCAATTCTAATTAACATATGGGTCAAAAAAGAAATAAAAATATAAATTAGAAATTATTTTGAACCAAACAAAACAAAATACACAATACATTAAAATTTGTGGAATGTCACTAATGTACTCTTGAGGGCAATTTGTAATAAGGCCAAATTAGAAAGTAATAGTGGTCTAAAATTAATGACCTGTTTCTTATTCGCATGAAAAAATATGCAAATAAATTTGAAAATCTAGATAAATTCCATACAAAACACAAAGCATCAAGTCCATTCAAAAAGGTGCAGAAATTTCTCAGTCATACTGAATACATTATATTTCTCAAAAACAGAAAGAAAAAAAAAACAACAACAACATAATTGCAGGCCTAGATTGTTTCACTAGAGAATTCTTCCAAATATGTGAAGAAGAAATACTAACAAATCTACATAGAATCTCTCTGAACATTGAAGGTAAAGAAATACTTTCCACTTCATTCTATGAGTGAAGGTAGCAATGACTTATATAACAGTATTGGAGAAACACATTAAAAAAGAAAATTTAAGAATATCCACATTAGCATATTAGTAAAATTTCTTAACAAAATTTACTAAATTCAAATCCAACAACATATCATGACTTTTATCTCAGAAATATATTTGATTTTTGCTTAGTTAATATCAGTAGGTTACATACTGTATTATTCTACTTATATAACATTTTTTTAAATGACAAATTTTCAGTGATGAAGAGATGAATGTTAAGAGTTAGGGCTGAGGAGAGAGACTGTAGAGGGGAAGTATAAGCATCTTTGTGATAACAGGAAATCAATGGGTCTTAATTATAATGGCTGCTACCTTTGATACAATTTCAAAACACTATATACTAAATTTGTCTAAAAAGTGAATGCTTTTAAAAACTGTTGAGAACTGCCGAAACCGGTTTGGCTCAATGGATAGAGCATCGGCCTGCGGACTGAAAGGTCCCAGGTTCGATTCCGGTCAAGGGCATGTACTGTGGTTGCGGGCACATCCCCAGTAAGGGGGTGTGCAAGAGGCAGCTAATCGATGATTCTCTCTCATCTATGTTTCTAACTCCCCCTTTCTCCTCCTCTCTAAAAAAATCAATAAAATACATTTTAAAAATAACTGTTGAGACCTGAATAATGTATGGAAAATAATGTACGAAAGTCTATTTCCTAGTTATGATAAGTGTATTACCTATAATAATAAAAGCATAATATGCTAATTAGACCGGACGTCCTTCCAGACAACCTTCTGGACGAAGCCGGGGCTGCGAGGAAAGCCCGGGTTCCTGGGTGCCTGCCAGTGGCCAGAGAGCAGCCCGGATCCCGGGTGCCAGAGGGAAGCCAGTGCCAGCAGTCAGGGAAAGAAGGCCTGCTCTTGCAAGAACTTCATGCATCGGGCCTCTAGTGATTATGTAAGTTATTATCATTCGGGATGGTTGGCAAAGGAGTATATAGGATTTCTGTATTAGTTTCCAGCTTCTTGTGAGTTGCACATTATTTCAAAATACTATGAACTGCACTAGAGATCTATACTTAACATTCCTCTCACTGTAGGGCTCCACTTATTTATAATACAGCACGACTATGTTGTTTTAAATCAGCTCTATTGTTGACATTATCTTTCTAAGTGTCTTACAAGTCACTCTTCCAAACATAAGGCAAAGCATAAAATCATACGCGTATCTAGTCAACAAAAGCCTTGTTTTAGCATAGTGCGTTATTTATTTTTCATCTACACACATACTTTTAGATCTTCCTGAGTTCTTACTACAAACACATTTTCATCACCCATCGTTAAGTGTGAACGTTCCTGACATTTCTACTCTCTTACAGTCATATTGATTTAAACTCTGAGGCTCAGAGTATGACAGAGTAGGATTGTATGACATCTCTAGAATTTAAGACTTCTCCTTCTTTATTTGCTCTGACCCACTGTAGTTCAGGAGATTCCTTGTTGGCAGTATGTGTCTAAGGTATCTTTGGCAGTAATTGATTCCTGAATCAAATGCCAGATTTGTATTGATTATTGCCATGATCATAGTGTCTCCTGCAACATGTTGGTTAATTTTGTATGGTGTATCATGCTAACCCAGAATAATAAAAAGTGACAACCCATCTGGTTCAAAGTGATTGTTTTGTGTCCCAATAAAGTGAAAAATAACAGTTGTCACCACTGCAGCAAATTAGGTAATATGGCAGAACTAGGGAGTTTGGATTAAACCATGGCTAAAGGTCAAAGTTATAAATGGCTGAGAGAGTGGTATATCATAAGTTATAGCTTAAACTAAATTAAATTGTTGCTAAATTGTATGACCAAGTAACTATTTATTTTTAATTTTAAAGAAATCACATGCTTATTTATACCTTTTCCAGTGTTGTCTCATAACTGTATCCAGTGTTGTCCAGGTGGTTGAAATGGTGATGTTCAAACTAGGTATTTGTATTTATGTTCAACAAAGATAATGTACTAATCTATTAAGTGTAGAATGATTGTGTTTCATAGTGGTGAGTAACATTAGGCATAACATAAACTCACAACCAATAGCCATACAGATGCATCTTATAGTTTAGATTTTGATAATAGTATAATTAAAAACTTTAAAGGCCTGGAATTCTAACCGCTAGGAGATGATACACAACTTTACTAAGAATTATGTTAATTATAAGTGAAATAAAACTTTCAATTAAAAGCAGAGATTGTTTGAGAGTACTAAAAAGTAACATGAAACTGTAAACCATTTGGAAGAGATGGATTTTAAGACTAAAACTATCAGGTTGAAAGTAAAAGATTCGGGGGGAGGGGAATGTAACATTTCTATATTTATACTAATTAGCACAAGACCACTGGTATGGCTGTTATGTTAACCAGACATAACAGAATATAAAATAAGAAGTACTAAAAGTGTAGCAAGATATAAAAAAGATCAAGTTATAAAGTGGTAAATACATTAAGAATATACTAATATTCCTAAATATAAATGTATCTAATTAAAAGTAATTCAAAATATATGTAATAAATCCCCTCATCCAGAATAAACTACTTTCTATCCTCCATATCTTTATTTATGCCTGAAATTAGAAGTTATATAAACACATGCAATTATTCCAGATAAAGGTTACTTTAATATCAAATAATTATCCAATGTAATTTATCAAATTACTCTTATTAAAGTATAATTTACATATAATTTACCAATTTGAAGTATATAAACCTAAGACTATGCATACAGTCTACATGCCCACAGTAATCTATAACCATAAACATAACATTGTTCTTAAACTTTTTGTCAGAGATACTCAGTATTTTGCAATTAATGTATACATATTTATAATTAACTTCACAATTTTGTTTACAAATTTAATGTTATAGGAGTACTTTAGATGAAATACAAGTACAGCTTATTCCACTCCTACAGAATTATTTATCTCAGAGTTATAGCTCCCAGAGTTATTTCTTGAAAATGATTGAGTCTCAAATAGATTTTCTACATCTTTAAAGATAAGTGGTGTTGTATTTTATATATTTTTATTAGAAACTTGATTACATCACCTAATACACACACACACACACACACACACAGAGCTAATGTGCTCTATTAGCATTGAATATAGTATGTCCCAACAAATGTATACACATTTTTATAATTATAAAGGCAGTGTTTGTTAAAATACATTTCATTTTCAAAATTGATCTATCAGCTCTTATAGTGTGTATACATTTTTGGGAGGTACCCTGTATATGCAGTTTCCTGAAGAGCAACATAGAATCTTACAAATGTTTCTCTTCTATGCTCCCATAGCCTGGAAACTCATGTTCTCTTATCTTTCTTTGTCTAAAACTATATTTGGGTTAATTTTAATTTTTATATGCCCAGGGAGCACATTGTACTTAAATGCATAATAATATTTAATGATTTTTTGTATATTTTTCTCTTTACTTTCTAAATTACTCCAACTTCTCTATTTTTTTCCAAGAAGTATTGTATAATTTTTATATTTCCCAAACCTATAATTGTTGACTAAATGAACACTTATTCAATGAATGTTACGGGACGTGTAAGAACAAGTGCTGGCTGTTTATCTGCTAGTAAAAAAGACTGGACCTTCTAATAACATGCTATAGTTGCCATTTGTGACTTCTAAAAATAAATATCACAAAGACTATACACCGAGTAGCCAGATTATTATTATCTTTGAATGCATAATAATCTGGCCTCTCAGTCTATATCCTATATAATAAAAGGCTAATATGCAAATTGTCCCCTCAACCAGGCAAGCAGGCCAGCCAACCGCCCATCCCCTCCCCCTGGCCAAGCTGGCTGGACCCCACCCATGCACAAATTTATGCACCCGCCCTCTAATATAGATATAGATATATATGATATATATATATATATATATATATATATATATATATATATAGGCATAGGCATAGGCATAGGCATAGGCATAGGCATAGGCACAGGCACAGGCACAGCCACAGGCACAGACACAGACACAGAAATATAGATACACTGAGTGGCCAGATTAGTATGTGTTCAGAGATCATAATAATCTGGCCACTCAGTGTAGATCTCAGTAAATTAAAGAATTTCATATAAATTTATATATCAATTCCATAAGTGCAGTTATGAGTACCCCCAAGGTTTTAAATCATGACAAAAATTATAGGAGCAAACAGTCCCACAAAAGGGGCTCCTTTCTGTGATTAGGAGATAAAAGAATATCATAAAATGACAACTTATTCTAGAGAAGCTAGATTGTAACTGAAGATATATAATTAAGGGTTTAAGGGAATACTTGAGAGGTGAAATAGAACTAGAGGAAGAAAATTGGGTAGGGTACAAAAAGATGAAAGAAATCACAGGATATTTCAACAGTAGCAGAGAACAAAGGGAGAGCTTATTTGCAATTGTAACAATTGGTAATGTGTTACTACAGAGCATAATCTATAAAATGAAATTGTGTTAATAATGAGGAACAGAAAGGATGTAAAAAAGATTAAAAACTGGTTCTTAGACCTAACTGAGGAATTTTGATACAAGAAAAATGTGTGTGTGTGTTTTTTAAGTTTTGAAGGGTGATTTCACCAGAGTGAAACATTAAAAAAAAAAAAAAAAAAAAAAAAAAAAAAAAAAAAAAAAGAAAAGAAAAGAAAAGAAAAAAGAAAAAGAAAAAAGGTTAAGCATTGGATAAATTAATTGAGACTAACTTCAAATATTGTGCATGTGCTTATATTAAATTTAGTCTTAGTTTTTCAGGCCCATTGCAAATAGATACCTGATTTAGCTATGCATTGAAGCTTTGATAAGAGAAAAAGGTTATTATATATGTGAAGCAGGTTTATTATTAGACAATGTAGTTGCATTTGGGTGAAAAAGATGACACATTTGTAGTGTGAGAAGCAATCATTAAACCTGTAAGTATTCTAGAGTTAAACATCAAATAGAAAGAAAAATAATGTTTTAAATAGTACTTCTCTTTTTCAGCTGCAGAAATTTAGAATGAGCATATATTAAATGCCTATTTAAACTGACAAAAGCCAAGTATTAGACAAGACAAATTTGATACCAAAACTTTGTTGAAAGTACAAATTTCCTTCTACTGTGCAATTGTATAGTCCATTACATTTTAATACTGAACGAATTCCAGATTTTAATACAAGCGTTATTTCTGTCACACAGTGCTTCTAACTTGTAGCATACATTACATTTAAAATGCTTTTGATGTATAATAGCCATTAACCTATAGTGGGTAAATGAATTGGATGGGAAGTTAAGAGAAATTTTTGCATTATTTATATTATTTGAATCTTTCACAAGGAATTCAATTTTGTGAAGTATTTTTTTTAAATGGATATTTTTAAAAGCAGATCATGTAAAGTACAACTATTGGACTTGTAAAAAAAATTAATAAAATGCTTTTGCTTTGGCTGTAATTTGTTTAAATATTGCTGTTTATCCAAAAACAGTTTGGCTCAGTGGATTGAGCATTGGCCTGCAGACTAAAAGGTCTCAGGTTAGATTCCAGTCAAGGGCATGTACCTTGGTTGCGGGCACATCCCCCATAGGAGGTGTGCAAGAGGCAGCTGACTGATAATTCTCTCTCATAGATGTTTCTAACTTTCTATCCCTCTCTCTTCCTCTCTGTAAAAAAAAAAAATCAATAAAATATATTTTAAAATAATAAAAAAAATAAATATTGCTGTTTACTTAAACATAAGGATGTAAGTTGATGAAGCTTATGTGTACACTTCTGTTTTATATATACAATGTGGCTGCAATTTGACCTACAGTTTAAACTTACATGTGCAAGACACAACTAAAATACGAATGAAAGTCTACTGTAATCATATCAACTTAACCAATTGCTTAGATTTTCTTATAGTTCAGTATTAGGGATGTTTGTAAATGAGAATATTTATTTTAGTGGCAAAATATGAAATATGAGTGTGTAAATATATTGTACAGAAAACATCTCTCTCTGGACTCCATGCTAAGTAACTTGTAAATGAGAATTTCTTATTTAAGAGGTTGCTGAAGAGGTCCTCTGGGATTTGATTTGCAGATTTTAGAAAACAGGCATTTGAGCTCTCTTCCAAATTTTCAATTTTTCCTAATCATAAAAATTAGTTCACCATTTAAACTAAATCTCAATTAAGTTTTTTGTAAAAATGAGAGAAGCTGCTTCATTTCCAATGCTTACTACCTACTAGGAGACCCTGTTAAAAATATTACTAAGAAGTTTGCTGTTCCCAAAATATATATTCTATATAATAAAACAATAATGCAAAAATGGTTGGTGATATCTGGAAAACTGAAAAACTATGTCTCAAAATACAACAATAAGCACCTGAAAATATTTATTTGGTAAAAGTAAAGATAAACTTTCTAGCCAAAACCGGTTTGGCTCAGTAGATATAGCGTTAGCCTGTGGACTGAGGGGTCCCAGGTTCGATTCCGGGTCTGAGGCATGTGCCTTGGTTGTGGGCACATCCCCAGTGGGGAGTGTGCAGGAGGCAGCTGATCGATGTTTCTCTCAATGTTTCTCTCTCCCTTCCTCTCTATAAAAAAATCAATAAAATACTTTTTAAAAAGATAAACTTTCTAAATATCAGTTCCTAATTATTTTCTCTAAGAAACATTGGAGAATATATTCATTGATTTTATCTACTTTAATTTTTTCTTAATTCATGAATGTTTTAGTGACAACCTATCAATTATATTTGCAAAAAAATTATTGCAGAAACTAAAATCACCTTTTGCTAATTAAGAAAATGAACAGATTATTTACTTTCTTATAGATTCTTGGAAAATAAAAGGCTCCCTTAATGCCAGAATTGTCTATGCTTCTGCTGATTTCTGACTTTGCTTGTTACATATGTTTAAATTAACACCAATTATACTGCTATAAATTGTATCACTCTCTTCTCAGTTCCTCTGCTTCAACAGAGTGACTGCACTACCGTTTACCCCATCACAGAAAACTATTCATTAGTTAATCAAATCATTTCTCTGTGAGGCTTTGAATTTTTTTTTCTATTTGGCAATTTTATCCTTGGTTGCAAAAGGAAAAAAAAATCCTAAAAAGCTGCTTTAGAATAACAAGCTAAAGCAATTATAAACTAATTTTATTAAAATTATAATTCTGGAAATGAATGAGCTGATATCCCATTTCTATCATCTGGATCACTGATGTCTCATATTCTTTGCTAAATGAGTACTTTCGACCTATACTAATTACCATAATTTTGCTCTCCAGAATGTCAATTCATTAAATTTCACCAATCCCTATATGCTGTGTGTGCTCATTTAGACATGAATATGGGACACACGTTTGCCAGCCTGTGGCAAATGTCCAGCATTATATAACAGCCTGCAATTTGATGGGGATGCTTATATCCAAGGTGGACCACTGTTGTAACCTTTTTGACATTGCTTTCCAGAGAGGCAGAAAAATAAGAGCTTAGATGTGAAAGTGCTGCCCATTTTTGCTCTGCTTTCACATTAAGATATTATATTGAAATGTGGAGTGAGACATAAATGTGGAGTGAGACATTTTCACAAACTCGTGTTCATAATCCATCATATTTCTACGTTCTAGGTCTTAGGGTAGACAAAGCTGAGTAAAATACTGTTTTATTCTTTTGTATAACCTAGGATGCATGATTGGCTAGTTACTTCCCTACATTATAGACTAATGATATGTATGCTAATATGAAATAGTCTTAATGTTATAATAAAAGATCAGAAAGAAAAATACAATATGATTCTCACCATGGAAGATTTCATTTTCTTGAAAATATGTGATCAAAATTTCAATATAAACTTGCAATGAAAATAACTTGATATTTTATAGTGAACTTGTTAAAAAGTATGATTCATTTACACAATATAGTGATTATTTTGTTTAAAGAATTAGGTGAATATAATTATTTTGATATGGAAAATAATATTAAGTGACAATATTATTATGAGCATTATAATATTTTAAAGGATTAACACAAGAAACTCAGGCTTACTTTTAAGGAGAGGACCTTGGGATTGAGAAAAGAAAATTGTTTTTCTTTTCATTTTAACCAATATACTACTTAGGATTTTAAAATATATGTATATAGTAGTTTGTTTATTAAGAAACTCAATAGAGCCAAAACCGGTTTGGCTAGGTGGATAGAGTGTCGGCTTGCGGACTGAAGGGTCCCGGGTTTGATTCCGGTCAAGGGCACATACCTTGGTTGCCAGCACATCCCCAGGAGGGGGTGTTCAAGAGGCAGCTGATTAATGATTCTCTCTCATTGATATTTCTAACTCTCTATCCCTCTCTCTTTCTCTCTGTAAAAAGTCAATAAAATATATTTTTTTTTAAAAAGAAACTCAATAGAGTATATCTGACCATTGGGATACTAGAAATGTTTACTGAAGGTTTTTTTTGTTTTGTTTTGTTTTTAATACATTAGGAAACCTGCTTCTGGAAAATAATTATATCAATAAATCATTTACTGTAAAATATGTTTTAGATATAACAAACAATAAAATAATACCTAATGGATTATTTTTACCCTCTTCATAGTTATTTTTATGCATAAGAAGTGGAATATCTTTTAAATAAAAAAGATGTATTAGGAAATGATTAAAGCTATTACCGTTAAAAAGGAGTTTTTCAGATGTAAAAATTATTTTAGAGTATTGCTTTTATTTGGGCCACATTCTTAATAGAATGTTGAAAACAAGAAGCATTTTAATTGTAGACTTTTAGGTACTGTGACAATAATATGCTTAAAATCTCTCGTATCAACTTGAGAAGATGTGCTTCTGTAAGACTGTCCCTGGCCCCTGGTTGCACCTCTCCAGTGAAATTTACAGTGATCCTGAGCATCGTTTAATTTTAATCCAACCTTTTTCTATAAATCAACAGACTGCTTGTTATCCATCCAAGAGAAAATGTATTTTTAGAAAACATCCAACTGTAACAATCCTACCCCTCAGCAATTGTTTTGGGGTGGTCATGGACATTTAATGGCTGTTTTCATGTATGACTAACTAGATGTACTATTATAGTAAACTGTAGTCAGAAAATTTCACATCAAGATAGGCAAGGTTGGGTTTTTGTTCTCAGCATGTGTTCCATAAATGATTGCTTTATAGATTAATGCATGTGGAGAATCCATCATATCCAATTTGCCTTTTCTTAGATTCTAAAATTACCGCTTAGTATTCTACATACCAAGTTACCATGAAAAATGTGTTTGAGATTGTACTTCTGGTGTTTAAGGATTTTTGTAAATAGCATTCTTTTGATAATGATGAAAGGAAATAAGTGGTTACTTTATGAATCACAGGAATTTTATAATAATATTAATAGTTATAGAGTAATAAGAAAACAGAAATATAGACATGATTTTTTAATCTGTTAAATTACTTCATTTCCCAAGCAAACTAAAAATATTTGGTCATATTAAGTATATTGCTGATACTATTGAGTAGGATTTAGGAATAAATAATCTGATTTAATTTTTTTTTCGTGCTTACAAAGACCTTGAGAAGGATACCAAGAACAGGTCTGTATCTGATTATAAAATCAATGACAAGAAAATTAGACTAAGAAGTAATGGCATGCAGTCTATTAGTTAAAATATTTTTAGCCCTAGCTGGTTTGGCTCAGTGAATAGAAAGTCAGCTTGCAGACTGAGGGGTCCCAGGTTCAAGTCTGATCAAGGGCATGTACCTTGGTTGTGGGTACATCTCCAGGAAAGGGTGTGCAGGAGGCAGCTATTTGGTGTTTCTCGTCAATTTTTCTAACTCTCTATCCCTCTCCCTTTCTCTCTGTAAAAAAAAAAAATCAATAAAAATATTTTTTAAAATCTTCTATTTAGATCTTAGACTTGGTAGCTGTCAAACAGCAATCAGGGAGGCAGCACATCATTTCTAATCTCATCTAACTCAAAAGAGAAACCCTGGGTATTGAGTGCCTACTATTGTGGAGGAGATTAGGGTAACATTACTCTTTTTTGCACAATGCACCCAAACTGGTGATTTAGTTTTTATTATCTATATTAATAAAACCATAATATGCTAATTAGACCAGATGTCCTTCTGGATGACCTTCCGAATGAAGACGGGGCTGCGTGTGAGGGAAGCCCGGGTCCCGGGTGCCAGAGGGAAGCTGATGCTGGGGAGCTTGATTCCTCATGGGGCTGTGAGATTCTACCTTAGGCGATGGGTTATGTTGTTGCTGGGGCACTGTTGGCCACAGATCTGGTTACTGCACACTTGCATTTGTGTGCAACACCCTGTACGTCAGCAACTTTGTAGAGTGCCCTTTTGTATTCCAGGGACCCTCCAGATGTTGGAGAGCAAGTTTAGCCTAATCCCTGCAGGCCAGGCTGAGGGAGTATAATTTTTCTATAAAAATATTGTATACTGCTATGGCCAAATGGCTCAGTCAGTTGGAGCATTGTCCCATACATAAAAAGGTTATAGTTCAATTCTTCATCATGCACATACCTAGGTTGCTGTTTTGATCCTTGGTTGGGGAAACACCAATTGGTATTTCTTTTTAACATCAATATTTCTCTCTCTCCTTTCCCATCTCTCTAAGAAAATCAATATCTCCAGGAGAAAGTTTTTCAAAAGGTAAATTATTTTAATATATTTGTCTATATATTTGCATATTATTCTATATAATAAAAGCCTAATATGCAAATTGATGGAAAGGCAGAATGACTGGTGGAATGACCCGTTACTATGATGTGCACTGACCATCTGGGGGCAGATGCTTAATGCAGGAGCTGCCCCAAGCCCACAGGTCCCGGGCCAGCCAAGTTAGGTGCCAGCGGGGACCCCTGATTGCCCCTCCATTCACCCCACAGAGGAGGTGACTGGGGGCAGCCGTTGGGGTTGGCGAGTGGGCAGTGCCAGGCCAGCCAAGGGTGGTGTCAGTGGGGGCCCCGCTGATCACCCTGCTGGTCACCTCACAGATCGGCCTTGATTGCCAGCCAGGCCTAGGGACCCCATCCCATGTGCACTGAGCCTCTAGCCCATAATAAACAGATATATTAGATCTTTTCTTTATGCTAGATTATACAATAATAATTTATAAAACTTATTGTAAGGAAAACTTTAAATGTTGATTGGTTGGTCTATAAGAAGCCCAATCTGAGTACTCATAAATGTAATTTGTCTGTCAAGGATCCATGTCAATATAAATCTATTGCAAGAATTGTAAGTCAACAAAGTTTTAGTAATCAGTTAGCAATATTTTACACTTAACAGTTTGCAAAATGCCAAACTTTACTCTGCAGAATTGCTTGTGGTGGAGTTATTTAGACATAGTATATGGGTAAGTGCAATAAAATAATTTTCAAATAAATATTGTCATAAATTATTAGATTTTGTATTAAATAAAACATATTTTAAACATTTTATTATTTATATATATATTTTATTGATTTTTTTTTTACAGAGAGGAAGGGAGAGGAATAGAGAGCTAGACACATCGATGAGAGAGAAACATTGATCAGCTGCCTCCTGCACACCTCCCACTGGGGAAGTGCTCGCAACCAAGGTACATGCCCTTGATCAGAATCGAACCCGGGACCTTTCAGTCTGCAGGCTGATGCTCTAACCACTGAGAAGAACCGGTCAGGGCTTAAATATTTTAAATGAGAATATAAATTTAAATGTGATCATATAATTTGTTTAAAATAAACAAAGATAAGAGAAACAACTAAAAACAAGACCAGAAGAAATAATTTTAAAATCTAAATTTACAATAATATAAAATTTTTGACTCACGATGGTGGATGTAATACTATCTTCCTTCCAGGACCAAACTGGAATTACAACTAAATTGCATGAGACATAACATCCACGTTGTAGAGGTATAAGAAGGAGAAGAGGGAGAGCCAGGGATCTGAAACTATACTGAAGAAATAATTACTGAAAACTTCCCTAACCTAGTGAAGGAAAAAGACAAGTCCAGGAAGCACAGCCAGAACCTCGTAAGATGAACCAAAATAGGCCAAGACACATCATAATTAGAATGGCAATGTTTAGAGACAAATGATCTTAAAATCAGTAAGAGGGAGACAGCTAACTACCTACAAAAAACTCCCATAAGGCTATGAGCTGATTTCTCAACAGAAACCATTCAGGCCAGAAGGAATTAGTAGGAAATATATGAAGAACTCATCTGATACAAAACCAAGACAAACAAACCAATTTAAAAATAGACACTTCTCCAAAGAGGACATAGATGGCTAATAAACATATGAAAAGACACTTAGAATTGTGATGAGAATGTGGAGAAAGGGAACCCTTGTGCCCAGTTGGGAAATCAGACTGGTGCAGCCACTGCAGAAAGCAGTGTGGATGGTCTTAGAAATATTAAAAATGCAACTGCCTGATGATCAGCAATTCCTCTTCTGGTAATTTATCAGAAAAAAAAGCAACTTAAATATTAATTTGAAAGAATAAATGCACCCCTATGTTTATTGTAGTGTTATTTACAATAGCCAAGATTTGGAAGCAACCCTAGTGCCCATCTACAGATAATTGGTACATTTATACAATGGATTATTACTTGGCCATAAAAAGAAGGAATGATTACTTTTTGCAACACCATGGATGGACCTGGAGAACTTGATGCTAAGTGAAGTAAGCCAGTTAGAGAAAGAGAAGTACCACATGATTTTATTCATATGTGGAATCTAATATATAAAATGAACTAACAAGAAAAATAGAGACAGATTCAAAGATAGGGAGCTGGCTGACAGCTCTCAGTATCGAGTGAGGGCTAGTTCAGGCGAGTTGAGTAATTGAGCAGAAAAGAGTCCTGCGGAAGCAAGACCTTCTTTGTGGGGTCAGCGCCATGCACAAATGATTCTCCATGGTAGTCAAGGTCAGTCCTCACAGCCTATCTTCCTGGGAATGAATTCCTCCAACTAATGAGCTAATAGCAATCAAGGCTCAGCTACCCCAGAAGGGTGCATACAATCCACACAGGAAGGGAGGAACACACCTGAAGTGTCCACTTGATGACCCCTGAAGCTGTACCATTGGATCCTACCAGACACCTACTACATAAGGTTACTTTTCTAAGACCAGGAGATGTAGCCTCTGTACCTAATACATAACAAACAAACAAACAAACAAACAAGCAGCCAAAATGAGACAAAGAAACATGTATTGAATTAAATAACAGAACAAAACTCCAGATAACGAACTAAACAAATTGAAGATAAGCAATTGACCAGATGCACAGTTCAAAACACTGTTTATAAGGTTTCTCAATGAACTTAGGGTCAGATTAGAGAAATTTAATGAGGATTTCAACAAAAAGGTAGAAAACATGAAAATTGAGATAGAAAACATAAAAAGAACCAGTTATAAATGAACACAGTAACTGAAATAAACAATGCACTGCAGAGAATCAAAAGTAGAATAGATGAAGCAGAAGATCAAATCAGCCATTTTAAATATAGGAAGCATAAAACTCTATCAGAACAGGGGGGAAAAATCCTCCCAATGAGGATAGTTTAAGGAGCCTCTGGGATAACTTAAAGCATAGTAACAGATGTCAGAAGGAGAAGAGGGGCGGAGCAAGAAATTAAAAATCTATTTGAAAAATAAAGATAGAAAACTCTCCACATCCACTGGTGAAGGAAATAAAAAATTTCTGGGAAGTGCAGAGAATCAAAACAAGATTAACCCAAAGAGGCCCACACTAAAACACATAATTAAAATGCTAAAGGTTATAGACAAAAAAAGAATCTTAAAAGTAGCAAAAGAAAAAGCAGTTAGTTACCTATAAGGCAGCTTCCTTAAGACTGTCAATTTCTCAACAAAAACTTTTCAGGCTAGCTGGGACTGGCATGAAATATTCAAAGTGATAAAAATCAAGGTCCTATAACAAGATTATCCAGCAAAGCTATTATTTAGAATCAAAGGAAAGATAAAGAGCTTTTCAGACAAGAAAAAGCAAAAGAAGTTCATCACCCCAAACCAGTATTACATGAAATGTTAAACTCTTCTTTAAGAAGGAAGGGTAAAAAAAAAGGGGGGGGGGAACATGAATAACAAAATGGCACTAAATACATAGTAGTTGGCAACAATTACTTTAAATGCAAATAGATAAAATGGTTCAATCAAAAGATATACATAAAAACAAATATGTAGATCAATGAAAAATAATAGAGAGCCCCAAAATTAACACATGCCACAATAGTCATTAAAGGAGTAGAAAATACAATGGATTAAAAATTGCTATTCAATAAATGGTGCTGGGAAAAGTGGACAGATACATGAAAAAAAATATAGACCATCTTACAACATACACAAGAATAAATTCAAAAAGTATTAAAAACTTAAATGTTAGCCTTAAAAATCATAAAAATCCTAGAAGAAAACATAGGAAATAAAAGCTCAGTCATTTCTCATAGCAATATTTTTTTTCTGATTTATATCCTCAGTCAATAAAAACAAAAGAAAAAGACAGACAAAGACAACTACCATGTTATTTCATCCATGTGTGGAATCTAAAAATAAACAATGGTACTATATTAAACTAAAAATGTTTTGTACAGTAAAGGTAAACATCAAGAAAATGAAAAGATAACTCATTGAATGGGAGAACATATTCACTGATATATCTGATAAGGGTTTAAAGTCGAAAATTTATAAGAGCTTTATAATACCAAAACAACAAACATTTCAATTAAGAAATGGGCAAAGGTCCTGAATAGACATTTCTCTGAGGTGGGTGCACAGATGACCAATAGACACAAAAATATGCTCAGTGTCACTAATCATCAAAGAAATGCAAATCAAAACTATAATGAGATCACCTCATGCCTTTCAGAATGGTTATCGTCAATAAGTCAACAAACAGCAAATGCTGATGAGGATGTGAAAAAAAGGTGAACCATTGTGCATTGTTGGGAATGCAGATTGGTGTAGCCACTATGAAAGCAGCATGGAGTTACCTCCAAATATTAAAATTAGAACTGCCTTCTTATGACCCAGTGATTCCATTGATATATCCAAAGAAACTTGAAACACCTATTTGAAAGAATATATGCACCCTTATGTTAATTATGAGTCTTACAAGTGCACAATAGAATGCTACTCAACCATCAAAAAGAAGAATCTCTTACCCTTTGTGACAATATGGATCATTATGCTAAGTGAAATAAGCTAGTCAGAGAAAGACAACTACCATTTTATTTCATCCATGTGTGGAATCTAATGAATAAAATGAACTAACAAGCAAAATAGGGACAAACTCACAGATAGAGAGCTAACTGACAGCTGTTGGTGAGATGGGGCTAGGACAGTGGAGGGATTGAGGAAAAAAAATAAAGACCTCTCTGAGATGGACAACAGAGTATGATTTCCAGGGGGTCAAGGAGGGTGGGTGGAGGTGGAAGAATATACAGGAGGATAAAAGGCAATGGAAAAAATAAAATGAAAAAAAGATATACAGTTGCTGAATGAATAACAAAACAAGATCCTCACATCTGCTGTCTACAAAAGACCCACTTCAGATAAAAACACACAAAGACTGGAAGTAAAAGGAGAGAAAAAGACGTTTCATGAACATTAAAACACAACAGATTTGGGTAGCAATATTTATACTAGACAAAATATTCTTTAAAACAAAGACTGTAACAAGACAAAGAAGGATCCAGCAATTCTACTTCTAGGTATTTAGCTGAGGATAGCCCAGACACTAAATCAAACAGGCATAATCATCCATATGTTCCTTGCAGCATTATGTACAATAGCCAAGATAGGAAAGCAACCTAATTGTCCATCACTAGATCAATGAATTATGAAGAAGTGGTGCCTTTATACAATGGGGTATGACTCAGACCATAAAAAAAATAATGAAATCTGGCCATCTGCAATAATGTGGACCTAGAGGGTATTGTGTTTAGTGAAATAACTCAAAGACAAATGCCACATGATTTCACTTGTATATGGAATCTAAAAAAACAACAAAATAAATAAACAAGCAGATCAGAAACAGACTCATAGATTCAGAAGACATTTTGACACCTGCAATATGGGAGGGGGGCTAAAAGGATGAGCAAAAAACATAAAGGAATTAAGAAATACATATTGGTAGTGACATAATAGTCATGGGAATGGAAATTATAGTATAAGGAATATAGCCATCAACATTTTAATTACTATCTGGTGTCAGATGGGTATGAGACTTATCAAGTTGACCACTTCATAAGCTATATAAATTACTAATCATGGGTTATACATCTAAACCAAAAATAATATTGTCAACTCTAATTGAAAAAATACTTTAAAATATTGAAAAACCTGGAAAATAGATAAATATACTACTACAACAGAGACTTAACACCACCTTCTCAGAAATGGACAGATCCAGCAGGTAGAACATCTGTAAGGGCATATTAAAATCAACAATAGCATTTGTTAACTGAAAATAATGGACATTTTAAACTATTTCATAAAAAAAACTGTAGATACACATTATTCTCAATTTCATTTGGAACATTAACCAAAATAATAAGATTCAGGCCATAAAACACACCATAACAAACTTAAAGGAATATAAATCATACAATGTTTGATCTTAGACAACCAAGAATTTAGATTAATAACAAGAAAATACTTTGAAAATTTCAAAACACTTGAACAAATGACACACTCCTAAGTAACACATGGGTCAAAGAAGAAATATAAATAAATTTTAAACGTTTTTTGAATTAAATGAAAATGAAAATATAACTTATCAAAATTTGTGGGGTACAGTAAAAGTAGTTCTTAGAGGGTATATATAGCATTGAATGCATACATTAGATAATATGAAAGATCTAATATCATACATCTAAGCTTTACCTTAGAACTAGATAATGAGCAAAAAAATCCAAAATAGGAGAAAATAAATAAAAATTAGAGCAGATATCAATAAAAACAAAGTCAATAGAGAAAATCAATACACCAAAGACTTAAGATGAACAATAAATTTGATAACCCTATAGACAGATAAACATAAATGAGTGCAAAAATTATTAAGACCAGAAACCAAAAGGGGATTTGGCTATGCATCCCAGGGAAATTAGAAGGAAAAAAAACTCAAGAAATAAATAAATAAATATTACGAAAAACTCTCTACCCACAAATTTAATAAACTGTATGGAATGGACCAATTCCTTCAAAGACACAATCTGTGAAAACTCACACCTGAAGATATAGGCAATCTGAATAGGTCTATAGCTACTGAAAAATATGAATCAGTAACTAATACCACATAGCAAGTACCAGGCCGACATGGACTCACTGCTGAATTCTATCAAACATTTATGGAAGAAATGATCCCAATACTCTACAATCTCTTTTAGATGATAGAAGCAGGGGGATCCTATCTCATTATATGAGGCCAACATTATCCTTGTAACAAAATCAGACAAAGACATAATAAGAAAGTATTGAAATTTTGAGAAAGGAGAAGACTAAAATATATGCTAAAGTTGGTCCTACATTCCAAATTTTGTCTGCACAGAGAAATTATCACTTTTCCTAAGCTTTAAAGCAGTTTAGTACTCTAAGGTAATATTGTTAGATACTTTTCTTTCTCTCTTTCAAATAAAAAATAAGACTAGTTAAAAAAAAAAGGAAAAATGGTAAAATAATTTATCATACCATGACTGGTAACAGTAGGAAAAAAAGAGAATTTGAATTTTTCTTAGACTCTGAATCTAGTTTCTTTTTATAGCATTTGCACAGAAACAGGGATTTTAAAAAGTTATGGAAACAGAATTTTAAATTTTGTCTTGTTAGAATATATTATTTCCAAGGTGTCCACCGATTTAGAACTAAAAACAAATGCCTATTTATTTCATTGAACTCCCACCCATCTCATAGCCTTAGATATATCACTTAATCACTATGGTTCAATTTTCTTGAATTCTAATTTTAAAATATAATCCATTTACCTCCAAGAGTTGCTGAGTATATAAAAATGAGATAATGATTATGAAAGCACTTTTTAAAGTAACACACACACACACACACACACACACACACACAGAGATGCATAATCTCACCCATACTGTCAATTCCTTATGAAAATGGTAGCTTCAAGTCCATAATTTGATTTTGATCCAGTTCACATTATAGATGAGGTACCAAAAAATCCTCAAATAAATATTAGCAAAAAAAGAGAGAGAGAGAGAGAGAGAGAGAGAGAGAGAGAGAGAGAGAGAAATGTATTATGCTCCAATAAGTTTTAACCTTGCACCAGGCCATTTCTAATTGATTATACTATTTAGTAGACATTCATTTTTTAATGATCTCTTCAAGCAACCTGAGAAAATTCACCTCACGTAGGCTTTTCAAGTGTGAGCATTATGCAGTCCTAATGAGCAACTTTCTTTTATGTTTCCCTTTGATTTTACTAGAGACTTAACCCTGCTCTAAAGATATAAAGATGTCTCACAACATGTAACCTGCTGCTTTGTTTAACATCATTTAATTGGTAGCTTCCCTAAATTATTGATCTTTGCATGAGGACATTCAAGTTAGTATAAGCATTCTAGTTTGGACAAAAGGTTTGTAAAAGGTTTTCATAGGGCCAACAAATGCAATTATATTGATGTTCTAGTTTTTTTTATTAGCTTAGAAAACAGAACATGTGCACACCTGGGTCAAAAGATTGCTTTAACCCAGTTTAGGATTATGAATGCAGTGTCTATATGTTGAATTTTGTGTTAATGTCAATGATTCTTGTACTGCCTGTGATCTTGATTTGTTGAAAAATGTTTTTAAGGCAACTTTAAATTAGCATATAATTTAGATCTTGTTGTCCAGATAGGCAAGGAAAATGGAAATGATCAATATGTTTTTATATGACATAAGGGAAAAATATAACCTTTTATTTCATACTAGTAGACTGTTAAAGAAGCCAATATAGTGTTATTTTTGTGTTTGTGAAAATATTAGGCACAGAGTCACTGAGGTTTTTCCTATCTTGTTTAGCTTCTAGGGAAACTGACTAAATGTCTCTTGGAGCTGAAGTAACAAGATCTAAAAGATAACTCGATGACTTTTTTCTGAATACATACAGAGTCAATGTGTGTCTGAATCCACTGGATGATGCTGAGAAAGAGATTATCAGATTAAAGTGACTGGATGATGGAGGAATATTGGAAATTTGCACCATTCATCACTTTGATTTATGTTTCCCAAAAGAAAACGTCTCTTAAAGAACGAAATTTGTCCTCAGACAATTCTGCTTCCTAATTTGAACCCATTCCCTAACATCATATTAAGTGGTCAGCACAAGCTCTGATGACTCCTGTGCATAACCTGCGAAGGAACATTTCCACTTCATTAAATTCCTATCTGGAGATATACTAATTTACCCTAACATAATTCACACACTTGCTGGACCTAATTACCTTACCAACGCAATCTGCAGATATAAACACCTGCAGTGCTATAATAAGGGGAAAAATAATCATCAACTAATTCAATAAAAGCAATTTTCCCCTTCATTACACAATAACTGTCGTTGTTAACTAATTACAGTGTGGCTTACCGCACTTCAAAAATATTAATATTATTAAATTTCCCTGCTCCTGTGATTTGAATATCAGGGTCCCGAGTCTTCGGTTATTTAGGTTTGTACATTTCTGTGTTTGCTGGGGATTAAATGAAAGCAGCAGGTAGCTAACACTCTGCGCCCATTAAGTGCTACAATTGATACAGCCACTTAGAAAGAAGACACGTAAATGGGCAGTGGGGTAATTAGGGAAGCATAATTTCATTTTCCTAATGAAAACATAATATAATGACAATTTTGTTTACGATTCTGACATCAACAATTACATCAGTATTGCTGCCTTTGTGAAGACATTACGCCTAGTTAAGCTTAGCTAACATTTTTGAAAAAGGTATTTTCAGAAAACTCAAATAAAGTAGTATTGTGAGCACTAGAGAATGAAAGCATTTTCTTTTTGGCCTTTCTCTGCTCTGTGTTTGGTTTTGATCCAGATGCTCAAGCTTTAGAAGAGACTGTAAATCAAATTGTGGCTTGCCTTATGAGAAAGCATTACCATGTATTGCACCAGCACCTCCTGGTACTTTCCATGAGGACTAGAGCTTGGGTGAGAGAAGCTGAATCTCTTACCTGTGCTTATTGGCTTGGTATCTTACTATAGTTCTTTTTCTTTAGATTGTCTTTTGGGAAGTAATGGAATACCTCATGCAGGATTCTATAACAAATACTAATTTTGCTTTATTTTGAGCAGAAATGATACTTTACCCATGTGAGAAAAATTATTGCAATGCCATTATCAGCTGGTGAGAAACTCTGGGAATGTTCCCGACCATTCTAAATGCTTTTATTACTCCATCAGAAAAATGAAAATTGTTCCTGAAAACAGCTTCCTCTTACAGAGATCCTGCCAGAACAATTCGTGATAATGGGAGTAAAATTATTGACAAAATTATCTATCTATCTAATCTAAATAAAAGACTTTCACTCAAAGCATTAAATTGGTATTTCTTCAGATTTTATCTATCATTTATGAGTTAAGCCCTCATAAAAATTCAGAAACATTCTGCCAGCCTGTCAGTCAGAATATAAGAAAATGTTTACTCTTTCCCTATAGGTCAGTCCTTTGTAGCTTAAATCCTGCTTATTTAAAACAGTGGTATAACGGACTGCCTGGACACCAGCTGCCACTAATTCTCTCTGCCTGCTGGCTAGAGAATAACTTAGCTGTGTACAGAATAAACAGCTATGCCAACCTTCTAGCCTGAAAATGTCAAAGTCAAGGAAGGCCTTAAGGAGTATAATGACAGGAAAACAACTGTATGTTACAATTAGTCTTCAAGATCAGTGACTTTTATATCAAAGAACTTTATTTTACATATAATGCAATTTGCATATAATTATTTGATTTTTATAGCAATACCCTGACAAAGATATGGTTCAGCAGTTTATTAGATAACTTGCTAAAGTTATATATTATTAGCAAATTACAGAATTATGACTTTTAAATTGAAGTAATCTAATTGTAAAATCGATGCTTTTCCCCCTATACCTTGCTGACTGATCTCAGGTATTTGCAAACTTTTAATAATATCATATGTATAGTATATGTATATATTTGTTTCCCAAAACCACTATGTATACATTTACATATATAGTTAGATAAATAAACATGCATACATATACTGGTATTCCAAAGCACATGTTCACATAGATTTTTTTCTGACTTTCAAACTGACTTGAGATACAATTTTTTTTAACTTTATTAGTCTGTAGTAATTAATATGTTTTACAATAGAATATGAAATTTTATGCTGGTTATAAAATGGTTATCATTTATAGTACTAAATACTGCATTTTAAATATGTGGGAAACTAATGCTAATTTTTTTCTTTTTTATTAAATATAGCACATATGCACACATCAACACTACTTTTTCAACTGTCACTCCAATTTTCTAGCATGTTATAATGTATTATTTGCAATAACATGAAATTTTTAAAATAATACAATTCAAGAAGACAGTGTTTTACCTTTATCCATAAAATTGATTATGCTGTGCTTAAAAACAGGAAAAGGAGAAAAGGAAAGATAAAACATGTGTAGAACTCTGGGGTAATTCTGCAAAGCAGTTGTGGAGATCAATGAAAATAAGCATCTTTGTGATATAAGAATTTTTATTTCTGTTGACATAGATGTCTAATGCTTCAGACACGTTTCTTTTTTCACATATGAAGAGATACACATTGCTTTCTATCTAAAGACAGCACTGTATTTTCAAAATAGCAAGCTAACATTTTCTCTAACTTTGTGTGAAATTCTTATCTTTTCTTCAGGCTCAAGTTATTACAATAAATAATACAAGATGTAACTAGATAATGGATTCAGACAAACTACAACCTAAATTAAAATCCACTTAATCAGTCATAAGGCAAAATTTTGATAATACAGTTAACCAATCTTACTTTTAGGCCTTATTTTACAAAAGGAATAGTAATAATTTCTCTGATAAGGTAAATTTTCCAGGTTTGGGAAGCCAGGTGAGGGCAATTTAGTATTAAAATGGCTGTAACAATAATTTTAATTATTCCTATCCATGAAAACAGAAAAAGCATTTGATAAAATTAAGCAATCATCTATACTAATAAAAGCCTAGGTGGACCTTGAGTGTGACATTGTCACAAGATGGCGGCCACAAGATGACCACATGCACAGCAGAGGCCAGGCCCACGTGGTGAGACCTCAGGGTCCCATGGCTCCACGAGTCACAGAGGAGGTTGGTCCTGGTCTCTCTGCTGCCTCGTGTGGAGGAGGCAGGTCACAGTATGGGAAGAGAGTTGGGGTGATCAGGCTGCAGGGAAGGGCAGTTGGGGGCAATTGAGCTGGCAGGGGAGGGCAGTTGGGGGCAAGCAGGCCATCAGGGGAACACTTAGGCATCAACCAGGCTGGCAGGGGAACAGTTAGGGATAGATCAGGCTGGCAGGCAGAAGTGGTTAGGGCAGTCAGGCAGGCAGGCAGGTGAGCAGTTAGAAGCCAGTGGTCCCAGATTGTGAGAGGGATATCTGACTGTCCATTTAGGCCCGATCCTATAAGGGGTCCCAGATTGGAAGGTTATAGGCTGGGCTGAGGGACACCCCCCTCCTGGTGCACAAATTTCATGCACTGAGCCAGTAGTTTATTATAAAAACTCCCAGCAAAGTGGGAATAGAAGGAACACATCTCAATGTAATAAAGGCCAAATATAACAAACCCATACACAGCCAACATTATACTCAATGAGCAAAAACTACAAGCATTTCCCTTCAGATTGGGAAAGGACAGATATATCTGCTTTTACCACTCTTATTTGATATAGTACTGGAAGTCGTAGCCACAGCAATAAGACAAGAAATAAAATGCATCCAAATTGGAAAGAAAAAAGGAAAACTGCCATTATTTGAAAATGACATTATACTGTATATAGAATGCCCAAAAGAAGATTCTACCAAAAAGCTATTAGAACTGATATATTAATTGAGTAATACTGAATCAAAACAAATATCCAGAAATTGGTTGAATTTTTATAAACTAATAATGAACTAATATTAGAAAAGGAAACTAAACAAAAAAATCTCATTTACAATTGCTTCAAAAAAAAATAGGAATAAATTTAACCGAGGATGTAAAAGATTTGTACTCGAAAAATTATAAGACATCAAAGAAAGAAATTGAAGACAATACAAGTAATGGAATGTTCATATAATTCAAAGCAATCTCTATATTCAACACAAATCTTAACAAGATACCAGCCGAAGCCGGTTTGGCTCAGTGGTAGAGCGTCGGTCTGTGGACTGAAAGGTCCCGGGTTCGATTCCGGTCAAGGGCATGTACATTGGTTGTGGGCACATCCCTGGAAGGGGGTGTGTAAGAGGCAGCTGGTCGATGTTTCTCTCTCATCGACGTTTCTGGCTCTCTATCTCTCTCCCTTCCTCTCTGTAAAAAATCAATAAAATATATATTAAAATAAATAAATAAATAAAAACAAGATACCAATGGTGTATTTTAGAAAACTAGAACAAATAATCAAAAAAAATTATATGGAACCACAAAAGACCACAAATATCAAAACATCCTGAAAAATTAGAAAAAAGTTGGAGAAATCACGCTATCTGGTATCAAACTATACTGCAAGGCTAAATTAATCAAAACAGCATGGCAATGGCATAAAAACAACAATAACATATAGGTCAATGGATCAGAATACAGAGTCCAGAAATAAACCCACATCTTATAATCAGTTAATATTTGACAAATGAGGCAAGAACATACAAAGGGATAAAGATTGTCTATTCAATAAATGATATTGGATAAATACATGTAATTATAATGAAACTAGGCCACTCACCATACATAAGAGTAGACTCAATATGGATTAAAGGCTTAAATGTTAGCCTCAAAATCTTAAAAATCAAAGAAGAAAACAGAGAATAAAATATCAGACGTTTCTTGTAGCATGATAGCTAAGATTTAGAACCATCCTAAGTGTCCATCAGCAGATGAGTGGTTTAAAAAACACTGGTACATCTACACAATGGAATACTATGCTGCTGTAAAAAAGGAACTCCTATCATTTGTAATAGCATGTATGGAGCTAGGGAGCAGTATGCTAAGTGAAATAAGTCAGTCAAAGAAAGATAAATATCACATGATCTCACCCATTTGTGGATTATAATGAACAACATAAAATGATGAACAAAAATAGATCTGGAGACAAAGAAACATCGATCAGACCACTAAACCTCAGAGGGAAGACAGGGGAGGGTGGGGGTAAAGGGGAGAGATCAACCAAAGGACTTGTATGCATGCATATAAGCATAACCAATGGACACAGACACCATGGGGTTAGGGCATGAGTGGAGGGATGGGGGGGACAATAGAGGGAGAAGGACACATTTGTAATACCTTAATCAAGGAACACACACACTCACACACACACACACACACACACACACACACACACACACACACGAGGAAAAAAAAAGGCGAAAGGCTAATCCTAGGTAATAAGCTAGTACTAAAACATATGAGATTTTTAAAAAATGAAGAGAACAAACTAAATGGAAGAACATATTCAATGATTCCTTTGATAAAATTTATAAAGAACTGACATTACTCAACACCAAGAAAACAAACAATAACATTTTTTTTAAAATGGGCCAAAGATATCTGAAAAGATACTTCTCCAATGAGGACATACAGATGACCAGTAGATATATGAACAGATGCTCAATGTTACTAATCATCAGAAAAATGGAAATTGAAACAACAATGAGATATCACCTCATGTCTTTTAGAATAGCTATCATCAATAAGTCAACAAATTAATGTCAAAGAGGATGTGGGGGAAAAAAACTCTCATATACTGTTGATGGGAATGCAAATTGGTGCAGCCACTGTGAAAAGCAGTATGGAGTTACCTCAGAAAATTAAAAATGGAACTGTTTTATGACCCAATGATTCCACTTCTTGAAATTTATCCATAGAAACCTAAAATACTAATTCAAAATAATATATGCACCCCTATGTTCACTGCAGCATTATTTAGAATAGCCAAGATCTGGAAGCAGCCCAAGTGTCCCATCAGTAAATGAGTGGGTAAAAAATCTGTGGAACATTCACACAATGGAATACTAGTTGGCCATAAAAAAAGAAGGAAATCTGTGCCTGCTTCGGCAGCACATATACTAAAATTGGAATGATACAGAGAAGATTAGCATGGCCCCTGCGCAAGGATGACACGCAAATTCGTGAAGCGTTCCACATAAAGAAAAAAAAAAAGAAAAGAAAAAAAGAAAAAGAAGAAGGAAATCTTTCCCTTTATGACTACATGATGGAACTGCAGTGTATTATGATAAGAGAAATAAGATAAAGACAATTATTATACATTTCACTTATATGTGGAATCTAATGAACAAAACAACAAGCAAAATATAAACAGATTTATAGGTAAGAGAACAGGTTGACAGCTATCAGAGAGGAGGGTGTTTGGAGGATGGATGAGAAAATAAAAGGAATTAAGAAAAACAAAATTGTGGACACAGACAACTGCATGGTGATTACCAGAGTGAAAGGAGTGTTGCTGGAGGTAGAGATTGGTAAGTGTGTGTGTGTGTGGGGGGGGGGGGGGAAGAAGGTGGATAACAGTGATAAGAGAATTGACTTTGGGTGGTGAATACACAATAAAACATACAGATGATGTATTGTAGAATTTTACACTTAAAACATATATAATTTTATTAACTAATGTCACCCCAATAAATCCAATAAATAAAATTTAAAAAATAAATGATAATCTATTGCTTATGGGTTTGAAAGTTGTATTTTATTCTGATTGTGGTGGGGATTGGCTTGGATTTGATAATGCAGTCAGTTTAACTTATAAGAATTAATTAAACATTTACTATGAACCATGAAATTGGATAAGGCATTTTTTTGTGTGATTGCATGATGTGTTACTGCAAGAAGTCTATTTTAATGTATGGACAACAGGAAAGATTTTACAGAAAGAGAAACCTGACTTGCATTACAAAAGCTGTATCTTATTTGCTATTTGTCACAGGACAAGTTACAGAATATATATCAGAATAAATAACTTCAAAGGTTAATCCATCTCATTCTATCCAAGTGTGTTTACTAGTCTTAAATAATTGACAATATTATTATCTTCCGGATAGCCTACACATGCACACACAAATACACGTATTATTTAAGCCTTTTCCAGTATGCAAGTATTGGTGGCTATATTTAATAAAATGAGGCACTATTGCTTGAGAAAGTTGTATAAAACTATAAAATTAGATGCAGACCATCAGCCATTTAATAAAACTTGCACATAAATTTTGTGAGATCATGAAAAATACCTATTTTTATACATTTGAAATTTTAATAAAAAAGTGAATTTTTTCTAATCACCTCATTTTACTTGCCCCAAATAAAAGCATCTTTCATTTCACCCTTTTTTATGTAACTTTATTTATAATAAAAGGAAACTTGAGAATTCTGAGATGAGATATAGACTAATTTATCCTTAAAATACCTATTTGTATTTAGAATAATAATTATACTAAGTTTGGCTTAAAACATCTGCCTACCTTATGTTTTCTATTATCTCTAACCCAGGTACTAAAAACAAATGTATAATATATCATCTTTCTTTTAGTTAGAAAATTAGCAAATCTTTGAATTGCTACATAAAGAACATCATAAAAACCAGCCAACTAATGCCGGCCCATTTCCTATGATATTACCAAGTAGTGTTAAAATGCTTATGGTTGAGTTACCATAAAAATAGGATAAATTAATCTCCAAGTTTAGATTATCTTTAATGAAAAGAAACAAAAACTAAAAACCCACAGAAACATTATTGGTTATTGGATAGAATTTGGAGGTACCTTATCTGAAGAATTTTTTTTTTTTTCTTCATGGGATGGTGCTTATTGTGTAACCTTTATTTTTCAAGATTAATTTAAAATTATATTGTTGCCTTGTCATAAAATGATGTTTCTTGTCATGCACACATGCCCAGTGCCTCCCAATTTTTAAAACTGTCTTCTTTTCTAAAATGTTTCCCATTCCCTCATAGTTGGGAAGTTTAAGTTGTTTTTGTCCATTTGGATGATACACTAATACAATAAATTGTGGGGCTTGTTGGGAATTTCAAGTTGTCTTTTGACTTAAACTTTGACAAAAACAAAAATTGGAAAAAAAAAATTAAGTAATATTTGAAGGCACCAGAGAGTAAATAAAGCAGGCAGAAACTGAAGGATACATGATTCTTGAAAGAATAATAACTTTGCTTGGAGGCATGATTCAGTCACTTCATAGGAACATAGAATGTAAGTCAAATAGAAAACACAGACCCACTGAAATGATTCAAAAGAGCAGAGAGTTTATGTAAATTAAGAAGAGATTTTGCAGGCTGAGAAACCTTGTCAGTGCCTAAATATCTACAATAATAAAAGAGAAAAATGCTAATTGACCATACCTTTGCCACACCCACAGCCAATGAGCGTGAGTATGCAAATTAACCCCCAAAAAGATGGCTGTTAATTTGCATACCTGGAGGGAAGTTCCAGAATAAACTTTATGTAAGCTTAATCACTTATGTTTCATCACTGTATCAATTGATTATATGTATATTCTACCTTATTTTTGGATCCTAATTATATTATTCAATATATTTCTTCCCCTTCCCAACTATATGTCTTCATGTATATAATGAGATGTGTATTTCTTTGTGTATGGAATTTATTTTATAAACTTGAAAAAGGCTGGACTGGAGACGAAATTCCTTGTAGATAACTGCAAAATGTTGATCCTAATTTATTAGTCAGTATCCTTTAATCATATTCATTCAACTGATTAAGATCATGCAACTGTTCTTAAAAAGACTCATTTTTATTCTACTTTACTCAAAATTGTGATGAGAGACAAAGTAAGTCTACTGAATTTACATCACTTTCTAATCCTTGCAAAGAATATGTAGTTAGTCCAATGTTACTTCTATTGGAAAAATTGTGCTAAGTTCCAAAGAACACTGTTCCATGTTGTGGTTGTTAAAGCTTATCTCTTTAATAATTGATAAATCTTCATTCCCCATGAGGGTCAATGTTTTGTCCTTTTTACTAGTTCATCTACACTTATCTTTCCCTAGATGCTGCTGCTGAGGATGATGATGCTGGTAGTAATTTCTTTATTTAAATGCATAACGTCTTGCTTTCTTAGCAAAGGAGGTCTTTTATCAGCCTATTGATTCTCACTTCTAGTTAAGTCTTTATCAGACTTCATGACAAATCTAAACCTAAGGTGGAATTAGAGACCCTGTGGTGCATAAGTCAACCAACTGAGCCACACAGGCCAGGGCAATAAATGAAGCTCTTCATGGGTAATTAAATCTGTTTTAATTAGGCAGTATAGTTTATCATTGACAATTTATTTCTCCATCTAGTAAATATTCACTAGATTTGTGTTCTTAAATCAGTATTTTCATGATTAAATGACTACCCTAGGCTTCGTGGGGATTTCATGAAATCATACTGCTAAATACATAACAAAAAACTATTAAAATTCAAATAAGCATTATTCATGTATTTTTTAATACTCTGCAGGCCAAACATTTAAAAATATATATAAAAAAACCTAACTGTAATCTCATAAATTAAAAATATAACCAGCCTACAATTTATCTACAAATAATATCTGGTAAAATAAACCTCCCAATTAAGCTATTTTTACTGTTATTCCTGTTAATTTAACAGGCTTCATGCCAGTATTTGGGGAAAATACATCTCAGTGAAATTAAGAGTTGCATAAATTCATATCTGTGCTGGAATATACTTTAGTTGTCATTTATCTACCTATTATAAGGTTTGATTAGGAGAAAAATTATAAATTAAAAATTATTGAAAAATAATTTTAAAAAACATTTAGTCAAAGCAAATGATAATCTTCAAGCTACCATAATCTAATAGAAAACTCTTCATCAACGATGTTTATTAATTAGTCCTCAAAACACTATAAACTGGTTCATAAACATTAAGAGGTTGAAAATTTGGTTTGTAAGAATAGAAGACAATGGTTTTATTTTACATAGAATCTTTAGACAGCATGATTTCTCCATTAATATAAATTAATTTTTTTGTGATCAATCTACCAGCATTATTTGATAAAGCTTGCTAAATAAATATAAATAAATGCCATTTAAAATGCACATAATATGGCATTCATTCAATAAATATTACCCTTCATGCAATTCTGTTTGTGAATTATATAATCAAGAGGGACCTGGCCTAACCCTTGACCAGGAAGCATCAGGACCCTGTATTGTAACCCAGGAATTCCACTGACTAGCTGTGTAATAGGGAAAGGCTCATAACTTTTCCAGTTCTCTGCTTATTGACTTTTAAATTACAGTGATTTAACTAAATTGCCTTTACAATAACTTATATTTTAGTCTACCAGTGTGCTTGAAGAATTGTTAGACAATTTGAATATTTGTATACAAAACACAATGTACTGTAATAGTTAAATACAAAGAGAACCAATTAGATATAAAGCATATTCATAATTTTTGTTGTTGTTAATCCTCACCTGAGGGAGGGAAAGAGGAAGGGGAAGAGAGGGAGAGTAGAGGAAGGGAGCAGAGACGAAAGAGAGTGAAAGAGAAACATGAATGTGACACACAATTGTTTGCCTCCTGCATGCAGTCTGACCTGGGTGGGGATTGAACCCCTGACCAGAAAGCAAACCCATGACCCTTTGGTGTGCAGGCCCATGCTCTAGCCACTAACCAACACAAACCAGGGAGCATATTCATGAATTTTAACAGCATACCTGAAGAATCTGCTGTGCTTCAAGTATACATATTTAGACTCTTAAGAAATTCAGATTGTTACATATACATGAAAAAGTGATAAATGTAAGAAAAAGTACATGCATATAATATTTACTACTCATTGTTCACATTAAAATACACATTTTATTTAAATATATTGCATTTACTGCTTAAATATAAAAAATTAAGAAAAACTGGTAAAGCGCATGAGCTCTTAAATTAATTTTGGTGGTTATATATACTTTAGGGTAAATGAAATAATTTATTTTACTTATGGAATTAGTTCTGGCTCATTACATCATTCTAAGTTTCCTTAGGAAACCAAAATAACAGAGAAGCTAGATCATTTAAGGACACAGATGCATAATATATTTTTTTCTACATGTATCCCAATTAATTTTGGAATCTGTGCTTCAGATATTTTTGAAAATATATTTTTATTTATTTATAGAGAAAGAAAGGGAAAGAGATGGAAACATCGGGAGAGAAAGAGCATCAATTGATTGACTCCTGCAAGCCCCCTACTGTGGATAGAGCCCACACCCCGGCCAAGTGGCCTGGATGGAAAATCGAACCAGTGACCTCTTGGTTCATGGGTGGACTCTCAACCACTGAGCAAAACAGCTGGGCTGTGCTTCAAGTATTGAAAACAGATTTAAAATTCACTATTTTTATAACCATATAGAATAATTTTGATTTTCTAGTTTGATAACTCCACATGTTTCCAAACTTTGAAGAATTATAAACTAAAGTAAGTGGTTAATAGGTAAAAATGTTGCCTATACTGGCTCTCATATAGCATTTTCCTTCCCCTAGGACCAATCTATCCAGCCTTAATACAGAAAAGGCTGGCAGGTTGAACTGGTTAGAATGACAGTATTTGAAACACATGCATTTCCTTTCCATTGCTCCTTTTAATCCTTATGTAGACCATTTGCAGCTTTGCTGATTACTTTCTGAGTTACATCACTGATCTCTCTATGGATTTAGAACAAAGGTCCTAGAAGAATGATTTAGTCCTGGTGATAGTTGTGTGTTCTCACAGAGCTACTTCAATGCTTGTAGGGAGATATCTGCAATGGTAACAGGGGCAGTGCTTGGTTGTACAGATAGGAAAGAACAGAATTCCCAAATATAGATGTGCAAGCATAGGATGCATTCAATCTTTTGGCATGACAACCAATAATCAATTTGACATTTATTGAGCACAACCTATTTCCTGCTATGAAATATAAGTAGAAAATAATGTATGCAATCAGAAAAAAAATTGTAAAAATGTACAGCATTTTCAGATGATGGCTAATAATGTTAATCATTAACCTAATATAAAATTTACATAAAATTCTATGACATGTTCATTTAAAAACCAGTAAATTATTCAATGTATATTTTATCTCTCTATTTCCAATGAATTTTGGAATCTATAATAATAAAAGTGTAATATGCTAATTAGATCAGAGGTCCTTCCAGACAAAGCCAGGGATAAAGCCAGGGTTGCTTTGTCCAGGTCCTGGATCCCTGCCAGAGGCCAGAGGGAAGCCCGGGTCCCAGGTGTCAGAGGGAAGCTGGTGCCAGCAGCTGGGGGAAGGAAGGACTACTCTTGCACAAATTTAGTGCCTTGGGCCTCTAGTTTTTCAGAAGGTAGGATTCCAAAAATCAGTTGATAATTGGAACAAATAAAATCCAGGCTTGGAGTGTGATATTAGATAAATGTCAAGCAAGGTTTACATTATTGTATTAATGAAATCCTTAAGACTTGTTTTGTGACCTATATTTGAATTAGCCCAAGAATGTTCCACACATGACTGAGGAGAATGTGTGTTATTCTGTTGTTGGGGGAACCTTTTGCATATGTTTGTTAGGTCCATTTGGTCTATAGCAGTGGTCAGCAAACTCATAAGTAAACAGAGCCAAATATCAACTGTACAACTATTAAAATTTCTTTCTTTCCCCCCCCCCCAATATATTTTATTGATTTTTCACAGAGAGGAAGAGAGAGGGATAGAGAGTTAGAAACATCGATGAGAGAGAATCATTGGTCAGCTGCCTCCTGCACACCCCCTACTGGGGATGTGCCCGCAACCAAGGTACATGCCCCTGACCGGAATTGAACCCGGGACCTTTCAGTCCGCAGGCTGATGCTCTATCCACTGAGCCAAACCGGTCCCGGCTAAAATTTCTTTTGAGAGCCAAATTTTTTAAATTTAAACTTCTTCTAAAGCCACTTCTTCAAAATAGACTTACCCAGGCCATGGTATTTTTGTGGAAGAGGCCCACTCAAGGGACCAAAGAGTCACATGTGGCTCGAGAGCCGCAGTTTGCTGACCAGGGGGTCTATAGTGTTGTCCAAGACTGGTGTTTCTTATAGATTTTCAGTCTGAATGTTCTATACATTATTGAACGTAGGGTATGTAGTCTCCTACAATTATATTGCTGCCAATGTCTCTCTTCAGACTTGTTAATATTTGCCCTATATATTTAGGTCGAGATCTGGTGATGCTGGGTGCATATATAATTATGAATAAATACTATTTTAAATTTTTCAATTTCTTTAGAAATTATGTAAAATTAGCCGGAGATATCTTGTTCACCTAATAATATCCTATTCATCTTGTTTTCAGATAGATAAACTATAATTTTAAGGTCAAAAGCAGACAAATAGCTAAGTTAATTGTTTCAGCATAATATAAGAGTGAAATGGTTATGCACTGGGTTTCCTTGCTCCCTGTGTGGAAATGGCAGACAGTCACAGCACAGGAGTAGAATTTCTTCATGTTAAGTCCACTGAAAATGAGAGCAATCCCATGCCTACATTTCAAAGCAAATGTTATCGTTAACCAATTGATTGTCTTCAGTGGTTGCACCATTTCATTTCTGTTACCCACCAAAATGTAAACTAATAAAGAAACAAAACTTGCTCTAGAAAAATGAATTATTGGGAGGCGAGGGAAAAGAAACTCTCAAGGTAACAGAAACCAATATATATATATTTTTTCTTTCCCACAATTGGGATGCACGCAGTTCATTCTATGGTTGGGAAGAGGCTTGCTGCTAGATTGCAATAGCAAAGGTTAAAGAAGGATAAACAATAATGTTATGTTTCCAGTTCAGTAGATTATAAGTTTTCCCAGAAACAAATAAAAGGTGCAAGATCATCGAAGATACAGGCGCACAAAGTGTTTGTTTCCACACATAACCCAATACATTTTAAAATAAATGCTTCAGACATGAAATACATACAAATTACTTTTTAAATATACTAAACATTATTTGCTATCCTAGTTTTAAAACGATTGCATATTCTTTCAAGTTTCAAAGAATTCTAAACTTAGCAACAGTAACATGAAAACCTGTGACCCCCTCCAGAGTCTTTATAATTCATAAGGTTAGGTGGAAGCCAAGTGGATTCAAGAAGGAAATGATTCTGGTGAATTTACAAGGCCAGAAATGTCTTTTATGTTATATACCACTCTTCCTAGTTGTTTTAGATTTCTGAATAGTTTCCTTTAGGAAATGAACCTTGCTATTTTCATGTTTTGTAAAGTATATAGATATAATAATAATAAAAGGACAATTTAAAAGGAGCAAAACACAAACTCCATCTTACTAACACTATTAAAAACCTCAGCATCAGTATCTTTCACTATCACAAACTCAGGCTATGGCATTGTGACCTGGGGAGATCGGGGTGTGAAAAACAATGTTTTCTTTTTAGGTGTAAACAATGCATTCCTATAGTAAATGGCATTAGACATCTTTTTCACCTATTTAACTTTACCCCATCACAATATAACACTTGCTATTGAAGTATGAGTAAATAACTATTTTTAAGTAATTCCAAAATCTCCAAATCATGTATTTTATCTGATTCTTGCACGTTTTCAAAAAGAAAAAAAGAAAAAAAAATTCCACATAGACTATACTTATCTTTTGCATTTTAGACAATTAAGATCTCAAATAACCTGACATTAATTTGACAAGCAGAGCAGATTCTCAAGCCTTTAAATGATAATATCTTTTATATTTTTATCACTACACATCAGTCCTAAGTAAATGGTTCTTCCCCTGTCTCTCTCTTCTTTTTGTCACCCTCACAACTGAAAGGTAGAATATATATTATAATGGTATTTCCACTAACACCATACTTAAAAACATGGAAGCAGCAAGACTTATGAATATTAAATTACAATTTTTATGTTTTCTTCTTTACCACACCCTCCACGGATTATTATTCCTTTATGAAGGACATGCATCTTTTAACAGCACATTTAAACTGTGTAATGTGATGTTCAGTTTGATACATAAATAAACTCTCAGAAAACCTTGTCAATTAGAGTGTTGGGAAACGGTGTTTCCCTAAGGCTACTGCAAGCATGATTTTTAATGGACTGTAACAACAGCCTAAATATGTGGCACTGAAAGCTCTCAATAGGAATTCATCATACAAAGATTAATATGTGGGTAGAGGCATGGCATTATTTAAATAGGGCCTATTTAATTATAAACAAAGGCATAGGCAGCAAGCTCAAGGTTTAATTTCCCAGAGTGATATTTGATTGTATGTTCTTCCTCCAGTGTTATTGCTGGGTATAATTGTATATGTTTTAATATTGGCTTTTAGAATTTTTATTGGCTGATATACTTCAGCTGGAAATTTTAAGAAAACTGTACTGAATGTTTTACATTCAGGGTAGAATTGAATTTGGTAACAGACATGAGGATGTGATCTGAGATTAGAACAATACTATTATATGAGTGACATATGTTGTCTATGCAGGTGGGAATAAGTATTATAGGTCTTTCCCATATAGGTAATTCACTGGTTTCAAGGTTTCCGAGTGAACTGTGATCAAATTAGTAAGTGGAAATATTAGGTAATTACATTCTATGTTGGGGCAGGGTAGAATAGCGGAGAGAGACAGAGATAGAGAGATGTTGAATGTCAGAAAAACCATTAAAGATATTCTAATGTTCTAACTACTAAGCACCTAAGCAAAAGGTTTGACCATAAAACCATAGTACTACTAGAACAAAGATGATATAAAAGTGGAGTAAATCCACAATGATCTACATTAGTCTCAATTCAAAATTAACACGAATTTATCTATGGTTTACTTATGGCTTGCATAGGCCACAATTAAATGGATTTGAATCCACCAGAGGTGTTCTCTAAATAATCCTAAAGCTGAAAAATCAGAATATACACAATAGCAGGTCACAACTAGTTTTTTTAATCAGAATCATAAACTTATATGATCAAAATTTATTTCAGAATTGCAGTTAATTTGAGAAGTTTAAGCATATAATTTTGACAACTTGTTTATTTTTACTTAACACTATAGACATTGACAATTTTTGAAAAAGTTCTGAATAACCATTCTTTCATTCTATGAAAATCAGCAATTTTAATCTAATTAGAGTACTATATTAATAATCAACTTTTTAAAGCAATGACATAGTGGAAATTAAAATAATAATTACTTAATTTAGTTACTATTGATTATGTAGACAATTCAACCAGAAAAATAAATTGTCTATGAAAATAAAGTTCAGCTCCACAAAATATTAGCAAATCAAATCCCCAAATGAGGTTGAAACAACTGGGCATTCACATAAAAATAAAACTTAACTCAAATTGGATCAAAGACTTACACATAAAATGCAAAACTATAATATAAACTCCTAGACCACAACATAGAAAACATAGATGTCCGTGAGTATGATGTTGTGCTTTTACATATAACACTTAAAACACAATCCGTGAGGCTGGCAGTGTGGTTCTGAGGTTGAGCATAGACCTGTGAACCAGGAGTCACTGTTTAATTCTCGGCCAGAGCATATGTCTGGGTTTCAGACTTGATCCCCAGTGTGGGGCATGTATGAGCGAGCCGGTCAATGATTTTCTTTCATCATTAATGTTCCTATCTTTCTCTCCCTCTCTCTTCCTCTCTGAAATCAATAAAACACACACACACACACACACACACACACACACACACACACACATTTTTAAAAAGATGCAATCCTTGAAAGAAATAATGACGACTTGCCGAAACCGGTTTGGCTCAGTGGATAGAGCGTCGGCCTGCCGACTGAAAGGTCCCGGGTTCGATTCCGGTCAAGGGCATGTACCTTGGTTTCGGGCACATCCCCAGTAGGGGGTGTGCAAGAGGCAGCTAATCGATGTTTCTCTCACATCGATGTTTCTAACTCTCTATCTCTCTTTCTTCCTCTCTGTAAAAAATCAATAAAATATATTTTAAAAAAAATAATGATGACTTGATTAAAAAGAAAAGCTTTCACTGCACAAAAGTCAGTATCAATACAATCAGAAGACAAGCCACAGAGTGGGAGAAAATATTTGCAGAAGACATTAAATAATTATTATTTAAACTAGAGGTCCAGGGCACAAAAATTTGTGCACTGCCGGGGGTGTCCCTCAGCCTGGCCTACCTCCTCACAGTCCGGGAGCCCTCAGGGGATGTCCTGATGGCTTAGGCTGCAGTCTGGCCTCCTTCTGTGGGAGGCGAGCAGGCTGATCAGGGGAAGGCACTGCCCCATCACCCTGCTGCTGCTGCTGCTGCTACTGCTACTGCCAGCCTCTGTGGCTGCCAGCCCTTGGCCCTTGCTTCTTAGTGTTGGCCCCACCCCGCCCATTGGTGGGTGGGGGCCAATATGAGGGAGGGGCTGTGGGAGGTTGAGGCACAGCAGGTCACACCCTGTCCATCCTCTGTGGACATGTGGCTCCAGGACCGGGCCTCCGCTGCTGCCTCTGTGACTGCCTCTGCGGAAAGGGTAGCACTGGGACCAGGACCGCACAGCCCTCTCTTGCTGCCCCTGTGGAAAGGGCCTTGGCGCTGGACCAGCCTGCGCCCCACCTCGCCTGCGCCCCACCTCGCCTGCGCCCCACCTCGCCTGCGCCCCACCTCGCCTGCGCCCCACCTCGCCTGCGCCCCACCTCGCCTGCGCCCCACCTCGCCCATGCAGCCAGCCCTCACAGCTGCTGTGGCTTTGTCCAGAAGGACATCCAGAAGACCTCTGGTCTATCCCATCTAATCAGCATATTACCCTTTATTAGTATAGATTATACAGTAAGCAAAGAAACAACCTGATTAAAAATGGATTAAAGACTTTGACACCTCATTAAAAAAATACATAGAGCAAATAAGCAGATGAAAACATGCTCTACAGCAGTGTTTCCCAAACTTCTCTCATGATGAGAATCACCTGGTGGAGTTGTTAAACTACAGATTCCTGAATCCCAACTAAGAAGTGCTAAATTAGAATTTTGGGGAACATATAGGTAAAATTGTATACTTAACTAGTTCCAGAGCACTTCATTTACCTATGTATGATACTCTGTATGATAATATAATTATGGATATATTTCATTACACGTTTGTCTAAATCCGTGTTCAGCAAACTGCAGCTTGTGAGCGACATGGGGCTCTTTTGCCCCTTGAGTGTGGCTCTTCCACAAAATACCACACGTGGGCGCGCATGGACAGTGCGATTGAAACTTCTTGGCCCATCTGCAGAAGTCGGTTTTCGGCTCTCAAAAGAAATTTCAATTGTTGTACTGTTGATATTTGGCTCTCTTGACTAATGAGTTTGCTGACCACTGGTCTAAATCATAGCATTTGCAACACCAAAAGTAAACCATAAGGCAACCCTTGGCTTTGAGTGATTTTAATGTCAATGCAAGTTAATCTTTGGTTAAAAAATGTACCAAAGTGATGTTGATAATGGGGGAGACTCGGCATGTGTGGAAACAGGCATATATAGAAAAATCTGTGTATCTCCCTTTTTTTTTTTGTAAACCTTAAACTTGCTCTACCAAAAATAAGTCTTACAAATAAATAAACAAATAAGTAAATAACATTCAAGCATACTTTTGTGTTTTTTACAATAAAATCTTTTCTTATTTTGTTTTCTAAGTTTCAGTATTTTTATAATAGCAACAATACTGAAGTGTAATGTAGGGATTTCCTTCTTATTATGTCTATTTTCTTGTTATGGTTCACAAGAGCTCAGATGTATAGTTCTCCCTATGTTAAATCACATGCCTTATTTTTTCTCCCTTGCTGCTGTTTTATAATCATAGAGTTACTATCTTCATACCCTTCAGTTTTCCCCTCTGTGTCTTCTTCCTTTTCTTGCCATAAACTCTTTATTCATAACTAAGCATGCAATACCTATTCATTCTTCAGAACTTTGGTTGAGTCTCACTGCTAATAAAGATTTCATCTGACTCTAAAAAATAGGTAAATACACTATTATAACTATCTTCTATACTTATATTTAAATATATCATACTAACGCTCCCATATTTTTTTGTAATCCTCATCCAAGGTTGTTTTTTTAAAAATTAATATTTAGAGAGAGTGGAAGGGAGAGAAGGGGGAGAAGAGAGTGGAAAGAGAGAGAGAAACATCAATATGAGAGAGACACATTGATTGGTTGCCTTCTGCATGCACCCTGACTAGGGCAAGTGATCAAATCTCAACCCAGGTAAGTGCCCTTGACCAGAATTGAACCAACGATTCTCTGGCATGTTCTAATCACTGAGAAAATTGAGCTAGTGCTCATATTTGCTTTTGTTTTCCCAGCCATTTGCCCATACACTTAATCAGGATAGGGATTTTCTTACTTCCATCCTGTTTCTAAGTATTTGACAACAGAAATAAAATAATAACTGATATTCAAACAATGATCTTTAAAAAGTGGCAAAGCTAAAGGGACCAAAATAGACATAATGTTTTCACACGTCACTGGAAGTGGTAAAATGATAGCAATAGACTATCTTAAGTATGTGTGTGTATATATGTATAACTACATTTATTCTTTACATATAAAATGTGCAATATATATATATATATATATATATATATATTATATACACACACACACACACTTGGAAACTATATATAATATTTTTTCAAAAAAATATTGCAATTTGCTTGTTACTTTCCTCCTCATGTAATTCAGAGGAAAGCACAAAAAAAAACCCCACAGAAACTGAAAACAAATATAAAATAAATAATAAAATAATGGAAAAATGAGCAAAAGTGATATTTTACTTAAGAGTATATGGCAAATAAACACATGAAAAGGTCTTTATCCTCATTAGTCATTAGAGACATGCAAAATATAAGCACAATGAGAAAACAGTACACCTATCAGAATGGCTAAAATAAAACACAGTGACAATATCAAGCTCTGGAGAAATGGGATCACCAATACATATTGCTGATAGGAATGCAAAGTGACACAGATGCTCTGGGAAATAGTTGGGCAATTTCTCCTAAAACTAAGCACACAATTATATATATCTACCAGAAAAATGAAAACTTATGTTCACACAAACATCTATACACATATGTTCATAGAGGTTTATTATTAATAGTCAAACACTGAAAACACCCTAGACACCATTAAATGAGTGAAGGGCTCAATTAAAAGCTGCAGTACATCCATAGTACTCAACAATAGAAAGGAACAAACTGTCCACACGTTCCAAAATTTGGATAAATCTTTAAAGGAATTATGTTGAATGAAAAAAATATTATTCCATTTATATAACTTTTTAAAAGTAACACAGTTATAGAAATTGAAAACAGATCAGCGGTGTCAGGATTGATAAAGGGTTGGGGATGGGAAGGAGGTGGGAGTGATTATGAAAAGGAGAGGAATTAAATTACCAAGACCTTGGAATAGGAACCCCAACCTCCATCCCAGCACAGCGATCAACAATTATCAGTCAGTTAACCATGAACAAAAACAGCTCTCAGGAAACTCTGGAATCCATTTAAATCACAAGCAACTCAGTGGAACAAAACAAAACAAAACAAACAAACAAACAAACAAACAAAAAAAAAAAAACAAGAAGAACTGCAAAAAAGGGGAAGGAAGAACAGCTTCCTTTTGCTTGCACCAATCATCCCATCATCCAAGCAAGCACTACTCAAAGCCAAGAGGGAACTTCCCAGCTAGATAGAATCCCCCTCATCCCTCTTCACTTTCACTCATCCAGAGAGCAGCAACACTGGACTGTGGATACTGCTAGGTCTGAGGAAGTACAGCAGGGGCGCCCAGTATCAGCCAAGCAGCAGCAATAACACAGTTCCCATGGCCTGCTCTGCAGACAACTCAAGCAGCATTTATCACTGAAGGCACCAACAGCCAGCACAATTACCCCCAGATTCCTGCAGATTTAACCAGTACACACACACACACACACACACACACACACACACACACCCTCAGTCTTTATGTTTGCTCTTGCAAGCCACCTGAATTCCTTCCAGCAACTTCCTCCTCTCCTCTGCTAGAGACCAGGAGCCATACAGGCAGTCATGCCAGACCTCTGAAGCTGTGTGAGTGCAAGATGCCAGCCCAGAATGCCACTGCTGACTACCACGTGCAGCCAGCCGCCCCCACCCCCCCCACCCCAGGTACACCGCACACTCCCAGCATGACCCCCGTCACTGGCCGTCACTGGCCGTCACTGGCCTCCACTACTGTTCGCCTCATGTGAGAGCCGGCAGCCACACTAGCTTACACTGCCAACCAAAGCTGCCATAGCTTTGCTTCTTGCCTTGACCCCAGCACTGGCTGTGTGTTTGCAACCAACCTCTGCCACTATACAGGCACCTGTTACTATATATATTTTATTGAATCATTTATTTATCTGTCAAGGTAAAAAATATATTATGAATTCATCAGAATTCAATTTTAAACACACTTAATTTGGACTAA
Source organism: Pipistrellus hanaki (assembly GCF_964339955.1). Taxonomy (NCBI): domain Eukaryota; kingdom Metazoa; phylum Chordata; class Mammalia; order Chiroptera; family Vespertilionidae; genus Pipistrellus; species Pipistrellus hanaki. The sequence goes on along the minus strand of NC_140513.1, from coordinate 49,150,091 downwards.
TTTTTACTTTTTTCCTCCTCTAGCAGCTTATCTCAACCAGAAATAGTAAGAGAAAATAAATTTAAAAAACAAATAACATTCTGATTTATATAATACCATGCCTTTTTCTCAACTTGAAGTTAACACCAAAACTCAGATTTCATTCAAATGATCAGTTGAATTTCACACTGTTTTTAGATATACTACTTTTAGCCTCGGCTCAGCAGTAGCAAAATAATCTATTCCTTTGAAAAAATCAATAGGATGAGAGAATCAGTCCTGTTGCATGTTTTTATTTAAAGAAAACACTTTTTTTCCCATATGATAATTAAAACTTAGCAGATATTTTATCAGAAGTTATGCAAAATAACAACTTAAGTAGGAGAGAGTAATGGTTTTTATCTGATTTATATATTTTTGCTTTTAAAAACACCGTATTTGTGAATCTGAAATGACTCAGTTATGTCTAGATTACTTTTTCTTGTGAATCATATGTCTTTTCTCCTTCTGTTTAGAACAGAAATGTGTATTTATATTCTACACAATCTCTTAGGTAATACATAATTACTATATATAAGAAAGTATAACATCAATATGCAGAGAAACACTTTTATTCCATATATTTAGTTGCTATTAGGTAATAATTCTGCCAAGAATTTTGTTCATTGACAGCTAACAGAGTCCAGATATGCTTACATAACCTCCTTTCACATAAGTGGTAGGCAAAATTCTCTCCAATAGGCATCATCAATCTGACTATTGATCTATATATTAAGGAGTTGTATGCCCTGCATTAACAAATATTTTGAGCATGAGCTATACTGATTAAATCTGAATTAGGTGAGTGGATAATCTTGATATTACTGTTCTATAGTTGTGCAAGATCCTAACATTGAGAAAACTTGGGTGAAAGGTAGATATTAGACTATTGGATAAAATGTATATCAGCAATTAGACCTCTTTGTATTAATCCATATAAACGCATGTGAATCTATACTTATCTCAAAATATAAATCCAAATATATTATATAATATACAATAAAATTAAAAGTTAAGAAATTCTATATGCAAGATATCTATGACATATAACAGATATTGCAAAACAAACTAAACAAAAAGCAACCTCTTACAATGTCCATCAAATCTTTATTCCATTCATCTGATAAGACTATCACGTCCTTCATTCCAAAACTAGTTACATAATGTTGTGAAATAAGAATCCATTCATATGCTTTAAACTGGAATTATTCACTTGTATTTTTACTTAAATCTGAAGTAGCACCAATAGTGATTCAGTTCATTCTGAACTTCTAAGACCTGAATTCACTTGTTCTAAAGATACCAGAAGATTCAAAAGGAGTTTGAAAGGCTTGCATTCATTTATCATTTTAAGGACGACTATTATAAGCAACAACAGACTCTATGTCACAGTAATGTTAATTTACTTTTTCTGTCTTTCTCTCCTAGTGGAATAAAGGTCTTGTGAACTAACTCTGATCCTAAGTCACTGACATACACTACACCAGTGGTCAGCAAACTCATTAGTCAACAGAGCCAAATATCAACAGTACAACAATTGAAATTACTCTTGAGAGCCGAATTTTTTAAACTTAAACTTCTTCTAATGCCACTTCTTCAAAATAGATTCTCCCAGACAGCAGTATTTTGTGGAAGAGCCACACTCAAGTGGCTACACTAATTCTCTATTCCCATGATCCTTCTACCTTTCAAATTTATTCAAGTTCTTTCAAAATGAAGCCTTATTTTCCATCTCATCCATGAAAATGCAACATTTCTTCTGTTTTTAAAGTTCTGTGAGTCCCCAATAATTAAGTGCCCGCCCACATAATTCAAAACAGTTGAACGATAATAGCATCAAGGAAATTGAGACCTAATATTAAAAAGAAAAATCTCTGAATTCACATAGAATAATTTTAAACTTCTCTTGGGAATTTCATTTGCAAATTCCCCCCTTGATTTGTTGCTTTCCCTGAGTCCTAGTGTGAGGCCCTTGATTCCGAAGCGTATACTCCTTTCCTAAGTAGTTTTAACCACGGTCATAAACTCACTCACACATGTACACAGATAACTTACCTTGACCCCCAGCACAGACTCCACTCTGGATATTCCACGTCCATGAGCCTCTGTCCCGTCCAACTTGTCTGCGTTGTTACAACGAGCACTCTGATGTCCTGCCAGTTTCCCCTTTGGGGCTGAGAGGCTTATTTTTCCAGCTCTTAAGAACCTTCCAGCAAATGACTTTCAGCTGCTACTCATTTTAAGCATCGATTCAGCAGAAGAAAGCTATCACTCCCAAGTCCATCCCACCTATTTAGCACAGCTCACATGAAATCACTTGTAATATGCAGCCTAGGGCCCAGCACCCTAACCTTGTACAGACATTCCTTCTTTCATTGCTCTGTGGCTCGCTGCGCTTCACAGATGTTGCATATTTACAAATAAAGCAAGACCCTCCACCAACAGAAAGATTATGACTCACTATATTGTGGTGGCCGGGGGTTGAAGCCTGAACTATCTCTGAAGTATCCTTACGTGGGATAACTGTTAGAGCCCAGCACCTAAGGGGATGGTTGAGTTCTTCTGAGGCTGCACCACAGAACAACAGTCTCTGCCCAATCCTGCTTGTTTTCTTTACCTTCTGCAAGTGGTTCTTGATCTCACAGCTTGCTTCTTATGGAGCATAATCTGTGGCAATTGGTACCAGATTTGGTCCAATCAAACCGATCCTTGCCCAGCCGGCGTTGCTCACTGGTTGAGTGTTGACCTAAGAACCAGGAGGTCATGGTTTGATTCCCAGTCGTGGTACATGCACGGGTTGTGGGCTCCATCCCCAATGTGTGGCGTGCAGGAGGCAGCTGATCAATGATTCTCTCTCATCATTGATGTTTTTCTCTCCCTCTCCCTCTTGTTCCTCTCTGAAATCAATAAAAATATATTTTAAAAACAAAACAAACAAAATAAATAAGTAGATCCTACAATCTGATTCTCTGCTGTATTCCTCCCCGCCCAATGAAACTGGCAGTTAAGAAACCTTCACAGGCAATAGGACAAGCTCAGAGAGTCTCTGGCCCAGATGGCAGGGCGATTGCTAACACATTACTTAGTGATGAACTTGGATATTCTGATGAAGGAGAAGCCACTTTCTGCCGTGAGGTTTCAAGTGTTTAGAAATATCAGGGAACTCATCCTTAAGAGACAGGAGAATTTGGTGGTGGTTACTAAGCTTGACTGACAGCTGAGGCTTTGGAAAACGGTAAAGGGTAAGAGTGATTAAACAGCTGTTGAAAGCTAAATATTAAAGCCAGAAGGCTTCCAGTGTAGTAAATAAAGAGGCTATTATCTGGAACCTGAAGGAAAGAAGGCCGGAAACAAAGTTTGAGGCTGGATCATAACCAAAAACCCAAAGATATTCAAAGGAAGTTGAAGTTCTAAGAATTCCTGGATGCTAGGCCAACACTAAATGAGGTGAAATGACAGAATTCTCATGGGATACTATGGAAATTAAATAAGTGCCTTCCCACTCCCGGAAACTCTGAAGGTCTATTGGGCTCTGAGCCCTCAGGGCTGTGTGTTCTGTGGCCTTCACTAAGGTTGTATTGCCACAGGCCAATTTTTCCTCTTTCAAATCTTACTTCCTTTCCTAATAAAGGATATCATTCCAGGCATAAACCTGCTTACTAATCTCTGCTTTACTGTTTGCTCCCTGGAACTAAATTTGCAACTTGTCTCAAATGTGGCTAAATACAAACTCATGATACTTAAAACTAAACATACTTTCAAACATACCAGTTATCACTTCTTCCATTGTCTCTGATAGAAATCTATGACTCACCTTCAAGTCTGCCCTCGTGTTGAGGTTCTGGGTATAAACAATGAGCATGGCCTATCCATTTTCCTTCAGTATGCTTTTCACATGCACGTGGCCTTGTCCATGTTCAATTTTCATTGAAACCATACAAATCTATTTCTCCCCCAAATAGTTAAGGAGCAATAAAATTTGAACTGATCAATTATATCAACACTTGATTTTTCTAAACACTTTGCTAAGTAGTATTTAAAAAAATATTTTATGCGCTTTTAGAATGATTAAATCACCTTCCTTTATTTTTAAGAGCAAGATCTTTAAAATGGCTTAAGGTTTCTAACACATTAGCACATTTAGTTTTCTGCATACACACAAACACACACACATTCTCTCTCTCTCTCTCTCTCTCTCTCTCTCTCTCTCTCTCTCTCTCTCTCTCTCTCTTTCTTATTCTTATCCTCAGTGATCTGGCTCAGGGGCTCAGATCCCAAATTTTGTCATGCTTCCTTCCTGCCCAGGGTTTTTGAACATAAATATCATTTTGTCTGGAGACTTCCTTTCCTTACCTTGCATTTCCCCATTGTTAATGGCCTTTTGTCTTTATTCTGGGAAGATTTAGTCTATATTAAATCTCTCTGTTCATTTTATTACATTTCTTCCTCTTGTAATGATCATTGCACTTTATTTTTAATTACTTATAATATCTAACATCCCACACACTATAAACTCTGGACTATGACTCTCTGTTGTATTACAGTACTTTGTACATTCCAGATTCTTATTTGTTGAGTTAAATAAAACATCTTTTGCCAGATTCAAAAACAAAAACAAAAGACAACAACTCAGAAAACTCAGTTAATATCTGAGTAACATGAATTTGAGGGTGCATTTCGAGAAGGAAAACAGTGTAACCAGTATCTCGGAGACTTCTACTGATGGCAGCCACCCAGTGATTCCTTGGTGATAGGAAAGTTTGACTTTCGAAGAAAAGAGTTAACTAAATAAAGGCATACAGAAGTTTTTTTTATAACACTTTTTTTTTTCTGATACTGTGTGTTTTTAAAAAAAGATGTGCCTGTATCATCCTGTAATCTTCAGTAGCTTACTTTACTTATAGTCACTTGAGACCATTCCATAATGTGGGATCCATGTGAGAGCCAGTATTTCAGAGTCAGTAAATGCCAAAATGGACATTAGTGTTTGAGTGGCATAGTAGAAAAACTCCAGGACTTTTAAGTGATGTTAGCATTATATTCAACAACTGACTGCAATTTACTGGGTATGTATTGATTACAAGATTGTGTCATCTTGTCTAAATTTCTGAACTTCTCTGAAATTTAGGAGATATTAGCTACTGACTTCCATTTCATAACAAAATTTTACATGCCAAACAAAAAGAAATGTAGGAAAACTATTATACATCTATGTATCTATCCATGCATGTGTGCATACCTATTCACCCATGTACAATCAAACTAGCATTTTTCCTGCTATCAATTACTCTGAGATTTGAGGAGTCATGTATTTTTATTTTTATTTTTACTATTCACTGTTAACTGCTCATTTTTAACAGTGTTAACTGAAGCTCTCACAGTTTACTTATAATCTAACTGACTCTCTGTAAGTGTTTGACTCAAGGAAGTGTAAAATCATTTTAAGTAGCATTAGTCTTACATGAAAAATTTCATATACATTAATAGAGTAGTCATGTATTAAAGCTACATCTATTTTAGCATTTTTATACTAAAGTATTGGGTCGGCAACTAAGTAATTGCGGGTTTCACACACATATGGCTTCAGTTGAATTTTTAGGTTTGCAGACGTAGTACAAATGTAAAACACATTTTGTATTTGATAGTTGGCTATTCAGCTGTTAATCAGTAAAAAAAGTTTTTTGATCTGTTTTGTAGTTTTTGTTTGGCGTTCGTTGAAAAATGGAAAATCAAAAGGAACATTTTCGTCATATTTTGCTTTTTTATTTCCGCAAGGGAAAAACGCATCACAAGCTCATAAAAAGTTATGTGCTGTTTATGGTGACGAAGCCTTAAAAGAACGGCAGTGTCAAAATTGGTTTGCCAAATTTCGTTCTGGTGATTTTTCACTCAAAGATGAAAGACGCTCTGGTCGTCCAGTTGAAGTTGATGACGCCCTAATCAAAGCAATAATCAATTTGGACTGTCACAGTACAACACGTGAGATTGCAGAGAAGCTTCATGTATCACATACATGCATTGAAAATCACTTAAAACAACTTGGCTATGTTCAAAAACTCGATACATGGGTTCCTCACGAACTGAAAGAATCACAGTTAACGCAACGCATTAGCAGCTGCGATTTGCTAAAGAAACGTAATGAAAATGATCCATTTTTAAAACGACTGATAACTGGCGATGAAAAATGGGTTGTTTACAACAATATCAAGCGGAAAAGATCGTGGAGCAGGCCAGGTGAACCAACTCAAACAACATCAAAAGCTGATATTCATCAAAAGAAGGTTTTGTTATCAGTTTGGTGGGATTACAAAGGAATTGTCTACTTTGAACTCTTACCACCCAACCGAACGATCAATTCTGATGTCTACATTGAACAACTAATGAAATTAAACAATGCAGTTGAAGAAAAGTGGCCCGAATTGACAAATCGAAAAGGTGTTGTATTCCATCATGACAATGCAAGGCCACACACATCTTTGGTCACTCGGCAAAAATTAATGGAGCTTGGTTGGGATGTTTTGCCACATCCACCATATAGTCCTGACCTTGCACCATCTGATTACTTTTTGTTTCGATCTTTACAAAACTCCTTGAATGGTAAAAATTTCAATAATGATGATGATGTCAAATCGTACCTGATTCAGTTTTTTGCTAATAAAAAACAGAAGTTTTTTGAACGTGGGATTATGATGCTGCCTGAAAGATGGCAAAAGGTCATTGATCAAAATGGGCAATACATTAAATAATAAAGTTATTTAGTTCCATGAAAAAATTGTCTTTGATTTTCTTTAAAAAATCCGCAATTACTTAGCTGCCGACCCAATATAATACCCTGTTTCCCTGAAAATAAGACAGTGTCTTATATTAATTTTTGCTCCCAAAGATGCACTAGGTCTTATTTTCAGGGGATGTCTTATTTTTCCATGAAGAAGAATTCGGTGCACATTTATTGTTAAATGAAAATAAAGGAAATTTATTACCTGTATACGGTACGGTAGTAGGGTAGTTGTCAACACAAACAAGACAAACTGTGAATCCTACAGTATCAAGAATTTACTCATTTATTCAATGACAATCATGTCATCATCTTCTGGAACATCATCATAACAATCCAATTCCTGAATTTCCTGGTGAATTTCTTGTGACTCCATTTCTTTCAGAATCAGTGGACCAAATCTCTCATGTTTAGCCTAGGGAGGGCCTTATTTTCGGGGGATGCCTTATATTTCACTCAGAAGGAAACCTGTAAGTAGATCTTATTTTCGGAGGGTGTCTTTTTTTGGGGGAAACACGGTAATATTTTATTTTAATTATGTAATTAATATATTTAAGAGGAACTTACATTTAGATAGCATAAATAACAAAAAAGCTGCTTGGATTTCCTTACAATTATGCCACTGACATTTATTATAGGTTTGTGAAATGTAGCGATGCTGGGGAAGTACTTGTTGAATTAATGAACATTCAATAATATGGCACATTTAATCTCAGGTTTGTCTGATTCCAAATTCTGGGCATAATCCAAAATCTTAATCTTCCTCTTGAATACTGGGTGGAGCTCTTTTATATTGGAGATCTTATTTACAATGCAAAGTAGCTTTAAAATTTCTCATTTTGCACATTATTCATTTCTAATAAATATCAATCTCGGGTGTGCTCAACCCTGTACCTTGCAGCTTCCTTCTACATTAGCAGTGTTATCATAGTTAAATAATAAAGGGTAATGTAATATTTTTCTTTTGAAATTAACTTTAAATTTTATTGAATATTTCACTATTTCATACTATTTTCTCTTTGATGTTGACAGAAAACTTTTTAGTGCTTATTTTTAATAATGAGACTGTACTTTGGTGGGATGACTAATATTAAATTCTCTCCAAATACATTTCAAATACCATTAAATATATTATGATCCATTTAGCTAATTTTTTTTGTGGTGCGGCATACCATAATTATATATAAAAATTTCTTTTAAAGTTTATGTTAGACCTTAGCTAATAGAAAACTTTAGTTATTTCATTATGTTTCTTGATATTGTTATAAGTGGGATGCTGTATAATTTTTAACAGATACATATCTAACAAAAATATCTTATTAATTATATTATACAATTAAATATGACCCAACATATTACCAAATATAGAAATCCATGTAATTTTGGAATATTTGCAAGTATCTCATATTGGAAAGGTTATTTAAAATAAAAACATAATATATGAAATTATTTTATTAGCTAGTAGCATCAAATAATTTCATCATTATAGTCTCAGATCAATATGATTTATGACAATATAATTTATGCCAAGATAGTTATTTTCTCATAATTTTCTTTGACAAGTCAATAGCTAATATCAATAAATTTTATTTGTTGGCTAATCATCATAACTAGTAAGGTATCTCAATAAATCTTGAATTTTAATATTGATTTTAGGATTAGGGCAATGGTCGGAAAACTCATTAGTCAACAGAGCCAAATATCAACAGTACAATGACTGAAATTTCTTTTGAGAGCCAAATTTTTAAAATTTAAACTTTTAAGGCCACTTCTTCAAAATAGAGTCACCCAAGCCCTAGTATTTTGTGGAAGAGTAACATTCAAGGGGCCAAAGAACCACACGTGGCTCACGAGCCGTGGTTTGCTGACCACAGAGTTAGGGCAAATCATATAAGATTATAGTATATATATAAAAAAATCAGTGTTTCTATAGAGTAAAAGAAAGCACTTGTTTTTCAATTTTATTTTAATTCACACTCTCGATATTGTTCCAATTTTAAGATAGAAAAATCAAACATTGGAAAGAGAGTGAGAAGTAGATGGACCACGTTTTCATTCTGTGTGATAGATGAAATGAAAGACCTGTTTTTATGCTTTAAATTCTGGAGGATAAGGTCTGTGGTTGTTTCCAAGGCAAAAAAGGAAAACATCTATCTTCTTTCATAAGCACAATCTGTCATGCTAATTATTTTAAAATATATTTATTCTTTACTATCATATTATTTTAACCTTGCTCTATGATAAAACAAAGTTGCTGGGGAGTAGAAATAACGTAGTTGAGCATAGTATAACAAAACATTGGGATTAATACTTCTCATTAGAGACTCTATTAACACAAGTAGGAGAAACTTTGCTTGCGAGAGCCAGCATAATAATTCAGCCACATTGTTCCCTCAGTCTAGTAGGCCTTGTGCAATTTTCTCAGCCTATCATTAAGAAGAAACTTTTTCTCCATACCAATTTTGTGTTTCTTAGATGAAAGGTTTTAGGCAACTAGAAATGCATTACAAAATACATTTCACTCAGAAATAAAGGGAGGCTTTAGAATCAGATAAAAGTAGAAAGTCCATCCTCATTTATATTTTACTAGAGGCCTGGTGCGTGAAAATTCATGCACTGGAGGGGATGTCCCTCAGCCTGGCCTGCCCCCTCTCATATTCCAGGCAATGACCTCAGGGTTGGGTGGCGACCCAGCAATCAGGGGGAGGCAACACCCCATCACACCTCTGCTGCTGCCACTGCCTGCAGCACAAGCCTCAGCCAACCCTGGATACCTGAGCCTCTGGTGGCCCTGGGTGGCTAGGCAGCGGACATCTGAAACTTGCCTGCACCTTGGGCTGGCCCTGGGTGGCTGGGGGGCTGAGGGGTCTGGGGGACTCTGGAGACAGGTGCACAGAGCAGCCAGACCCACCTGGGGGCTGTGCCGTGAGCCTGCTGCCCTGGTGGGGCTAAGGGGCTGGATGCTGCCATCTTGTGGCTGTGGGCACCACCATCTTTGAGGGCATAGCAGTTAATTAGCATATTCCCTCTTTATTAGATAGGATTATTCCATACCCTGGTTTGAAGGAGTTTGAGGATAAGCAATCATAAATTCTTCCTTACAATTTCTAATCCAAATGAAAAATATATAACCAAGGATAAGCTAAATTACATTTAAACCTAGACTGCAGAATCTTGCTTGATTCCAAAGAAAAATAAGCTGCCCAATCTTTCTTAATGCCCCCAGGTGAAATGGGAGGGTATTTTAGCATTTTCTCCTTAGACTTCCTTCCCCAGTGCTTACTGCATGGAGAACAAGGCAGAGAGAAACCACAGTATTTGCAGACAGGTTTTCCCAGTCAGAGAATTGAAACATATCTCAGCAATGTAAACTCAGTGCCTTTTGTCAACTTCTACAATTATGTTACAATCTGTGGGGCAGAGCAAGCCATGAGCAGAAAGGGGCCCATTAGAATTCTTCTCACAATACTATTCTACTCTTCTACAGTATTCCTGTACAACACTATACAAGTCTTCCAACACTCCCTTCTGGAAAGAGGTTACAATTTCCCTCTCCTCCAGGAAAATATGGATAGAATAAGAGCTTCCCACATAATGCCTGCATAACAGCCAGCCTTTATATGATATTAGAGGCCTGGTGCAAGAGATTCATGCAAGAGTAGGCCTTCCTTCCCTCGGCTGCTGACACTGGCTTCCCCCCTGGCACCTGGGATCTAGCTTCCCTCCCAGCTCCTGTTTCACCCGGAAGGTTCACTGGAAGGACTTCTGGAAGGACGTTGTGCTTGTATTTGTTTTATTCTTTCATCTCTGATATTAGCACTCCATAAAAGACTGTCATTTCAATTTACATGAATACTAATGTATTACGCTTAGACCACTGCACTAAGCATTCAATTACCCAGGAGTCTCCTAGTTTCCTTTCAAAAGAGCATAATATTAACATGAATTCTGATATTTACCTCTCTTCCCACCATTGAAGAAACTTCCAAGAAGAATGAAACAACAATCTTTTTTTTTTTCTTCTTAATGCCCCAGTCTCTTCAGGATTTCTCTTTGCTCATGCATCAGGTTCACTATTGCTATCACTCCTTCACACCCTCCTTACTGTTCCAAGTCTGATGCTTTCAACAGTTCTATCATGTTTGAACCAGGTTAGGTTTCTGGTTTGTTTGTTACAGCAGCTAACATTATCCTAACAAATACACGTAAATTAAATGCACTGCCTGTTATAATAACTAAACATAAACAGATCAAGCTAGAGTCCACCTCCATTATGTGCCAGCATGCTGAAAGTAGTGGGAGAATGTTCAGTCTTCCTGTGGAAGCTAACACAGTCGGCTCTCAGTGTTTAAACAACTGGGTATGACTTAGTGTATAAGTATAGCTGTTGTGTAGTAAACTGCATGATTTTTCTATACTTTGATATACTAGCTATTAGAGGGCATTCTTAGAGCCATTTGGTGAGGTTAAGGAAATCTACTTCTGAATGAGCATTCAGAGCTACTCTTTTATTTCTTTCTGAATTTTTTTTTTTTGTGATGCACAGCTCTGGCATTAGTTTTTCTTATAATTAATGTGTTTGTATTGTTTGGGCTGATTAACTGGACCAGGTCCTACCATTGAGCAGGAACCGAAGGAATATTAAAAAAAAAAAAAAAAAAAAAAAAAAAACCCACACAAAGTTTAGCTAAGACCTCTTAATTACTATGTGATGATAATATTACCAATGAACATCTAATACATAAATCCCCACCATTTTTATTAAAAATGACTTTTCATCAATTGCTTAACAGAATCACATTTGGACAACTCTAAAAGTAATGTTCCCATTTTGCAACACTTCCAGATTCTTGTTTTGACTGATACACTTCAATTTTCAAAGGTGGATATTCACCCTGACTGGTTTGGCTCAGTGTATGGAGTGTCAGCCTGCAGACTGAAGAGTCCTGGTTCGATTCCAGGTTGTGGACTTGATCCCCAGTATGGGGAGTGGGTGTGCAGGAGGAGGCTGAAAAATGATTCTCTCATCCTATATAATAAAAGGGTAATATGCGAATTGACCCTAATGGCAGGATGACCAGAACAACTGCTGGACCAGTCACTATGAGGCATGTGACCACCTCTTGGTTCCTTTCCACGGTCTGCAGGCTCTGATCACCTGATGGCCACCGGAGGCAGGGGCGGGGCTGGGGAGCAGGTGGGAACAGCTACCCTTTTGGTCCCTTCCCCTGGCTGTCAGGCACCTATCACCAGATGGCGAATGGAGAACAGGGGGTGGGTGGTGGCCGGGGGTGGGGCTGGTTGGGGGCAGCTGGGGAAGATGGCCCTGATCACAGGCCAGGCCTAGAGACCCATACCCTTGCACAAATTTCATATGCCGGGCCTCTAGTCATTGATGTTTCTCTCTCTCCCTCTCCCTTCCTCTTTGAAGTCAATAAAAAAATATATTTTTTAAAAAGGTGGATAGTCATGAAATGGAGTATTCCTAAAAACTAAGAAGTAAATTGGGATACAGGAAACTAGAAAAATGAACAAACGACCATTGTATTACCAATGTACAGTATGTTGCATCAGAAACACATTTTCTCAACAATGTCTCTAATCAGGTAACCAAGGCAACTGGGAATACTTCCAAATTTCTTTACAGGTATCACCATTTAATAAAACTTTAGTTACTCCTATTATCCCAGTGTTCTCTTAGATACACATACAATTTAAATTTTGTTTCTTTTTTTATTTGATTTCTGAGAGAGTAAGGGAGAGGGGAAATAAAGGTAGAAACATCAATGGTGAGACAAACTCATTGATCGGCTGCCTCCTGTATGCTCCTCCCTTGCCCCCCCCCCCCAACTGGGGCATGTGCCCTCCTGGTTTTGCTTCATAGGTTGATGCTCAACCACTAAGCGATACCACCTGGGCACAATTTCATTTTTAATTAGAATCCTGGGCTCCAAGAATACATGGGAGATTAAAATATTTTATTCTGTGTTTGAAAGAATGCTCCATTCTCTGCTAGAAACATGATCCATTCATATTTTCTATTTTATCCTTTTTCGTACTACATGATGCTTAGATTTAAATGAGCTAAGTATGCCTTTGTGATAAGCAACCTTCAAATCTCACTAGTGTAGCATAAAAAACTTCATTTCTTACTTTTGCTATCTGTCCATTTCGCTTACTACAATATTTCCTTTGGGAGCTTTTTTAGTTAAGCTATTGAATTTCCAGGCATATCGGTTCTTTTTTCAGTTTTTTTTTTCCCCATAGAATTTTGAGCAGTCAAACAAGCAAATCTTGGTTTAATAAAGATGATAATTTTTGTAACATCTTCCAGAATTTTTTTCCACAAGAATTTAAGAACCAACACTTTTCTGTGAGGAAAACGGTGTGTTTGTATGCATTGGCTTCTTTTTTATTTCCACCTTCACAATCGGGGAAGCACTCTCATGGAAACAACCACTGATGGGGCAACCCCAGTATCAATGTCAATAGCATTCCTCCAACACAGAACATTTATTCGTGGACACAAGACAAAACTTTAAATATAACTTGGCCCTGGCTCACTTCAGTCAGCTCTCTGTAACAGAAAATGTTTTCTTTAATTTCCCCATCATAGGCAAATGTCATTAATTCTGCAGCATAATATTTATCGGTGGAATTTATTTATTCATTAATCCAGATACAGAAGCTTTTGTTTTTCAGTTTAATATACAACCCCTTCAGGCTATGTGACATGCTATTCACAAACTGATTTATTTTATTTTATTAAAAAACCAGCATTTACTTTCGAGTTTCCCACTCCATAATTTTACATGCCAGTAAGTAAGTTGAAATTCTATATTATTTACTTATCACTCATGTTGTCAGAATTGTCCAGGTCCTAGGGCTGGAATTCTTCTCTTCTAATTAACAACTTCACTTCAGAAATTTCTACAATAAATAGTTGGATATTTTAAATATAAACACTATTATCATGTAAAATATAATAGAAATAAAAATAAACGAATGAAAAATGACAACATATGCCAAAACCAGTTTGGCTCAGTGGATAGAGCATCGGCCTGCAGACTGAAAGGTCCCAGGTTCAGTTCCGGTCAAGGGCATGTACCTTGGTTGCGGGCACATCCCCAGTAGGGGGTGTGCAGGAGACAGCTGATCGATGTTTTTCTCTGATGGATGTTTCTAACTTTCTATCCCTCCCTCTTCCTCTCTTTAAAAAAAAATCAATAAAATATATTTTTAAAAGAAAAATGACAACATACATAAAAATCTTAGAATATAATTTCTAACCTATCCAATCCATAATTTGCCATATCTGCAAAAAACCCGATTCCAGGAAGGAGCTGAGCTGCACTACACCAGTATTCCCTCCTTGTAGTAAAGACTCCCTCCAGTATGCTTTTACACTAATAGAGCTTGCTTGCTGCAAAATGACACTCAGCAGGGTTATTGCAGGAATGAATTTAGGATGGAGAGGCTATGGCACCAGCCCATGATTTTTCCCTCTGTGTAATTCAGCAATCTTTAATTATTAGTGGCATTCCTATTTATTTCATATCAAAAATGCAAAAAAGTATATGCACTCCTACGTTCATAGCAGCATTATTCACAATAGCCCAAATCTAGAAACAGTCCAAGTGCCCATCAGTAGATGAGTGGATAAAAAAGCTGTGGTACATTTATACATGGGAATTCTACTTGACCATAAAGAAAGGAAATTTTAGTTTTGCCAAGGCAAGGGAGCTAGGGTCTAGGAAGAGGAGGGCAAAAGGAGGGGAAATGAGGACCATCTGAAATAGTACCTGTTAATAAAAATAAAAGTTAAATAAAAATTAAGTTAAAATATAATAAAAGAGACTGAAATATAAAAATGTGGTCTTACTATGAAAGACCTTTAATGAAATTGCAAGCAGGGCTGTTCAATTGCTATCCATAGTCATAACTACTAACATCATGTAGGACATGAAGTTCAAATATAATTTTTTTTTTTTCATCAGAATCACCAGTAATAACTAAGGACATCTCCTAGAATCCTTGTATTCAATAGAACTCTCCTTGAAATAATAAGTGGAAAAATTGCAAAATGGATTTTATCTTTCTGATGTTTAAATTTGTGATTTTTATGGGACTACACAATATAGAAAACTATTTATTTAAATTTTTTTCATCATCATGCAAATGCATTAAATTATTAATAGCATACCATTCATGATTTTGATTGAATCAGAGCCATCCAGATAACTGATTGGCTATTTTTAAATATGTCTGTATCATCGTGGTTCTCTTAAGATTGATACTGCTAGTCAATTTACATAAACACATTGCCTAATTATTCTCCAGTGTTATTTCTGAAGAGTTCTTTGAAAATTTTTTAAAATTCAAATCTTATCTTCCAACTTAAATTTCTCAGATTAGTTGTCTTAGTTATTTTGTCTAGTTGTCAAAATAAAAATGCACTGGACAAGTTAAACAGGCTAACAAGACTTCATTCAAGATTACTGCAATGGGGTAGAGAAGTTTAATTGAACCAACTCTGTTGAAACAAAATGCAGGGGAGTTTTAAAAGCAGTAGGGCTTGTACTGGAGGTCTTAGGATGGAGGTTTGGCAATGCAAATTAGGCCATCTGTGCTTACTAATTGGTGCTTACTGGAGTCAGGCTTGTTTTATTCCACAGATACTGGGCTATAAAAGCCCTCTATTTCTTCTGTACCCCAGCTTTGGGGTATATTAAACTACCAAAATTTATGTTTATTTAAGACAAATTTTACATCTCAAAGTGATGACTCTCAAGTTTTTGCAAAATACATTCCTGGGTTCTAAAAATCACAAAATGTTGCAAAGAAAACGTTTTATAATTGCAAGTTTTCTAAAGCAAATGCTCTAAAAAGGCCAAGAATGAGAAACATGTCTAAAGTTTAATCAAGTTTAAAAGAACATTAAGCCAATTAGGATCATACATGTCCCTATATAATCCTCCTGAACTTTCAGTATACGTGGCTATTACATTCTTGATTTGAACTTTCTCAAAGATTTTAGAAGTTAGATGCCATTATCTCTTTCCAACTAGAATGTCCATAATTTCCAGACTCCTATTATCTTTACATTTCTTAAATTGGGTATTTTTTCTTCATTAAACTCTGGAGAACTCATCTAAAGTTTGCAATTCCCTTTTCGGTGCAGTCAACAACATTCAATACAATACAATTAGCTTTATGTTTTCCATTCTCTTCTCTTAGAGGTAGAAATTTATTGACTCTATTAAACGCCCTCCATGTTATCGCAGATGGCATTTTGACCAAATATTTTTTAATAACGGCAGAACATAAATGTCTATTCTTCTGTCTTCCAACAAAAAATCATATTCTTTACTGTTCCAAGCCAATGCTACGTATTGTAGTGCTTTTTTATTAAGTCAGTGCCATACTAGGCTATGTTGCATTGAGATCTAAACAATCACTAAAGCTCATGGTTTTAAAACAGAGTTTGCTTTCATGGTTACACTCCGTGTTGTTTGTGTTTGTTGGGGACTCACATATACATCTTATTCTGGAACTACCACAGTGGCAAAGAAAAGAGTCTTCTGGGGTGTCTTACACTGACAATTACAATACCCAACCTTAAAATGACATGGACCACAGTACTCACAAATCATGGCCCAAAGCAAATCTTATTGCCACATAGAAATAAAAGGGAATTGACCAACCAAAGGACGTATGTGCATACATTTGAGCCTAACCAGTGGTCGAGGACAATAGGGGGTGGAGACATGAGTGGGGGGAGGATGGGAATGGGGGGTTGAGGACAAATATGTGATACCTTAATCAATAAAGAATTTTTTTAAAAAAGAAATAAAAGGGGATTGATAAAGCAATTCTACACTATACCTGGGCAGTGGGAATAATAAAAATACCTGACAAGTAATATTTATGATTACCCAAAATAACTTCATGTTGGCTTGTCTCTTGACACTCCCTCTCTCCAAATGAGTAAAATATAATACATGATTAGTTATCAAGATATCATTTTCACTCAATATTTAAAAAAATAAATTAGACAAGTTGATTAGTATAGAAACCAGCATTACTTCAAGTGGAAACTATTGTATCCTGATCTTTAATACTCTGTATAAGAAAATAGCCATTGCAGTAGACGGTAGTCATTGCAATAGTTGTGTGTTAGCTTCTCATGTGGAAATTATTGTTCTGTTTTAAATAATAGGACATCATGCTGGACCATAATGTATAGTGAGTTGTTTTGAATGAAATAAATAGAGGGGATTTTAGTTCAGTGCATTAGTGCTGCTGTTGGCCCAGGAGTAATCAAGAAACATCTGAATTTCAATGTAGAGGCATTTCCAATTAAGAATGAGCCTGTAGGGATGATGTATCTGAGTCTTTAGTCTGCTTGCATTCTTAAAGCCTTATATGAAAAATGTGATTCTATGTAACTGTCATCATCTCAAAACCAGGGAGAATGGTCTTCTAAGATCAGATGCATGTACTGGCATGCAATCTTCCTCTTGCCAGCCCAGGATAAATTTTATGAGGGATTTCAGGGCTCTGACAAGTCATATTTGTTGTACTTGACTGACTGGAGTTTTTATAATTTTCATTTTTAGAGCATGTGCCTAATACAAAGTGTAAATTCATTTTCTTTTAAAGAAAAACAGAAATAGATATATGGATAACTAAAGCATGATTAAAATAAGATAGTACGTAAATGCTTTTTCATCTAAGAAAACTTTACATGTATTTGGTTAGGTGATTAGATTTTAGTTTAAACATTGCTAGTATTAACTTCAGTCAGGGAACATCACACGATCGAAGAGATTTGGGATCAGTATGAAAACTAAAAAAAAAATAGAAAAGTCTTTTGCTTTACCAAATTATACTTTCTGGTATGTAACTCTGCTTATCAAAGTGCTATGACACGTTAACTTTCTAATATTTAATTCTTGGAGTTAAAATTTATAAAATCATGCAAAATAAATGCAACACTTTTTATGTTGTTGAACAAGACATTTAGTAGGTATATATGCTTTTTTCTAGATTAATTAAAAGTCCCTTCTCCATTCCTGCCATTCATTACTGCATAAAGTATAGTCTGTATGGGAAATACATAAAGTATAGTCTGTATGGAAAATACTGAATTCACAGCTCATGCATAACTGGAAGTTCACTGTGCTTCTTCTCATTAAAATGCCAGCATTTTGTTGTGTAACATGTACTTCTAATTCATGTCATTATGTAATCATAAAAATTGGAAAGTTCCGGAACTGACTTGAAGAGGAATCTCCAAGAAGTTAAAAGACTTTCCCAGATTGGAAGTCCTATGTCACAAAATGAGCACTTTCCCCCCCTGACTATAGGATTCAGAGATCTTTCAGTTATACCATCAGCATACTGCACTCTTAAGGCACCCCCTGACAAATAACTAGTTTGAGTTAGCTGGTCAAGCATTATCTCTGGGAATCCAAGTTAGATATCTAAGACTCAGAAATGCAAATGCATTTGATGATATTAACTATTCAAGTAGCCATTTTTCACTTAGGATATAAGGATGGCTAATAGTTATGGGTAAAATTATGAAATAAATTATAATCACAAGATCTTTCTCCCCAATTACATCTACTTCTTGCTATTAAAATTAACCCTATAAAATAGTTTTGTTTTGTTTTTCCCTAAAATTCAGTGTCTGAACAAAAACTGCTATAATCAACCTGCCTGATGCCATGAGGCAAACATATTTTGCTTAAGTCCACAGAAGGGACCTGTAGAGTGCACAGTAATTACACCTCAGCTTTCCCCCCAGTAGGTTTTTATTTGCTGTTTATGTCATTTAAATATATTGTAGATTGTTATTATCATCTTTCCCATCTTTTTCTGGAGGCTTAACCTTTCTGAGAGATTAATAGAGTGTACTCTATTAGTCCCAGTGAAGACAATACTTTTAGTATCATTAAATTTTTATCATTTTTATATAATAATTGCTGTACAAATGGAAATCACAATTTGTATTTGATAATGTACAATATCATTGTGTATTAAAACATGGTCACTAATGAGTTTAAGTGTTTGCTAAATTATTGGGTTATTGTTTAAAACGCTTTATATGATGCAGAAAATGAGCAATATTTTACTAAGGGTTTCTGTCCTGTTAGGCTGTCCCTTCTTCATCCTTTAGCTAGAGGGGGTACACTTTTGTGGGGCTTTTTTATCTGCAGTATTTCTGGGTTGCCAGCTACTTTGTCTTCAAGTTGGGGATATATGAGGCGGAAATAAATCCGATGGAATGTTCCTCTGTATTGCTATCTTTCTTCTGTCCCCTTCAGAATCTTTTTATGTTTGTTTCATATAGAATACTTAAGGGATTTGAATCAAACTTGTTAAAACAAATAAAAAGTTATGATTTGGTAATGATTCATTTCCAAATATCCAATGTAATAAAAGGCTAAAATACAAACTGGCTGAACGGTGGAACAACTGGTCACTATGATGCTCACTGACCACCAGGGGGCAGACGCTCAATGCAGGAGCTGCCTTCTGGTGGTCAGCGCACTCCCACAGGGAAAGCACTGCTCAGCCAGAACCTGGGCTCACAGCTGGCTGGCTCAGTGATGGTGGCGGCAGCGCTAAGGACACCTTGGGGGATGTCCACCTGACGGCTTTAAGCCCACTCCCCTGGCATTGGCCGGCTGAAGCTCCCACCGCCCTCCCCCCCCCCCCCCCAAGTGCATGAATGTCGTGCACAGGGGTTCTAGTACAATTATAATTTGCAAAACCACAGTTGCAGAATGGTCAAATTACCCAGTTTACTTTTGTCCAAAGATGTTGATCACATCCAACTGTTTTATTTTTTTATGCTACTAAAATAAGTATTAGCTACCCACACTTGTATCCCATGAGATCTGTGGCAATAGCATTTGCAGTGTTTTGCACAAATGGAAATGCATTGCCAGCAGCGCTTGCAAATGATCTGGTGACTAAGTGACATATTCAAGCATGAATATTACTTTGTACTTAAAATCCTTTTTCCAATCCTCTGATTTCAATCTCTATGTTTTTTCCACTGTTTCCTTTATACAATGAGCAGGAACTCTTGAATTTAGAGGTAGACAGTACAATTGACTGCCTCTTCAGATGACCTTCATCATATAATTGTGGAAACTGATTCAAGGTGGTTTCCTCAAATGCACTATGTTGGCTAGACATTGAACTCATGTTAATAATCAAGTTATTCTTATTCATATTATCATATGTTAGTCTTTTATGATTCTCTAATATTTTCCACTACTATAGACTACCTATGACATGTATTCTGGGTTTCTGGCCATAAATTTGGAAACTAGTACTGATATATTTGATGCCTCATAAAAATAATAAGAAAACTTCTACTATTATTATTAATTTACCTGACCAACAAACAAATCTTCAAATGACATATCTACCAAGTTTCAAGTATAAATATAATGATATTGAACCTCTTAGAGCTTACTCAAATGCTATACCCTGTCAGTTTAATTTACATTCATTCCTATTCATTAAAGTGGCCTTTCATTTAAGTTCCAAACACATTGTTCTTTATTATATGACTTGCCAGTGTCACCAGTAATTTATATTAAGAAAACGCTTATTCTTGTATAAAGATCTGGACTTATATATTACATAAAAATTCTAATGTCTAATAACAAGTGTGTTAAATTTTCTATCTTACTCTATAAAAGTCAATGAGCCACTATGTTTTTCAAAGGAGTATTCTCATTTTTCTTCTAATAAAGAAAAGCAGGGGACACCAAAGGTATTGCTGCTAAGTTAAAATAAGTAAAGGACCAGAAACTGGGGAGCTTTTCTTTTGAAGATGCTTCTTTAAAAGGGAGACCAAAAAAAAAAAAAAAGCCTTAGTATCAAAGATATTATAAATGAAGCCATGGCTATATTGAATTCTATCACATAGATATTTTTTAAAGTTGTTCAAGAAAAATTACATTAAGCTTTTACATTGCATTTTTAAATTGGCAATGTTTTTCAAAAATTAATCAATTTGATTACATCCCTTTGAGGTGGGTGAGTGTGACTAAGCATTGTAAGTCAGAAATGCATTAGCTCTAGTGATAATAGTTATTGCATAGCAACATGGACACCACAGGCCCAATACCAAAATCCTTACTCGTGCAAAATGTTCAGTGGTTTTAATGAGCATTCTCTGTGAATCCAGATCCAAATTGTGCCCCATGTGCTCACTTCTTTGGGAAATGTTTGAACTAAGTATTGCTTTATTCTTGTTAACTGTGTAGAGTGCAGCACATGTGAGTCACCCATAACAGCATGGAGTAATTTAGGCTGATATTGCAATTACATTTAGACTTCACCATCTGGGTCAAGCAAATGAATTACAAATAAGCCTGGTCCCTTATGAGGACTGGCTTTGTCTAATGAAGAATAAAGGCTTGAAAGTCAGTCTTGTGCTTCTGGTGGCTACTATTCAGTGAGTACCCCACTGGTTTCTTTGCAATATTAGAAAGCACAATTCTGTGATGGCTGAATGAGTGCTTTAAATTTCAGTTAGACCTTCCATCCTTAGACATATGTGTGGGAGTATATTTAAGTTATCTTCCCAAATAAATTCAAGTACAGAATTAGTTAACAGAACCTTTTCAATATCTTCATGAGAAATGCAACAGTATCAGAATAACAATATATGATAAGACACATCTGAAATTTCACATGTTTTTATTATTATACACTAGGGGCCCAGTGCACAAATTCGTGCACCTTGAAAGGAACTGTGGGTCTCAAGGCTGCGGCAGGCACAGGGGCTAGTCTTGGCCCATCCTCCACATCCCAGATAGCCCCTCCTGCCATGGTTCCCTGGTACCCTGTCTGCCGGCAGCCCTGCTTCCATGGAGCTGGCCCTGTTAGCATCTGCTGACAGTGTGGAGTGATTGGGGCTGTTGCCAGCAGTGGGTGCAAGCATGGCCAGTGCTGTCAGAAATGTGAACAGCGGATGCTGCTCTGATCTCCCATCAGGAGCAGGGGTTGTGAAACCCTGAGGGGTGATCAGGGCTGGCAGCAGGTGTGAGTGGCAGCTTCCATGCCAACAGTAGGTGCAAGTGGAGCCAGCACTGACAGCAGGTGCGAGAACCTGAAAAAACCATGGCTCCTGAAAGCAAAGAATTTTCAGTAACGATCAGAAGTGCACCCTGATGACAGAAACCAGTACCCTGCCTTGATCTGGTGCCCTGCTCACTTGCTCCACCATCCTGCCACGGCCAATGCCCGCCATGTTCTGCACACTCCCCCTGGTGGTTAGCACATGTCATAGTGACCTGTTGTTTGGTTGTTCAGTTGTTCAGCCATTTGGTCTATTTTCATATTAGGGTTTGCTATATAAATTAGTTTATTTCTATACCAAAATGCGAAGTCCATAGGGCAGCTATTATTTTTACCAGCAGTCTTGTAAGTATCACTAAAGTGTAATGCCTGGGAAGTAAAACATGCAAACCATATGCACGTGTGTGTACACACACACACACACACACACACACACACACACACACTGGAAAAATTATATGATTAGGAATTAAAACAAATTTGGCTTCAAACTCTAACTCTGCCATCTACAAACTGCGTGCAAGTCACTGAACTTCTTCCAGCCTAATCTTCTTTACCTGTAAAAATAGGAATGATAACAGCTATTTTTTTTCCTTTTTTTAATTTATTTTTTATTAAATTATTATCTGTGTACATATCTTACCAACCCCCCTCCCACTCATACCCTCCCTTCCCAGAGTTTTGTGTCCATTGGTTGTACTTATGTGCATGATAACAGCTATTTTTAACATTTGTTTATTTTGTAGGGAAGTTAATTTAAAGATATATTGATTCATTTTTAAAAATATATTTCATTGATTTCAGAGAGAAAGTGAGAAGGAGAAAGAGCTAGATACAACGATGATGAGAGAATCATTGATTGGCTGCCTCCTGTACACCCCCTACTGGGGATCGAGCCCCCATCCTGGGCATGTGCCTGTGACCAGAATTGAATCTGGGACTCTTTAGTCCTCAGGCCAACACTCCATCCACTGAGTCAAACCAGCTAGGGCTATTCATTCATTTTAATTAAAGTTAAGTATATAGGTTAGATTATTGGGGATAACAATGCAGAACATATTTAACTTTCACATCAGTAACAGGATATTGAATGAAAAAGCAAAATGAACACTTTAATCAATACAAAAGATAAGACTTTTAAAAGTGTAACAAAAGCATGGCAAAAGGATGATAGAAGAGAGGATGATAGAAATAATCCAACTATGTCAATATAAAATAAATATAATACTTGAATGTGGTTGTTTCTCTTGTTAACCTCACATGTGGAATTAATTCTTAGACCACTCAAAGAGCCGTGTGGGGTAGAGAAGTCTTCTCCACCTGCCAGAGGTTACCATGCATTCCCTTATTCCTACTCATATCCCCTTTGCACTTTGTGTTCACATTGTTCAAATAGTTATAAAAGCAAGGCATCAAGTATTTTATGCACATTCATCTAATTATGTGCATGCCAGGGAATATAGCTGAAATAACTTCTGCATTGCTTTGTTTCTTTTACTTTTGTGTTATTTTTTTTAATGTTTTTCAATGCACATGAGCATACAATTAATTCATTTGGTATATTTACAGTCTAACTCCTTTTATAGTGGGTGTTTATGGCATTCCACAAAGTAATTAAAATACCCCTGCCTATGTCAATTTTCTGTTGCTGCCACAAAAGTTGCCACTGACATAGAGGATTAAAACAATACCCTTTTTTTTTATTTTGAATGTATATTTTATTTTATTTTTTCCCTTTTTTAAATTAAATTATTATCTGTGTACATATTTTAACATTGCCCCCCCCCATACATACCCTCCTTCCCCAGAGTTTTGTGTCCATTTGTTGTACTTATATGCATGTATACAAGACCTTCGGTTGATCTCTTATTTCCCCCAGATCTCCCTACCCTCCCAGCTGTAATTTTACAGTCTGCTTGTTGCTTTACTGTCTTTATATCTGACTTTTGGTTCATCAGTTTATAATGTTCTTTAATATCCATAAATGAGTGAGGCCATGTGGTGTTTTTCTTTCATTGACTGGCTTATTTCACTCAGCATGATGTTCTCTAGTTCTATCCAGGTTGCTGCAAATGATGAGAATTCCTTCTTTTTTATGGCAGCATAGCATTCCATTGTGTAGATGTACCATGGCTTTTTGATCCACTGATAAAGGTTTAATCTCCAACATCTACAAACAGCTTTTACAACTAAATAAAAGGAAGATGAATGATCCAATTAAAAAATGGGCAATGGACCTAAATAGAATATTTTCAAAAGAAGACAGAAGGAAGTCCAAAAGGCACATGAAAACATGCTCAAAGTCACTAATTATCCGAGAGATGCAAATCAAAAAGACAATGAGGTACCATCTCATACCTGTCAGAATGGCCAACATCAACAAAACAATACCCTTTATCAGCTCGTCATTTGCATGGCTTAAGAGTCTCAGCACAATAAGACACAGCTTGTTTGTTTGCTCTGGTTTCCACAAGACTAAAATCCAACTGTGGGCTGGGCTGTTTCTTTCTTTAAGATTTGGGAGAAAAGGTGCTTCCAAGAGCATTCAGGTTTTGGACAGAACTTCGGTCTCGGAAGGTGAAGCACAGAGATCCTCATTTTCTTTCTGGCTGTTAGCCAGGGGCCGAACTTAACTCTGAGAGAACCCACCCCAGTCCTTGGATATGGCCCTTCCTTTCTCCAACCGGCAATGACACCTGGAACCCGTCTCATGTGTGGATTCTCCTTGACTTCCCTGTTTTCTGCATTTCCCCAGATTTCTCTTTTGCTGCATTTTACTGATTTCCTCCATTTCCAGCTGCTTTTATAAAAATTGACAGATAATTTACATACAAAATGCTATTAGTTTCAGGTGTAGGTCACAGTGATTTGATATTTATATACATAACAAAATGATCTCCGCCGTAAGTCTTCTTACCATCTGTCACCATACGAAGTTATTACAACATGATTGACTATATTCCCTATACTGTACACTGCATCCTCATGATTCATTTATTTTACAACTGGAAGCTTGTACCTCTTAATGTCCTTCAGTTATTTTGCCTGCCCCCCAACATCTCCCCTCTCTGGTAACCACTACTTTGTTTTCCTTTTGTTTCCTTTATCTATGAGTCTATTTCTTTTTTTTTTAATTTTTAAAAATATTTTTATTAATTTTTTTTCAGAGAGGAAGGGAGAGTGATAGTTAGAAACATCGATCAGTTGCCTCTTGCACTCCTCCCCCCCTTTCTCCCTCCCCCCTTGGATGTGCCCACAACCAAGGTACAAGCCCTTGACCGAAATCGAACCCAGGGCCTTTCAGTCCGTAGGCTGACACTCTATCCACTGAGCCAAACCAGTTTCCGCTCTATTTTGTTTTTGTTTTTGTTTTAATATTCCATATTGAAGCAAAATCACATGGCATTTGCATGTCTCCCTCTGATTTATCTCACTTAGCATAATATTCTCTAGGTCTATCCATGCTGTCAATAATGGCAAGATTTCCTATTATGGCTGAGTAATATTCCCTATGTATATGTACTCCCTCATATGTATTTAGTCATCCATCAAAGGGAGGGCATTGAGGCTGTTTCCATGGATTGGCTACTGTATATAATGCTGTAATGAACATAAACATGCATTTATCTCTCCCAAATAGTGTTTTCATTTTCTTTGGATAAATACCCTGATTTGGAATTTCTGGATTTTATGGGTGTTCTACTTTTAATATTTTGAAGAAACTCTATACTGCTATCCCCAGTGGCTGCACGGTTTTATATGTCCACCAACAGTGTACAAGTATTTTCTTTTCTCCACATCTTTGCTATATTTATCTTTTTTATAATAGCCATCAAGGGTTTATGTTATTAGAGTTGGCCCATTCTCTAACCCAGGACATTCTTCCTATCCTAGGATCCTTTACTCTAATTGCATCTGCCATGTCTCTGTCATGTAAAACATCACATTCACAACTTCCTGGCAGTTTATTACTTATGTACTCTTAAGTACTTAAATTCACAAACCACTTTAAGCTACTTATGTGTACCAAGGTTTCTGAAAGACATTGAAACACCTAGGTTTTCTTTTTTCCCCCTGAGATAAAATTCTATAAAATGGTGGCTATTATACTCTGTTTAGTAGCCTGGTGCACAAATCTGTGTGTCAGTAGCTCACTGCCACCCTCCTGTAGCTCTCTACCTGCTGCCCCGCCTTCCTATAGCTCCCTCTGCCTCCTCATCCCCCCTCATACTTTGCTACCTTGCCTCCTCCTGTAGTCTCCACTGCCCACTTGTAGCTTACTGCCCCACCCTCCTGCTGATCTGTGATCTGGTCATTACACGGTCTATCACTATGCTTCACATGATAATGAAAATTTGCATATTACATCTTTATTATATAGGATACTTGCTTTTAGGTAGCAAAATACCATTGACAAATCAAAAATGTGTATGCAACTATATTTATTTCATAGTCATTCATTATGTTTCATGAGTTGATAAGTGGTATAGTTTCCCAGAGAAGAAATGGGTGAATTATGTGTTCCTGCTCCTATTGATACTGCTTTTCACTGTTTTCTGATTTGTGAGAAATTCCAAACTCAGGAAAATTCTGAATCCATATGTCACCTTTTCCCAAGGTCTATAGATTTTGATATTTAGCTATACTACCACAAGGCATTTATTTAAAGTAAGCCATTTCCCAGTTTATCCATGTTCAAAATTTTAGCACTTGGTTGCTTCACAGGTAATTCTGAGAAAACAACATTCTGTAGCCCTGTTTTTAAATTATGTAATTCATATGACATAGAGCTAATCAAAACTGCAAAATACTTCATTAAAATTGTGTATTTTAATATTGATAATAACAACCCAAATGAAGATAACAGGAGGTTGGCTTCAGGGTGTGTCTGGCTCATCTTGCCCAATCCCTTCCTGCTGGCCACCTTCTAATTAATTTCCTTTAAATGAGCATGAATTCGTGCATTGGGGCACTAGTTGACTGTTATGACTGGATGACCAGATGACCACATGACCAACCTGTAGCTATAACATGCTCTGACCACCAGGGGAAAGTGTTCAATGTGGGAGCTGCTCCCTGGTGGTCAGTGCACTCCCACAGCCAACCTCCCACACCTGGCCAACCTCCTGTGGCCCCTCCCCCCAGCCTTCTGGCTCAGATCAGGACTGGGTAAGATGGCTCCAATCAGCCCCAATTGCCAGCCAGGCCAAGGGACCCTACCCGTGCACAAATTCATGCACCAGGTCTCTAGTATATAATAAACATAAACAACCTTGAAAATTTGGCTTTTTGTTTTGTTTTCCTGTTGTTGTTTTTTTTGTTACTGTTGCTATGTGAGAAGATACAGAAGATTTAGTAGAAAACTCCGTATGGAAGTAAATTGAGACAGTTCAAGTGAATCTCATATATTATAATTAATGAAAGATTAAGTTAGCTGATAAAAGGAAAGCTACTAGAAAGACTGATAAGCAAAAAGACCATTAACAAGGGATAATGTCTGAGAGAATGTAGAATTTACCCCAGATTATTTTATTTATATATGTGTGTGAGTGTGTATGTGTGTGTTTTCCTCATCTAAATTCTTAGAATTTTAGTAAGTTTCTAAGCTCCAAGAAAAATTATGAAGGTTCTTAAGCTTTTATCACCATGAAACTTATAAAGAGGGTTTCCAGTGTGGAGTTTATAATACTCTTTTTGCCTAGTCAATTTTCCCACTGGCTTCAAGTGGAGTTTGTCACACTACAGTCTGTTTTGTTCACTGCCAATAAGAAAACGCATATTTAGGCTTAGATAAGAGGGAAAAAATAATGATTCCTGAGATGCTTTGACTTTTTGAAGTAATTCCATGTTTTTATTTTAGAATTTTGAGAGCCAAAAACACATTTCAATTTGTCTGATCATATATTAGGACTAGTAAATAATTATAAGTATTATATTACTTTTGCATGATATGTTAATATTTTGCATGATATTTAATACTCATCTGAGAAATGCATATAGTTTTCCCACAAAGAGTATTATTTCTATTATGTCATTGGAGTCTAAAGCAGTGGAGAATAAAATAAATGACGGTATATAGGAGTCAGTTCTTCCTTGAACCAGCCTAGGCTATTTCATTATATGCTCCAGTTTCATTGCTCTCTAATCCCAATTTGTAATCAATTGGAATTTGCAAGACAGGAAATAAAATTTAATTTTCCTGACTGACAGGAGTGCCTGTTGCCTTTTGGGGGGAAAAAATCAAACAAAGAAACAAATAAACTCTCTGCTTTACTTATTTTGATCTCAATATTTGTTAGCATTTGGAAGTAACTCTTACTATTACTTTCTTTGTTTTGCTGTCAGCCCTATGGGTGCAGTGTGTAGATCAAGGTAGATGTCTGAGAGGAAGGGGAAAGTCAAGATTACATTCTGGTAAACAGCAGTTATGGGCAATCTACAAAAAAGGGAAATAGAAGATAGCTCCTTGCAATTCTAATCTCTGCTGCTCACCAAGCAGATGCAAGGTAACAGCTGAATGTGAATGCAGCCTGTGGCCATGAGGAGGAATCACCCTTTTGAAAAAACAATTAGGAAATAATATAAATTGCTTTGAGGGCATGGGAGGTGAAACAATAATATCTACAACTATCCATATATATATAATGTGTATATATATATATGTGTGTGTGTGTGTGTGTGTGTGTGTGTATATACACACACACACACACACACACACACACACACACATATATATATATATATATATATATATATATATATATATATATATGGAATTATTGTAGAATAGCTTTTAAAAAGAACATACTTAGCCATAATGTTTTTGAAACTGACTTTATTTTTGTTAAATTAAAATATAATAATAGAATAAATATGCCCAAAATACAAAAATATAAATTACAATATCTACACAATTTTTTAGGATATGAATGAGATGTTGTATAAAATAATAAAAACTCTAATGAATGAATATTATTGCCTCTCTTTCTGTCTCTCTCTGCACTAGTTCTAGCAACTCATTTGCTATGCATTTTTTAAATTTCTAATATTATTCATTACCTTTTCTATGTTGGCTTTTCCAACCCTAAAAGGCAAATTTCCAATAGACCTTGACAGTTTTTCACTTTCACTTAAGGGGGATAAATGCGCTGGCATGCACACCGATGGAAATTAATTTCATCTAATTGCTCTTAGGCTAGCTATCTGGAAATGTAAATATTCCTACTGTAAGTTTTGTTGCCAAAAAATTCTCATTGCTAGGAGGAACCCTGACCAGATTGTGAAAAAGCAGCAAACTCCTAATGAAAAAAAAAAAAAGTAATCTGCTTTCATTATCAAATTCTTCAAGCATATCAGGTGCATCATTGTATTAACAGGGAAATCTCTCCACTTTCCACAAAGGTTTACTCTGTAGCTTTGCACTGATGTCAAGTGACAGAAAGATGATCACTTTGGATGAGTAAGATTAAGCCCCAGAATGAGGTCTATGAATGATGATGAGCACTGCTTCTAGCAGCGAATTCACAAAGGCCAACTTAAACTTGAGGCATCTTTTAAGTCCCTTGCCAAGAAACAAACACAACAAAACAAGACCTACAGCCTAAGCTGGTTTGGCTCTGCGGATAGAGCATTGGCCTGTGGACTAAAAGGTCCCAGATTCAATTCTGGTCAAGGGCATGTACCTTGGTAGCGGGCACATCCCCTGAAGGGGGTGTGCAGGAGGCAGCTGATTGATGTTTCTAACTCTCTATCCCTCTCCCTTCCTCTCTATAAAAAAAAATCAATAAAATAAATTTAAAAAAAGATCTACAGATTTTTAATATGTAAGCTTTTATGACCAACTTCATATGATCTATAGAATCCATCTTGACTTCCTGTCTATATCATGTTTAGCACTTATTTTTTAATTGTTATGTCTGTTTTGGTGTCACAGAGATGACATGAATAAGATACAACGGTTCCTTGTGCATTTTGGTGGTTTTTGCCAAGTGCGTACAACATTTCCATAGCCACCACCTTCATTATTTTTCAGAACATGCTCATAAGCCCAAAAGTTTCCCATTGAGCCACAGTGCACTCGGTCAACTCCCCACCACACAGGCAATTACTAGTCTGCGTTCTGCCTCTCTTGATTTGTTTTCCCTTTGTCTGATATATAGATACATATGAAAGAATACCACTCAACCTCTTTTATTTCTGGCTCCTTAACCCCAATACAATAAAGAATTAGGGACCAGGGTCCACACACGTGCAAATTTGGATTTGGTTCACTTGACCCAGGTGCTACTGCTGGACCCATGGGAACTAGAAGACACAGTGTCTAGAGAATTTTTTTCAAAGGCACTCCATAGCATGGGCCTATTGAGGCACGGGGCTGCATGCTCAGTATAAGGATAGTACTGGTAACCCAAGTCCCTATTAAAATACAAAACATTATTACCCAAAGAAATTTCACTTTAGCCCTACACAAGGGTCCCTTACTGTACCCAAGAGAAGGAACTGCTGTTATAACTTTTGTTTCACAAATGCTTAATTTTGTTTGCTCTCTACTTAATATAAGTGGAATCATATGATACCTGCTCTTTTGTATAGATCTTCTTACATCAAGCATTAATATTTCAGAAAGCAATCCCAGATGCTGTATGCATGAGTGAATGAAAAAATCACATTGGTCATACATTCTTCTTTCAATGGGCACCTGGTATTTTTACACTTTCTAGAAACAATAAATAAAAATATTGTGAGCATTCTTGTACGAGTTTTTTATAAACAAACTTGTGTTTATTTTGCTTGAATAAATGCTAAGGAGAGGAATTTCCGGGTACCATAGTTTATACTTGGTTTTATAAGAAATGGACTAAACTCTCACCAAAGTTGTTGAACCAGTTGATAACCTCAACAATACTAGTCGACAGTGAGAATTCTAGTTGCTCCACACCCTCACCAACATTGGGTGTTGTCATTCCTTTAGAATTTTATTCTCCCTGAAACTTCTTAGAAAATTCTACTTGGTTCATTTTTCACAGGGTTTTCCTTTTGGTCCTTTTAATATTATTTTACATATTTATTTAAATTTTCATTATATCCAATCTTTCTTTAAACCTTGAACATATTTTGTAGTGTGTTTTTATTGATTTCAGAAAGACAGGCGAGAGGGAGAAGGTGATAGAAACATCAATGATGATGTCTTTTTTTAAATATTAAATTGTTCAGCTGCCTCCTGAAGGCACCGTACTGGGGATCAAGCCCAAAACCCAGGCATGTGCCCTGACCAGGAATCACAATGTGACTTCCTGTTTCAGGGGTTGTTGCTCAACCATTGAGCCATACGGACCATGCCTTGAAAATATTTCTAATAGCTGTTTTAAGTTCTTATGGGCTATCAATTCAGCCACTCTGTCTCTATTTCATTTGATCCATGTTTCTCCTGGTCATGAAACATAATTAGTATTTACATGTCTGCTTACATTTGATTGGAAGACGGGTATAGTAATGGTATATATTTTGGTATTGTTTGTGTTACCTACCCTCCTTTACAGAGTGATGATGCACTTCTTTGAGGAGCAATTACATTACTTGCAGATCATATTGATCTTTTTGGATTTATTATTATTTTTTGGTGTTTTTTTCCAGCTTTTTAAGCCCTGGCTAGATAGAGTTACCTTTATGAAATAAAAAGTGATATAATATAGCAGGCATCTAATTTATTAGATTCAACATAGTTCTGAGAAAGAGTTTTATGGCAATTATAAAATTACTAGAGGATTGATGCATGAAATTCATGCAAGAGTAGGCCTTCCTTCCCCTGGCTGCTGGCACTGGCCTCCCTCTCACACCCAGGTTTCCCTCCAGCCACTGGCATCCAGGACCCGGGCTTCCCTCTGGCCACCAGCAGGCACCTGGGACCCAGGCTTCCCTCATCTGGAAGGTCATCCCAAAGGATGTCCAGTCTAATTAGCATATGACACTCTTATTATTATAGATTACCTGTTATATGCTCTGTTTTTGGTTTTGTTTTATAGCATATTTCTTTTTAAAAAATTAACTTTGAAGTTCAAACATTTAGAGAATGAAGACACTGAGACCAGGCAATAGGGAATTTTCAAATAGACAATTTAGCCTTAGTTTGCTCTGTAGAGAATGTTGTGTAAAAGTCCTATGAACACATGCTCTGAGTTCCTTGAGACACATGAATTTAGATAAGAGAACTTAAACTCACTGGCCTTTGCTAAACAAAGAAAATTAAACAAGTTTGAATGACATATTTTATGATGGTAAATCGCAAAAGTCATCTCTCTGTATTAAGGACTTCCATAATGGCATGTTCTATTTTTATTCTTTTTAAAAAATAACTACTTTACCCGAGTTTCTGCTCTATGTGTAAAGAACTGGGGATACAGGTGGATAAGCCTTGCCTGAACGTGCCCTCATGCTTACATAAAATGGGGATTGACTGAAACCACCTTTTAACAAATTAGAGATGAGAGAAAGTACCATAAAATGTTTTCATTTGAGCTAAAGAGATGGAGACACTTTAGTTTCTTTAGTTTTCCAAAAGCTATCCTGTATAAATATAGAGGATTAGAGGCCCACTGCATGAATTTGTGCGCCACTGGGGTCCCTCAGCCTGGCCTGAAGGTTTGGGCCAAAATCCGGTCTCCGACATCCCCCAAAGAGTCCTGGATTATGAGAGGGCACAGGCCAGGCTGAAGGACCCCATTGGTATACATTTGGGGCTGGGGAGGGATACATGAAGTTGGCCAGCCATGGAAGGACCAGAGTAGAGCATGAGGGCATGTCCAGCCTGTCATGCTCAATTCTGATCAGCCAGACTCCAGCAGCAAGTTAACCTACCAGTCAGAGCATCTGACCCCTGGTGGTCGGTCAGTGCATATCATAGCAACAGGTCATCTGGTCAACTACCCCTGGTGGTCAATACACATCATAGTGAGTGGTTAAGCAGCCTTAACATTCATTAGCATATTACGCTTTGATGTGTTGACCAGGCACTTAGCATATTAGGTTTTTATTATATAGATTATTTGATTCTCTGGAACTATGAGCAAGAAAGAAATGACCAGTGTGCATGCCTATACAGGGGTGGGCTAAAGTAGGTTTATAATCATTTATATGGACAAAGACATGCTCAGAGAAAACAATCAACCTTCAATTTACCACAAAGTCATTTGATGACTGTTATAATAGAAGCAAGTAGTCTACTTCCAATTTTTATTATATGCATTTCCTATGACAACAAACATTTGCAAAAAGTAAAAGTTTATGATATTTAAGTTTTATATTAAAATGAATCTGACTCCATTAACTGCTAACTTAAGTAATTTTTAAAAAAATTGTTTTGCTGCTTTAATATATTCTGCCAACTTACTTTATAACATATAATGTCCTCAAAAATAATTGTATTTCAAATATGTTTGCTTCCCCAAACAATTAAGTAATTGCTCTAAAATAATGTACATTGTAGCCATATTTATTGAATTAAAATTTAGTAGCAATTATTATTTGTATTGAGGTCAGGTGTTGTCTAATGAATCAATATCAGCATTATGAAGAGTGCATTATATTATGGAACAAAATGAAGCTTTAGGATATGCCACATAGGAAATTGCTTGCCTATGTGACCAATTTCCAAATAGAAAAGACAAGTTAAAGACAGAAGTAGTGCCATTTTAGTACCTCTTTAAAACAGAGACAGACAACTAGAAAAATTAGTGTTTTGTTTTTTTCCTCAGTATGTGTGAGTGTGTGGGTGCACACACACACGCAAGTATTTTATGTGTAAGGTTGACAAAATATTTATGATATGTCTTTCAGGTTTGGGCAAGATTCTAATTTAATACAAAAGTAGCTTGATCAGGGGATATATACCACTCACTATTTTATTGAAGGAAATGAATTTTATTAGGGTAGATTTTCCACTGTAAAAACAGTAGAAGAGAGGCGCATGCTTATAACTATTTGCAAAATATGTGACCTTAATGATGTGAAAATCAGCCACAATTTTTAAGTACAAAAATTATTACTATAAAAAGTGTACCACTTAGTTTAGCATAAAATAAATTATAGGTGCTTGAGAGAGTTATCATTGAGAAGATTATAACAACCTTGTAACAATGGATGTAACAAAATTACAGAAATTCCAATTGTTTTAAAATCACTTTCTTACCAATCATTCTTTAATATAAAATTATCATAACTTTATTCAACTATGTATTCTTTAGCAAAAATAGAATCCTATGGTTCATCATTATACTATAGATACATTCATATGTACATAACATACATATAATTTTGGTACGGAAATACATATATATATATATATATATATATATATATATATATATATATATATATATCTTTTGGTGAAGTAGTCTGTAGAATGTACCTTATCAGATTTGGCTAGAATTATGAGATTTTTGGAGAAAGATCACAGAAGACAGTAAGCTGCTATACTCATGACATAATTTCAATTGTATATATACCAACATGCCTTCACTGGTAATTTTAGCCTGGATCACGTGGCTGAGCTAGTGTCGGTCAGGTTTCTTCATCTCCACTTGCAGATGAGAACTACTTGGAGGATGCTCATGAAAGAAAAGTTTTTGCTCAAATAAGACAACACTCCCGTTTTCCTAAAAGTTTGCAGGGCGCTTTTGTTCTTCTAGGAGGTATTTTTTCTGAGAAAAAGAAACTACTTTATATGCTGTGTGAAACCAGGAATGAGTGTTCATAGTCAGGGCTCCACAGATGCTCTGCTCCCCCCGAGGGTTGTCTTACTTCACTGAACTCCATGCTCCCCCAGCATCTCATGGCTGCAGGCTAAACAAGGTAGCCCAGGAAGTAACACAGGAAGCCAACATCTCAAAATCCGTGCTTTTTAAAATATATGATTTATCTTTGACAGTATGACAGATGCCCTCCTTTATCCCTCTCCACCCAACATCCACCCTGCTCCCCAGGTCTTCACCACCTACTGTCTGTTTCCATTGAGACCTCCACCTCCTGCTTGCTATTTCAGACAAATCTGAGCTGTCACAGCACTGCTGCTGGGACGCTGCAGGAGGTGAAGGGGACATAGCTGAGTGGCCAGTAGAAGGCACCCACTTGTGAGTCCTCACCTCAGGCCAACGGCAAGGATGCCAAGAGGCTCCTCCCTGACAGACAGGACTCTTGGCTACATCACAACGGAAAACAATGCAAACCTTTCTTCTTTGTCTTGTTTGTAGTTTTAACTGTTATATTACTCCTCATGAAAATAAGAGAAATTGAGTGTCCCAGTGTACCACTGAGCATCACAAATGAACACATAGGGGAGAGCACTGGGTATTAGCACATTTATTTTGTCCATTTTCATTTGGATGTAACTTTTAATTCACAAAGCTATTCACTATTATAACAGCTTTAAGTAACCCATTACCTTGTCCTCGGCACCACCATCCCTGAAATATGTTTCATGTAATTTTGTTGGTGTGAACCATTCAATTGCATTGGTAGCACTTTGATCATTCAGTCCACTCCATGCACTTTCTCACTGAGATGTCCTTCAACAAGGGCACATCGTTAAGGTTATCTGTCTTCTGTCCTACTCCCAAATGTGTGATGTCAAAATACAGTCACATTCTTAAAAGAAACTGCAATGAGGCTCTATAGGAATAGAGGCAATACATCTACTCCTAAAGAGTTGCACTTAAATCATATATTTGATGACTTGTTTTGTTCTTTATATTCTTTTAGAAAATAAGAACCAACAGTAAACTCTTTTTGATACATAAATTAAGATTTCCAGGCCAAATTTGCTTGAAGTGAAGTACACCTATAAGAATTGTTTTTAAATTACGTAAACACTGAACACACACACATGTTTGTTTATGAGTTCATTCAACACATATGGCCCAAGTGCCTGTTGTGTGCCAAGCACTGCTGTAAGGAGCTGGGAATTCGGTAGGAAACAAGCCAGAGTCCCTTCCCTTGTGGAGACTATAATCCAGTGGGACAGTCAGACTAAACAAGGAAACAACTGCATAATATAACTTCAGGTAGCAAACTGCTCCGAGGGAAAATAATATAGGAAAGAGGAACAGAGAATGCTGGTAGAGAGTGTATTTTAGACATATCAGTTTTCTATTGCTGCATAGCAAATCACCACAAATTCAGTGACTTAAGGCAACACACATGTATCATATCCCATTATTCAAGGTCAGGAATCAAGGCCTAGGGTTCACTGGGTTCTCTGCTGAAGACTTGCAAGATTGTAGTCAAAGAGTCATGCGGGGCTGGGTTAATCAGAGCCTCAGGTTTATTGGCAGATTTCAGTGCCTGCAGCTATAGAACTCATGGAGGCAGAAGGAAAATGTCTGCAACTGCTTCTTTCTCTTCTAAGGGCTACTCTGATTGGGTCAGGCCCACCCAGGGTAATCTCCATTCAGAGTCAAGTATTAGTAACATAATCATGGGAATTGGGTCCCATTGAATCACAGGTTCCACCTGCTCAGGACAGTATACCCAGAGGTGGAGCTCTGGGGGCCACCTTAGAATGTTCCTGAAGAGAGACAGGATGTTGGTTACTTTTGAGCAAAGACCTGGAAAGGAAAAATCAGAATGAGTTCTACAGAGTTAGCTGGTAACAGAAATAAAATACATATGGGACCAGCTTTCTCAACTCACATTATATTTCTGTTTTTCAGTTGGCCAATTCTATGATAGAAAATGAACAAACACTTGATACCAAATCTGGAAAATAAGCAACTGGTTTACATTAAAAGGAGGTGCATTCCTATCTTAACAATGAGAAAGCTGAGGTTCCAAGAGGTTTACTGACACGCTCAAGTTCACACAGTGGAATGTGGTAAGATCAGGGAGTGAATCAAGGCAAGGAAAGAAGCTACAGATCAGGTCACAGGAATACAACCTGCACTGTCACTCAGGGGACACATTCAGGTTTTAATGCAGCACTGCCACCATTTTGTGATTCTTAGCAATTTACCTTAAAATTCAGGTTTACCAGTGAAACCAAGGAGACAATGGAGAATAAGCATGAGCAGAAGGGCTACATGCTACTTCAGTACCTGCCTTTTCATTCACGTATAGCATTTGAGAAGCCCCATGGCACAGAAATTCTGTGGACTCAAGATAGTGAGAGTTCAGGGAGACTCAACATGAGTACAAGTAAGCATGCTCTGTCTACCACTAAGTAAGGGGGGTGCTGACAGCCCTGAGAGGCTACCTCCTTTTAATGTAAACCAGTTGCCTTTTGGGGACCCTGAGAACAGCAGTAAGCATGTGGCGCAGCCCAGGGATAGTAACAGGGATGGGAGTGAGAGAGCACTGAGGATTGTCCCCAGGAAACTAAAAACGCATGAGTCCTAAACTAATGACTTACAGCCAATGAGCTTTCTCAAATAGCAGCGCGTTATTCAAGTAGAGATTCTGGAAAAGACTCCTCCTTGTAGACAATATAGCCAAGTGCAGCCTGAAATCTGGGACCGGACTTCTGTGTGGGGATGTACCTCAACTGAGAAGCTGTCATGGGGTTGTGTGGGGATCACACTCTGCCCACAGCAACTTGGCACCATCCATGGCAGCCTGAAATGTCCTGTGGAGAGCTTTATTACAGAACTTAGGGGTTGGATGTATGCAAAATATATTAGATGTATTCCTGGGGGGAGGAGGGGATGATATTTTAAACTGGTATTATTCATTTATAACTTATTGAAAAACATTTGCTGTTAAACATTAAAAAAAAACCAAAAAACTAAAGAAGTCTAAAAGACTTTTTAGTTCTGAACCTGGCTTTCTGTAAGTTGGATTTGAGGACATATATGATCCTCAGTGCAAATGTCTAGGCACAAGAAAAATTTCCAGAGAGTATGTCAGATTTGCAAGGTAGTGGACCTGGTGAGACCAAAGTCAAGGTTTCCAACATTAAAGGGGACCCAGATAATATCTGGATTATAGGTGAAAGAAGCAGAGCACTAATTTGGGGCTGTGGGCACACCCTCTTGACAGTGTACCTGCCCGCACTTTCAGAATCCATTTGTGACTCCACAATGCTCTGTGATGCAGACAAGACTATAAAGTCAAGGTTCTGCACTTTCAGAGCTCAGTTGCTTCAATCAGCATTGCGATTCAGAAAATGGAACCCAGTCTATTTCTGAAAAGCCTAAGAGAGTTTTATCTGAGCTTCTGCCCAGAATGTTCATATAGTGAACACAACGTAATTATCATCTTGGTGTTGAGCTTATTCCTTTTTTTTATTTTCTTCATGAGAATTCCATTAATCCCAACCTTCTGGAAAAGGGAACAGACACATAAGGTAAGGAACACTGAGCAAGCCTCAGCAGAGTTCTTTCTTGTTATTTAAATTTCCACATTTCTAAAGGAGTTTGGTTAAGTCATAGATACACTGAAGATGGGACAACATCTAAGGAGACAACAGAACATCACTCTTCTAAGGGAAGAGACCAGGCAGGGCTAGGGATTCAGGGAGGACTCGGGTTTCCATATGAAGCTCACAGACCATCTGGGTGTGGTGGCAGGTTTCTGGCTCCAAACATAGTGATTCCCTAGATCTGGATCCAGTTATTTAGAGACTTGGGGATCTTTGTAGGACATCAGAGTTAACCAGCACTTCATCCTGAGCCATGCTGCTCTGTCAGGCATCACTTGTCCAAGCCTTTGTGTTGGGCTGATGAGTGCTGGGCCTCTGAGAGCATCTGAGCACCATGTCAGGTTAACTGGGTCCTATCTGAGGAAACAGAGAAGCAATTGTAGGCCTCAGGTTATATACTCTATTTGAGCAGAGGGCCTCTGAGAAAAACCAGGTTTGCACCTCAAAGACAAAATTCTTCTTGGAGTTTTTCAAAGAAGAAAAATTTAATACATTTTTAAACTTTAAAATCTGGTAAAAGGAAGATAACGTTCGGTAAGTTTAAATGCCTTAGGCTCAGAGAGCCATTATTCTTAGAGAGCAAATGCTGAGTTTCCTAGGTATAGAAGGAGAAAAACGATTCCCAATCTCTCATTCTTTCCTTTTTCTTCTTAGCATCAGGGCAAAGTCAAGAGGAGAAGGAAAGGCGGAACATGGGGACGTAAGTTTCTGCTATTCCACCTGAGCTCCCCAGGGTTACACTTCCTCTCTCCTTTTATGATCTCTAGGCCACCTGGTAGATATTCCCTCTCATGAATCACAGACTTCATAGGAGAGGCTCATAGAAATACAGAACCTGAGACACTTCTTAGATTCCCTGCTCTGCTGTCCCTGAGTAAGAAGCAATGAAAGACCCAGGCATGGGAATTACACATTAGATGTTGAGAGTCAGAAGTTCTGTCTCCTGACTTTGAGAAAGTAGTTTGACTTCAGGGTGATCAGAATCTTCTTTGCTGTGATCATTGGCCTCTACCTCACAGAGAGGTTTTGAGCATTAAATGAGATAATGTGCATGAAAGTACTTTATTAAATAAGAACACACAAGGGAACCTTATTAACACACTGCTGCCCATTTGACTTCATTTAATCATTCCTGGGGCTTTCAGACTCTAATATCCCAATGTTCTCCCATTAAAGGACCCCTGCATATTCCCTATAAGTCTACCTTCATTACATGTAACTCACTTTCCTGGTTTTCCAGGTTCAAGATATTTCCACAAGAAAGTGGAGGAGGAAAGGGAGCTGATTGCTTTCCTGAAAAGGTGACTAGCCGTCTCCTCTTTTTCCTGAGCTATCTAGTGCCGGACCTTTGCTATTATAGGGATTCAGTGGAGCCTTCCCTAGTCATGGGAGGGGTTGCCATAGGAACGGGAATGAGAGTGAATGCCTTGGGATGAGTGCATTGTGAAGTCATGGATATGGACCAAAGTATAGGGGCAGCAGGTTTCAGGTGGCCCCACCCATAGTAGGTCCTCCTTTCCTTGTTGTGACCATGGCTGCATCATTTTACTTCCTGTCTCCTGCAGCCCCCTGGGACGGAATCATGATTCCAATCACTTTCGTCAACTTTTATGTCCAGACCCCTCCTGTGACATATGTAACAAGGCAACAGCTGAAGTCAATCGGCTTTTCTCAAAGGCTCTGGAACGATCTACTCCATCAGTGTCCCCTGTGGTTTCCATAGCTCCCATGACAGCTCTAGAAAGGTCTACTCTTTCAGTGTCCCCTGTGGTTTCCACAGCTCCCATGACAGATCTGGAAAGGTCTACACCATCAGTGTCCCCTGTGGTTTCCACAGCTCCTGTGACAGCTCTTGTGGCAGAGCCTTCATTCCATCTGTCTTCTGCTTTCCCAGGAGTTCCTAAAGGGGAACTCACACCAACATCTCTGATTGAGCCTTCCCCACCATCTCCCTCTCTTCTCTCCACTAACTCAATAACCGCCTTAGGCAATTTTCTGTCACCATCACCATCATATCAAACTCTAACTACAGAGCCATCCTCTCACTCCGACTCTGAACTTCTGGGACAACATTCCTCACCCCGAACCAAACACTTCTCTTCAACCTTGACACCATATGATTTCCATCAAAAGTTGTCTGACATTCATTCTACAAAAATCTCTTCTGTGGAAGACTCTGCAGTCAAACTAATAGATCCAACACAAGTCTTCTTTCTCAGTTCTGAAGAGCATGACTCAGTAGAGCATGACTCATATCCTAAGACCTGGGAGGACAATTTAAAGCAAGAAGTTATCCAGCTTTTCTGGGGGCTTCCAACTCTACACAGCGAGTCCTTGCTCTCTGCTGTGCATGTCTCAGGTAACTATTCAATCTTCAATAGCATCTCAAATGCCTTTATAGGCCAAGAATCCTCAGGACTTCCTTATTTCCTACCTCCATCCTTGCCTAAGGTCCAACCTCAACTTCTGCCTCAAACTCTGCCTCTATACCATCACTCACCTCTCACTCACCTCCAACCCCAGGTCCACCTTCAATGCCCACTCCCAATCCTATCAGCTGGTCTCATAGACCAGACTAAGGTTTGTGGAGTGTATTGCCATACACCCCTGAATGAATCAGAAAGTCTCACCTCATCTGATATTGAAGAACTGGAATGGAATGTGTTAAAGAAGAAACAGGAAGGTTTGTGGGGTTTACCTTCTCTGGCTCTAAGTTCTTGGGAAGCCTGCTGTCCTTCAGCACCCATATCTCCTTCCTGTGGGCCCACTAAGGCCCATATTTCAATCTCCATTGATCATTTTGAGTATCCGCTCAGTGCTGAGTTTAGAAAGAAATTTGAACATCACCTTAGGAAGAGGCTCATTCAACACCGGTGGGGCCTGCCCCGCAGGATCCATGAGTCTCTGTCACTCATGAAGCCTAGGTGCGATTGCTCAGAAATACCTAAGCCAAAGTGCTGCTATGGCCTCTCATGGATCTCTACATATAAGGCCAATGGTAGTGAAATTCTAAATAGAGTCACCCCATCAGCAGACTTCTATAAGCAGTGCTCAGAAACATATCAGCAGTCTGATGAAGAAACAGACAGCTTAGGTAGTCATCCAAAATGTGTGTTGACTGACTCTGACAGTGATTCAGATAAGGGTGTGGTATGTGACATTGATAAAAAGAAAGTGATAATGCAGAATGTAAATCAGAGACATCTGGTAAATTTCCTGAAAGTACATCTGAGCAAAAAATTTGGGGAAATGAGTGAGGGTCACCTACCTAGGACTGTGCAGAGTTCACATCACTCTATCCAGCATACACTTTCAGTAGAATCCAATAGGGAAATTGAACAGAGAAGTCTGCCACCATCAGTGGGTGGGGATTACTGTCTGAACAAGTTTCAGGAGCCTGCCTTCCTTGAGGCAAGTACACCAGAGATGCTGGAAGACCAGGATACCAACTTACCTACGAAGACATTAGGAGGCCTCCCTCCCAAAGTCCTTGAATCCACAAAGGATCAAGGAACTAACTCTAAATCCACTATCTATCCTCACTCTTCCTCCTCAAGCAAAGTGATTTCAGAGGTGAGCACTGAATCTGGGAACTTTATGCCTCTGGGTCTTCACAGTGAAAAAGTGCGAAAAGAAAATTCACCCACTGTCCTAAATCTTCATCTCCCTGCCACCTCACTTGTGGACAAGGAGGAACAGGGGATCCAACAAGGACGTTCAGAGGAAACTGA
Source organism: Pipistrellus hanaki (assembly GCF_964339955.1). Classification (NCBI taxonomy): domain Eukaryota; kingdom Metazoa; phylum Chordata; class Mammalia; order Chiroptera; family Vespertilionidae; genus Pipistrellus; species Pipistrellus hanaki. The sequence continues at coordinate 49,108,051 of NC_140513.1, read as the reverse complement.
GACAATGGTGGAATCCCAACCACCACCTCTGTCTGTCACAAACACCATCCCTGGCAAAACAAGTCAGAGTCTTTCTCTGACAGGCAACGTTCAACCTTCAGAGCTGCCTGCAAGGCAAGCAAATAGAGAATCTGCACCAAAGAATAAGAGTCTGAATTTTACTGACAGAACTGAAATGCCAGAGGCCACAAATAGGGATAAAGCAGAACCTGCTTTCATGCCCACCGAGCCCAGGGAGATAGCCAGGGCTGAGGAGCTCTATGCTCTTCCGTCTGTGACAACCAGCCAGCCAGGGATCTCCCAAAAGAAAAACAGAGACACCACTGTGACTACTGAAAACCCACCATCTAAAATATCAGATCCAGCTAACTTATCAGAACTTAGAAAGCAACTAATTGGTGAGTTGAACTTGAAGTTGGAGAGCAGGAAGCATAGCCAGGCCCAAGGCAAACCCAAGGACAGGTCCAGTGACTCAGGCAGTTTGACTGACAAAGCCTCCCTGACTCCTGCCAAGTTTGTCTCAGGTGTGAACAAGGAAGTTCATCAGGTGCTGCATGTACATTCAGAGGACAGCACAGTCAGGATAGAGAAGGAGCAGGAATCTCGGCTTCAAAGGTATGCATTGAAGTACTGCCAGGATGAGAATTTCCCACCAAAGGTAAAGAAAGATACTGTGTGCCCTCCCCCAAAGCCTACATGCTCCAAATATAAAGAGCTTGGTGGAGGAGATGCTCGAGTGATAATTTCCCAACCTAAAGGGAAGAGATTTCCTCCTCAGGACACAGATGTAAAGGACATGCATGGAAGCAAGTCTTTCCACAACTTGCCCCAAAAGGGACATGCTCCTCCAGATAGCCTTTTTATAAATAAAATGAAGAACCTTTTTCAAAGACCCCATCCTTCAATCACAGGGATAATGCAAGAAACCATCCCTAAACCGGGAAGACACATATCATCTGCACAGAGCAGAGGCCCAGTTAAGTGCAGAGCTACCTTCACTGGGACCCAGAAAGTCCACAGAGTCAGGTCTGAGATTGTGAAGTGCCCAGAGGAGAAACAGGGGCATAGGCAGGCAGGAGCTACCACCTTCCCTCAAGAGCCCCATCCCTCTGCAGTGCAGTCAGGGAAACCTGTGCAGAAGGGAGCAGTGCAGGCCAGGGTAAAGTCCGTGCAGGGCTGTGATTTAAACTGTAGGGCTCCCTTCTCCAACGTGACAAATAAGGAGTCTGACCTCCAAGCAGCTATCTCTGATGACCAGAGAGCCACAAGTATTAGACATAGCAGGAAGGATGAAAGATCCTGCTCAAAAACAGTGACATTAAAGGACCAGCAAGTATGCCAGAAGCACCCCCAATCTGTGTCCCTCAAGGGGACTGTGCCTCCTCCAAGCCCCACCTGCAGGCCTCAAGCTGCCAAGGGGCCTCCTGCTGTTCCCACCACTGCGGGAGGCACTGCTGTCAGACATCAGCCTCCAAGATTTAGGCACACAATGCTTCTCTATAATTTCCAGGGGAAAACATTTCCTTCCCCCGAATAATTCCTTCCTCCCTGGAGGGGAATATTGACTTGCCTAATAAATATTTCTGTAATAATAGTGATGTCTTCTCTGTGTCCTGAGTTGGGGGCATGGGTTTAGGGTTTCTCAGGGCTTTTGCTTAAGGAAAGAAAGGAGGAAGTTCAGCTCCTACTGATTGCTTCCATTGGTTTCCAAAAAATGACCATTGCCTGGAGCTCTTGTTGAGAAACAGATATCATGTGCCCTTCTGCAAAGCCCACTTCCTCCATGATGAGGTTTGAGGAGATGGCTCTGTCTCCCACCATAGCTTAACCTTAATGAACATGGAGAGCAGCCCACACCTTCCCCTTCAGGGAATGCTTTATGTCCTCTAAGGCAGTTGGGGACACAGGCCTCCCACATCTGAAGATCAGGGATGGGTATATTTTTCAGAAAGTGTCAGTGAAGAAGAGACAGTGGCCTAATTATTATTTAAAAGTCAGTGACCAGAGGATTCCATAGGTGGGTGAACCTTGAGTGTTCAGGGGGATATTATGGCATGGATCTCGGAATGCTCTGGATACAGTTTCAGAACAGCATAGACGCCATTTAAAATTGATTCAAGTAGGTCACCTTAACATGTGAGGTAAACATACCCTATCCTTGACATTGAAGTATGCCCTATGGAAAGTCACCTGGGGAAGTGGTTCCCATTTCGAGGTGTTTCTTCAGTTTGATGGATTGATGATTAAATATATATTTTTTCAAATCATCATCACTTAACTATCAGTGATAAAATTGTTAATCAGGAAACTACCTACCTCCCAGGCCAAATAAAACTGAAAGTAAGGAAAAGATGCTAAGAGTGAGTGAGAAAGTAAAAACAAATGAAGAAGGGAAAGAATAACCTTGTTGGTGGAACAAAGCTTTATGCCTCATCAGCCCCACACTGGAAATTCCCTTGCTCCCAGCTTTTCCTCTAAGTGACCTAAACTCCACCTGCCAAGACTGGTCAGAGCACACCTCACAGCACACTGATGCCTTGCTCCAAAGCCATGGGGCTTTTCCCTGAGCTCCACAGCAGTATTTGCAGGGATGGCATCAGGCACGGCATCCCTGTGTTTGGGAAAGGTGAACTTGGTTCCCTCCTCCCATCCATGCTGGATGGGAATATAGAGGGTCTTGCCCTTAGTGTGTGCAGTTCCCTATCAGGAATGACCTGCCACCTTTCATATGGTTTTGGTGAAGCTATAATGAATCTCCCCAGAACACCTAATGGCTCATGAACTGGAGGAGAGTTCTAGACTGTGCACAGATGTTACAGATTTTGAGGGCTATCATGGACCTCCATGGAATGCTTTTTTGGGGGAGGGGTGCAAATCTACACACATGTCCATACTATAGTGGTCTGGGGGGAAGGCAAATCCACTTGTACAGACTGAAACACAAAAAGGGAATGAGTGTTCTCATGAGCACTTCAGGAGCTCTTCAACCCAGCCTTGTGAATCCTGAGTGGAGAGAAAAGAACAATGATCAACCAAGAACCAGTGTCCACCAAAGCCCCCTCTCACTACCACACTAGAGACTTCTTCCCACAGTTATGTCATTGGCCTTACAATGTCAGGAGCTAGAGATCACAGAAAAATGCAAATTTTTTGAAAGTCCTAGTAGAAATAAGTTTAATGAGGCCCAAGGCAGGGAAGATGAAGAGGTAAGCAGGCAGTGGAGGGCACTAACATCCATATGACAAACAGCCAATAACCCAGACTCCCAGTTCCTACATCACCTCATCTTAATGTCATTTATTTCCACTCCAGTGCAGTTATTCACACACTGCAGTTCTTATTATCAGGAACATCTCTGCCCTCAGGAATATAGTCTGACCTTTTATCCTCTGCCTCATCTGCTATCCTTACAGCACCAAGGCCCACTGTTAATTTTCAACTTGAAGCCATTCATTTATCCATTTACTTGATGTCAATCCATGAAATTCTTGGCTTCCTCCCTTCCTAAGGTAGACTTGATGGTCTATCTAGTGACTAACATTTAAAAAGCTCCACCACAATGAGCCTCTTCCAGTCCCCTTGAATCCTTCCTGTCTGGCAAAATTTCAACTCTTGTGTTTTTTCAGGGATGTCTTCCTATAAGTAACATCACTATTGGATTAGATCTCACAATGGATTCTATTGGTGCCAAGGAATTACCTGGAAATCATTCATTGCACAAATAATGCTCTCATGCTTACTAACATGTGAACAAAACAAATGAAGTTTAGTTACCTGTTTTTTTTTAGCCTGTTTTCTCTACAAATATCCATTAAAAATCTCACTTTACTCAAACTAAGGTCATTACTTAATCAATAGGTATGCTGGACAGAGATGTTAGAAGCCATGAGATTGGAATTAAAAAAATGACAAAAAAAACCCCAACATTTTCATATTCTTCCTTTCCTTTTTTCTTCCTGTGTTCTATGGAAAGAAGTTTTCTTCCCAACCTCAAAGGAATGAATGACACACCCTAATTGAGAACGAGATATATTGCAATCTTGAAGGACTGATGAACTCTTGGCTATCATCTTTTTGTTACCTCCCTCCCTTTATGAGTTACCCATAAAGAGCTTTTGTTTTTTAAACTGTTTAACACAGAAATGTTTATCATGCATAAAAGCATGTAGCACAATATATCTTCCCATGTAATCTCACCCAACTTACATAATTATCATTTGGCATGTGTAATAGATCCCATTTTTAGAATAAAGTGAAAAAGCCCATTGAAACATCTTGTCATCCATCGCAAACATATGCTATGTGCCTATGCTCAAGCTCTCCTCTTTCTTTGATATTTATCACATCACATGTGGAACGCACTTATGCACCACAGAAGCAAACAGCATGGAGCTTTAGAGGCTTTGGCAATCAGTTCTGATCTGCCTTTTAGTTAACCCTGAGGAGTCATTTGAGTGAATTCTCTCAAATCCATACAAGAAGTAAATACAGTTCACAGTACTGCTGTTCTTTAATCACACAATAACTATACTGACATGCTAAATGTATAGAAGTAGAAAACTACAGAATTGGTTTTGCTATGTGTGTTTTCAAATATTTAGAAGAAAAAAATATTTTACTCATAACAATAACTTAAACATAGTAGGTCAGACCCACTTGCTTTTCTTTTTCCCCCTCAAAATGCCATTACAAATAAAATATTAGTCTGTTCGATGCACCTTTGCCTATATATTTTTCCAACAGTTTGTAATATTTTTTATTATCCATAAATGAGTGAATTCATGTGGTATTTATATTTTGCTGACTGGCTTATTTCACTTAGCATAATGCTCCCCAGATCCATCCATGCAAAGAATCATCAAACAGACTGTCAAACTACAGTAGAAAGATAGGGAAAGGTTAACAGGGTAAGAGATCAACTGAAGGACTTTTATGCAAGCATATAAGCACAACCAACAAGCAAAACACTGGGGGTAGGGGGACGGGTGCAAGTGCCAGTGGTAGGGGAAGCCAGGAGAGGTCAGTGAAGGAGAGAAAGGACACATATGTACTCCTACAATAAAATAAAATAAAATTTAATAAATAAATAAAATAAAATACTAGGTGAAAAGATGCTTAACATCATTAGTCATTAGAAATAACTCAAATCACCAGCACTGAGATAGCAACAGACACATGCAATAGCTAGAATAAAAAAATGTCAGGTAAGTCTTGCTGAGAATTCAGAGAAAGTGGAACCACCATATATAGCTTGTGGGGATGCAAAATGGCATAGCCACTTTGAAAAATGGTCCGGGCCCTTCCTCAATTTGCCAAAAAGAGAGTTACCATATGATCCTTGTCAACCTCAAAGGATACCTCTAAATTGCACTCATGAGAATTACACTCATGAGAAATGAAAACGCAAGTCCACAAAACACTTGTAAACTAATGTTCATAACAGTATTCATAATACTCAAAAGATGGAAAAAACCAAATGTCCATCAATAAGTTTATTCTAAGTCAGTGATATTAAAGTAGCATATACTTTGAAAAATTCAATAATTTAAGACTTCATTAATATGACCAATTATTTTTGAAGTGGAAAATATTTTCTAGTTAGTTGCTTAATAAATCTAACTATAAATGTTTGTATACAATTAATAACTTCACGAGTGGTAATAAAAATATTCATTTATTTAAAGGACTTCTGAATATTATTGTGTCTTTGGTCATTCTATATTCATTTGTTCTTGGCTTTCCTATGTCTGGCTGATCCTTTGTTATACATATCTCATTATTTATCTTTTAAATTTATAGTATGTGTATTATTTTAGGTTGAAAGCTTAAGTAGAATAAGGACAACAATTTCCACTTATTTGATCTCTTAGATTGGGTAACACAATGCATTGAAAATAATGTATTTAATTTGTGGAAAAAAAATGAGTATTATAATGACATAATTTGTTAGTCTATACTGTTTGTGGTATTTAGCATGTTATTTAGCTGCATTTAAATAATAGTTTAAGGTAAAATGGTTTATGAAAATATTAATGAATTTTCAGTATCTCTAGAAGAGTCAAAAAATGGGTTTGAATGAAACATGACCAGAAAAAGCAGTTGGGGCAACACCCAGCCAGGTGACATGACCAAATGAAGCAGGGACTGTCCTGGGCCAGCTGGATGCTGGAATCTCTACCACAGCCCTTTCTGCAGAAGTGCATTCCTCTGTTTAGATAGATTCTATGCATGCACGTGGTAGGAATTTATTTGCAATATTTAAAAAGTAGTAGGAGCACATTATATGTACTTTACTTCTTTTATATAAATATATGCACATATTATTCATTTACATAGTTGCATAACATTACTTTTTTTTGAATGACTCTAATTAACAATCTAGAATTACAAAGTCATTCTCAGATTTCCTTGTAAAAATTTGGCTATATACAATGATGTATTATTGCCACGTATTTATAAAGGTATTTTTAAATTTTAAGTTTACTTTACTTTTATCTTTAACTTTTATCTTCAATTTAAACACATTTTACTTTCAATTTACCTTTAAATAAGTGCAAATAATATTAATTTTTCTACAAATGTATGTGATATTTCATAAGTAAACCAATCGTCACCTGCATAATTTTTATAGTTGTTTTTCTATTATTCACTTTTCAGATTTCTTTCTAATATTCTGGATAGCAATACTTGATTACATCTTTAATTACATTCTCAGTACATATTTGAACTCACATAAAGAAGCAATTCAAATTTGATTATGTTAAAAGTACAAATACATATCCCTAAATATTTGTATTTGGTATAAATCTTTAGGATAACGTCTTCCAATTGGAAAAATCTATCCTTTATATTATTCTTATGGATTCCAGCACTTTTTCATACTTTCAGGCAGTTAACCTATGTGAGACTATAAAGAACCTAAAATTCATTTTTGACACACCTAGTGATCTATAATCCATGAGCAATGATCCATGATTAAAGCTCAAGCTTTATTGGATTTTGTAATTCACAAGCCTCCTTCCTATAAGTTTGCTCTTGGAATGACAAGTTCAGAAATAAGGAAGATCTTGAGCATGTGGACTGGACAAAGATATTACGAGATTACAGGTAATAAAAAACAAACAAAAAAAATGGGAACTAGCTATGTTCTTATGTTCACGCTCAATCTCTTTAAGTCCTTGAGTGTTTAACAGAGTCCTAATTATTTGCACAGATAAACAAAAATATATCTTTAAAATTTTACAGATTCTTTTTAAAAGGGGAGAGAAATATAAGTTATTAAAAATAAATTTTATTATTCTATTTAAAATTATCTATGCTCATCAAAGATGTTAAATAGGAGGAAGAGAGCAGAACCTCATTTTACATTATCTGTTTACATATGGAAGAATTTTTAAACCTCTTTAAATTTATTGCATTTATTTAAATGATTGCAGAGAGATAGGAAGGGAGAGATTGTTGTTCCACCTATTTACGTATTCATTGGTTGCTTTTGTATGTGCTATGACCAGAGTTCAAACTTGGAAACTTGGTGTATGGGGAAGACTTTCTAATCTACTAACCTAGTAGGGCTTTCTGTCTTTTTTTTTTTTTTAAGATTAATTATTCCTTTTCAAATAGAGTACATTCATATTTGCATTTTCTACTTTACATTAAGGAATAATTATTGAATATTATGTTATGTTGTTGGGTGACAGACTCCAGACAGACAGAGATTCTATAACAACAAATAGAGAACTTGAGTATTTGGCTACACAGTGCAGGAGCTGAGACAGCATATCCCCAGAAAGGGCAGTGTCTCCCAAGTTCACCCAGGGCGCCCCATGGTGATGCTAGTTAGAGTGGAGTCTCTGCCAGGTATGAGGTGCTCTCTGAAGCTCTTATGGGGCTGTTTCTTGGCTCACAATCCTTCCTGACTGGCATGGAGACTCTGCAACACTGCCTTTTCCCTATGGCCAGTGTCTCACAGCAAACATCCCTGACCCACGTGAGTGCTCAGTGTGGGACACAGTAATGTTGAGGAATATATCTAAGGAAAGTCCTCCTGCAGATCCAAGCCTGGGTGTCTGACACCACTCCTGGGATGACACTGCAATGAGTGGGTATGCCACTGTATAGCAATTCTTCAATTATTTGCTATTTGGGCTATTTCCAAAATGTCCTATTATAGGTGGTAAAATGAGAAACAACTTGTGCTAGAGGCTTCATCTGTATTTTGAAAAGATCTCTAGTTTAAAATAGGAAGCATGTCCTTGACTCTTAATTGGGTATGGATAAACAACATTAATTCATCACTGGTTTGGGGACAAAAAATCCTGAGATTGAGACTTGACATGATCTATCTTCCTGTGTTCACATCTGGTGTCCTATTTTTAACTGACTGTAGTCAGGCACTCTGACTACCGAGGGGCAGGTGAGATGGGTGAAGCCATGGGCCCAAGTATTTTTTAGTTGGAACAGCTTTTCTAAGATAAATTATTTTCCTTTACCCAGTGTTTGCTGGTTATTACTCTAACTGCCTTATCTATCATCCCTTACGTCACATATGTCAAACACAAGGTCCGCGGGCCAAATCCAGCCCGCCAGGCCTTGCAATGTGGCCCGCACCGCGCTGTCATCACTGCACTCCGCTGTCAGTTTATGACATTGTCAGTTTATGACTGTTCAATAAACCATTCGGCCCGCGATTTAGGCTGGATTTTAGATTTTGGCCCCTTCTCTGATTGAGTTCGACACCCCTACCTTACTGATTGGATTAAACTTTGGGGTAAAATATTTTCTTACAAGGTCTTAAGAGAATACTTGATTTTATTAGGCTGGCTGAATCCTGGGAAATCTGTCCTGTACATTAGTTAAACTTGAATATTACTTATCTAGCCATCCTTTTGATAGTTTATGATGTGCATAAAGGTTCACATGTACCCATTCTGTTCTGATATTGCATCACCCGTATACATTTTCTAATATTGTTTTGAAGTACACTATTGTATTTTAAAATAAATTGCTCTCTTCTGCCTACAGTATTTAAAATAAATAAAGTTATTAAAGAGGATTGTAATTCATAACTATTTTTTCTTTACAATATTACTTAAAACATAGAAATTAGATACTCTTTAATTTACAATATCTATTTACTTTTAGTCTTTACTGGAATTTATGCCTAAAAAATGCCTCATATTTGAGCAACTCAGTTTGGGAAGACATCATCTATGTAATTGGTGTCCCATATAATCCTCATATCTTCATGGAATTTGAAATCTTCACAATTCAGATACAATTGCCTTATGTTTGTGAATACATATAGTATTACTGTTCATAAAAATCAAATGAGCTGTATTTAGATAACTGAAAGGTAATTTGAGATTATAATCAATCTGATTACATTTGTAACTAATTTTATATTTTTACTTTCTTTTATTTTCAGTTCTTAAAATAAACATACTTTTGATAAAATTATAAATTCATAATTATGAGTTCATATTCAATTTTAACTTTTGTTAGTTATATGCTATTGAGTAGAAATTGGAATCTATTGAATATTGAAGACTGTTGGCAACCATATTTATTTGTGGGATAATCTCATGCACTGGATACATAAGTATATCAGAGAAATAAAAAAAGAAAACAGGAAGAACTTGGAGTTGCATTGTTATTAAATCTGTGTAATGTCATTTAAATCATATCTAATGGTTTCTTAGGACTTGATGCCATCACCCTGACTCTATAAAGTTTAAGTATAAACAAATACAAGTTAAACAAAAACAAGTTAAAGTGAATCAATTCTTAGTTCTGATTACAGATTATACATTTCTCCTGACTTTGTATTTAGTCACAAGAGTTGAACATATGCTAAATAATTCTGGTGTCAAAAAAGTCAAAATTCATATTTTCCACTTGTTCAATTATTTCTGCAACTAAATTCAATCCATCTGTTCTTCAGGCTCAGAGATGAGCTACAGTTTTCATAAAAAACTCTAAATACATATCTAATTTATTGGATTCAATGTAGTTCTAAGAAAGACTTTTGTAATAATTATAAAATTACTATCTGTTAAAGGCTCTGTTTTTGGCTGTGTTTTATAGCATTTGGATTTTTAAAAATTTTAATTAAGAAATTTAAACACTTAGAGAATGAGGACATTGAGGCTTGGCAATAGGGAATCTCCAAAGAGAACATATAACATTAGTTTATTCTTCAGAGAATATTGTCTGTAAGTCCTATGAACACATGCTCTAAGTCAGCGTTTTTCACCCGCTGTTCCGCGGCACAGATGTTGCCTGGTGTGCCGTAGGTCCAGACAAGACAAGAATTTTATTATTTTTCACTATTTTGTTTACTTAATATTTCATAATAAAGTAATTATAAAATACTTTCTTTGGGTTTATTTGATTCCTATTCAAGAGAATTACTTTATATATAGTCAATATAGGCACAGAGTTAAATTTTTTAACATTTTCTAATGGTGGTGTGCCTCGTGATTTTTTTCATGAAACAAGTGTGCCTTTGCCCAAAAAAGGTTGAAAAACACTGCTCTAAGTTGCCTAGGACACATAAAAATAGATAATAGAACTTAAACTCACTGGTCTGTAAGAAAAGAAAAGTAAACAAGTGTGAATGATATATTTTATTATGGTAAACTTAAAAAGTCAATTCTATTGTATATTAAGGACTTCCAGAATGACATGTTCTATTTTTATTCTTTTTGAATGAAAGTAATTACTGAATTTTCTGTTCTGTGTGCAAAGAACTGCGAATACAGGTGAAGGAGTGGATAAGCAATGCCTGAACATGCCCTCATCCCATCTAAAAAAAATAATAACATGCTAATTGACAGTGACGCCCTCACAAAGAGGGCAGTGCCCACAGCCACAACATGGCAGTGCCCAGTCCCCTCAGCCCCGCCAGGACAGCAGGCATGCAGCACTATCGGGCCTGCCCTGTGCACCAGCTTTTGGAGACAGGATGTTGGTTACTTTTGAGCAAAGACCTAGGGGGAAAAAGTCAGAATGAGCTCTACAAAGGTGACTGGTAACAAATTAAAGTAAATATGGAACTGGCTTTCTTGACTCTGTTGGCCAATTCTATAATAGTCACAGCGCAAACACTTTATAACAAAGCTGAAAATAAGCACTCTGTGCATTCCTACTTACTAATGAGAAAGCTGAAGTTCCAAGAGAAACCTCAAGTGGACACAGTGAAATGTAAGACCAGAGTGTGAACCAAGGTGAGGAACGAAGCTACAAAGCAGGTCATAGGAATACAACCTGTGCTGTCTCTCAGGGAACACTCTTGGGAGCATTCAGTGGTGGATTTAATGCTCCGCTGACACCATTTTCTGATTCTTTTTAAAAATATATATTTTTATTGATTTTTTACAGAGAGGAAGGGAGAGGGATAGAGAGTTAGAAACATCGATGAGAGAGATACATCGATCAGCTGCAACTGCACCCCCCCCCCCACTAGGAATGTGCCTGCAACCAAGGTACATGCCCCTCACAGAAATTGAACCTGGGACCTTTCAGTCTGCAGGCTGACGTTCTATCCAGTGTGCCAAACCAGTTTTGGCTGATTCTTAATAAATGTGTCTTGGACCTGGGGTTGGTGAGTGAAGGGAACAATGGAGCATGCACGTGAGCAGAAGGAGTGCACATAATGTGATTACCTGCCCTTCCCTTCACAAACAGCCTTTGGGAGGCCCCACATCCCAGATTTCCCATGGACCCATGGGAGTGAATGTTCTGTGAGACTCAAATGTGTACAAGGTAAGCATGCTCTGTCTGAGACTAAGTAGATTGGTTGCTGGCTACCCTGAGAGGCTACATCACTTTGTTTGAACCAGCTGCCTTTTGGGGAGCCTGGAAACAGCTTTAGCATGTGGGTAAGCAAGGGGATAGCAAATGGTTGGGAGTGACAGAGCACTAAGGATTGTCCCTAAGAAACTGGGAACATTGAAAGTCCTAAACTAATGACTTGTAGCCAACGAGCCTCCTCAAATAGCAGCACGTTATTCTAGTAGAGATTCTGGGAAACACTCCTCCTTATAGACAATATAATCAAGTGCAGTCTGAAACCTGGGATCAGACTGCTGTGTACCTCAACTGAGAGGTTATTGTGGGGTTATATGGGGACCACACACTGACACACACCACCTCTGCCACCTCCATGTCTTGCCTGAAATGTCTTATGGAGAAAGTTATAGAAAACTTAGGGGTTAGATAGATGTAAAATATATAAGTTGTATTCCTGGACCTGATGATATTTTAAACATGTATTATTCCTTTATAACTTATTGGGGCGGGAGAAACTCACAAAATTTTCTACTTAAAATTCACAAAATTAAGGAAGTCTAAAAGATCTTTTAACTTCTTTATCCACATTTGTTTAAATTGGTTTTGAGGGCATATATGATCCTCATTGTAAATGTCTGGGCATAAGCAGAATTTCCAAGGAGAATTTCAGACTTGCAAGGTGGTGGACATGGTGACACCAAAGTCTAAATCTCCAACATTAAAGGGAGACCCAGGTAATATCTGGGTTATATATGAAACAAGCAGGGCATTCATTAAAGTAGATATATATTAAAAGAGGAATTAGGAAACAGAAGGTCTAGGACAGAAGGAAATAAGAGAGGTGGAGGGAATTTGCTGGGCTGGTTGCAAGGAGGGGCTGTGGACACACTTTCTTGAAGGTGTACCTGCTTTCACTCTCAGAAACCCTTTGTGACTCCACCATGCTCTGTGATGCAGGTCTGGCTTTAAAGTCAGGAGTCTGGGCTCTCAGAGCTCAGTTGCTTCGAGCAGCATTGCGATTTGGAAAATGGATCTCAGTCTATTTCTGAATAGCCTACTAGACTTTTATCCGAGCTTTTGCACAGAATGCTTATATAGTGACTTCAACATAATTACTATCTTTGTGTTGTGCTTGCTCCTCCTCTTATTCCTATCCTTCATGGGAATTCCATCGATCCCAACCTTCTGGAAAAGTGAACGTACACAGAAGGTAAGGAACCCTGAGTTAGTGAGCCCCAACAGTGTTCTTTCTTCTTTCCGTTTTGATTCCCACATTTCTAAATGAGTTTGATTTAAGTCAGAGAGACACCAAAGTTGGGACCTCTGAGGAGAGAACAGAACATCACTCTTATAGGGGAAGAAACCAGGTAGGTCTAGGGGTTCAGGAAAGACTCAGGGTTCCGTATGAAGCTCACAACCATTTGGGTGTGGTGGCAAGTTTCTGGCTCCAAATATAGTGATTCTCTAGTTCTGCATCCAGTTATTTAGAGTCTTGGGGATCTTTGTAGGACATCGGAGTTAACCAGCACTTCGTCCTAAGCCATGCTGTCCTGTCAGGCATCACTTGTCCACGCCTTTGTGTTGGGCTGATGAGTGCTGAGCCTCTGAGAGCCTCTGAGCACCATGTCAGGTTACTGGGTCCTTTCTGAGGGGACAGAGAAGCAACTGTAGGCCTCTGATTGTATGCCTTCTTTGAGCAGAGGACCTCTGTGAATACCAAGTATGAGCCTCTAAGACAGAATTGTTCTATACGTTTTTTAAAGAAAAAAAAATTAAAGTATGTTAAAGCTTTAAAAAAATGGTAAAATGAACACAAAGTCCCATTAGATAAAATGCCTTTTGCTCAGAGAGCCATTATTCTTAGAGAGCAAATGCTATTTCCTAGAGAGAGGGGGATATGAATGAAATAAAAATCCTTTTTATTCTCGGCAGGAGGGCAGAGTCAAGAGGAGACGGAAAGGTGGGACACGGGGAGGTAAGGTTCTGCCTATTCCACCTGAGCTCCCCTAGGGTGACCCTTCCTCTCTCCTTTCCATGAGGTTCCAGGTCCACGATCTCTATGTCAGTTGGTAAATACAGTCGCTCTCATAAAACAGAGCTCTTAGGGAGAGGCTCATGGAAATACAGAACCTGAGACACTTCTCAGATTGCCTGCTCTGCTGTCCCTGAGTAAGAAGCAATGAAGGACCCGGGCCATGGGTATTTCACAGTAGATGTTGAGAGTCAGAAGTTCTGTCTCCTAACTTTGAGAAAGTAGTTTGGCTTCAGGATGATCAGAATCTTCTTTGTTGTGATCATTGGCCTTTCTACTTCACAGAGTGGTTTTGAGCATCAAATGAGATAATGTGCATGAAAGTACTTTATTAAATAAGAAACGCACACTGGAACCTTAGTAATATATCATTGCCCATTTGACTTCATTGACTCATTCTTGGGGCTTTCAGAGTCTAATATCCCAATGTTCTCCCATAAAAGGACCCCAGTATATTAAAGTCTACCTTCATTTCATGTAACTCACTCTCTTGGTTTCCCAGGTTTGAGATATTTCTACAACAAAGTGGAGGAGGAAAAGGAGCTGATTGCTTTCCTGAAAAGGTGACTCTTCTTTTATACTTTTTCTGAATCTCACTTTAGCCTGTTCTGTGCTATTCTAGGTTAGAGCCTTCCCTAGTCATGAGAGGGGTTGGCATAGGAAAGTCAATCTGAGTGAATGCCTTGGGATGAATGCATTGTGAAGTCATGGATGTGGACCAAAGTGTAGGGCAGTAGGCTTCAGGTGGCCCCACCCACAGTAGGCCAGTAGGTCCTCCTTTCCTTGCTGTGGCCTTGGCTGCATCATTTTACCTCCTGTTTCCTGCAGCCCCCTGGGACGGAATCATGATTCCAATCACTTTCGTCAACTTTTATGTCCAGACCCCTCCTGTGACATATGTAACAATGCAACAGCTGAAATCAATCGACTTTTCTCAAAGGCTCTGAAAAGATCTACTCCATCAGTGTCCCCTGTGGTTTCCACAGCTCCCATGACAGCTCTGGAAAGGTTTACTCCATCAGAGTCCCATGTGGATTCCACAGCTCCCATGACATCACTGGAAAGGTCTACTCCATCAGTGTCCCCTGTGGTTTCCACAGCTTCCATGACAGAGTCTTCATTCCACCAGTCCTCTGCTCTCCCAGGAGTCCCTCTGACTCAACCTTCCCCAACACCAGCCTCAGTTCTGCCCTTAAACTCAATGAGCACCTTGGATAATTCCCTTTCACCCTCACCAATGTCTCAAACTCTGCCTAAAGAGCCTTCTTCTCACTCAGAATCTGAATTTCCAGTACAGAAGTCCCCACCTCAAACCAAAGACTTGTTCTCTTCAAACTTGACACAATATGATTTCCATCAAAAGTTGCCTAACATCTATTCTACAAAAATCTCTTCTGTGGAAGATTCTGCAGCAAAACTTACAGATCGAACACAACTCTCCTTTCTCAGCCCTTATGGGCATGACTCAGTAGTGCAGGACCCATATCCTAAGACGACCTGGGAGGACAATTTAAAGCAAGAAGTTATCCAGCTTTTCTGGGGGCTTCCATCTCTGCACAGCGAGTCCTTGCTCTCTGCTGTGCATGCCTCTGGTTACTATTCAATCTTCAATAGCATCTCAAATGCCTTTATAGGTCAAGGATCCTCAGGACTTCCTTATTTCCTACCTCCATCCTTGCCTAAGGTCCAACCTCAACTTCTGCCTCAAACTCTGCCTCTATGCCATTACTCACCTCTCACACAACTCCAACCCCAGGTCCACCTTCAATCCCCACTCCCAATCCTGCCAGCTGGTCTCATAGACCAGGCTATGGTCTGTGGAGTGTATTGCCATACACCCCTGAATGAATCAGAAACTCTCACCTCATCTGATACTGAAGAAATGGAATGGAATGTGTTAAAGAAGAAACAGGAAGGTTTGTGTAGTTTACCCTCTCTGGATCAAAGTTCTTGGGAAGCCTGCTGTCCTTCAGCTCCCAGCTCCCCTTACTATGGCCTGTCCAAGGCACATCTTTCAATCTCCATCAAACATTTTGAGTATCCTCTCAGCGTTGAGTTTAGAAAGAAATTTGAACATCACATTAAAAAAAGGCTCATCCAACACCGGTGGGGCCTGCCCCGCAGGATCCATGAGTCTCTGTCACTCATGAAGCCTAGGTGTGAATACTCAAAGATATCTAAGCCAAAATGCTGCTATGGCAACTCAGGGATCCCTATGTATAAGGCCAACGGTAGCAAAATTCTAAATGGAGTCACCCCATCAGCAGACTTCTATAAGCAGGGCTCAGAAATGTCTCAGCTGTCCGATAATGAGACAGACAGCTTAGCTAGTTATCCAAAAGGCTTGATGAGTGACTCAGACAGTACTTCAGATAAGGATGTGGGAAATGACTGTGATATGAGGAGTGTGGCAAGGCAGAGTATAAGTCAGAGACAGCTGGACAATATTCAGAAAGTACATGTGAACAAAAATTTTGAGGAAATCATGGAGAGTTATCTACCTGGTACTGTACATATTTCTCAGCCCTCTATCCAGCATACACTTACTGAGGTATCCAACAGGGAAATTAAACAGAGAAGTCTGCCACTGTCAGTGGGTGGGGACTACTGTCTGCACAAGTGCCAGGAGCCTTCCTTCCTTCCAGAGATGCTGGAAGACCAGGATACCAACTTGCCTACGAAGACATTTGGAGGCCTCCCTGCTAAAGCCCTTGAATCCACAGAGGACTTCAAATCAAAAGGCACTACCTCTCATTCCTTGATCAATCCTCACTCTTCCTCCACAACCAAAGTGATTTCTGAGGTGAGCACTGAATGTGGAACCTTCACACTTCTGAAAGGAAGTTCTGAATCCCTTCACGGTGACCAAGTGAAAACGGAAAATGTAGCCCAGATCTTGAATCTTCTGCTCTCCACCATCTCACTTATGAATAAAGAGGGAGAGGTGATTCAGCACAGACTTTCTGAGGATTTTCAGACAATTTTGGGAGGCCAACCACCTCCTTTACCTGTCACAAACACCATCCGTGGCAAAACAAATCAGAATCCTTCTCTGACAGGCAACATTCAACCTTCAAAGCTGCCTGCAAGACAAGCAAATAGAGAATCTGCACCAAAGAATAAGAGTGTGAATTTTACTGACAGAACTGAAATGCCAGAGGCCACAAATAGGGATGAAGCAGAACCTGCTTCCATGCCCACCGTGCCCAGGGAGATAGCCAGGGCTGAGGAGCTCTATGCTCTTCCGTCTGTGACTACCAGCCAGCCAGGGACCTCCCAAAAGAAAAACAGAGACACCACTGTGACTACTGAAAACCCACCATCTAAACTATCAGATCCAGCTCCTAACATATCAGAACTTAGAAAGCAACTAATTGGTGAGTTGAACTTGAAGTTGGAGAGCAGGAAGCAGAGCCAGGCCCAAGGCCAACCCAAGGACATGTCCAGTGACTCAGGCAGCTTGACTGACAAAGCTTCCCTGACTCCTACCAAGTGTGTCCCCTGTGTGAGTAGGGAAGCTCACCAGGTGCTCCATGTCCATTCGGAGGACAGCACAGTCAGGAGAGAGAAGCAGCAGGAATCTTGGCTTCCAAGGCATGCATTAAAGTCCTGCCAGGATGAGAATTTCCCACCAGGGGTAAAGAATGATATCCTGTGCCCTCCCCCAAAGCCTACAGGCTCCAAATATAAAGAGCTTGGTGGAGGAGATGCTAGAGTGATAATTTCCCAACCTAAAGGGAAGAGATTTCTGCCTCAGGGCACAGATGTAAAGGACATGCATGGAAGCAAGTCCTTCCACAACTTGCCACAGAAGGGACAGGATCCTCCAGATAGCCTTTTTCTAAATAAAATGAAGAGCCTTTTTCAAAGGCATAGTCCTTCAATCACAGGGACAATGCAAGAAACCACCCAGGAAATGGGAAGACACATATCATCTACACAGAGCAGAGGCCCAGTTAAGACCATGCAAATCCACAATGTCAGGTCCAACATTGCGAAGTGCCCAGAGGAGAAACAGGGGCATAGGCAGGCAGGAGTTACTGCCCTCCCTCAAGAGCCCCTTCCCTCTGCAGTGCAGTCGGGGAAACCTGTGCAGAAGGGAGCAGTGCAGGCCAAGGTAAAGTCCGTGCAGGGCTGTGATTTAAACTGTAGGGCTCCCTTCTACAACGCGACAAATATGAAGTCTGGCCTCCAAGCAGCTATCTCTGATGACCAGATCTCCACAAGTATTAGACATAGCAGGAAGGATGAAAAATCCTGCTCAAGAGCAGTGACATTAAAGGACCAGCAAGTATGCCAGAAGCACCCCCAATCTGTGTCCCTCAAGGGGACTGTGCCCCATCAAAGCCCCATCTGCAGGCCTCAAGCTGCCAAGGGGCCTCCTGCTGTTCCCACCACTGCTGGAGGCACTGCTGTCAGACATCAGCCTCCAAGATTTAGGCACACAATGCTTCTCTATAATTTCCAGGGGGAAACATTTCCTGCCCCCAAATAATTCCTTCCCCCTTGGAGGGAATTATTGACTTGCCTAATAAATGTTTCTATAATAATAATGATGTCTTCTCTGTGTCCTGAGTTGGGGGCATGGGTTTAGAGTTTCTCAGGGCTTGTGCTTAGGGAAAGAAAAAGTTCAGCTTCTACTGATGGCTTCCTTTGGCTTCCAAAAGCGCACATTCCCTGGAGCTCTTGCTGAGAAACAAATATCATCTGTCCTCCCCCAAATCCCACTTCCTGGCTGATGAGGTTTGAGGAGATGGGCTCTGTCTCCCACCATAGCTTAACCCTAATGAACATGGAGAGCAGCCCACACCTTCCCCTTCAGGGAATGCTTTATGTCCTTTAAGGCAGTAGGGAACACAGGCCTTCCACATCTGAAGAAGATCAAGGATGGGTATATTTTTCAGAAAGTGTCAGTGAAGAAGAGACAGTGGGTTAAGCATTATTTAGAAGTCTGTGATCAGAGGATCCTACAGGTGGGTGAACCCTGAATGGGAGTGTTTGGGGGATATTGCTGCAGTTGTTCTTGGGCTGGTTTGCATACTGCATAGACATTATTTAAAAATCATGTGGGTTACATTAATGTTTTAGGGAAGCACACTTTAACATTTACACTGAAATAATGTCACCTTGGGGAAGTGGTTCCTATCTCTGAGCTCTGGGTATTTCTTCAGGCTGAGGGATATTTTTTCGCCTAATGAAAATCATTACTCAGCTTATCAGTGATAAAAATGTTAATCAGGCCGCTACCTACCTCCCAGGCCAAATAAAACTGAAAGTAAGGAAAAGATGACTTAGAGTGAGTGAGAATGAACAAATTAAGAGGGGAAAGAATAATCTTGCTAGTGAAACAAAGGTTTATGCCTCATCAGCCCTCTCTTGCTCCCATCTTTTCCTCTAAGTGACCTAAGCTCCACCTGCTGAGGCTGGTCAGAGCACCGCAGGGCACACTGAAGTCTTGTACTAAAAGCCATGGGGCTTTTCCCTGAGCACCACAGCAGTACTTGCAGGGTTGGCATCAGGCATGGCATCTTGTGTTTGGGAAAGGTGATCTTGGTGCCTTCCTTCCGTCCATGCTGGATGGAAATATAGAGGGTCTTGCCTATTAGGATAGACATGTCACCTTTGATATGGTTTTGGTGAAGCTATAATGATCTCCCCAGAACACCTATAGCTCATGAACCAGAGGAGAGTTCTAGACTATGCACAGGTGTTACAGTTATTTGAGGACTATCAAGGACCTCCATGGAATGCTTTTTTGGGGGGAGGGGTGCAAATGCACACACATGTCCACCCTTACTATAGTTGTTTGGAGGGAAAGCAAATCCACTCGCACAGACTGAAACAGGAAAATGGAATGAGCGTCCTCATGAGCACTTCAGGGGCTCTTCAACCAAGCCTTGTGAATCCTGAGTGTCAGGAGTAAAAAGCAAAACAACAACCAACAGCCAATGTCCACCAAAGCCCTCTCTCACTACCACACTGGAGACTTTTTGTTCAGAGTGAAGTCATTGGCCTTATAATATCAAAGGCTAGGTATCACAGAAACATGCAGATTTTTATGAAAGTCCTATTAGGAACAGAGAGGTGGAATGGAGCCAAAGGCAGGGAACGTGAAGAGGTGAGGAGGCAGTAGAGGGGTGGAACATCCATATGACAAACAGTCAATACTCCAGCCTTACAGTTCCTTTGTCATCTCATCTAGGCTCCTTTACATCCACCCCAGTGCTTCAGTTCTGACACTGAGCTTATTACAGGAACATCTCTACCATCAGGAATAATACTGTCTGGCCTTTGACCCTTTAGCCTCACCTCCTATCCTTAAACATAGATTTCCATTGTAAATTTTTCAAATCCAGGCTCTTCACTTTTTCCACTCACTCCCTATCAATCCATGAAGCTCTTGGCTTCTTTTTCCTTACTAAGGTAGACTAGATGGTCTATCTAGTGACTAACATTAAAAGGCTCCACTACAATTGGCCCCTTCTTGTTCCCTTTATTCCTTTATTTCAACTCTGTGTTTTTCTCAGAAATGTTTCCCTGTAAGTAACTGATCACTACTAGATTAAATCTCACAATTGATTCTAATTGTACCCCAGAACTTCCTGAAAGTCATTCATTCATTCCACAAATAATGATCTTATGCTTACTAACATGTGAAGAAAATAAACGGTGCTTAGTTCCCTGTTTCCATAGCTCTACAAATCCTCCCAAATCTATTTCAAATCTCAATTTCCTCAAACTGAGGTCATCCCCACTTACTCAACAGATATGCAAGAAGCCATGAGAAGAGAACTTTTTAACAAAACACTTAAAAAGAAAATACACTTTCATATTTTCCTCTTTCTCTTTTCATATTTTCTATGGAAAGAGGTTTCCTTCCCACCTCAAAGGAATGACACTCTCTGAAATCACCTTATTGTGAGAGAGCTAAATTCCCATCTTTATGGACTGATGCCCCCTTGTCATGTGTAATTTTCTCCCCTCCCTCTCTTTATGAGGTAGCCAACATCTGTTAATTTTTTTAAAGCTTGTTAACACAGAAATGCTAACACATGAATAAGAGCAGGAAGAAAAATATATCTTCCCATGTAATTTCACCCAACTTTCACAATTATTTGGTATATTTAATACATCCGATTTTGACAATAAAGTGGAAAAGCCCATTGAAACATCTTGTCATCCATCTCTCAGACATATGCTATGTTCCCATGCCCAAGCTCCCCTTTTTCTTCTATATTCATCATATATGGAACACACTTATGCACCACAGATGTAAACAGCATGGAGCTTTAGAGGCTTTGGCAATCAGTTCTGATCTGCCTTTTAGTCAGCGCTGAGGAGTCATTTGAGTGAATTCTTCTCTCAACTCCATACAAGAAGTAATCTTACAGAGTAAATACAGTGCACAGCATTGCTGTTCCTTAACCACACAATAACTATACTGACATGCTAAATGAATAGAAGTAAAAAACTACAGAGTTGGCATTGCTATATGTGTCCTCAATATTTAGAAGAAAAAAATTCCTGTCACCCATAATAATGACTTAAACACAGTAGATCAGACTCACTTGCTTATCTTTTTCTTTCCAAAATGCAATTGAAAGGAAAATATTAGGTGGAAAGTTGCTCAAAATCATGTATTAGAAATAACTGAAATAAAATCCACTATAAGATAGCAAATAGACATACAATGGCTTAAATTAAAAAACAAACAAAAAAACCCACAAAACTTAGATAAGTCCTAGCCATTTTGGCTCAGTGGATAGAGTCTCGTCCTGCAGATTGAGTGGTCCCATGTTTGATTCTGTCCAAGTGCACATGTGCAGGGTGCAAGCTTGATCCCCAGTATAGGGCCTGTAGGAGGCAGCTTATCAGTGATTCTCTCTCATCATTGATGTTTCTATTTTTCCTTCTCCCTTCCTCTCTGAAGTCAATAAAAATACATTAAAACAAAAATATTCAGATAAGTCTTGCTGAGATTTCAGAGAAGGCAGATCCTTCATAGATAGTTTATAGGGATGAAAAATGGCACAGTCACTTTGAAAAATGGTCTGGTCCTTCCTTAAAATGTCAAACATGGAGCTACCATATGACCCAGTAATTCCACCTCTAAGAATACACTCATGAGTAATGAAAACACATGTCCACACCAAACTTATAAAGAAATGTTCATAGCTATAGTATCCAACATTTATAATACCCAAAGGTAGAAACAACCCACATGACCATCAACAAGTTTATTCTAAGTCAGTGATATTAAAGTACCATAAACTTGAAAAATTATCTAACTTAAGACATCCTAAACATGACCAATTATGTTGAAGCTGCAATTATTTTCTAGTTAGTTGCTTAATAAATCTAACTATAGATGTTTGTGTACAATAATGAATTAACTTCACATGAGTAGTAATAAAAATATATGCTTATTTCTTTTTAGGAACTTCTGAATATTGTTGTGTCTTTGGTCATTCTATATTCATTTGTTCTTGGCTTTCCTATGTCTGGATGATCCTTTCCTATACATATCTCAATATTTGTCTTTTAAATTTATAGTATGCCTATTATTTTGTGTAAGTAGAAAGTGTAAGTAGAATGAGTACAACAATTTCCACTTACCTGATCTCTCTTGATTGGGTAACACAATGCATTGAAAATAGTGTATTTAATTTGTGGGTGGCGGGGGGGGATGAGTATTATAATGACATAATTTATTAGTCTGTACTGTTTCTGGTACTTAGTTGCAGTTAAGTAATAGTTTAAGGTAAAATGGTTTATGAAAATGTTAATGAAATTGCAGTATCTCTAGAAAAGTCAAAAAATGGGTTTGATGAAACATGACCAGAGAAAGCAGTTGGGGCAACACCCAGTCACGTGACATGACCAAATGAAGCAGCCACTGTCCCAGGCCAGCTGGATGCAGGAATTACTACCCCAGCCCTTCCTACAGAAGTGAATTCCTCCGTTTTAGATATATTCTATGTATGCATGTGGTATGTGTTTATGTGCAATATTTTAAAAGTAGTAGGAGCACAATTATATAACTTATTTATATCAGTATATACATGTGTTATTCTTTTATATTGTTGCATAACATTACCTTTTTCTTTCTTTGCTCCAATTAGCAATCTAGAAATACAAAATCATTCTCAGATCTCCTTGTAAAAATTTGGGTATACAACTGTGTGTTATTGCCTGGTATTTATAAAGGTATTTTTAAATTTAAATTTTTACTTTTCTTTTAACTTTAATTTAAAAAAATTACTGTTAGTTTTTAATTTGCATTTAAAAATATAAATGACATTATTTTTCTATAAATTTATGTGGTGTTTCTTCAGTAAATCTTCCATTGTATAAGTTTATATAGTTGTCTAGCATTTATTATTCATATTTATTTTAATATTCTGACTAACAGTACTTTATTACATCATGACTAATTGTTTGAATTTTACATTAATAAAGAAATAATACAAATTTGAATATGTCAAAAGTACAACTACATATCCCTTATTATTTGTATTTGGTATAAATCTTTAGGATAACTTCTTAACATTGGAAAAATCTATTCTTTATATTATTCTTATAGGTCCCAGCTCTTTTTTATACTTTCAGGCAGTTAACTTATGTAAGGCTATGTAGAACCTAGAAATCATTTTTTATTTAATTATTTTTATTGATTTCAGAGAGAGAGAGAGAAAGAGAGAGAGAGAGAGAGAGAGAGAGAGAGAGAGAGAGAGAGAGAGAGAGAGATTGAAAATCATTGACCGGTTGCCTCCTGCACATCCCACACTGGGGATTGAGTCTAAACCTGAGCATGTACCCTGGCCAGGAGTTGAACAGTGACCTGGTTCATAGGTCTATGCTCAACCATTGCACCAGTCTAGTTAGGCTAGAAATTATTCTTGACAGACCTAGAGATCCATTATCCATGTTCAATGATGCATGATTAAAGCTCAAAGTTATGGGATTTTGCCATTTACAAACCTCCTATACATTCTGCTCCTGGGATGGTCAGAAATAAAGAAGATTTTGAGCATTTGGATCTGTCAAAGATATCATTAAGAAGCTGCAGGTAATAAAAAAAAGGGGGGGGGCTAGCTATGTTCTTAGTTATACCTTCAATCTCTGACTTAAGTCCATCAGTGTTTAATAGAGACCTAATTATTAGCATGGATCAACAAGAATACATCTTTAAAATTTTACAGAATCTTTTTTAAAAGGAGACAAGCCCTAGCCTGTTTGGCTCAGTGGATAGAGTATCTACCTGCAGACTCAAGGGTCCCAGGTTAAATTCTGGTCAAATGCATGTACTTTGGTTGCAGGCACATACCCGGTGGGGAGTGTGCAGGAGGCAGCTGATTAATGTTTCTCTCTCATCAATGTTTCTAACTCTCTATCCCTCTCCCTTCCTCTCTGTAAAAAATCAATAATATATATATATATATATATATATATATATATATATATATATATATTTTTAAAGGAGAGAATTATAACAAGTTAATTAAAAATAACTAAATTTTATATTTCTATTTAAAGTTGCCTATGTACATCAAGGATATTAAATAAGAGAAAAAATGTCCTTGTTTTTACATTGTCTGTTAGTAAATGGAAGTATTTTTAAATTTCTTTAAATTTATTGTATTTATTTAATTTACTGTAGAGAGATAGAAAGGAAAAGAGATTTGTTGTCCCACTTATTTATGCATTCATTGGTTGCTTCTTGTATGTGCTATGACCAGAGTTTGAACCTGAAACCTTGGTGTATTGGGAAGTGCTCTAACCAACTAAGTTATCCTGTCAGGGCTTTTATTATTATTATTAATTGTTCCCTTTCAAATACAGTACATTCAGTTTGTATCCTAGCATTTTCAGCTTAACATCAATGAATAAGTATTTAATATTATGTTACTTTGTCTTTATAAATAGAAATAATTGTGCTATGTCAAATTGGATTGTAAGGAGGGTGACAGACTCCAGACAGACAGAGGTTCTATAATAACAACAGATAGAGAACTTGAGTATTTGGCTACACAGTGCAGGAGCTGTGACAGCATATCCCCAGAAAGGGCAGTGTCTCCCAAGTTCACCCAGGGCGCCCCATGGAAGGGTAAGCTGTGGTGGTGCTAGTTAGAGTGGAGTCTCTGCCAGGTATGAGGTGCTCTCTGGAGCTCTTATGGGGCTGTTTCTTAGCTCACAACCCTTCCTGACTGGCGTGGAGACTCTGCAACACTGCCTTTTCCATATGGCCAGTGTCTCACAGCAAACATCCCTGACCCACATGAGTGCTCAGTGTGGGACACAGTAATGTTGAGGAATATATCTAAGGAAAGTCCTCCTGCAGATCCAAGCCTGGGTGTCTGACACCACTCCTGGGATGACACTGCAATGAGTGGGTATGCCACTGTATAGCAATTCTACCATTATTTCCAAAATTTTCTATTATAGGTGGTAAAATGAGAAACAACTTGTGCTAGAGGCTTCATCTGTATTTTGAAAAGATCTCTAGTTTAAAATAGGAAGCATGTTCTTGACTCTTAATTGGGCATGGATAAACAACATTAATTTATCACTGGTTTGGGGACAAAAAATCCTGAGATTGAGACTTGACATGATCTATCTTCCTGTGTTCACTTCTGGTGTCATATTTTCCCTTTTATTATATGCTATTGATTAGAAATTGATACTGAGTGTATATTGAAGACTGTGGGTACCCATATTTATTTGTGGAATAATCTCATGCACTGGACATAATTATATTGTAGAATTAAAAAAGAGAGAGAGAATAGGAATAACTTGGAATTGTATTGTTGTCAAATCTATGTAATGTCATTTGAATCATATCTAATGGTTTCTTAGTACTTGGTACTTTGTACTTGATGTGATCACTCTGATTCCTGTAAACAAAATTAATTAATTCTTAGTTCTGATACAGATTATTCATTTCTCCTGGCTTTGTGTTTAGTGACAAGAGTTGAACATATGCTAAATAATTCTAAGTGTCAAGAGAGTCAAAATTCATATTTTCCACTTGTTCAATTATTTCTGCAACTAAACTCAATCCATCTGTTCTTCAGGCTCACAGATAAGCTACAGTGTTCATAATGGAGTTTAAATACATATCCTGGCAATAAAAGATTGGCCTGAGCAGACTTTAACAGGAAATTAATATAAATTTAATGATCACTTTTGTCTAATTGCTATTGTGCTTTCAGAACCTGAGTTCATCTCAAGGGTACTGTTTTCCTCTCATTATCATATTTTATTCTTCAATACCAACCCTTTTAATTTTGGCTTACCTAATTTTTATCATGCCATCTAAGGAAGTACACTTCATGTCATTTTTCTGCTTTAAGGAGAATATATGTTATTATTAAAACACAACTGTTTTCACTTATTATTTCCTAGTACTTTATAAAGTTGTACATTACCACACACTGTTGACCAGCCTTATTCTGTAATTTGAAGTAGGAGACCAACTATGAAATGATAAGAAGGCGGGGAGACATTCACTGTTGGCTAACATAGAATTTTCCACCCTCAGCCATTAGCTATGTAATATACTGGCTTTTGAAGGCAATGGATGTAGATAAGTGAGAGAAATCAGCTGGCTTTCATTCAGAGAGATGAACAACCAATCAGTTACTGACGTTGATGGATGCGTTGCCTGCATTCAAATATATCACAGTGACCAGGAATGTCTACCATTTACCCAGCGGACAGATAAACTGGAGCTAATATATGGAATCTTAGCAAATAGGTCATTAATTCTGCTTAATATGTGGGGCTAAAGCTTAAATCTTCTAAGTAGCAACAGAGAAAGAGAGAGAGAGTTAGAGAGAGAGAGTTATGCTTGAATTGGCAATAATGATGTATTTTACAAGTAACAAATTTGCTGTGTTAGGTTTCATTTCAGCTTGCACTTTGCAACTGCCACTTGCTATCATATTAACTCTACCAGGGTATATATTAACATATTAATTAAAATAGATGAAAATAAGAATTGATGGACTGAGGGAGGCAGAGGATTGCTTTTTCTTACATTCCATCCTGAAGTGAAAATTATTTCTCCATCTGACTTTATGTTTTTATTTTCTTTGTTATGAGATGATTGTTTAATGTAGTTATTGGGTTAATTGCATTTTATTATTACTTGGCTTCTCTTTAATTGCAGGGCCTGCAATAGATTAAAATGTTAATGGCTTATTAAGCCAAGTATTTTTCACCAATCAGCATAAAAGAAATGTGATTTAAAACATGTATTGTCAAGCAATGATTTGAGGTAAAATGAAAAGACATACCATGGTCTTTATTGAAGTCAATTAGATGTGACTAACCAGGACAGGAAGGAGAAGATTTACTTTCAAAAGTGACATTAGACAGAGTATTTTGTCAATCCTCAGACTTCTGGGGTATCAGATTTAATAAAATAATTTAAACCAAAGATTATTTAGAAAGCTCTACATAAAGAATGTTTTAGGTGATAAAAAAAAAGTCAAGTGAATTTATATTATGACAATCATAATGCATTTTCTGAAGTTACTTTTGGTTACTCATCTGCCATTTAAAAAGGTTATACACACACACACACACACACACACACACACACACACACACACATATATATATATATATATATATATATATATAGAGAGAGAGAGAGAGAGAGAGAGAGAGAGAGAGAGAGAGAGGTGCCTAATATGCAAATTAGGCCAGGATGCTGTAGTGGTCACCACTGGCTCAGGAGGAGGCTGCATCACCAGAGCTCAGGAGGAGCTCTGTGTGCAGATGGGCAGGAGGGGACTGAGTGTCACCCCCACCCCAGCGGACACATACCGGGGATGAGGGTGTGCTCTCGGTGGCTGTGGTGTGGCTCAGATCATGCCCTTGGTGGGAAGCAGCCCAGATCCTGGGTTCCTGGCAGTGGCAGGAGGGAAGCAGCCTGGGTCCTGGTGAGAGGAAGAGGCAGCCAGAGCAAAGCAGCCAGGTCCCCGATGCCTGGCATTGGCTGGAGTGAAGCAGCCCGGGTCCTGGGTGTCAGAGGGAAGTCAGTGCAAGCAGCCAGGGGAAGGAATGCCTATTCTTGCATGGATCTTTGTGCATTTGGGCCTCTAGTATAATTTATATTAAAATCCATGTATATTCTTATTAATAATTTAAGCAGCTTCTAGTATATACTTTACTATATTGAACACAGATAAACTAAACTTTGTGAAGTACTTAAGAAACATGTAAAATAATAAGGAGTGCTATGTCTTTCATAAACATATAAGAATTCAAATTAAAGTTATTTTTAGGCAATGTTCACTTTAGGCAATGATTAAATTTCTCTATTGATTCACTCTTTACATTTTATCCAAGCTATAACAAAATGGGTAAACTGAAGTCCTTTGAGCATTCATAATATAAAAGCATACTGTTTATTACCTAAATGGTTATTATATAGTAAAAAACTAATTCTGTGAAAATACATTGGGATAAAATAACTAATGTTAAGAAAAATAATTATGCACACCTCCCAATAGTGAATATCTGAGCTTTATTAAAAGCCATTAACAAAGGAAATTTTGTCCATTAATCCTATCTTTATATTTTTATGATACCATACCAAACTATAGAATACTGATCATTATAATAATGAATATAGGTGTTTGGATATTAATAAGCATCAGACTTTCCATTTAAAAAGATAAATGACAGAACTACAGGTGGGGGAGGGTGGAAACTTACCTGATCAATCCTATATAATAAAAGCTTAATATGCAAATAGGCTGAGTGGCAGAAGGACTGGTCACTATGATGCTCACTGACCACCAGCGGGCAGACGCTCAATGCAGGAGCTGACCACTAGTGGTCAGTGTGCTCCCACAGAAGGAGTGTCACTCAACCAGACACCAGGCTCACAGCTGGTGAGTGCAGTGGTGAGGAAGGAGGCTCTCCTGCCTCCACTGCAGGTGGCTGGTAAGGAATGAGGGTACCAGACTGTGAGAGCCCCAGACTGTGAGAGGGATATCTGACTGCCAGTTTAGGCCTAATCCTGGGATGGAGGACTAAGCTGGCAGGCAGACATCCCCCGAAGGGTCCATCTGAACTATGAGAGCATAGGCCAGGCTGAGGAACACCCCCCCCACCCCACCCCATTGCATGAATCTCATGCATGGGCCTCTAGTAATCAAAATAAAGTAAAATGTAAACTTAAGATAGAATATATGCCTTATATAGGACACTGAAATATAAAAGACTTAGTTAAACTGATAAAACACTCTATTACAACTCTATTATTACAACAACAAAACATTTAAGCAATTTGTAAAGGGAATGATAAAAAGATGGCATTTTTTAAAAAATCCTCACCCAAGGATATTTTCCATTGCTTTTAGATAGAGAGAAAGAGAGGTGGGTGTTAGAGAGAGAAAAGAGAGTAACATCAATGGGAGACACACACTAGGTTGCCTCTGGCCATTTTATTGATATATGACTTTTTTGCTATTGCACATTTGATATCTGAAACTTGATATTTATATAATGTAATATAAGTATTTGAAGTTGCCAATCAAATTTGCATTACTTGAACTCAATACAAAAGATTTGGATAGCAGGGGATACTTGTGTATATAAATATTAAAACTTGTTTTTTGATGGTGGCAAAATGGACTGTTTTTTTTTTCCTTCTTCCTAAATTATATATTCATCAAAATTTATGATGAGGATTTATTTTGTTAACTGGTGGAGAAAATGTATTTGAGAAAAAGAGAGAGAGAGAGAGAATTTCACAATAAACTAGATTTCTTGGCAACATAATCCAATATGCTTCCAGTCCCTCTGTGCCCTGTGACATCTGTTCTCCCATCTTTGGACAGCAAAAGCAGTTTTGAGAGGGAAGTTCATATCTCTACAAGCCTATTGTAAAAAAACAAGAAAAAATGGTAAGAAATTATCTAACACTACAACTCAAAGAGTTAGTAAAAGAGCAACAAGAAAAACCCAGTGTAAGCAGAAGGAAGAAAATAATAAAAATCAGAGCAGAGATAAACACTATTATGTTGTACTTTACCAGTGTCTACACCAGGTTAAACTCCGATGGGTTTGTATAAGGATCAGCATATATTGCGGGGCAAAAGTATGCTTACAGTTGTTCATATGGAAATAACACAGTAATTAATAAATAAACTCTGGGTTTTGTGTACTCACAACAGTAAGCCTGCTTTTGTCTGACCCTATATTGGGTTGTAAGGCACGATGTGGTCTATACAATAGAGCGTAGAGACCATTATGCTGAAAGGCACAGAGTCTGACAGAAGTTCTGAAAGCCTTACTGTACTACACAAGGGCGTGATGGGCCCTAAAGTCACAGGACGGTCCTGTACAGCTTCCAGGCCATTGATTCTGGTAGAACTGGAAGCAGCATGAATGATGGAATGCTGAGATGCTCCATTTAGAAAATACACCACTGAAACACACCTTTCCTATTGGTAAGAATGAATGTCAATTAAATAGATTTTTCTCATACCTGCCCTTTAGGAGGAGCAATGGCCAACAGCAAAACAAAACAAACATTAGTTCAAATAAGAAACACTTTCAACTTAACATGGCAAGCCAGCATTAGAGATAGAAATGATGGGCAGTATACTCTATTCAATTATGAGCTACTCTATCTTTGGAATATATAGAGAAAAAAAAAATCAATTTTATAATTGGACAATGAAAAACAACCACAAAATTAAATGATGTACTGGATTTAGTAACTACACAAATTAATTAATACCTATGGGTGAAGGACAGACAGAATACAAAATTAATTTGAAACCAAAGGTACAATGACTAGCCAAGGAAGCAGTTCATTTGATTGGGCACATTTCCTAGAGGAAGGCAGCTATAGCATTTGCTCTAAGCTCCCCTGTCGTCAAAACAAGAGAAAAACAAACAAACATCATATCCCTGAGAAAACAAACCAGTAACTTAAGAGAAGCCTACTTTCCTGGTCTTCAATGTACTTGGGGATTATGCCTGAAGTGAGTCACTAATGACAGCATGGTGATCAGAAGCTACGCCTCTGAGAACATGAAGTTTCACCAGGAGCTGGGGCATGTAGGCCAGCATTTGTTCCACACACAGTCTTGTACTATTTTCCCACTCTTGATCCCTATTAGTTGAATTAATTACTCTATACAGAAGATGAAAGGCATATGAAAACTTAGATGGCTCTGTGCTGCTTTTCTTGGTCATTGAAATAATTCTACATTTTGTTTGTTGGTTAGCATATGTCAAATTATTTTATATTCATCTAGCAAAATGGCTAAGAACAGGGGATTTAGAGCCACATCACCTGGATTTGAATAGCTTTGATCATTAATACTTGCATGGCAAGTAACTATATTGTTTTATTTCATGCAAATTAATTCATAAATGTGTTCATTTATATGTGCACATATCCTCATCATCCTCAAAAAGGATGTGTGGTGGCTTAAAATAAAAAGTTTTTTTTTTAAATATAACTTACTTTATTCCTGGGTGAGCATGTTAACTTCTACTTAAGATTTTTCTGTTATGATATATTAAGATAACAAAAGTAAAATGCTAGAAAAACAAAACATTTTAGTTGTTCAATACGTGATAAATTAATATAATAACGATGGTATTAAAAATAATTATAATCTGTGAACCCTCACAATATCTCTAAAACATTGCAGGCAGGAGTCATATTTTTCATGTTCCCAAATAAAGAAACAAGAGCTCATGTGGTTATGTGTTTCTCAAAGTAGCACTCCAGTTAAGGTCAGGAATGTATGAGAGTCATGGCAGGCCTACCCCTAGCATGGGTTTGCCAGCTCACATGAAGCCTTTCTCACATGACGTGGTGCTGGTTCCAGACGAGAACTCACAAGGGTGGATGCCCCTATCTTACCGAGAGGCAGCAGGGTAAGCTGCTCATCATGCTATGGCGCCCATGGACTGCCATACGCTGCTCACTGCCACCTGGTGCATCTCCTCTGCCAACCCCTCATTGTGCTCCAGTAGTTCTTTCCCAGACCATTTCTCCTCCCTCTGCACAGTCTCTGGGGCCTCTTGCAAAATGAGTCCCTGACAAAAGAGCCAATCCCCAGGGAGGGGACTTCTTTGGGGGCAATGGGAAATAAATTGTTCATTGGAAGCTGCATCTCAAGAGTCTGAGCCAGTGTGATTCCTGAACATTCACTATTTTCACTTTTCAGGGGGGCGGGGGGGGGGGTAACAAAAAACAAACAAACCAGAAAACAACAACAACAACAACAAAAAACCCAACTGTAAAATGGATACTTCTCAACTTTGTCTAGCCCAGTGGTCGGCAAACTCATTAGTCAACAGAGCCAAATATCAACAGTGCAACGATTGAAATTTCTTTTGAGAGCCAAATTTTTTGAACTTCAACTTCTTCTAACGCCACTTCTTCAAAATAGACTCGCCCAGGCCGTGGTATTTTGTGGAAGAGCCACACTCAAGGGGCCAGA
This sequence comes from Pipistrellus hanaki, assembly GCF_964339955.1. Taxonomy (NCBI): domain Eukaryota; kingdom Metazoa; phylum Chordata; class Mammalia; order Chiroptera; family Vespertilionidae; genus Pipistrellus; species Pipistrellus hanaki. Next base: position 49,075,744 of record NC_140513.1, on the reverse strand, counting down.
GAGCTGCATGTGGCTTGTGAGCTGCAGTTTGCTGACCATGGGTCTAGCCCATTAATCCTGGTTCAGCTTTTCTTTTTCTTTCCCCTTATGTTCATAGAACCACCAGATCTTCCTCTCTTCTCATATTCACCTCCCACTTTCTGCCATCGTGCTCAGAGTATGCGATGCATTTTATATATTTTCCATGAGTATATGCATATTTGAACTAGCATGGTGAAATGCATAATGAAAACCCACTGGTCTCAGAATGGAGTAAGACTGAAAGAGGAAGGAATGGGGCGATGAATGTTGCACTGAATCAGTCTGGCTCTAAAGAGCCTTAGCAAAGGCTGTTAACCTTTATTCCTCCCTATTAAAATTATCTTTGCCAAATTATTATTTTAGAAGCTTAGTGGCAGGTGTATTGCTTCTAGCTCACTGATCCTGCAGGGAAACCCACTACTCCACAGCTGGCTTTGCAACTTGTACCACAGATTAAATTGCTTGGTTAGAGGGGAAATCAATTGCTATTTTTACAAAAACTTCACAAAATGCTTGCAATCTACAATCTAATCAAAATCTAAAAGCCCCTTGTAGATTAGTTTTATTGGCTCAGTTTATACTGCAGACCTGATGACATTTCACACAGAACCGGTACTAAATTATGTCTTCCAACCACAGCACTGATTTTTCTGGTAGTTACCAGAAGGGAATGAGTTCTTGGGCACTTGCTCATCTTCGGGCATTTATTTTTTTCTTTTATATTTTAATTCAGCAAAATTAATTTTTTCCTACATACAACATTGTTTGCCTTGTTTCTTTGTAAGCGGGTCTAAGCTGCAGTCTGGCCTCTCTCTGCAGAAGGCAACTAGGCTGATCAGGGGAAGGCACCACCCACAACATGCTGCTGCTGCCATTGCTGACCACTGCAGCTGCCAAGGTGTTTTCATCAGCATGGACTCCAGTTCCTTCACCACGAAAAAATGACAACTTTCTTTAGTCATTTTCAAGATGTCTCTTTCATAGGATATGACATTTCTTTCTTTTTTTATCCTCACCTCAGGATATTTTTCTATTGATTTTTAGAGCATGGAAGAGAAAGAGAAAAACAGAAATATCAATGTGAGAGGGACACTTCGATTGGTTGCCTCCTTTATGAGCTCTGACCTGGGCCTTGACCAGGAAAGAGTCTGCAATCTAAGTACATGCCCTTGACCAGAATCAAACCCAGACTCTGTGGTCATCAGGCCAAGGCTCTACTCACTGAGCCAAACTGTCTAGGGCAGGATATGACATTTCTTAGCCCCTCCAGCAGAGGACATTTGTTTTTTCCTCCAGGAGTGAAGTGGAAAAACCCTAGATCACCTTATTGGATTCTTATTATCTAAGTCAGTGGTCGGCAAACCACATCTTGCAAGCCACATGCGGCTCTTTGGCCCCTTGAGTGTGGCGCTTCCACAAAATACCACGACCTGGGCGAGTCTATTTTGAAGAAGTGGAGTTAGAAGAAGTTTAAGTTTAAAAATTTTGGCTCTCAAATTTCAATCTTTGTACTGTTGATATTTGGCTCTGTTCACTAATGAGTTTGCAGACCACGGGTCTAAGTTACCAAGAACACTGCAAGTGGCATACCAGTAGCTTAGCCAACAAGCGGTCAGAAAAGGTGATTCCTCTGCAGCTCACACACAGAGGTGGGACTGCTGGCATGCCCTGGCAGGCAGGCCCTGCTCTCTGTGGACAGGCCCTGTTCTCTGCTCTCAGTGGACCTGCCTGCTCATCGCTGCCATGGCCAGAAGGCAGGCCCTGCTCCCTGCTCTCTATGGGCCTGCTCTGCCCTGCTCTCTGTGGGCCTACACGATCCATGGCTTGCCTCACCTCACTGCAATCCTCTCCCACCCACCTGCACATGCAACCTTCTCCTGAGCGGTCATGACTGTTACAGCATGCCAGATAATTTGCATCTTACTTTTATTTAAATTATATGTTTTGAATTTACTTGTTAATGAATTTATCCCAGCTCACAAAATAGGGACTGCTTCTCATCCTCCCACACACTCATGGTAGCCAAATTGTGTTCACTCTCTCCATATTGCTCAATGACTTTTTAAACTAAAAAGTTGTATTCCTACTAAAAGAAGTGGGATTGTTTCCTTTTGTGTTGGCGGAAACATGTTTCAAGCTTCAAGTCATTTTTGAATACCCTCCTTTTAAGTCTGGGCAGCATTCAGAATGTTGGCATGTCCATTACTGACCTGGGCTAGATTTAATTTAGATACTTTTAAGGTTGAGAGAATAGGAGCTTTATGCTTCTGCATTTCAAAATCAGTACTTTATACCCAACTGATTGAATTATAAATGACTGAAGAAAGTACAAGCATGGCAAACTTCTATTTGAATAAATATATTTCTATTAAATGCCTTATTTCCATGTCAAACTTTAAACAAAGCTCTATGCACTTCTTGTAATAATAAATACTAACAAGTCTTGATGTGGTTAATCTAACAATTAGCACAAAATCGCAAAATTATGATGAAGATAATGTAACAATTATCACAAAATCACAAAATTATGATGAAGATAATGTAACAATTATCACAAAAGTGATGAAGAAAAAAATAGCTGACACATGGGTAGGAAGATGATAGAGACAAATGGTTCCTGTGCAATGGCCACAAATGTATAGTAATTGTTTTAGTCAGTTTCCTGCGGAGTTAGAGCACTGAGAGAGGTTAGGTCCTATTTAGAATCCACAACTCCTTTGTTGTTTCTTAATTATTTAATACTTATCATCCTAGAGCAGGAAAACTTTGCTTTTTTTCCCCCCTAAACAGACTCTTCTAGTTCTTGTAAAATAAGAGCAAATGTTGCATCAAAAGCCACTATAAGAAGCAGAATGAAGTTACCTTAAAAATTAAAATGGGAACTGCCTCATGACCCAGCCATTCTACTTGTTGCGATTTATCCAAAGAAACTTGGAACACTGTTTCAAAGGAACATATACCCCCTGTGCGCAGTACAGCATTATTTATAATAGCCAAATTTGGGAGTTGCCCAGTGCCTATCAATGGCTGAGTGAATGGATGAAAAAGCTGTGGTACATTTACACAATGGAAAACGACTTGGTCATAAAAAAGAGGAAATCTTACCTTTTAAACAGCATGGATTGACCTGGAGAGCATTATGCTAAGTGAAATAAGACAGTCAGAGAAAGACAAGTATGATGTGATTTCACTTGTATGTGGAATTGAATGAACAAAATGAGCTAACAAGCAAAACAGAGACAGACTCTTATTGGTAGAGAGCAGGCTGACATCTTTCCAGGGGTTTGGGTGCAGGGGTGGGAGTTGATGGTGGAGGGATTGAGCAAAACAGAGAAAAAGTTCATGGACAGGGGTAGTAGTGTGGTGACTGGTTGGGAGGTGGAGTGTGGGGAAGGTGAAGGAGGACATAAGGGGGATAAATGATGTTTGATGGAGACTACACTTGGGGTGGTGAACACACAACACAGTGTAGAATGGTTTACTGTATAATCTTGTTAACCAGGGTCACCCTAACGAAGTCAATAGAAAGCAGCAAAAATTTTTAATTTGAAGAGCATCCTAAATATTTTTCACTAATAGTTTTCACTAATTTAGAAATTTATAACAAGAAGCAAATTTTGTTTTGGTAGTGTCCCTTCCTGTAGCTTTACCTCATGCATTTTCTTTCTGTTACATATAGTCACTCAGCCTGTTGAGATAGTGATGTTCCTGCTAATAGTTCAAAATGAATAACATTAATGACAATTGCCATTAATTAATAGCTTAAACATAATATACTACCTTTTCTGTCCATCTCTGGAATAATCTTGGGAGATCTACACTGTTATGTCCATTTTTAGGGTAAGATATTAAGAGTCAGAGAAATTAAGCAGCCTTTAAGTAGAATGACTTTATTATGCTTCCCATTGGCATTTTATTGTGATTTCTTGAATAGAATTCCAACCAAATATATTGCGTCTGGAAGAAAATAATTTATTGTCTATGGGCTTAACATATATACTTGGGGACTTTTTTTGGTTACTATTTGTGTGTTGTTTCTAAATCAAACCCAGAGATAATCTTTTATTTGCCCTTTGTTTAAGAGCATTCTTCACGAATAACAATGTGCAAAGAGTAGATCAGACTCTTATGAGAAATTGTTTTCCTATTACTATACCAGAGGATCTCCAATCACAATATCAGATTCTTATAATGTTGCAAAGTGCCAGCTAATATATTTATACTAATAAAGCTTTAGTGACACCATCCCCAAACACAGGATGCCATGCCTGATGCCATCCCTGCAAATACTGCTGTAGTGCTCAGGGAAAAGCCCCATGCCTTTTAGTACAAGACTTCAGTGTGCCGCGCGGTGCTCTGACCAGCCTCAGCAGGTGGAGCTTAGAGGAAAAGATGGGAGCAAGAGAGGGCTGATGAGGCATAAACCTTTGTTTCACTAGCAAGATTATTCTTTCCCCTCTTAATTTGTTCTTTCTTTCTCACTCACTCTAAGGCATCTTTTCCTTACTTTCAGTTTTATTTGGCCTAGGAGGTAGGTAGCGGCCTGATTAACATTTTTATCACTGATGAGCTGAGTAATGATTTTCATTAGGGGAAAAAATATCCCTCAGCCTGAAGAAACACCCAGAGCTCAGAGATAGGAACCACTTCCCCAAGGTGACATTATTTCAGTGTAAATGTTAAAGTGTGCTTCCCTAAAACATTAATGTGACCCACATGATTTTTAAATAATGTCTATGCCGTATTCAAACCAGCCCAAGAACAACTGCAGCAATATCCCCCAAACACTCCCATTCAGGGTTCACCCACCTGTAGGATCCTCTGATCACGGACTTCTAAATAATGCTTAACCCTCTGTCTCTTCTTCACTGACACTTTCTGAAAAATATACCCATCCTTGATCTTCTTCAGATGTAGAAGGCCTGTCTTCTCTGCAGCCTTAAAGGACATAAAGCATTCCCTGAAGGGGAAGGTGTGGGCTGCTCTCCATGTTCATTAGGGTTAAGCTATGGTGGGAGACAGAGCCCATCTCCTCGAACCTCATCAGCCAGGAAGTGGGATTTGGGGGAGGACAGATGATATTTGTTTCTCAGCAAGAGCTCCAGGGAATGTGCGCTTTTGGAAGCCAAAGGAAGCCATCAGTAGAAGCTGAACTTTTTCTTTCCCTAAGCACAAGCCCTGAGAAACTCTAAACCCATGCCCCCAACTCAGGACACAGAGAAGACATCACTATTATTATAGAAAAATTTATTAGGCAAGTCAATATTCCCCTCCAGGGAGGAAGGAATTATTCGGGGGAAGGAAATGTTTCCCCCTGGAAATTATAGAGAAGCATTGTGTGCCTAAATCTTGGAGGCTGATGTCTGAAAGCAGTGCCTCCAGCAGTGGTGGGAACAGCAGGAGGCCCCTTGGCAGCTTGAGGCCTGCAGGTGGGGCTTGGAGGAGGCACAGTCCCCTTGAGGGACCCAGATTGGGGGTGCTTCTGGCATACTTGCTGGTCCTTTAATGTCACTGCTTTTGAGCAGGAACTTTCATCCTTCCTGGTATGTCTAATACTTGTGGATCTCTGGTCATCAGAGATAGCTGCTTGGAGGCCAGACTTCATATTTGTCGCGTTGGAGAAGGGAGCCCCACAGTTTAAATCACAGCCCTGCACGGACTTTACCTTGGCCTGCTCTGCTCCCATCTGCACAGGTTTCCCTGACTGCACTGCAGAGGGAAGGGGCTCTTGAGGGAGGGCGGTAACTCCTGCCTGCCTATGCCCCTGTTTCTCTGCTGGGCACTTCGCAAAGTTGGACCTGACATTGTGGATTTGCATGGTCTTAACTGGGCCTCTGCTCTGTGTAGATGATATGTGTCTTCCCATTTCCTGGGTGGTTTCTTGCATTGTCCCTGTGATTGAAGGACTATGCCTTTGAAAAAGGCTATCTGGAGGAGCCTGTCCCTTCTGTGATAGGCTGTGGAAAGACTTGCTTCCATGCATGTCCTTTACATCTGTGCCCTGAGGCAGAAATCTCTTCCCTTTAGGTTGGGAAGTTATCACTGGAGCATCTCCTCCACCAAGCTCTTCATATTTGGAGCCTGTAGGCTTTGGGGAAGGGCACAAAATATCTTTCTTTACCCCTGGTGGGAAATTCTCATCCTGGAAGGAGTTTAATGCATGCCTTGGAAGCCAGGATTCCTGCTGCTTCTCTATCCTGACTGTGCTGTCCTCCGAATGGACATGGAGCACCTGGTGAGCTTCCCTGCTCACACAGGGGACACACTTGGTAGGAGTCAGGGAAGCTTTGTCAGTCAAGCTGCCTGAGTCACTGGACATGTCCTTGGGTTGGCCTTGGGCCTGGCTCTGCTTCCTGCTCTCCAACTTCAAGTTCAACTCACCAATTACTTGACTTCTAAGTTCTGATAAATTAGGAGCTGGATCTGATAGTTTAGATGGTGGGTTTTGAGTAGTCACAGTGGTATCTCTGTTTTTCTTTTGGGAGGTCCCTGGCTGGCTGGTTGTCACAGACGGAAGAGCATAGAGCTCCTCAGCCCTGGCTATCTCCCTGGGCACGGTGGGCATGGAAGCAGGTTCTGCTTCATCCCTATTTGTGGCCTCTGGCATTTCAGTTCTGTCAGTAAAATTCACACTCTTATTCTTTGGTGCAGATTCTCTATTTGCTTGCCTTGCAGGCAGCTTTGAAGGTTGAATGTTGCCTGTTAGAGAAGGATTCTGATTTGTTTTGCCACGGATGGTGTTTGTGACAGGTAAAGGAGGTGGTTGGCCTCCCAAAATTGTCTGAAAATCCTCAGAAAGTCTGTGCTGAATCACCTCTCCCTCTTTATTCATAAGTGAGATGGTAGAGAGCAGAAAATTCAAGACAGGGGCTACATTTTCTGTTTTGACTTGGTCACCGTGAAGGGATTCAGAACTTCCTTTCAGAAGTGAGAAGGTTTCAGATTCAATGCTCACCTCAGAAATCACTTTGGTTGTGGAGGAAGAGTGAGGATTGATCAAGGAATGAGAGGTAGTGCCTTTTGATTTGAAGTCCTCTGTGGATTCAAGGGCTTTAGCAGGGAGGCCTCCAAATGTCTTCCTAGGCAAGTTGGCATCCTGGTCTTCCAGCATCTCTGGAAGGAAGGAAGTCTCCTGGCACTTGTGCAGACAGTAGTCCCCACCCACTGATGGTGGCAGACTTCTCAGTTTAATTTCCCTGTTGGATTCCTCAGTAAGTGTATGCTGGATAGAGGGATGAGAAATGTGTACAGTACCAGGTAGGTGACTCTCCATGTTTTCCTCAAAATTTTTGTTCACATGTACTTTCTGAATATTGTCCAGCTGTCTCTGACTTACACTCTGCCTTGCCACACTCCTCATATCACAGTCATTCCCCACATCCTTATCTGAAGTACTGTCTGAGTCACTCATCAAGCCTTTTGGATAACTAGCTAAGCTGTCTGTCTCATTATCGGACAGCTGAGACATTTCTGAGCCCTGCTTATAGAAGTCTGCTGATGGGGTGACTCCATTTAGAATTTTGCTACCGTTGGCCTTATACATAGGGATCCCTGAGTTGCGATAGCAGCATTTTGGCTTAGATATTTTTGAGTATTCACACCTAGGCTTCATGAGTGACAGAGACTCATGGATCCTGCGGGGCAGGCCCCACCGGTGTTGGATGAGCCTCTTTTTAATGTGATGTTCAAATTTCTTTCTAAACTCAACACTGAGAGGATACTCAAAATGATCAATGGAGATTGAAATATGTGCCTTGGAGGGCCCATAGTAAGGAGAGGCGGGAGCTGAAGGACAGCAGGCTTCCCAAGAACTTTGATCCAGAGAGGGTAAACTACACAAACCATCCTGTTCCTTCTTTAACACATTCCATTTCAGTTCTTCAATATCAGATGAGGTGAGACTTTCTGATTCATTCAGGGGTGTATGGCAATACACTCCACAGACCTTAGTCTGGTCTATGAGACCAGCTGGTAGGATTGGGAGTGGGGATTGAAGGTGGACCTGGGCTTGGAGTTGAGTGAGAGGTGAGTAATGGCATAGAGGCAGAGTTTGAGGCAGAAGTTGAGGTTGGACCTTAGGCAAGGATGGAGGTAGGAAATAAGGAAGTCCTGAGGATCCTTGACCTATAAAGGCATTTGAGATGCTATTGAAGATTGTATAGTAACCGGAGACATGCACAGCAGAGAGCAAGGACTCGCTGTGCAGAGATGGAAGCCCCCAGAAAAGCTGGATAAATTTTTGCTTTAAATTGTCCTCCCAGGTATTAGAATATGGGTCCTGCTCTACTGAGTCATGCTCATAAGGGTTGAGAAAGGAGAGTTGTGTTGGATCCGTAAGTTTTGCTACAGAATCTTCCAAAGAAGAGATTTTTGTAGAATGGATGTCAGGCAACTTTTGATGGAAATCATATTGTGTCAAGTTTGAAGAGAACAAGTCTTTGGTTTGAGGTGGGGACTTCTGTACTGGAAATTCAGATTCTGAGTGAGAATAAGGCTCTTTAGACAGAGTATGAGACATTGGTGAGGGTGAAAGGGAATTATCCAAGGTGCTCATTGAGTTTAAGGGCAGAACTGAGGGTGGTGTTGGGGAAGGTTGAGTCAGAGGGACTCCTGGGAGAGCAGAGGACTGGTGGAATGAAGACTCTGTCATGGGAGCTGTGGAAACCACAGGGGACACTGATGGAGTAGACCTTTCCAGTGATGTCATGGGTGCTGTGGAATCCACAGGGGACTCTGATGGAGTACACCTTTCCAGGGATGTCATGGGAGCTGTGGAATCCACAGGGGACTCTGATGGAGTAGACCTTTCCAGAGCTGTCATGGGAGCTGTGGAAACCATAGGGGACACTGATGGAGTAGATCTTTTCAGAGCCTTTGAGAAAAGTCGATTGATTTCAGCTGTTGCATTGTTACATATGTCACAGGAGGGGTCTGGACATAAAAGTTGACGAAAGTGATTGGAATCATGATTCCGTCCCAGGGGGCTGCAGGAAACAGGAGGTAAAATGATGCAGCCAAGGCCACAGCAAGGAAAGGAGGACCTACTGGCCTACTGTGGGTGGGGCCACCTGAAGCTTACTGCCCCTACACTTTGGTCCACATCCATGACTTCACAATGCATTCATCCCAAGGCATTCACTCAGATTGACTTTCCTATGCCAACCCCTCTCATGACTAGGGAAGGCTCTAACCTAGAATAGCACAGAACAGGCTAAAGTGAGATTCGGAAAAAGTATAAAAGAAGAGTCACCTTTTCAGGAAAGCAATCAGCTCCTTTTCCTCCTCCACTTTGTTGTAGAAATATCTCAAACCTGGGAAACCAAGAGAGTGAGTTACATGAAATGAAGGTAGACTTTAATATCCTGGGGTCCTTTTATGGGAGAACATTGGGATATTAGACTCTGAAAGCCCCAAGAATGAGTCAATGAAGTCAAATGGGCAATGATATATTACTAAGGTTCCAGTGTGCGTTTCTTATTTAATAAAGTACTTTCATGCACATTATCTCATTTGATGCTCAAAACCACTCTGTGAAGTAGAGAGGCCAATGATCACAACAAAGAAGATTCTGATCATCCTGAAGCCAAACTACTTTCTCAAAGTCAGGAGACAGAATTTCTGACTCTCAACATCTACTGTGCAATACCCATAACCCGGGTCCTTCATTGCTTCTTACTCAGGGACAGCAGAGCAGGGAATCTGAGAGGTGTCTCAGATTCTGTATTTCCATGAGCCTCTCCCTAAGAGCTCTGTTTTATGAGAGCGACTGTATTTACCAACTGACATAGAGATCGTGGACCTGGTACCTCATGGAAAGGAGAGAGGAAGTGTAACCCTTGGGGAGCTCAGGTGGAATAGGCAGAAACTTACCTCCCCGTGTCCCACCTTTCCTTCTTCTCTTGACTCTGCCCACCTGTTGAAAATAAAAAGGATTTTTATTTCATTCATATACCCCTCTCTCTAGGAAACAGCATTTTCTCTCTAAGAATAATGGCTCTCTGAGCAAAAGGCATTTTAACTAATAGGACTTTGTATTCATTTTACCATTTTTTAAAGCTTTAATATACTTTAATTTTTTTTTCTTTAAAAAACGTATAGAACAATTCTGTCTTAGAGGCTCATACTTGGTATTCACAGAGGTCCTCTGCTCAAAGAAGGCATACAATCAGAGGCCTACAGTTGCTTCTCTGTCCCCTCAGAAAGGACCCAGTAACCTGACATGGTGCTCAGAGGCTCTCAGAGGCTCAGCACTCATAAGCCCAACACAACGGCTTGGACAAGTGATACCTGACAGGGCAGCATGGCTCAGGATGAAGTGCTGGTTAACTCTGATGTCCTACAAAGATCCCCAAGACTCTAAATAACTGGATCCAGAACTAGGGAATCACTATGTTTGGAGCCAGAAACCTGCCACCACACCCAAATGGTTGTGAGCTTCATATGGAACCCTGAGTCTTTCCTGAACCCCTAGACCTACCTGGTTTCTTCCCCTATAAGAGTGATGTTCTGTTCTCTCCTCAGACGTCCCAACTTTGGTGTCTCTCTGACTTAAATCAAACTCATTTAGAAATGTGGGAATCAAAATGGAAAGAAGGAAGAACTCTGTTGGGGCTCACTAACTCAGGGTTCCTTACCTTCTGTGTACGTTCACTTTTCCAGAAGGTTGGGATCGATGGAATTCCCAGGAAGAAAAGGAATAGGAGGAGGACCAAGCACAACACAAAGATAGTAATTATGTTGAAGTCACTATATAAGCATTCTGTGCAAAAGCTTTTCAGATAAAACTCTAGTAGGCTATTCAGAAATAGACTGAGATCCATTTTCCAAATCGCAATGCTGCTCGAAGCAACTGAGCTCTGAGAGCCCAGACTCCTGACTTTATAGCCAGGCCTGCATCACAGAGCATGGTGGAGTCACAAAGGGTTTCTGAGAGTGAAAGCAGGTACACCTTCAAGAAAATGTGTCCACAGCCCCTCCTTCAAACCAGCCCAGCAAATTCCCTCCACCTCTCTTAGTTCCTTCTTTCCTACACCTTCTGTTTCCAAATTCCTCTTTTAATATCTATTTACTTTAATGAATGCCCTGCTTGTTTCATATGTAACCCAGATATTACCTGGGTCGCCCTTTAATGTGGGAGACTTAGACTTTGGTGTCACCATGTCTACCACCCTTCAAGTCTGAAATTCTCCTTGGAAATTCTGCTTATGCCCAGACATTTACAATGAGGATCTTATATGCCCCCAAATCCAATTTAATTAAATGTGGATAAAGAAGTTAAAGATCTTTTAGACTTCCTTAATTTTGTGAATGTTAAAATAGAAAATTTTGTGTGATTCCCCCGCCCCAATAAGTTATAAAGGAATAATACCTGTTTAAAATATCATCCCGTCCAGGAATACAACTTATATATTTTACATCTATCTAACCCCTAAGGTTTGTATAACTTTCTCCATAAGACATTTCAGGCAAGACATGGAGGTGGCAGAGGTGGTGTGTGTCAGTGTGTGATCCCCATATAACCCTACAATAACCTCTCAGTTGAGGTACACAGCAGTCTGATCCCAGGTTTCAGACTGCACTTGATTATATTGTCTATAAGGAGGAGTGTTTTCCAGAATCTCTACTAGAATAACATGCTGCTATTTGAGGAGGCTCATTGGCTATAAGTCATTAGTTTAGGACTTTCAATGTTCCCAGTTTCTTAGGGACAATCCTTAGTGCTCTGTCACTCCCAACCATTTGCTATCCCCTTGCTTACCCACATGCTAAAGCTGTTTCCAGGCTCCCCAAAAGGCAGCTGGTTCAAACAAAGTGATGTAGCCTCTCAGGGTAGCCAGCAACCAATCTACTTAGTCTCAGACAGAGCATGCTTACCTTGTACACATTTGAGTCTCACAGAACATTCACTCCCATGGGTCCATGGGAAATCTGGGATGTGGGGCCTCCCAAAGGCTGTTTGTGAAGGGAAGGGCAGGTAATCACATTATGTGCACTCCTTCTGCTCACGTGCATGCTCCATTGTTCCCTTCACTCACCAACCCCAGGTCCAAGACACATTTATTAAGAATCAGCCAAAACTGGTTTGGCACACTGGATAGAACGTCAGCCTGCAGACTGAAAGGTCCCAGGTTCAATTTCTGTGAGGGGCATGTACCTTGGTTGCAGGCACATTCCTAGTGGGGTGGGGGGTGCAGTTGCAGCTGATCGATGTATCTCTCTCATCGATGTTTCTAACTCTCTATCCCTCTCCCTTCCTCTCTGTAAAAAATCAATAAAATACATATTTTTTAAAAAAGAATCAGAAAATGGTGTCAGCGGAGCATTAAATCCACCACTGAATGCTCCCAAGAGTGTTCCCTGAGAGACAGCACAGGTTGTATTCCTATGACCTGCTTTGTAGCTTCGTTCCTCACCTTGGTTCACACTCTGGTCTTACATTTCACTGTGTCCACTTGAGGTTTCTCTTGGAACTTCAGCTTTCTCATTGGTAAGATAGGAATGCACAGAGTGCTTATTTTCAGCTTTGTTATAAAGTGTTTGCTCTGTGACTATTATAGAATTGGCCAACAGAGTCAAGAAAGCCAGTTCCATATTTACTTTAATTTGTTACCAGTCTCTTTTGTAGGGTTCATTCTGATTTTTTTTCCCTAGGTCTTTGCTCAAAAGTAACCAACATCCTGTCTCCAAAAGCTGGTGCACAGGGCAGGCCCGATAGTGCTGCATGCCTGCTGCCCTGGCAGGGCTGAGGGGACTGGGCACTGCCATGTTGTGGCTGTGGGCACTGCCCTCTTTGTGAGGGTGTGACAGTCAATTAGCATGTTATTATTTTTTTAGATGGGATGAGGGCATGTTCAAGCATTGCTTATCCACTCCTTCACCTGTATTCGCAGTTCTTTGCACACAGAACAGAAAATTCAGTAATTACTTTCATTCAAAAAGAATAAAAATAGAACATGTCATTCTGGAAGTCCTTAATATACAATAGAATTGACTTTTTAAGTTTACCATAATAAAATATATCATTCACATTTGTTTACTTTTCTTTTCTTAAAGGCCAGTGAGTTTAAATTCTATTATCTATTTTTATGTGTCCTAGGCAACTCAGAGCATGTGTTCATAGGACTTGCAGACAATATTCTCTGAAGAATAAACTAATGTTAAATGTTCTCTTTGGAGATTCCCTATTGCCTAGCCTCAATGTCCTCATTCTCTAAGTGTTTAAATTTCATAGTTAAAATTTTTAAAAATCCAAATGCTATAAAACACAGCCAAAAACAGAGCCTTTAACAGATAGTAATTTTATAATTATTACAAAATCTTTCTTAGAACTACATTGAATCCAATAAATTAGATATGTATTTAGAGTCTTTTATGAACACTGTAGCTCATCTCTGAACCTGAAGAACAGATGGATTGAATTTAGTTGCAGAAATAATTGAACAAGTGGAAAATATGAATTTTGACTTTTTTGACACCAGAATTATTTAGCATATGTTCAACTCTTGTCACTAAATACAAAGTCAGGAGAAATGAATAATCTGTAATCAGAACTAAGAATTGATTCACTTTAACTTGTTTTTGTTTAACTTGTATTTGTTTATAGAGTCAGGGTGATGGCATCAAGTCCTAAGAAACCATTAGATATGATTTAAATGACATTACACAGATTTAATAACAATACAACTCCAAGTTCTTCCTGTTTTTTTTTATTTCTCTAATATATATGTCCAGTGCATGAGATTATTCCACAAATAAATATGGTTGCCAACAGTCTTCAATATTCAATAGATTCCAATTTCTACTCAATAGCATATAACTAACAAAAGTTAAAATTGAATATGAACTCATAATTATGAATTTATAATTTTATTAAAAGTATATTTATTTTAAGAACTGAAAATAAAAGAAAGTAAAAATATAAAATTAGGTATAAATGTAATCACATTGATTATAATCTCAAATTACCTTTCAGTTATCTAAATACAGCTCATTTGATTTTTATGAACAGTAATACTATATGTACCCATAAACATAAGGCAATTGTATCTGAATTGTGAAGATTTCAAATTCCATGAAGATATGAGGATGATATGGGACACCAATTACATAGATGATGTCTTCCCAAACTGAGTTGCTCAAATATGAGGCATTTTCTAGGCATAAATTCCAGTAAAGACTAATAGTCAACAGATATTGTAAATTAAAGAGTATCTAGTTTCTATGTTTTAAGTAATATTGTAAAGAAAAAATAGTTATGAATGACAATCCTCTTTAGTAACTTTATTTGTTTTAAATACTGTAGTCAGAAGAGAGCAATTTATTTTAAAATACAATAGTGTACTTCAAAAACAATATGAGAAAATGTACAAGGATGATGCAACATCAGAACAGAATGGGTACATGTGAACATTTATGCACATCATAAACTGTCAAAAGGATGGCTAGATAAGTAATATTCAAGTTTAACTAATGTACAGGACAGATTTCCCAGGATTCAGCCAGCCTAATAAAATCAAGTATACTCTTAAGACCTTGTAAGAAAAAATTTTACCCCAAAGTTTAATTCAATCACGTAAGGGATGATAGATAAGGTAGTTAGAGTAATAACCAGCAAACACTGGCTAAAGGAAAATATTGTAATTTATCTTAGAAAAGATGTTCCAACTAAAAAATACTTGGGCCCATGGCTTCACCCCTCTCACCTGCTCCTCTGTAGTCAGAGTGCCTGACTACAGTCAGTTAAAAATATGACACCAGATGTTAATACACGAAGATAGATCATGTCAAGTCTCAATCTCAGGATATTTTGGCCCCAAACCAGTGATGAATTAATGTTGTTTATCCATACCCAATTAAGAGTCAAGGACATACTTCCTATTTTAAACTAGAGATCTTTTCAAAATACAGATGAAGCCTCTAGCACAATTTGTTTCTCATTTTACCTCCTATAATAGAAAATTTTGGAAATTATGGTAGAATTGCTATACAGTGGCATACCCACTCATTGCAGTGTCATCCCAGGAGTGGTGTCAGACACCCAGGCTTGGATCTGCATGAGGACTTTCCTTAGATATATTCCTCAACATTACTGTGTCCCACACTGAGCACTCACGTGGGTCAGGGATGTTTGCTGTGAGACACTGGCCATATGGAAAAGGCAGTGTTGCAGAGTCTCCACGCCAGTCAGGAAGGATTGTGAGCCAAGAAACAGCCCCATAAGAGCTTCAGAGAGCACCTCATACCTGGCAGAGAGTCCACTCTAACTAGCACCACCACAGCTTACCCTTCCATGGGGCGCCCTGGGTGAACTTGGGAGACACTGCCCTTTCTAGGGATATGCTATCTCAGCTCCTCCACTGTGTAGCCAAATACTCAAGTTCTCTATATGTTGTTATAGAATCTCTGTCTGTCTGGAGTCTGTCACCCAACAAAGTAACATAATATTCAATAATTATTCCTTAATGTAAAGTAGAAAATGCGAATATGAATGTACTCTATTTGAAAAGGAACAATTAATCTTAAAAAAAAAGACAGAAAGCCCTACTAGGTTAGTAGGTTAGAAGGTCTTCCCCATACACCAAGTTTCCAAGTTTGAACTCCGGTCATAGCACATATAAAAGCAACCAAATGAATACATAAATAGGTGAAACAGCAATCTCTCCCTTCCTATCTTTCTGCAATCATTTAAATAAATGCAATAAATTTAAAGAGGTTTAAAAATTCTTCCATATGTAAAAAGACAATGTAAAATGAGGTTCTGTTCTCTTCCTCTTATTTAACATCTTTGATGAGCATAGATAATTTTACATAGGTCTCACATAGGTTAACTGCCTGAAAGTATGAAAAAGTGCTGGGATCTATAAGAATAATATAAAGGATAGATTTTTCCAATTGGAAAACGTTATCCTAAAGATTTATACCAAATACAAATATTTAGAGATATGTATTTGTACTTTTAACATAATCAAATTTGAATTGCTTCTTTATGTGAGTTCAAATATGGACTGAGAATGTAATTAAAGATGTAATCAAGTATTGCTATCCAGAATATTAGAAAGAAATCTGAAAAGTGAATAATAAAAAAACAACTATAAAAATTATGCAGGTGACGATTGGTTTACTTAAGAAATATCACATACATTTGTAGAAAAATTAATATTATTTGCAATTATTTAAAGGTGAATTGAAAGTAAAATGTGTTTAAATTAAAGGTAAAAGATAAAGATAAAAGTAAAGTAAACTTAAAATTTAAAAATACCTTTATAAATACATGGCAATAATACATCACTGTATACCCAAATTTTTACAAGGAAATCTGAGAATGACTTTGTAATTCTGGATTGTTAATTAGAGTCATTCAAAAAAAAGTAATGTTATGCAACTATGTAAATGAATAACATGTGCATATATTAATATAAAAGAAGTAAAGTACATATAATGTGCTCCTACTACTTTTTAAATATTGCAAATAAATTCCTACCACGTGCATGCATAGAATCTATCTAAACAGAGGAATGCACTTCTGCAGGAAGGGCTGTGGTAGAGATTCCAGCATCCAGCTGGCCCAGGACAGTCCCTGCTTCATTTGGTCATGTCACCTGGCTGGGTGTTGCCCCAACTGCTTTTTCTGGTCATGTTTCATTCAAACCTATTTTTTGTCTCTTCTAGAGATACTGAAAATTCATTAATATTTTCATAAACCATTTTACCTTAAACTATTATTTAAATGCAACTAAGTACCACAAACAGTATAGACTAACAAATTATGAGATTATAATACTCATTTTTTTTTTACAAATTAAATACATTATTTTCAATGCATTGTGTTACCCAATCTAAGAGATCAAATAAGTGGAAATTGTTGTCCTTATTCTACTTAAGCTTTCAACCTAAAATAATACACATACTATAAATTTAAAAGATAAATAATGAGATATGTATAACAAAGGATCAGCCAGACATAGGAAAGCCAAGAACAAATGAATATAGAATGACCAAAGTCACAATAATATTCAGAAGTCCTTAAAATAAATGAATATTTTATTACTACTCATGTGAAGTTATTAATTGTATACAGACATTTGTAGTTAGATTTATTAAGCAACTAACTAGAAAATATTTTCCACTTCAAAAATTATTGGTCATAT
Source organism: Pipistrellus hanaki (assembly GCF_964339955.1). Taxonomy (NCBI): domain Eukaryota; kingdom Metazoa; phylum Chordata; class Mammalia; order Chiroptera; family Vespertilionidae; genus Pipistrellus; species Pipistrellus hanaki. Next base: position 49,058,576 of record NC_140513.1, on the reverse strand, counting down.
TAATGAAGTCTTCAATTATTAAATTTTTCAAAGTATATGCTACTTTAATATCACTGACTTAGAATAAACTTATTGATGGACATTTGGGTTGTTTCCATCTTTTTAGTATTATGAATATTGTTATGAACATTAGTTTACAAGTTTCTTGTGGACATGCGTTTTCATTTCTCATGAGTGTAATTCTCATGAGTGGAATTTAGAGGTATCCTTTGAGGTTGACAAGGATCATATGGTAACTCTCTTTTTGACAAATTGAGGATGGCCCAGACCATTTTTCAAAGTGGCTATGCCATTTTGCATCCCCACAAGCTATATATGGTGGTTCCACTTTCTCTGAATTCTCAGCAAGACTTACCTGACATTTTTTATTCTAGCTATTGCATGTGTCTGTTGCTGTCTCAGTGCTTGTGATTTGAGTTATTTCTAATGACTAATGATGTTAAGCATCTTTTCACCTAGTATTTTACTTTATTTATTTATTTATTAAATTTTATTTTATTTTATTGTAGGAGTACATATGTGTCCTTTCTCCCCTTCACTGAACTCTCCTGGCTTCCCCTACCCGGGGCACTTGCCCTCGACCCCCTACACCCAGTGTTTTGCTTGTTGGTTGTGCTTATATGCTTGCATAAAAGTCCTTCAGTTGATCTCTTACCCTGTTAACCCTTCCCTATATTTCCACTGTAGTTTGACAGTCTGATGATTCTTTGCATGGATGGATCTGGGGAGCATTATGCTAAGTGAAATAAGCCAGTCAGCAAAATATAAATACCACATGAATTCACTCATTTATGGATAATAAAAAATATTACAAACTGTTGGAAAAATATATAGGCAAAGGTGCATCAAACAGACTAATACTTTGTGATGGCATTTTGAGGGGGGAAAAGAATAGCAAGTGGGTCTAACCTAACATGTTTAAGTCATTATTATGGGTAAAATATTTTTTCTTCTAAATATTTGAAAACACACATAGCAAAACCAATTCTATAGTTTTCTACTTCTATACATTTAGCATGTCAGTATAGTTATTGTGTGATTAAAGAACAGCAATACTATGAACTGTATTTACTTCTTGTATGGATTTGAGAGAATTCACTCAAATGACTCCTCAGGGTTAACTAAAAGGCAGATCAGAACTGATTGCCAAAGCCTCTAAAGCTCCATGCTGTTTGCTTCTGTGGTGCATAAGTGCGTTCCACATGTGTTGTGATAAATATAAAAGAAAGAGGAAAGCTTGAGCATAGGCACATAGCATATGTTTGAGATGGATGACAAAATGTTTCAATGGGCTTTTTCACTTTATTCTAAAAATGGGATCTATTACACATGCCAAATGATAATTATGTAAGTTGGGTGAGATTACATGGGAAGATATATTGTGCTACATGCTTTTATGCATGATAAACATTTCTGTGTTAAAAAGTTTAAAAAACAAAAGCTCTTTAAGGGTAACTCATAAAGGGAGGGAGGTAACAAAAAGATGATAGCCAAGAGTTCATCAGTCCTTCAAGATTGCAATATATCTCTTTCTCAATTAGGGAGTGTCATTCATTCCTTTGAGGTTGGGAAGGAAACTTCTTTCCATAGAACACAGGAATAAAAAAGGAAAGAAAGAATATGCAAATGTTTTTTTGTCATTTTTTTTAAAATTCCCATCTCATGGCTTCTAACATCTCATAACAGTGGTCCAGCATACCTATTGATTAAGTAATGGCCTTAGTTTGAGGAAAGTGAGATTTTTAATGGATATTTGTAGAAAAAAAAGGCTAAAGAAAATAGGCTAATTATGCTTCATTTGTTTTGTTCATGTGTTAGTAAGCATGAGAGCATTATTTGTGGAATGAATGATTTCCAGGTAATTCCTTGGCACCAATAGAATCCATTGTGATATCTGATGTTACTTATAGGAAGACATCCCTGAAAAAACACAAGAGTTGAAATTTTGCCAGACAGGAAGGATTCAAGGGGACTGGAAGAGGCTCATTGTAGTAGAGCTTTTTAAATGTTAGTCACTAGATAGACCATCCAGTCTACCTTAGTAAGGGAGGAAGCCAAGAATTTCATGGATTGACATCAAGTAAGTGGATAAATGAATGGCTTCGAGTTGAAAATTAACAGTGGGCCTTTGTGCTGGAAGGATAGCAGATGAGGCAGAGGATAAAAGGTCAGACTATATTCCTGAGGGCAGAGATGTTCCTGATAATAAGAACTGCAGTGTGTGAATAACTGCACTGGAGTGGAAATAAATGACATTAAGATGAGGTGATGTAGGAACTGGGAGGCTGGGTTATTGGCTGTTTGTCATATGGATGTTAGTGCCCTCCACTGCCTGCTTACCTCTTCATCTTCCCTGCCTTGGGCCTCATTAAACTTATTTGTACTAGGACTTTCACAAAATTGAATTTTTCTGTGATCTCTAGCTCCTGATATTGTAAGGCCAATGACATAACTGTGGGAAGAAGTCTCTAGTGTGGTAGTGAAAAGGGGCTTTGGTGGACACTGGTTCTTGGTTAATCATTGTTCTTTTCTCTCCACTCAGGGTTCACAAGGCTGGGTTGAAGACCTCCTGAAGTGCTCATGAGAACAATCATTCCATTTTTGGGTATCAGTCTGTACAAGTGGATTTGCCTTCCCCCCAGACCACTATAGTATGGACATGTGAGTAGATTTGCACCCCTCTCCCAAAAAAGCATTCCATGAAGGTCCATGATAGCCCTCAAAATCTGTAACATCTGTGCATAATCTAGAACTCTCCTCTGGTTCATGAGCCATTAAGTGTTCTGGGGAGATTCATTATCGCTTCACCAAAACCATATGAAAGGTGGCAGGTCATTCCTGATAGGGAACTGCACACACTAAGGGCAAGACCCTCTATATTCCCATCCAGCATGGACAGAAGAAAGGCACCAAGTTCACCTTTCCCAAACACAGGGATGCCGTGCCTGATGCCATCCCTGCAAATACTGCTGTGGAGCTCAGGGAAAAGCCCCATGGCTTTGGAGCAAGGCATCAGTGTGCTGTGAGGTGTGCTCTGACCAGTCTTGGCAGGTGGAGTTTAGGTCACTTAGAGGAAAAGCTGGGAGCAAGGGAATTTCCAGTGTGGGGCTGATGAGGCATAAACCTTTGTTCCACCAACAAGGTTATTCTTTCCCTTCTTCATTTGTTTTTACTTTCTCACTCACTCTTAGCATCTTTTCCTTACTTTCAGTTTTATTTGGTCTGGGAGGTAGGTAGTTTCCTGATTAACAATTTTATCCCTGATAGTTAAGTGATGATGATTTGAAAAAATATATATTTAATCATCAATCCATCAAACTGAAGAAACACCTCAAATGGGAACCACTTTCCCAGGTGACTTTCCAGAGGGTGTACTTCAGTGTCAAGGATAGGGTATGTTTACCTCACATGTTAAGGTGACCTACTTGAATCAATTTTAAATGGTGTCTATGCTGTTCTGAAACTGTATCCAGAGTATTCTGAGATCCATGCCATAATATCCCCCCAAACAGTCAAGGTTCACCCACCTATGGAATCCTCTGGTCACTGACTTTTAAATAATAATTAGGCCACTGTCTCTTCTTCACTGACACTTTCTGAAAAATATACCCATCCCTGATCTTCAGATGTGGAAGGCCTGTGTCCCCAACTGCCTTAGAGGACATAAAGCATTCCCTAAAGGGGAAGGTGTGGGCTGCTCTCCATGTTCATTAAGGTTAAGCTATGGTGGGAGACAGAGCCCATCTCCTCAAACCTCATCATGGAGGAAGTGGGCTATGAGGAAGGGCACATGATATCTGTTTCTCAACAAGAGCTCCAGGCAATGGTCATTTTTTGGAAACCAATGGAAGCAATCAGTAGGAGCTGAACTTCCTCCTTTCTTTCCATAAGCACAAGCCCTGAGAAACCCTAAACCCATGCCCCCAACTCAGGACACAGAGAAGACATCACTATTATTATAGAAAAATTTATTAGGCAAGTCAATATTCCCCTCCAGGGAGGAAGGAATTATTCGGGGGAAGGAAATGTTTTCCCCTGGAAATTATAGAGAAGCATTGTGTGCCTAAATCTTGGAGGCTGATGTCTGACAGCAGTGCCTCCAGCAGTGGTGGGAACAGCAGGAGGCCCCTTGGCAGCTTGAGGCCTGCAGGTGGGGCTTGGAGGAGGCACAGTTCCCTTGAGACACACAGATTGGGGGTGCTTATGGCATACTTGCTGGTCCTTTAATGTCACTGCTTTTGAGCAGGATCTTTCATCCTTCCTGCTATGTCTAATACTTGTGGCTCTCTGGTCATCAGAGATAGCTGCTTGGAGGCCAGACTTCATATTTGTCGCGTTGGAGAAGGGAGCCCTACAGTTTAAATCACAGTCCTGCACTGACTTTACCCTGGCCTGCACTGCTCCCATCTGCACAGGTTTCCCCGACTGCACTGCAGAGGGATGGGGCTCTTGAGGGAAGGCGGTAGCTCCTGCCTGCCTATGCCCCTGTTTCTCCTCTGGGCACTTCACAATCTCAGACCTGACTCTGTGGACTTTCTGGGTCCCAGTGAAGGTAGCTCTGCTCTTAACTGGGCCTCTGCTCTGTGCACATGATATGTGTCTTTCCGCTTTTGGGATGGTTTCTTGCATTGTCCCTGTGATTGAAGGATGGGGTCTTTGAAAAAGGTTCTTCATTTTAATTATAAAAAGGCTATCTGGAGGAGCATGTCCCTTCTGGGGCAAGTTGTGGAAAGACTTGCTTCCATGCATGTCCTTTACATCTGTGTCCAGAGGAGGAAATCTCTTCCCTTTAGGTTGGGAAATTATCACTCGAGCATCTCCTCCACCAAGCTCTTCATATTTAGAGCCTGTAGGCTTTGGGGGAGGGCACACAGTATCTTTCTTTACCTTTGGTGGGAAATTTTCATCCTGGCAGGACTTCAATGCATACCTTTGAAGCCGAGATTCCTGCTCCTTCTCTATCCTGACTGTGCTGTCCTCTGAATGTACATGCAGCACCTGATGAACTTCCTTGTTCACACTTGAGACACACTTGGCAGGAGTCAGGGAGGTTTTGTCAGTCAAACTGCCTGAGTCACTGGACATGTCCTTGGGATGGCCTTGGGCCTGGCTATGCTTCCTGCTCTCCAACTTCAAGTTCAACTCACCAATTAGTTGCTTTCTAAGTTCTGATAAGTTAGCTGGATCTGATATTTTAGATGGTGGGTTTTCAGTAGTCACAGTGGTGTCTCTGGTTTTCTTTTGGGAGATCCCTGGCTGGCTGGTTGTCACAGATAGAAGAGTATAGAGCTCCTCAGCCCTGGCTATCTCCCTGGGCTCGGTGGGCATGGAAGCAGGTTCTGCTTCATCCCTATTTGTGGCCTCTGGCATTTCAGTTCTGTCAGTAAAATTCAGATTCTTATTCTTTGGTGCAGATTCTCTATTTGCTTGCCTTGCAGGCAGCTCTGAAGGTTGAATGTTGCCTGTCAGAGAATGACTCTGACTTGTTTTGCCAGGGATGGTCTTTGTGACAGACAGAGGTGGTGGTTGGGATTCCACCATTGTCTCAGTTTCCTCTGAACGTCCTTGTTGGATCCCCTGTTCCTCCTTGTCCACAAGTGAGGTGGCAGGGAGATGAAGATTTAGGACAGTGGGTGAATTTTCTTTTCGCACTTTTTCACTGTGAAGACCCAGAGGCATAAAGTTCCCAGATTCAGTGCTCACCTCTGAAATCACTTTGCTTGAGGAGGAAGAGAGAGGATAGATAGTGGAATTAGAGTTAGTGCCTCGATCCTCTGTGGATTCAAGGACTTTGGGAGGGAGGCCTCCTAAAGTCTTCGTGGGCAAGTTGGTATCCTGGTCTTCCAACATCTCTGGTGCACTTACCTCAAGGAACTTGTTCAGACAATAGTCCCCACCCACTGATGGTGGCAGACTTCTTTGTTCAATTTCCCTGTTGGATTCTATTGAAAGTATATGCTGGATAGAGTGATGTGAACTCTGCACAGTCCTAGGTAGGTGACCTTCACTCATTTCCCCAAATTTTTTGCTCAGATGTACTTTCAGGGAATTTACCAGATGTCTCTGATTTACATTCTGCATTATCACTTTCTTTTTATCAATGTCACTTTCCACACCCTTATCTGAATCACTGTCAGAGTCAGTCAACACACCTTTTGGATAACTACCTAAGCTGTCTGTCTCTTCATCAGACTGCTGAAATGTTTCTGCGCCCTGCTTATAGAAGTCTGCTGATGGGGTGACTCTATTTAGAATTTCACTACCGTTGGCCTTATATGTAGAGATCCATGAGAGGCCATAGCAGCACTTTGGCTTAGGTATTTCTGAGCAATCGCACCTAGGCTTCATGAGTGACAGAGACTCATGGATCCTGCGGGGCAGGCCCCACCGGTGTTGGATGAGCCTCTTCCTAAGGTGATGTTCAAATTTCTTTCTAAACTCAGCACTGAGAGGATACTCAAAATGATCAATGGAGATTGAAATTTGGGTCTTAGAGGGCCCACAGGAAGGAGATATGGGTGCTGAAGGACAGCAGGCTTCCCAAGAACTTAGAGCCAGAGAAGGTAAACCCCACAAACCTTCCTGTTTCTTCTTTAACGCATTCAATTCCAGTTCTTCAATATCAGATGTGGTGAGACTTTCTAATTCATTCAGGGGTGTATGGCAATACACTCCACAGACCTTAGTCTGGTCTATGAGACCAGCTGGTAGGATTGGGAGTGGGGATTGAAGGTGGACCTGGGGTTGGAGGTGAGTGAGAGGTGAGTGATGGTATAGAGGCAGAGTTTGAGGCAGAAGTTGAGGTTGGACCTTAGGCAAGGATGGAGGTAAGAAATAAGGAAGTCCTGAGGATCCTTGGCCTATAAAGGCATTTGAGATGCTATTGAAGATTGAATAGTTACCGGAGACATGCACAGCAGAGAGCAAGGACTCACTGTGCAGAGTTGGAAGCCCCCAGAAAAGCTGGATAACTTCTTGCTTTAAATTATCCTCCAAGGTCTTAGGATATGAGTCATGCTCTACTGAGTCATGCTCTTCAGAACTGAGAAAGAAGACTTGTGCTGGATCTATAAGTTTGACTGCAGAATCTTCCACAGAAGAGATTTTTGTAGAATGAATGTCAGACAACTTTTGATGGAAATCATATGGTGTCAAGGTTGAAGAGAAGTGTTTGGTTTGGGGTGAGGAATGTTGTCCCAGAAGTTCAGATTCTGAGTGAGAGGATGGCTCTGTAGTCAGAGTTTGATATGATGGTGATGGTGACAGAAAATTGCCTAAGGCGGTTATTGAGTTAGTGGGGAGAGAAGAGGGAGATGGTGGGGAAGGCTCAATCAGAGATGTTGGTGTGAGTTCCCCTTTAGGAACTCCTGGGAAAGCAGAAGACAGATGGAATGAAGGCTCTGCCACAAGAGCTGTCACAGGAGCTGTGGAAACCACAGGGGACAATGATGGAGAAGACTTTTCCAGAGCTGTCATGGGAGCTGTGGAAACCACAGGGGACAATGATGGAGTAGTAATTTCCAGAGCCTTTGAGAAAAGCCGATTGACTTCAGCTGTTGCATTGTTACATATGTCACAGGAGGGGTCTGGACATAAAAGTTGACGAAAGTGATTGGAATCATGATTCCGTCCCAGGGGGCTGCGGGAGACAGGAAGTAAAATGATGCAGCCAAGGCCACAACAAGGAAAGGAGGACCTGCTGTGGGTGGGGCCACCTAAAGCCTGCTGCCCCTATAATTTGGTCCACATCCATGACTTCACAATGCACTCATCCCAAGGCATTCACTCTCATTCCTGTCCTATGGCAACCCCTCCCATGACTAGGGAAGGCTCCACTGAATCCCTAGAATAGCAAAGGTCAGGCACTAAGTAGCTCAGGAATAAGAGGAGATGGCTAGTCACCTTTTCAGGAAAGCAATCAGCTCTCTTTCCTCCTCCACTTTCTTGTGGTAATATCTCGAACCTGGGAAACCAGGAAAGTGAGTTACATGTAATGAAGGTAGACTTATAGGGAATATGCAGGGGTCCTTTAATGGGAGAACATTGGGATATTAGAGTCTGAAAGCCCCAGGAATGATTAAATGAAGTCAAATGGGCAGCAGTGTGTTAATAAGGTTCCCTTGTGTGTTTCTTGTTTAATAAAGTACTTTCATGCACATTATCTCATTTGATGCTCAAAACCACTCTGTGAGGTAGAGGCCAATGATCACAACAAAGAAGATTCTATTCATCCTTTAGTCAAACTACTTTCTGAAATCAGGAGACAGAACTTCTGACTCTCAACATCTACTGTGTAATACCCATGGCCTGGGTCCTTCATTGCTTCTTACTGAGGGACAGCAGAGCAGGGAATCTAAGAAGTGTCTCAGGTTCTGTATTTCTATGAGTCTCTCCTATGAAGTCTGTGATTCATGAGAGGGAATATCTACCAAGTGACCTAGCGATCATGGAAAGGAGAGAGGAAGTGTAACCCTTGGGGAGCTGAGGTGGAATAGGCAGAAACTTACGTCTCCATGTCCCGCCTTTCCTTCTCCTCTTGACTTTGCCCTGATGCTAAGAAGAAAAAGGAAAGAATGAGAGATTGGGAATCGTTTTTCTCCTTCTATACCTAGGAAACTCAGCATTTGCTCTCTAAGAATAATGGCTCTCTGAGCCTAAGGCATTTAAACTTACCGAACGTTATCTTCCTTTTACCAGATTTTAAAGTTTAAAAATGCATTAAATTTTTCTTCTTTGAAAAACTCCAAGAAGAATTTTGTCTTTGAGGTGCAAACATGGTTTTCTCAGAAGCCCTCTGCTCAAATAGGGTATATAACCTGAGGCCTACAATTGCTTCTCTGTTCCCTCAGATAGGACCCAGTTAACCTGACATGGTGCTCAGAGGCCTTCAGAGGACCAGCACTCATCACCCCAACACAAAGGCATGGACAAGTGATGCCTGACAGAGCAGCATGGCTCAGGATGAAGTGCTGGTTAACTCTGATGTCCTACAAAGATCCTCAATTCTCTAAATAACTGGATCCAGATCTAGGGAATCACTATGTTTGGAGCCAGAAACCTGCCACCACACCCAGATGGTCTGTGAGCTTCATATGGAAACCTGAGTCCTCCCTGAACCCCTAGCCCTGCCTGGTTTCTTCCCTTAGAAGAGTGATGTTCTGTTGTCTCCTCAGATGTTGTCCCATCTTCAGTGTATCTCTGTCTTAACCAAACTCCTTTAGAAATGTGGAAATTTAAATAACAAGAAAGAATTCTACTGAGGCTTGCTCAGTGTTCCTTACCCTATGTGTCTGTTCCCTTTTCCAGAAGGTTGGGATTAATGGAATTCTCATGAAGAAAATAAAAAAAAGGATTAAGCTCAACACCAAGATGATAATTACGTTGTGTTCACTATATGAACATTCTGGGCAGAAGCTCAGGTAAAACTCTCGTAGGCTTTTCAGAAATAGACTGGGTTCCATTTTCTGAATCGCAATGCTGCTTGAAGCAACTGAGCTCTGAGAGTGCAGAACCTTGACTTTATAGTCTTGTCTGCATCACAGAGCATTGTGGAGTCACAAATGGTTTCTGAGAGTGGGGGCAGGTACACCTTCAAGAGGGTGTGCCCACAGCCCCAAATTAGTGCTCTGCTTCTTTCACCTGTAATCCAGATATTAGCTGGGTCCCCTTTAATGTTGGAAACCTTGACTTTGGTCTCACCAGGTCCACTACCTTGCAAGTCTGACATACTCTCTGGAAATTTTTCTTGTGCCTAGACATTTGCACTGAGGATCATATATGTCCTCAAATCCAACTTACAGAAAGCCAGGTTCAGAACTAAAAAGTCTTTTAGACTTCCTTAGTTCTTTTTTTTTAATGTTTAATAGCAAATGTTTTTCAATAAGTTATAAATGAATAATACCAGTTTAAAATATCATCCCCTCCTCCCCCCAGGAATGCATCGCATATATTTTGCATACATCTAACGCCTAAGTTCTGTAATAAAGCTCTCCACAGGACATTTCAGGCTGCCATGGACGTGGCCAAGTTGGTATGGACAGAGTGTGATCCCCACAAAACCCCATGAGAGCTTCTCAGTTGAGGTACATCCCCACACAGGAGTCTGGTTCCAGATTTCAGGCTGCACTTGGCTGTATTGTCTACAAGGAGGAGTCTTTTCCAGAATCTCTACTTGAATAACTCGCTGCTATTTGAGAAAGCTCATTGGCTGTAAGTCATTCGTTTAGGACTCATACATTTTTAGTTTCCTGGGGACAATACTTAGTGCTCTCTCACTGCCATCCCTGTTACTATCCCTGGGCTGAGCCACATGCTTACTGCTGTTCTCAGGGTCCCCAAAAGGCAACTGGTTTACATTAAAAGGAGGTAGCCTCTCAGGGCTGTCAGCACCCCCCTTACTTAGTGGTAGACAGAGCATGCTTACTTGTACTCCTGTTGAGTCTCCCTGAACTCTCACTATCTTGAGTCCACAGAATTTCTGTGCCATGGGGCTTCTCAAATGCTATAGGTGAATGGAAAGGCAGGTACTGAAGTAGCATGTAGCCCTTCTGCTCATGCTTATTTTCCATTGTCTCCTTGGTTTCACTGGTAAACCTGAATTTTAAGGTAAATTGCTAAGAATCACAAAATGGTGGCAGTGCAGCATTAAACCCAGCATTGAGTGCTCCTGAATGTGTCCCCTGAGTGACAGTGCAGGTTGTATTCCTGTGACCTGATCTGTAGCTTCTTTGCTTGCCTTGATTCACTCCCTGATCTTACCACATTGCACTGTGTGAACTTGAGGGTGTCAGTAAACCTCTTGGAACCTCAGCTTTCTCATTGTTAAGATAGGAATGCACAGAGTGCTTATTTTCCAGATTTGGTATCAAGTGTTTGTTCTTTGTCTATCATAGAATTGGCCAACAGAAAAACAGAAATATAATGTGAGTTGAGAAAGCCAGTCCCATATGTACTTTTAATTCTGTTACCAGCCAACTCTGTAGAGCTCATTCTGATTTTTCCTCCCTAGGTCTTTGCTCAAAAGTAACCAACATCCTGTCTCTCTTCAGGAACATTCTAAGGTGGCCCCCATGAGCTCCACCTCTGGGTGTACTGTCCTGAGCAGGTGGAACCTGTGCTTCAATGGGATCCAATTCCCATGATTATGTTACTAATACTTGACTCTGAATGGAGATTACCCTGGGTGGGCCTGACCCAATCAGAGTAGCCCTTAGAAGAGAAAGAAGCAGTTGCAGACATTTTCCTTCTGCCTCCATGAGTTCTATAGCTGCAGGCACTGAAATCTGCCAATAAACCTGAGGCTCTGATTAACCCAGCCCCACATGACTCTTTGACTACAATCTTGTGAGTCTTCAGCAGAGAACCCAGTGAACCCTAGGTCTTGATTCCTGACCGTTAATAATGGGACATGATTCATGTGTGTTGCCTTAAGCCACTGAGCTTGTGGTGATTTGCTATGCAGCAATAGAAAACTGATATGTCTAAAATACACTCTCTACCAGCATTCTCTGTTCCTCTTTCCTATATTATTTTCCCTCGGAGCAGTTTGCTACCTGAAGTTATATTATGCAGTTGTTTCCTTGTTTAGTCTGACTGTCCCACTGGATTATAGTCTCCACAAGGGAAGGGACTCTGGCTTGTTTACTACTGAATTCCCAGCTCCTTACAGCAGTGCTTGGCACACAACAGGCACTTGGGCCATATGTGTTGAATGAACTCATAAACAAACATGTGTGTGTTCAGTGTTTACGTAATTTAAAAACAATTCTTACAGATGTACTTCACTTCAAGCAAATTTGGCCTGGAAATCTTAATTTATGTATCAAAAAGAGTTTACTGTTGGTTCTTATTTTCTAAAAGAATATAAAGTACAAAACAAGTCATCAAATATACGATTTAAGTGCAACTCTTTAGGAGTAGATGTATTGCCTCTACTCCTATAGAGCCTCATTGCAGTTTCTTTTAAGAATGTGACTGTATATTGACATCACACATTTGGGAGTAGGACAGAAGACAGATAACCTTGACGATGTGCCCTTTTTGAAGGACATCTCAGTGAGAAAGTGCATGGAGTGGACTGAATGATTAAAGTGCTACCAATGCAATTGAATGGTTCACACCAACAAAATTACATGAAACATATTTCAGGGATGGTGGTGCCGAGGACAAGGTAATGGGTTACTTAAAGCTGTTATAATAGTGAATAGCTTTGTGAATTAAAAGTTACATCCAAATGAAAATGGACAAAATAAATGTGCTAATACCCAGTGCTCTCCCCTATGTGTTCATTTGTGATGCTCAGTGGTACACTGGGACACTCAATTTCTCTTATTTTCATGAGGAGTAATATAACAGTTAAAACTACAAACAAGACAAAGAAGAAAGGTTTGCAGTGCTTTCCATTGTAGTGTAGCCAAGAGTGCTGTCTGTCAGGGAGGAGCCTCTTGGCATCCTTGCCGTTGGCCTGGGGTGAGGACTCACAAGTGGGTGCCTTCTACTGGCCACTCAGCTATGTCCCCTTCACCTCCTGCAGCGTCCCAGCAGCAGTGCTGTGACAGCTCAGATTTGTCTGAAATAGCAAGCAGGAGGTGGAGGTCTCAATGGAAACAGACAGTAGGTGGTGAAGACCTGGGGAGCAGGGTGGATGTTGGGTGGAGAGGGATAAAGGAGGGCATCTGTCATACTGTCAAAGATAAATCATATATTTTAAAAAGCACGGATTTTGAGATGTTGGCTTCCTGTGTTACTTCCTGGGCTACCTTGTTTAGCCTGCAGCCATGAGGCGCGGGGGAAGCATGGAGTTCCGTGAAGTAAGACAACCCTCGGGGGGAGCAGAGCATCTGTGGAGCCCTGACTATGAACACTCATTCCTGGTTTCACACAGCATATAAAGTAGTTTCTTTTTCTCAGAAAAAATACCTCCTAGAAGAACAAAAGCGCCCTGCAAACTTTTAGGAAAACGGGAGTGTTGTCTTATCTGAGCAAAAACTTTTCTTTCATGAGCATCCTCCAAGTAGTTCTCATCTGCAAGTGGAGATGAAGAAACCTGACCGACACTAGCTCAGCCACGTGATCCAGGCTAACATTACCAGTGAAGGCATGTTGGTATATATACAATTGAAATTATGTCATGAGTATAGCAGCTTACTGTCTTCTGTGATCTTTCTCCAAAAATCTCATAATTCTAGTCAAATCATAAGAAAAACAGCCAGCCGGGACCGGTTTGGCTCAGTGGATAGAACGTCGGCCTGTGGACTGAAAGGTCCCGGGTTCGATTCCGGTCAAGGGCATGTATCTTGGTTGTGGGCACATCCCCAGTAGGGGGTGTGCAAGAGGCAGCTGGTTGATGTTTCTCTTTCATCGACATTTCTAACTCTCTGTCCCTCTCAATTCCTCTCTGTGTAAAATCAATAAAATATATATTTTTTTAAAAAATTAAAAAAAAAAAAAAAGAAAAACAGCCAAATCTCATAAGGTACATTCTACAAACTACTTCACCAAAAGATATATAAAAATATGTATTTCTGTACCAAAATTATATGTATATTATGTACATATTAATGTATCGATAGAATAATGATGAACCATAGGATTCTATTTTTGCTAAAGAATATATAGTTGAATAAATTTAAGTAATAATAAAAGATGCACAAATTTTAAAGTTATGATAATTTTATATTAAAGAATGATTGGTAAGAAAGTGATTTTAAAACAATTGGAATTTCTGTAATTTTGTTACATCCATTGTTACAAGGTTATTATAATCCTCTCAATGATAACTCTCTCAAGCACCTATAATTTATTTTATGCTAAACTAAGTGTACACTTTTTATGGTAATAATTTTTGTACTTAAAAATTGTGGCTGATTTTCACATCATTAAGGTCACATATTTTGCAAATAGTTATAAGCATGCGCCTCTCTTATACTGTTTTTACAGTGGAAAATCTACCCTAATAAAATTCATTTCCTTCAATAAAATAATGAGTGGTATATATCCCCTGGTCAAACTACTTTTCTATTAAA